>NC_092349.1:43326366-43976803 GCF_963676685.1 Mytilus edulis | reverse complement strand
TCAAACTTCTTTAATTGGATAAAACGATATTTGTGTTATATGTTAGTGAGACAGCTAGCTAGCAACACGTTATATTATAAATAAAATCTATCTAGGGGTGGGCAACATAAATTTACCACAATTTACAAAAGTATGTATACTATGTTGAGCTTTTCGTTGTCCTTATCCACAGGGTAATCAGGGCCTAAAAAATAGTCACTTGGTCTCCTTTCGACCGACATAAACCCTTGTCAGAGTGTGACGTCTGTATGGCTGTCATAATTGGTACTTTAAATATGATGCCTCACATATAGAGAGTACATGTGCGTTTTAAGAACAAATGTAACAACGCCATAATGAATCGTAAGATGGCTAGCTGTATCCCAAATTTCTACCAATTCCTTTAGACCATTGTTTTCAGTGGCAGTTTAATATTCCAAATATAAAAAAATAACACATATCAAAACTAAAATATTATTTTAACTATACCATTAACATAATACTAGAACACACCCGCGAAATCGCGGGCATATACAGCTTGTGAACTGTTGTAGGATGATTTATTTGTTAAAGATATTATGTATGGAGAATTTCATAAAAGGTATCAAAAGCCCTCTCCCTTTTTCCAAAGTCCGATATTTGTTTCCTTTCTGTTAAATTCAATTATTTTCGTGTTTCTGGCCTCAGACCACAATAATTCTTCTCCTTTGCTACAATGCTTCTTTTGGTAAAAGTCAAATTAAATTAAAAATTTGCACCGTTTCAAACATGAAATAAATATAACTGCTTATATATAGACCATTATTAGTCTAATAAAATATGCTTCTAGGACAATCCATCAGTGCCTTTTCTTTTGAGAGCCTTATTAACATACCAATGGTAGAATATGAATCATGTATAAATGATTAAGACCGACTTAGAATGAAATTCAAAACAGTGTGGCTGTGGCCATTGATTGACACATTAAATTCATCCATTGACTGGGACAATTTACGTGAACGTTTGTCTGTAACGACCACTGTTCACGACGTACCTACGATACACATTTAAACTGTGGGGTCACCAAAGGTTTCTTAACGCCTTTAATTATAAAATAATTCGAAAAATTAATCAGGAATAACCTTTATGTTTTGATTTATATAATTGATATAAATCAAAACATCGTGTTATTTCTGATTAATTTTTCGAATTACTTTATTAAGGTGTTGAGAACCTTTGGTGACCCCATAGTTAAATTGTCTTTAAAAAGTACATAGTGAGCAGTGGTCGTTACATACAAACGTTCACCTAAATTGTCCCAGTCAATGGATGAATTTAATGTGTCAATCAATGGCCACAGCCACACTGTTTTGAATTTCATTCTAGGCTAATTAAAGGGGTGGTCGGAAGGGTCCTGAGCCCGAAATCCCGGGCTTAAAATCATGAAATCCCGAGATGCAGAATTTAAAGAGATTCATATCCCGAAATCCCGAAATCGAAAAATATATTGCCGGATTCCGTAATCCCCAAATCCCGAGCTTAAAAACACCCGATCCCGTCGCCCCGAAAAAAGGTCCTGCCTCCCTCTAGTCTCTACCTTACTTTCATTTTTGCCAAATCACTATTTTCCCTTTCAACCATAAATTTTTCTTATGATCTAAACCGTGACCATGATATGAAACGCGAACAATAATTGTCCTCTCTAAGGGGGTATAATAGTTGTGATTCTTGCGATCTAAACACCATGATATGGAGAACACTCTGATTGGCTTATTTATTTATCATTTTTGTTATCTATCATACGATTGGTTGTACTTGTGTCACATGTTTTACTTATTTCAATATATATGCAACTGGTATGACCCCTTAGATAGTAAACGTTAACATTTCAAAGAAAACAGTAGACAGAAAACAGAGAGTCTCTATATATTGAAGTAGTTTAATCGTAGTTTTTATGTAGATAAACGCGAAAAATAATTGTCCTCCATAAGGAGGTATAATAGTTGTGGTTCTTGCGATCTAAACACCATGATATTGAGAACGATCTAATTGGCTTATTTATTTTTTCATTTTTGTTATCTGGCTTATTTATTTTTTCATTTTTGTTATCTGGCTTATTTATTTTTTCATTTTTGTTATCTGGCTTATTTATTTTTTCATTTTTGTTATCTATCATACGATTGGTTGTATTTGTGCATGTTTCAAACCGGAAGTCTTATCTATGACTAAATTTCAGTCTGATGACGGAATCATATCCGGACTCTTTTTTTGTCGTTTTTCTCCAAAAATAACTCAATCTGAATAATCATAAGAATGGATGACAAATGCGACTATGCATGTTACCTATAGGACACAGAGGCATGATGATTGATTTATTGTGGAAGGAAGAGAAGCGACACACAAAATGAGGTCTTCTCGTTTAATAGTATAGATAAACATTTAACATGTGTATAGCTTATAAAAAAATGAATGAATGAATATATGTCGCTTGTGGTATACTTGGTGTCAAAAGACATTTCACTTGACATATCTTATCTATTAGGGGTGAAATAGTACATAAAGAGTCAATAAACAAACTCAATTAATATACAACTTTCGTTAAATAAAGCAAGTATTATCAAGATCAAAAGACAAATACAATCAAAAAAAATCATAGATACCAGGATTAAAATTTTGTATTTGAGCTAGACGCGTTTCGTCTACAAAAGGATCATCGGTGGCGCTCAAAACAAAAATAGTTAAAAAGGCCAAATAAAGTACGGAGTTGAAGAGCATTGAGAACCAAAAATTCCTAAATAAAAGTTTGTGTGCTTGTAATGAGAATCATAATTTTTATTTCGTAGTTAGTTAATATTATACAAATTATTCATCTTTTTATGATTTTTCGAATTGACGTTCTTTTTTTTATATTGACCGCATATCATCTTTTATGCATTAGCAATTGTACAATTGATTTTCTTAATATCAACACTTATTTTTTCATGGCAATCACTTTAGATTTATGATATTACGTAAGGGAACGTAAAATACATGACTGATTAAGATTTCTAAGTGATACCTTTCATTTTATAAAAACATAATAAGGGGGAGGGGATCAAAATTCCGTACAAACAACGGTAAATTGCCGGCTCATCGGCATGTTTCACAAAGAAATCGTTCTTTAGATTGACAAAAATTCTGTCCGCAGTAAAAGAGGGTTTTTAAAAATACTGTGAAACAGTTTAGAGGTACTAAGCATGTGGGTGTTATAAAAAGAAATCCAAAGAACTATAGTGCATTATTTTCGATCTTTCTTTAATATTAGTTCTTTCAATAATTTTGTTTTTTAAACCCTGCGAACCACCATTCCCCATTTGAACTTGGAAAACGTCTAAAAGACGTAATCTTCAATGCTTTTTAACATAAAAATTGTAGCATACACTGTAAATTAATTACTTTGAGATACCATACGGCATAAAGGTAAATAAAGGCAACAGTTGTATACCGCTGTCGGAAAGTCATAAATCGAATGAGAGAAAACAAATCCGGGTTACAAACTAAAACCAAGGGAAACACATCAGCTATAAGAGGAAAACAATACAACAACAGAATCACTAAAGTGCAACAAAACAAACGACAGTGCAACACACTCAGAAACCAACTAAGATAGCACCTGCCATTTTCTTGACTTGGAACAGAACATTTAAAGAAAAAAAGTGGATTGAACCTGGTTTTGTGGCTAGCCAAACCTCGCACTCTTACGACAAAGTTAAATATAACACTAAAATGACAACAGTATATGAAAGGACTGCAGTACAAATACATGCAAGAACATTCAGGACAGAGAAATACACAAATAAACAATACAATACTAGAAATACATTTTGACATGCTAATAGTTAGCGAAGGTATCAGGCGTATAATTTAAATATGTCAGACGCGCAGATAAAAAAAAGTAAGAAAGCCTAAAAGGACAACTTAGGGTTGATGTATTAGGTGATTATTAAGATAAAATGTTTAAAATTAAAAAAAAAAGAAAAGGAAAGCCTAACCAGTACGACACAGAGGAAAAAGTAATCAGTATGCTGGAGTTTCTTAGTCACAACGTATTTGTTGAATTCTAAGCAGACTTTTGCAACAAAATGTAGGCATTCTTTGAACGAACTGTGTGCCTCTCCTTGTCGCACTCTTCTTGTTTCGTACGGTATAATTTTGGTATGATCATTTGGTATTCTAGAGCCTCCAGCTGCTACTAAGACTTTGTAAAACGACACCAGTGTCTGCGAGTTGATGAACCAGGATTATGTCATTGCACGTTGTGTCTTTTTCTAACAAAGTTTATCGGAAAATAACAACCCGTTTTGGTAAATATTTAGCATCAACTTAACAAATAATATACACGATGGGCTAGTAATATAGAATATAATTACCATCGTACTAACATGATAGAGTGTTGATTTATTTGATCTTGTTATTATTACTTTTACTGTTTAGTCTATTTTTTGTAATATGCATTTGACATGGTTCCGTACTTAGACTATATTCCATCATAGTGTTATTGTGCCATGGTACATTTTAGTATTTTTGTCTTTCGTTTAGCTGATATGCTTTGTCTATGTTTTATTTGTTTTTCTTTGTTGACATATTTATTGTTTTATAGACTAGTGATAAATATTATAACAAAATTACTAACTCCCTGATTTTGAACTTTTTACCTAACATGTCTGTTCGTCAGAAAACGCATGTACCAAGTCCGGAATAGGACAGTTGTTATCCATCCGTTTGATGTGTTTGAGCTTCTTATTTGGCCATTTTGATTAGGAACTTTCCGTTTTGAATTTTCCTCAGAGTTCGGAATTTTTGTTATTTTTCTTTTAATCAGTTGTGTCCTTATGACAAGTGCAAAAAAAATAATCAATAACGCTGATCAAAACTAAATATTTATTTAAACTATAACATTAACATAATATAAACATAAAACATGCGTATAGTATTATTAGAAAGAAATGGATGAATGAATGAATGAATATATGCGGTATACTTTATGTCAAAAGACATTTCACTTGACAGATCTTATTTCTTAAGGGTAAATAGTATATAAAGTATCAATAAAAAACTACATTAATATGCAACTTCAAGTTATATTAAATAAAGTAAGTATTATCAAGATCAGTAGAAAAATATAATGAAAATTAATGTTCTTGTCATGAAGATATTAATTAAATATTTAACATTATACAATTTATTATTTTTTTATGATTTGTTTGCTTCTATTTGAGTACGTTTTGAATTGACTTTTTTTATATTGACCCCATATCATAATTTATTTATAACTAATGGCACAAATAAAACATTTCCTTGATTTCATCACTCAAGATGTCTGAAATTAGTGGTTTGAAAATGCTAGATGATATATATAAATGCAGTCATTATCTTTCGTGAGAGATTATCTTTTATGCAGTCTTATATATAGTAAAACTGTTAATTTGACATATTCTAATAAAAAGCATAGTTGATGCACGATTCATTTATACTATTCAGTCTTATATCAAATTTCTGACATTATACTTTTTCAAGAAGGTTTCTAGAAAAGGGACAATCCTTAATACACAATTGCGAGTGTTAATGTATGATTTTACTCATAAATAAAACAAAATTGGTAATGAGAGATTCCACAAAACAATATATTTCACAAATCGAGCATTCCTTTCAAATATCAAATTTAGGTAGCATATGCATCTAAGATAATTCAAGTTTAATATATGCTCATCAAATTACGAAAGGCTATCCTTATTAAAGAATGTTTGCAGGTTATAACAGCCTCCTAGTGTTTGTTATGTGAACTCCTGTTGCGTAATGGATTTAATATCATTCGAAAATTTACCAGTAAGCTTCGATTATTATGTTTATATAATCTATATCCTAACTAAATGTAATACAACAATACTAATGATATTTCTTCAAATTATTTGAATGTGAAAACCTTTGTATGGAAAATATATGACAAATGAAGAGCTAGAACCCTGCTTCTCATCTAATACTTTAGATGCATATATCACAAAAACAGAAGCACGTATATGCATGTTTTGACTAAAATGCATATAGTTTGGAAGCTTGTAATGAAACGCGTCAGAGAACTTCCTTCAACCGGTATTCAGGTAACTTATACGTGTTGTTTATAAGACCATTATTAACAGTATCAAAACAAATACATTTTTTTTTAAATCCCAAAAAAAATTTTCAATCTTGGTATCTATGATTAGTTTTTATACATTGTCAATATAACATATATATCCTTACACAGTTTTGATGAAATTCATGCGACAACATTTTCAAATTCCTTTCAAAAATGCAATTTATAAATTACGTCCGAAGCGCTTTCTAGGATGACCTTCATTAGGAAAGCTCAACTGTAACATTTGAAATACAGAGCCGGATGCATAAAAACGTTGAAAAACAATTATAATGGGCCATATGGTCACAGGGTCCAAAGAATTCTTTTACAATGGTTAATTGGGGGAAAGAGGGTATGTCTGAGCATACACTGTATTAACACTTTTGAATTCTAGATAAATAGAAAAACCTATACATGATAACGGACTACAAAAATAATACGTAAAATATTCAAGAAGCAACAATTTGAGCATTATTTAAATATACATGATAAATTCAATTGCTTGGAAAATGTTAAACATTCCTGCTATTGTCGAGATTCGTTCAGATGACGTTATAAAAAAAAGACCATAATAATCAAAAGTCTACATTTTTTTTAATTCGGGGATTTGAGTATATTTGAAATATAGCTACAAAATAAGCTTTTCTTATATCTTCATAACTCAGCCTGTATCCCTGTGAACATTTTTAGCATATGCATCAGGATATTTTTACTGGTTCTCTCCCCTTTTGCGACATACGAGTATCTTAGTCACCGTTTTGCCAGAATACTTGAAGAGTCAAACAGTTCATGATATAAGGACCAGGAACGAGTGAACAGAAAGCCTCCTATACATTATAAAACAAATGTCATGAAAAGTCTTCTTTTTTAAACCTGGACCGAGTGTATCAGAAATCAGGAGTCAGGTTTCCTTCACCGTGCATCACACAGTTATCTAAGTAATTGGTTTACCATAATATATGTTAAAGTTAAACAGTTAAGAAGAGTAGGAAACAATTGAATAGAAAATAGTCTTTACACAATAAAATCACATAGCATTCAAAGTATATACGAACAGTATTCACATCCATCCCGTCCAATAGTTATTACTATTCCTATTACCATCTGATAAATCAGTCTGTTTTTCTCTGTAAAATAATTAGACATATCATTAATTTATTCTAACTAATTTAATGTTCTTATTTATAAGATAAACCGCGGGCCTGTATAATGTATGTTTTTCTTAGACAATAAGAAATCCTGTTAAATAGTGTTAACTTTTATTTTTCAACATATCGATAACAAAATCCAAAGGCTTTGCGTATTTTTCCTTATTTTTCCCCGTTTATTTCATAAAGATATCCCTCACATCGCTATATATATACATTGTGTCCACGAAATAACATTGTATTTCATGTCACTACGAATTAATTTAGACAATTTGCTTATTCATTTCCATTGAAATCATATTTAAGATCAAGTTATTTGTAAAAAGAAATTCTATTGTGACAAATATTGCTTAATTCTCTGAATATAACTTTAATGATGTATGAACCTTTTCCTGTTGTGGACCTATACTAAGGGACATAACTCCTAAAATCACGTGTACGTTTGTGTCAGTCATTTTCTAAGCTTCTTTTCCGCAACAAAGATTATTTTAATTCGGTTTCAGATTAATGCTTGAACATCATTGATGAAACTACATTTTTACAAGCGAATAGTCCTTTCCTTTCACTTCCCTTTTACATAATGTCTCTTAAAATACTTACAACTAACATCAGCATAAATATGAGATCCTGAGTTGGGTATCGATGGCAACCTTCGGTTACTAACTGGTGTGCTTATTTTTGCATGACCTTTGTATTCAACCCGTGCTAGAATTAATAATAAAGAAATCTAAAAATGTTTGCTACTAGTTTAAATTAAACTTTGCCATGAAATTTCTATTCTTCTGCTAATTGTGTTTTAGCATGCAATCTCAGTGGTCCGGTAAGTCAGCTTGCATAATTATCATGTATTCCTTAGCTTTCTCTTCTGTCAGGAATGATCAAATCACTAACATAATAGGTTTATGATTCGTCAACTTTTAACATGTACACGTTAAATCTAAACCGTAGGCAAAGAATACAAATGTATTTAATTGGTTGTGATGTTGATTCGTAGACACTTGATGGTTCTCACATTTCTGCAAATATACAGTGACAGTCTCATGGTTGCAATGCGAGTCAGAAAGCAGAAGTTTAAAAAGACTAGTTGCATGTTTAAAAGCTAGTGCGAAGTAAAACACTGAACGACTTATTTGTCTTAACTTTCAATATGCGGGGCTACAATTCGGATGAAATAGCATTCCATATTTGATCTATAATAGCCTGCTGTTCGATGTGAGTCAAGGCTTCGTATTAAAGGCCATAGTTTGGCCTTTAATGGTTTAATTTTAGAAAATTGTGATTGGTTGGAGAGTTTTCTCATTGGAATTCATACCACATCGTATCATATCTATTTATTACCAGGATGTCTGTTTCCAGTTTTGAATCTGGTTATGAAATGATCAATATCATTGTCTATATCACATTTTTCCAATATAAGTCTGACATTTTCACAACACTGAAAAGACAAAACAGCAATCATATACAGTAGTTGATAAGATTCTAAACGAGACAAATTAAACCAAATGTTCAATGAATTGCAACATATTTCAATCTTAATAATAGTAGTTTATACAGCAAAATGACAGAATAAGTTTTGTTGTCATACAATCGGTCAACTGTTGTAAAACTTAACATGAACATAATGTACACAATTAAATAGTCCGTAGTGTTTTATCTCCTGTATCCTAAAATCACTCAGATAAAAAATCAAATATTAGGTGCACAACCGTCATTTCCGGTAAAAGAGGCTGATTAGGTGTTTTTGATTTCTTTCGAAGCGTTTCCAAGGCGTCATATTTTTTTACCAAAATATGACGTGGATGACATTATATGACAGATACTGACATGAGCGGCGATTCATTGGGTGCCGCTACTGATGGGTGAATACAATAAACAAGTGAAAGATAAAAAAAAAAAAAAAAAAAAGCACAATAAGACATGACAATTACTGAGAGGTTCGCGGTGCATTGTGACTTGGATTGTTTATACTAGTTTATTTATATATCTCAACCTTCTCCCTCGATGAATTTGCCTACCTGATCATGATCAACATTCGCCTGTGAGTCTATGTTTGTACACTTCCATAAATAATCACGTAAATGGTCAATTCTTTGCTCATCTAAATCTTGGAATTTCTGTGTAAAAAATAAAATTTAACAACAACAAAAATAAACCTGTGAAATAATTAATTGAATGACAGGTAAACACACTTTGGACAATTTTATTCATCCCTTATTTCTCCCTCTTGCGTGTCTACATCTTTTTTTTATTCTTATTTAATAATTTTATGTTTTCTTTATTTCTATCCGTCTTATTATAAAACAAAACATTGTATATGCACAATAAATTTCACCAAAAGATCTAGTTCAACTTGAGCAATTATACATAATGCGGTATGGGTTTTGCTCATTGTTGAAGGCCGTACGGCGACCTATAGTTGTTGATTTCTGTGTCATTTTTGGTCTCTTGTGGACATTTCTCTCATTGGCAATCATATACCACATCATATTTTTTATATGATAGTTAGAAAATGGCTAGGTTGTAGATGGGAAGGCATCATATTACCAAAGACCAAACAATGGTGTACAGATAGCTGACATGATATTCATGCACGTAATCAAATCCCTAAGTCTGTAGAATTATCTGAATAAAATTATATGTTATTTTAAAATGTGAAAAATGTGAATAAATGTAAAAAATTAGTTAGTGATCCGAAAATTATTGAACTCACTTTACATAAACCAGACATTTCTTTTTCCCATGTTGACATCTCCTCTTGGACCTGCTTCACAAGATTTTGATATAACGTATCTGAAAAGGAAACATCATTTATATTCACGTAAAAGTAAATGTTTAAAGTTCATCAACAATTTAATTTGCTTGTCCCTTTCTAACGGTCTGTATATTTTACAACTTTTTCTTAAGTATTACACTGACTTTGTTTATAAAGCCCGTTAATCTAGGTACGATCCATTTTAACATATTGGTCCTCTCAAAACATACTCTAAGGTTATTAAATCAACACAGATTGGTCCTCTCAAAACATACTCTAAGGTTATTAAATCAACACAGATTGGTCCTCTCAAAACATACTCTAAGGTTATTAAATCAACACAGATTGGTCCTCTCAAAACATACTCTAAGGTTATTAAATCAACACAGATTGGTCCTCTCAAAACATACTCTAAGGTTATTAAATCAACACAGATTGGTCCTCTCAAAACATACTCTAAGGTTATTAAATCAACACAGATTGGTCCTCTCAAAACACACTCTAACGTTATTAAATCAACACAGATGTGAAATCTTAAAATATTGATTTCATCAGTTGTAAAATTAATTTGTTTTTGAAAAATTTAAACATAACCAACTATACATGTCAGTTTGGTCTCTTGTACACATTTTTTTAAGGGACCAGCTGGGTCTGCCTTGGATGCGGGATTTTCTCGTTGTGTGGAAGGCCCATTGGTGACATTCGGCTGTTTTCTGCTATATGGGTCGGTTGTTGTCTGTTTGACGTATTCCCCTTTTCTAATCTCAATTTTAATTTTACAGATATTTTACAAACACAACATGCCAAAAGTAAATGTTCACACTGATTCTATTAAGGTCTTAAGAATGAAACACACTTGATGTATTTTATAAATATTTGGAGAAAAGACATGTCAGATTTTACTACATAGAATAAGATTTCCATCTTGTTTTACCGTGATATAAAAAAAAAATACCTGTTTTCTCTAACTCATCCCTTGCTTTGTCAGCTTTTGTTCTGGTCTAAAAGAATATGCAAAATAAATATTTAACTTTTTAACAACTTATTTCTATGTCATTAAAAGTAACTAATTCATTCATTGTTTTGGTGTTCCATAGAGCATTTTTTTATTAAACATTTGAAGATGACTAGAATTTAGAGTTAACATCGGTGGCCTTTGGCTATTTTCTGCCTTTTGGTCAGGTTGTTGTCTCTTTGACACATTCACCATTCCAATTCTCAATTTTATAACATATAGGATAAGCAATCATGCAGCAAAACTGAATCAGCCAATAAATACAGCTCATAGAGGAACAGTCGAATTGTCAATATCACGTTAGACGCAGAATCTATTTGCTGAATGCAAGGAATTAGTGAGAAAACTTGAAGCTCCAAGAATCCTGTGTTGCTGTTCAGACAGGAATGGACATTATTAACCAACATTTCTGGAAGTTTTCGGAAAATGCATGAGGAGCATCAAAAATGCAGAAAACTCTAGTAATTAAATCCCTTTTCTAAAGAAGAGCCATTTGCACCCAATGATCTGTTAAAAAAGCACAATCCAGTACATCCAGCACAAAAGTTCTGTCACTTACAACGATATAATGTGACCAAAATATAAGGAGCTCAGATTCCTCTGAGAAAAAAACCCAGACAGGCCGTTAGGTATTAAGTTATAAGTTCATAAGCAGAAAGTCATTTCTAGGATTTACCAAAGTTAAAATTCAAGCTACCAATTAATCAAAAAATAATAATCTGATGATAAATGTAATACGATTAATTGGTTGATGTTTTGCGACACATTAATCACTTTTGGCAATTTCGTTCCAATCATTTTTTTATTTTGGGGTGGAGGAAGCCGGAATGACCCAATTTTTATACATGTATAATACATCAAAGTTGTTTTCATAGTCCACTGCTAGTTAGTAAAGAGGTCAAAATAAGGCCACCCAGAACAAAACTCATTAGAATTTTTTTCTTATACTTTGCCAGAATGTAGATTTTCCCATGGTTTTGGTTTAGAAATAATTAATTGTATGGATCACTATGCTATTTTTCAAGCTAAAAGTCGTGCCAAATTGCCCAAATTTGCATAGATTGTTCATCACAAAAACAAATTTTGTGAATAAAAAGAAATCAATGAGATATAATGTTGCAATAAAATATGAGAAGATAGCTTTTAATTAAAATATGCTTTAAGAAAATTAAAAAAAAATTAAAATTGTGTCACCGACCTTCTGTTCTAGCTACAAGTAAAAATTGAGAATTTCTCTATCATTCCTGTATAAAACATTAATTCCTATTTGAGTTATCTCCCCTTCAATAGCTAAGTTGACAATTTGATTCAAACAAACACAAATATTTGATATTAAAATTTGATAAATCAGTCTCAATAAAGCAATACATCACTAAATTTTCTTTATTCCAACAAACAGTCTAACCCATTATTTGTCAATCTGTCTCAAAATTTGCAGATATAAACAAAGAACTATACCTATTGTGAATTGCTATTTTGCAATATAAGATAAAACGTAAATCAATAGTCTACCAATATATATATAGAGGAGGAAGCTATAATCTACAATAAATTTGATTTTACAATTTGCCGAGTGCATACTATATAATTTTACCTTATCCATTTCTTTAGGCGTGATGTTACCACTGTGTTTCTCGTTGTACTTTAAGGCGGCTTGAGCACTGGCGTTTTCATCATACTTAGAAACATACACTTTTTGTTGCTTTAAAAGTTAGAAATACAAGTCTAAATTACAAGCATATGTTTTAAATGAAACAAAACGAATAATCATTTCAAAAAGAACAAAAGTTTTAATGACATATTCTTTGTTTTTCAAGTAGAAATTCTTCAAAATAATATATCATGATTGACAAAATTCTAAACGCTTTAAAATTGTATATATTACGGACACTTCTCAAAAATAAGGAAAGCTTAAAACCTTCTTCAACTGGACCAAATCACTACTTTACATTATAATTCATGAATCAAATTTTTTTACAGGGTAATTTTATTCCCTTTCTTGCTACTTGAGGCATAAAACATAAATAAATAAATTTGGAAGGGGTATACAAAAAATTGACAAGTAACACACTTTCCACACTAGGGAGTATGTTCGTGGATTTTCGTTAATCAAGGGACGATAACTGTGTACTCGGACCAGGTGAACTAGAACAAAGGATATCAAATGAGTTGTTCCTTGTTCTACCTCAAGAGTTGATTTATATATCGTCATACATTGATCACATCACTTTATGCTTCAGACACAAATATTTTACAAAAAGATATGTTATTTGAATAGGAACGGAGGATAAATAGCAATTTAGCAATGCATTAGAGTTTAAAGATTGTAACATATATAATTTTACAATGAACCTGCTTTCAAAGCTCTATCAAAATCAACGTCTTCAAATTTATTAATGTAGTAATGAAACCAAAACTAGCATAGTCAATATCGTTAACATTCTACTACTAAAGTTATCATTTTATATAAAATACTGAAACCGAATTACTCACATTATTAACCTTAGCGTATGTATTTTTGGCAGCACTATGAAGCTTTGATACTTTGTCCTCCCACTGTAACAAAATCATATGCATTGAAATTTGAGTTGGTTTTTTTTTCTATTGTTTTGTGCCTTGTACCGATCCGATAGGTGAAGTCGTTTCCAATTTCATTATTTAAGTTGTGTTGTATTGTTACACCATATGTTAGAGGGATGGTTGAGTGGTCACAAACACGTTTATCCCCAACACATTGTGTATGTGTCTGTCTCATTCCAGGAACATGTATTAAAGTGTTCGTCCTAATGTTTTCTCTTTTTATTGTTTAAGTATGGATCGCAAAATGTTTTTTATTCTTTTGAATTGTTTCACATTTTTCAACCAATGACCTTTTAAAGTTTACTATACTGTATGGGTTTCGCTAATTACTAATGGTCGTATAATAGCAATAAATATCACTTCTCCTTTTTAATATAGTTTGAAAGTGCTTCAGTAAACAAAATTTTAATGTTTGCAATATACCAGCAATGTCCATCATACTCTTAGCTGCTGCTCATTTGATTGATTGAATTGCAAGTTTGCTTCATGTCCACTTGCATTATATAGATGTTTAGTTATTATCAAAACATTGCATTTGAATATATTATACATAAACAAACATTCTGATTAATGGTATTAATTTCGTATTAAGGTAGATAGGGTGTCTTCCTCCATCTTGGATTTTGAAATACTAGAAAACAAGGTCTAGATCTTTGATGAAATGTGCAAATTTTTATAGTAGTAGGTAATTCATGTGTAAGAATTTTCATTATAATATAGAAAATGCCATGTTTGATCATATTTATGATTGTATTTTACAAAAATAAGAATTCTTTTGTTTGATTCAATTTTTTCTGACTTTGTCAAACAAGGGGAGACAACTCAAGGCAGGGGCAGATAATCCAGATAGTGTTACTTTTACAATAGAATGTGTTAGAAATTTACCCATTTTTACATGTAGCAAGAAAACGAGTCCGGTGACCCTATTTTTTCTTTTTCTTATCTGAAAGCATAATATTGAAGCTATCTTCTCATATTTTATCTCAAAATTCTATGGTGTGGTTTGCGTTTTATGGCGGAAAATGGGTTTTCCATGCATAATCTATACAAAATCTTGACAATTTTGAACAACCTGTAGCGTGAAAATAAGTCCGGTGACCCATTCTTTTTATTAATGTTTTTAAACAAGCAGGATATGAACTACATTTTGGCAAATTATTAAAAGATTCTATGGATTATAATTTAGACACCCCATCTACCTTAAGGTGGTACCTAACACTACAGGGAGATAACTCTGTAAAATCAGCTAAACGTTTTAATTACGTTGTGTTGTTAAGGGAATATTAAGCTTCTCAATGATCAAAATAATTGTTTCTCAAACTGCTATATCACCAGTGTAATTTTTCTGATAAAACGGTTGGTTCAATTTTTTTGAAATTTATATATTTTTGTCAAAGGGTCAAAGTAAATACTTTGTTATAATTTTATGAAAATTACGGTACCATCTTAAGCTCCATGCTACCAGCTATAGCTACAATAAACAAATTTACCGACCTTATTACAAAACCTTTATATAAGCAAAACGATTACCATTTTGATCAGATTTTAACTTAGGCCTAATAAAATAATATGTGTGGGTTTTTTTATAACATTGTAGGTAGGGATTTTTTTACTTTAGATTTTGTTTTACATTGAGTCTATGAAAGAGAAATTCTTACTTTGACAATGCTAATTGAAAACCGACCAAAAAAACTTTACGGTATGCTATTTTTAAGCTTAAAATATAAAGTAGGTAGGGAAATTGGAAACACACATATTTTTTATTTGGCCTTATGAAAATGAAAGGAGAACAATCGTGAATAAAAACTTAATTTTACCTCTTTTGTGACTTTCTTTTGTTCAGTATTAAATGAGGTTAGTTCATTTGCTACGTTGAGAAATTGTTTCGCTGCCAAGTCATGGTGGTGTGCTATTCTTTCCGTTTGTTGTTTCATTTCTCTCCAAGCAATTTCTAAACCCCTAATTTGAAACGAAAAACACTTTTCAAACGAAAAACAAAAATTACTGAAAAGCAAATACTAGTGACAGATGTGCTTCTAAACTCTTTTGGAGAACATATACATACATAAAGCGCAAACACGCTAAGACGAATAAAAAGAAACCTGGATTACGGTAAAATACATTGTAATCAATTAATCATACAAAAGATGAAGATTGAGACGACAAACAGCAATAAATCAACTTATCATAGATACTAGGATTAAAATTTTATATATACGCCAGACGCGCATTTCGTCTACAAAAGACTCATCAGTGACGCTCTAATAAAGCGCGAATTCTTTTTTTTTTTTGCTGTACATGTACTGATTTTGTGGCATGTATGGACACCCCGGTCTAAAAGAGGGACGAAAGATACCAGAGGAACAGTCAAACTCATAAATCGAAAATAAACTGACAATGCCATGGCTAAAAATGAAAAAAGACAAACAGACAAACAATAGTACACATGACATAACATAGAAAACTAAAGAATAAGCAACACGAACCCCACCAAAAACTAGGGGTGATCTCAGGTGCTCCGGAAGGGTAAGCAGATCCTGCTCCACATGTGGCTTATGTGATAACAAATCCGGTAAATATTCTAATTTGGTAGGTCTCATTCATGAAAGGGAAGGGGATTGTAGTTACGACGGTTTAATCTATATAAAAACGAGAAACGAGAGACACTTATGAACCACATAAACTAAGACGACAACCACTGAACATCAGATTCGCCAAAAAGTATTGCTAGGTGACGTGTAAGTTAAAACATTTCTGCTATCAACTTGAGGTAAATCATGGAAAAACTGTTAAAAATATATTATGCCATTTCAGTTGCATTACCCTAAATCTTCTTTGTTGTCTTGTTTGTTCAGTTTCTGTAATTCTTTAACATACTGAGTTTCAATTTTTGATCTGAAATACAATTTGAAATAGAACTTTAATGAATAGGATGATGAGGTTAAAGATTAAATTAAAAAATGTTTTAGACAAAAAAGAGTTAATTTTGTGGCAAATACGTTGGCTTCTTTGTTCGATTAATGTATATTACTAATATTTGTTTGTTTTTTTCAGTCAGTGTTGATATATGTGTGTGATGTTTGTTGAAGCCCGCTTCCGGGTGCGAGATTTCTCTCTTGCTGTGTTGAACACCCATGTGTGGCATTCTGCTATTTTTCTGCCCTTTAGTCTGGTTGTTGTCTCTTTGACATATTCCCCATTCCCATTCAAAGTTTTGTCTGCTAGATCCCAACAATTTTATACGTAGTACCCACATCACGTGACCCACATCAAAATATCGCTGTAAATCAAGACTGAGTAAAAACAAATTTGCGTTTTTCGCGAGTAGAAAAATAACGCGAAAATTAATGGTCGCGAATATATAAAACTATCTTTATCTAAATTCATAACAAAATTTTCAAAATCGCGAAATCAATTCGCCGCGAAAAACTAGTACATGCTAAACGCAAAATAAAGTATCCACGAAAATAAGTTTGTTTGCAGTATTTGTCTGTACCTCTGTCGTAAGTAGTCATCTATTTCTTTACACAGCTTTCTGCCATCCCTCATACGAGCACATAACACATCAAAACCTGAAGAACTGTTTATATCCTCAACCTAATAAAATTATACAAAAAGACATAAAAAAAACATCAATATAAGGGCAGAGCTACTACACATGTACCGAGACGAAAATTGTCTTTGAACAAAATATTTTGGGGAGAGTGTCGATTTACATTTTATAGATCAAAAAGACCCAGATATTTGTCATAAACGAAATCAAATGCTGTGGTAAAATGTACTGCTCATCTTCCTTTCATACCTGACTATGCGGTATGGGTATTGCTCGTTGTTGTCGATCGGACTGTGTCTTTAGTTATTTATATCTCCGCCATTTTGTCTCTGTTTTATATTTGTTTTCATTGGTATTCATACCATCTTTCGAACTTCTTATTTTTATATCAAATTTCAGGAAAGCACAATATAAGCACCATCAACAAGATCAAGTTTTGTACATTGTATATCAAGTGTTGGCAACAGTTTTGTATTTTTATAATGTGTAGTATTTTTTATGTACAAATCTTTTTTCAAACCAGTCCAGTACTTCAAATTTAATAAACTTTAAGTACTATAATAATTTTTAAGTTGAAGTCTGTTCATTGTTCTACACAATAGAGGTATATAGTTGATACTTTAGATATGTAGTACAATCTAGTCCTGTTAAATAATGGTGCTAAAAAGTAAAACTGTTGAAGTACTTCATCAATACTGTACATCCGGGACTTTAGTACATTTTGAGTAGGCTCCAACAGAACTGATAAAGAACGACGAAACAAAATAAAAGTCGGTATTGTCTTTGAACATAACAAGAATTTCTTTCAGATTCAGAATTCGACTCGCAGAAATTGAAAAAGAAAATATGCTAATATTCTATATGTGCCTGTTCCAAAGTCAGGAGCATGTTTTCTGTGCTTGTTGTTTTGTTGCTGTGTATCATATATTTTTTGTTCATAATTTTGTACTTAAAAATCAGACCGTGGTTGTCTCGTTTGAATGGTTTAACATTTGTCATTCCGGGGCCTTTTATTGCCGACTATGTGTTATTGTGTTTACTCATTGTTGTAGGCCGTACGGTGACCTATAGTTGTTAATGTCTGTGTCAATTTTTGGTCTGTAGTAGAGAGTTGTCTCTTTGGCGATCATATCAAAACTTTCATATTTCTATATATCATATCAAATATTATTCAGAAGCAGCTTTTGTTCAATTGATTAATTGATTCTTTTCTGTTTTGCTGAACGTCCAGTTGCAAACATTACATTTACATTCAGGCCGAAAACAAAGTAACAATAAGTCTAATAAGTATGTTCTGCAGATAGGAAAGTCATGCCACCTCTTGATCTCTTAAATAGTCGTTGCAAATGTTTTTTTAATGCACAGAGAATCTGAAACTCTGCCTATTCGAAGTACCGGATTTAATATCCAAATCCGACCGGATGTAGATGAAAAGATAGTTTTATGGCTGTAAGTACAATAGGTATGATTAAACCAATTGTTTTAATTGAAAAAAGTTTATTTCCGACTTTGAAATCATTTCCTGGTCAATATCTGCGAGAACAAATAAAACAAAGGAAAAGGAAAAGGAAAAGGAAACAGTTAGCGAAACACGTGCATGTGTACATGTGCGTTTACACATTTGTCATATTTGTATTTATTGTTGATAATTTTACGAAAAGAACTTTGTTGTCGAATTTGTTTTTGAATTTTATAGAGTCCTTTGAAGTTAAAATTTGGAAGCTTGGATTTACCTAAGCAGAAGCAGAAACCTATGGCGATTCTGCTATTTTGCATTTAAAAAATTACAGATAATGATAATAAGCTTTTACAATTCCCCCCTCCCCCCAAAAAAAAAGGAATTATATGAATATAAAGTTACATAAAAGAACATTAATATCAAACAAACATTCAATAATACTCCCACATTGATAGATAGAAGTGGTCATGTGTCGTTGCTTTTAAGGAAGTACACAGTTATGTAACAAGTCCGGTGTTATTTGTAAAAGGAACACTTATAAAGTTTAAGTTGCTTTTAAAACAATTCATCTCCGAGATACTTGAATATAAGTGATTTCAAATGTTTTAGGTTTAATAAGGTTTATTTATTCTTTGTACTATACGAGGGCATTTTAACGACCTTTACAATACATTATAGGGTCTCTCAGAAACGGCATTCATAAGACTTTAGAGTAATACTATGATCCGAGCATGACAAAGATCGGACAGTTGATGTTTTACGATTCATCTTTCGTTATTTAACCCGTATCACTGTTTGTCTGACTTTTAAAACAGATTTATTGTTTTATATATTTACTATAAGAGAACATTTTCCTAGAGTTGTTTCATATCTTATTTCATGGGTTGCACTTAAGGGCGACTAAGGGGTCCTTCCTTGAAATACATGTTCGGAGATTCCTTTAAGAGTGTATAACTTCCAATAAAATTCGCATCAGAATAGAAACATGGTTCACAATCAAACCACCAAATGAAGAACGTGTATACCCTTTACCCTAAGTAATGCACACACAAATATATACAAAAAATAAAATTGATGTTTTAAGGATATTAGAATAAAGTGTTTTTTTTTAACTAAAACAATTGAGAGGTTTGATTTTAATCAGACCGGCCGCCCTCTTCGAGTTCCTTCCTTAAAAAAAAAAGAATTGAAAATCAAGAAACGCCACACTGTCGTATAAAAAATCATCTCACATCATGTTTGGCATCTGGTACATAACACCTATGTATACATGACTTTTTATTAAAAAAAATATGTTTAAAGTAAAACATGAATTTGCCAAGGTCAGTACAATGTATGTACTGTCTTCCGATACTAAAATAAAATTTCCTCTTTGTTTGTCATTGAAATTATGGTACAAAACTAAGTATAATTTCATATTCCTTTCAAGTTTCTCGATTCGGGAAATAAAAATAAATATTTATCGATCAGATGTTTTAATTGAATACAGGAAATGGAACTGAAACATACATACACATTATTACTTTAATTTACCAGTTAAAAAAGGCATTTCCATAACTATGTAACATAACTATATAAATAGCGTTAATTGATTATTTTTATTAATAATTGGATACCCCAAGGGTGACTGGGGGAACGAAATACGGTCACTTGGTCTTCTCCCGACCGACAGTAAAACGCTTGCCGAAGTGGGGCGTCCGTTTGGCTGTGCGGGATGTATAAAGTTTGCAGCCACGTCCGGTCAGAATGGAGACGTTCACTCCGATGTGTCGTGTAAAGAGAGTGCCACGCTCTTTGCACGTTAAGAACCCTTGCAACAACTCTGTGAGGGGTCCGTAGGTGGCATGTTGAAAGGCAAAATATCAATCCCTGTCCAATATACTCTCATTTTCCAGTTGCAGTCGAAATTTTCCCGAACATCATCCCGGATGGCCTCTAGCGTTACAAAACCTACCTATTGTATTTATTGTTAACTTGTTCTCGTCCTGAACATGCACGAAATATTTGCCACAGGACGTTAAGCAACCAACAATCAATCAATCAATAATAATTTGGTTAACCTTTAAAACAAAGACTCGATATTACTAGTATCACATAAAACAAGGAAAATAGCCAATGCCGATGCCATACGATTTCAAATTTCCCATACTGTCAAAAGTGAGTCCGACAAGGCGGTATTTGGCCGATTTCCTCCTTGTTTTAGCAATACAGCTGAATTCAAATCAAGGAACGTTTAACTAACCTAAGCCCGAATATCTTAATTTAATGCGGTGCTTCTTGTCGGGTACATTATACTTGTACATGTCTACTTTATATTTTTTTCTTTTCAAAGTAAGACATGATTTTTCCAAGGTCAATACGAATACAACGTTTGCAACTTCAGTCTTACGCCATGATACTAAAATAAAAGTTCCTCTTTGTTGTTCACTGAAAGCACACAGTGGCGGATCCAGAAATTTTCATAAGTGGAGGCCCACTGACTGCCTAAGAGGGGGTCCGCTCCAGTCACGCTTCAGTGATTCCCTATATAAGCAACCAATTTTTTTCCCAACAAAGGAGGGCCCGGGCCCCCTGCCCCCCTAATCGGCCTCTGGCACACATAAATAATTAGTAACTGTAATATAATTTCATATTCCTTTCAAGTTTTTCGATCCGGGAAATTAGAACAGATATTTATTGATTAGATGTTTTAAATTATTACAACGGGAAATACAAGACAAGTTTTTTATATTTTAAATTACTGGTTAAAAAATTATATTTTCATTATTTAATAGAATCTACGTTTGATATAGTGAAACAAATGGTCTGAGGTGGGGCTGTGGTAACTATCTGTGTAACCCTCTTCAAAATAAAGGATATTACTGTTATAAAAAAAAATTAAGGAAAAAAGCATATAATAGAAAAACTGGAATATCCATAATCCATGGCACAAAATCAGTACTTTCACAGCAAAAATAAAACCACAGAGTAACCAAATGGCACAGTTATTCGTCACAATGAGACCTTTATAACACCTACAAAATGTAAATGCAAATTTAAGAAGGCTCTTATCACCGGCTTGAACGGATTTAATAATCTCAAGAATAAATACACTAAAACTTTAAAAATACAGAGAAGCATACATATCACGTGGGAACTTTCCATGCCTTCATTTTTTTTTAACAAAACACTATCAAGAACGTTAACAATGACTTGTTACATCATCTTCAATGGTGTTTCGCTTGCTAATATCTGGTACTTATATAAAACTTGGAAAGTTTAATTTATCATGCTGATTAATAACAAAGCACAAAGAGGGCTAAAAACAGAATACAAAAATTAAAAAGCAAATCTGTAATTCAATGCTAGTTCTGGCAAATAACAACTAATAAAAATACATTATTGCACATGTCTGCTTCTATATATATATATATATATATTTATTTATTTATTGTTCATATTTGATCTAAAACTTGAGTTTTACAAAGTTCATAGTTTGTCTTTCGATATTGAAATAAAATTTCCCCTTCGTTCGTTCTTAAAAGTATTAATTATTATAATTTCATATTCCTTGTAAGTTTCAGAAGTTTTTACTTTGATATTTTTTTAAGTATTTCGTAAGCTGTTTTATTATGAAACAATAACCACTGAACTATAACAATACGTACATGTATTCGTTCTTTCAAAAGATAGTAACATTTAACAATCAGAACATAAACAAAGATTCAATAGAAAACCAAACTGTGTTTTTGTATTATTAAATTGTCTGCAACCTCCTCCAGTTTTACAAAATTAATTAACAATTGCCTCCAGTTGCAATGCACTGATTATGCATAACTTCTTCAATTAACGAAATTCAATATAATGTGATCTGCAGGAAAACTTTTGAAGATTATTATTTAGTTTGTGTATTGTATTATTTAAAAAGATATTACTAGGTTATTTCATGGAAGTAATAAAATACTTCCACGGTTGTATATTCTCTGAGTCGGGTTTTGACCCAGTGTGGGAAAAATAGGACAATAAGTATTTCTCTGAACAAATCATTCAGTTTTCAAGGTAACGATATACAATACAGATAGTATGTACACATGCAAAACAATTATTACCTTAGAGGTATTTTATTGTTTTGTTATTTCATGGGGAGCAAATATAACGAAATTTAATATCATAGATAAAAAAAAATGATAGCTAATGTACTTAAGTTTGCTATTTACTTTATAATATAGATCATCGTATATACAGTAAAAGTATTATGTTTGTAGGGAATTTACCGTTCTCCTAGGTTTTTAAACTATTTAGGTGTTTAGGGTCAACGATTTGACTTCGTTTCATATATGTATAAAAATTAAATATAGATCACAAGACTGGTATTATTTATCGTGTTCATTGGCTCGTAGTACCCGAATTAAATAAATAACTAAGAGTTTCTGCATTAATATTTTTAGGTTTGCCCAAAGCTAAGTCTATGATGACACTATAATGTACTAAAAATTGCGTTTGAAAATGTCCATAATAAGTATTTACTTTGTTCACTGAACACCTTATTACTCTCGAGTACAAATAAAATTTTATTAAAGTCAGAAATAAGAACTCCGAAACAGGAAGTTATTCCAACGAGGTTCAATTTCAAAGCATATCATTTATCAAATGCATAGAATTGCATATACTAAAATAAGATATTATATATACATGTATATGTTTGATGTTTATATATTTACTTGTTAGCTTAACCACATATATATACTAAGTACATGGTGATTTTTTTCAATATTTAGTATAATTATGCGAATGTCACAAACTTCATATTACTTTAATTATGATAAAGTATTTTAATTAAACATATACTGCAGCTGTTTTATTGTTTCTCTCAAAACAAATTCATATGTAAATTTTTGGTAAACATATCGGATTTGACAAGTAAAATTAACTTGTTTTACCTATACTAAACAACCCTCATATGTTTACATGTATAAATCATATCAAATATAATATTATATTTCTTGAATTATTTTTAAATCATGAATTAAATTTAAAAAAATAATTTCTTACCCAAAAATTCTCGACGAAACTTTTATTATGACGACCCATATTTTCAAACGTCTACCTTACTATCAATATAATCATCATTGTAAAATCAAGGAAGTAAAATAGTTCATGCAGGTATACACAATGATAAATCTCAAGTGTTTACGAATGTGTATTACATGTATTAGGTGTTCTCGGAAGTAGCAGACCGCAAACTTGTCAAAGTAAAATGTATGCACTAACAAACATCGATTGTTCAATACTTGACATTGACAAGTACATGTCTGCAATTTATTACGTTGATGAAACATGCATTATACAAGTATTGAACTCTCTTTATCTTTCTTTTCTTAACAATGGTCCACATTCAAGTTATTAATTTAAACATATTAAGAAGATGTTGTATGAGACAACTCTCCATCAGAGACCTAGTCCAAAAAATTATGACGTCTTGAAAAGCTATATGTTATATTTTTTGCTTTGAAGCCTTACAGCGATATTTTTTGCTTTGACACCTCACAGCGATTTACTTTTGCTGTAAGGCGAAAAAGAGAAATATATGATAGCTTTTCAAGACGTCATAACTATTTGGACGAAACCAGAGACCAAATAGAAGTTTACTTTTCAGTTATGAAAATTGGAAATATACAATGCTCATCAAGTTTGGTCATTATTTGAAATGAATTATGCCATAAGTTCTTAACTTGTTTTTTAAGGATCTACGTACTTACACAAAGTTTTAGTCAAGTGCTTGGCATTCCCATAGATGTGTAATCTCATAGATGAAGCTCGTCACAAGTTCTCTAGCTATTGTTCTTTATTGTTAAATAATAAGAACCACTACACATTTAACTGTCTTTAATGTGTCATGTGTGTTGTTCTCAACAAAGTGTAATACATGTACAGCTATGGTATTCCGAGGGCAGCTTCTCCGGTCGTGTTTTTGTCTTTTACTATTACGGTCTATAAACAAGAAGTTATAAACACTTTATACAGACCAAACAAACACCACTTGGCACACATAAGGCCCGTAGCTGGGATTGTGAATTCATGAGGTCGTGATTTTTGAAGTCAAGCTTTATTATTAATCTCAAATTATAAATAGATTGAAATTAACAATATTTTTGCATTTTTGTTTAATTGTAACCCGGATTTGTTTTCTCTTCATTGATTTATGACTTTAGAACAGCAGTATACTACAATGTTACCTTTTATTTGGCTAATTTGTGCAGCATGCCGCGAGGTTAACTTGTCACTGCCATGCCCTTTTCTGTTGTTGCAGTATTTACTCCGAAGTAAAACGGCTCTTGATATTGGTTGTCATTTAGTGGTTGCGTAGTTTGCTGTCTGTCATATTTGATTTACGTGCATTTTTAAAGCATAAATCCAGCAGTTGGATTTTTCGTTCGAAATCTTTAACATTTTGTCATGCTTTTAAAGCTTAATATACGGTATGGCGTTTGCTCACTGTTAAAGGACACATAGGTGATATATATATAGTTTCTTATTGACAGACACCAACGTCATTCGATCTCAGGTGGCGTGAAGCCTACTGGAAAGTAAATTGTGTAAAATAATAAAATTGAATTAAAAAAAAAATATATTAAATAAATGCCTTTTTTAAAGTTTTTCTGAAACATAATTTAGAAAGTTACTTTAAAAAAGTTGACTTTTCCAAACAATGTTCATTATGTATATTGTTGAATTATTATTTTTTTGTCGATTCGTCCATATTAAAATGTGTGGTTTTTTTTCTCTGTTGAGGCATATGATCGGAAGATTTCATATTGAATGTATCAAATTTTGGGTCCGACGTCCGTGAACTTTTTATTCTTTCAACTTCTTTTCGGGAACCACGTAAAAGGATCAATATATGAATCTGTTATTTTTTTTCTCTACTGTTGAAGCATATAATAAAAAGATCATAACATGTCATTTTTCATATCGCATGTATAATCAGCCCTCGAGCCATGCGGCTCTTGGGCTGATATTGAACCTAGGGCTGATAATACCGGTGCATTACGTTTGCGCGCATTACCATTACATTTGCGCGCAAAAATCATTACGTTTGCGCGCAGCTTTTGATTACAATTGCGCGCATTTTTTTGACAGGTAAACTCAGGTAAAATACAGGTAATAATACTTATTTGATTATAATTTGGTCAATTATTAACAAGTATAAGTTCTCATTCCGTTTGTGTTAGTCCCCAGCTCACCAACGATGAGGTTAAAGTGGGATTTCGAGAAAGATAAGTCCGTTTTATTATGCACAAGCACTAAATTCTAGAAAAATATAAAGATAAAAATTCTAAAATGCTAAAACATACCTAATCGTAAAGGTTAAAGTATTGATAAATTCATTTCTTTACATATCGGTATACATGCCGAGACTCCATGTTAGTGCCTTGGTGTAACTTTACAAACTAACTTAAATTATTTACTAATTTTAAAAACGATCACTATTCGTTGAAACAATTTTCACTCTGAAATATTCGCAATGAAGTTAGATGTATGTCTTAAGCTATACGAGTTTATAATGATCACTTTATAATTTGTTTTAGAATTTAATATGAAAATATATAATTTGAATTAAGAAATATTTTCCAAATTAATAATTGATAGTCATATTTATTATGAAAATAAAAAAAAATGTAGTCAATTATAATTAATTAATTTTTTTATTTATATTTTTACCTGAGTTTACCTGTAAAATGAATGCGCGCAAATGTAATCAAAAGCTGCGCGCAAACGTAAAACATTTTAATCCCCAAATGCGCGCAAACGTAGTGCGCCCGATAATACATGCGGTATGAAAAATGACATGTAATAATCTGATATTATTTCACATGTGAAATTATCGGTTTTTATTTAACTTGGAAATCAATGTAATTCATTGCAACCAATGTAATAGTTTGTTGTTTCTTGACTGCTGCATTATGTTTAACAGTAGAAATAATGATGGAAAACTGCATTAATTCTGTATTTTTTATCGTTTTTGCAAAAACGGTTCATTTAATGACGTTATTGTGACATCATCAGATACAAATCTTATATGTTTGACCCTTTGCATTTTCAAAGATAATGTGCCAAATTAAAATATTAAGTATCAAATATTTTAATTTCTTGGGCCGAAACCGGGCGTTGAAAGCATGCATTCTTAGATGTATTCACTAAAGTCAATTAACTGGCATACAGAGGGTGAAGCATTTTTAGCCATAAAACCAGGTTATTCCCACCTTTTCTTTCGAAAATGTCTGTTGTACCAAGTCAGGAAAACGACAGTTGTTTTCCACTTGTTCTGTTGGATGATACATAGTTGTGAGTTTGGTGTTGTCAGTTTTTACGACCTTCTCATTTTGTGAACTTTCTTTAGAGTCAGGGTAATTTTTGTATTACATGTTTTTTTTTCAACAATATAGACCAATAAAACTATTTTTACAATGTATAATTCGTAGAAGAAGTGTTTTCTTTTATCATGACATAACGTTCTCTTTTTTTAAGAAATTATTTACAGATTGAGAGAAAGTCGACCTTGTAGTACTCTATCTATATTTTGGATATGTTGTACCAGAAAAATATCAACAGGAAGTGCCAGTAAACGTTATGGTCGCTTAGCCATTTGATTGAGATTTTATGGTTTAAAATCTGAAAGATATGTTGTTGCCGTTACATTCAGCATAGCAGGTATAACCATTCTTTTTAACTTACTATAGTTGAAATGGTTTTCATTCTTATAAAGATCCGTTTTGTTCGGTTTTTTTTCCCTGCGTAATTCCATACCACGAATAAGTTCAGTCCCTCCCCGTAATCGATCTCTCCTAATCGCAAGGTAGCAGGTAATCCGTTGAACAGCGAAATATAACAATTAAATTATTCGTGTTATTAATTCTCATGAAGAAAAATGATACAACAGGAGAATCTTAAGTTTATTCATAAGATTTATACGGAGATAATATGATATGATTGACAATGAAACAACTTTCCATAAAACAGATAGGATGCGGACATCCGGGTCACCGTTCTGCCGTTATCATCGCAATGATGAGAAAATCTCATGTATAAATTGTACGCTAACAATGCACCGACATAATAAAATGTGAAATATTTCTAAGAAGAAAACTAACTTCCCCTTTTAATCAAATAAAATTGAATGAAAAATTATTTTTGAGGAAGGAGACCAACAACAAAAACCACACAAATAAATAGGTGTCTGAGAGTTCAACCGTTTCCTAACATGAAAATGTAGAGTTACATCATAACATTAGAACACAGTAAACATAGGTTAAAATGGTTCGATTCTTCAGATTAGTATAAGCCAAGATAAGGACAAAAACACCGGCAATCTATCTAGCAATAACCAGCGACAATATGTCTCTACAATTACTAAACGCGACATCTCAACACATAATGTTTACTAATGTTTAAACCATGTTTAAACAAGAGTGCACAGGCTGAAATGTCTCGCCTTCTATACTAATCATTGATATTATGTTGATAGTCCTAAGTATAAAGCTAAGCTTTATTACAACTGTCACATAAACTTAACATTAACCAAGATAACTAAACACAGACCAATGACCCTTGAAAATGAGGTCAAGGTCAGATGAACCATGCGAGGCAGACATGTACAGCTAGCAATGCTTCTATACAACATATATAGTTGACCCATTACTTATAGTTTAAGAAAAATAGACCAAAACACAAAAACTTAACACTGTGCAATGAACCGTGAAAATGAGGTCACGGTCAAATAAAAACTGCGCGACTGACATAAAGATCATAAGATATTTCCATACACCAAATATAGTTGACCTAGTATGGCATATAGTATAAGATAAAAAGACCAAAACTCAAAAACTTAACTTTGACCACTGAACCATGAAAATGAGGTCAAGGTTACATGACATCTGTCCGCTAGACATCTACACCTTACAATCATTCCATACAACAAATATAGTAGACCTATTGCATATAGTACAAATGTATGAGAAAAACAGACCAAAACACAAAAATTTAACTATAACCACTGAACCATGAAAATGAGGTCAAGGTCAGATGACACATGCCAGTTAGACATGTACAGCTTACAGTCCTTCCATACACCGAATATACTAGCTCTATTGCTTATAGTATCTGAGATATGGACTTGACCACTAAAACTTAACCTTGTTAACTGATCCATGAAATGAGGTCGAGGTCAAGTGAAAACTGTCTGACAGACAGGAGGACCTTGCAAGGTACGCACATATCAAATATAGTTATCCTATTATTTATAATAAGAGAGAATTCAACATTACAAAAAAATTGAACTTTTTTTTCAAGTGGTCATTGAACCATGAAAATGAGGTCAAGGACATTGGACATGTGACTGACAGAAACTTCGTAACATGAAGCACCTATATACAAAGTATGAAGCATCCAGGTCTTCCACTTTCTAAAATATAAAGCTTTTAAGAAGTGAGCTAACGCCGCCGCCGCCGGATCACTATCCCTATGTCGAGCTTTCTGCAACAAAAGTTGCAGGCTCGACAAAAAATTATATTAAATTGACACACCTACAAACCATGTTTAAAAAATATCAATTGACACACCTCCAACGAATTTGGTGTAATGACGTTAGTCTGTGAAGGCACGACCTTGGTTATGTACCAATTTTGTGACTGACTGGTTACACGCGCTTCCATGTTAATTTCTGTGGTTAGTATTTGTGACAACCTTCATATCTGATGTAAACATGTCGGTAAAAATATACACATGAAAACATGTTAACATCATGTACTACATAATTTATAATAAGTTTAAAAGTGAATTGGCATGTATTATAGTTCAATGAAAATTGAAAAATTCAGGGAAACTGTTAATCAAAGAAAAGATAACTATGATAAAGATGTTATGTGGTAAAAGCAGGAGACTTCTCAATCCTCGACATTTCAAAGAATCTAACAAAATTGTATATGTTCATTGTGAAACTTATAGTCGTATGTATAATCAAAGTCTATTCTCCTTAACGTTTCTGGGCGCTGGTGTGCTAAATTATTCCCTAAACCTACTCATGCAATAGAAATGTATGCGTATTATTTAGTAAATGGGAACCGTGATATTACACATTTTCCTTTACAATATAAAACAGTCAAGTTAGTATGTGTTATATACATTTATGTAATAACTTTGATGCATTACTTTTAATTATGAGCAAGCACAGCGACACGAACAAAACAATAAAGAAATCGGTGATAAATTCTGGAGCGTCGGAAGTTAAACCAGCTCCTGCTCCATGACTGTCACCCTTTGTGTTATTCCTTTTTGCAGTCATTTACAAAACATATCAAAAAGTAAAATCACAAGAGTACTGAACTCTGAAGAAATTTTGAAATGGAAAGTCCATAATCAAATGGCAAAATCAGAATCTCAAACACATCAAACGAATGGATAACAACTGCCATGTTCCTGACTTGGTACAGGCATTTTCTGATGTAGAAAATGTTGGATTGAACCTGGTTTTACATTTGAAAATGTCTGTACCAAGTCAGGAATATGACAGTTCTTGCCCATTCGTTTGTGATGCGTTTTTTTTTGTTATTTAATTTTGCCATGTGATTATGGACTGTCCTAAGTTCAGTATTTTTGTGATTTTACTTTTTAATAGCTAGCTACACCCCTCACGTGTATGCCAATCGCATCAAAATTCATTATATTGACAACGATGCGTGAACAAAACAAACAGACATAATAGGGGAAAATGTCAAAAATACAGCTGTCAACATTATATTATAATCTTAATCACTAAAAGTGACATACAAATATTTAACAAAGAAGCACAAAAATGCATATAGATCAAGCATACTAGTATAAGCAAAAATTAAAGACAAGAATACGCAAATTTATACCAATGTACCATAACATGTAAAGTATTAGTACAGAGCCAACATCATACAGTATATGTACATGGAACAAAGAAACATAAAAAGGCTATAGGCAAAGCACATGCAAAAACAAAAGACAAGCAACAAACAATTTTTTGAAGTTACACCGAAAGGCCCCTGATGTTCAGTGGTTGTCGTTTGCTGAAGTGGTCAATAAGAGTTTCTCGTTTGGCAACCATACCACATCTTATATTTATAGTTTGTACAGGGAAACGAAAAAGACGATATGGAAATTCAGACTCTTTAAATACAGAATATAATTTTTACCCCAAAATTGAACTCTGACTAGGATTAAATTACGTGCATAGTATGTGGAACATTCCAAAAAAGTCAAGAGGAATTGATTTAAACGTTCGAAATAAGACTAGACATGTCTGTGTATTTATACTTATCTTACCTCCTATACATTTCTAGGAATGTGATTGGTTAAAAGCGCCCTCGTGGAGACCGTGTATATTTGATATTAGGTTAGTAGGGAGGCGGGGCTTATCTCATACACGGTTAGTAGTGGAGTTACGTCCCTTTATATTCCATATAAGGTAGTAGGGAGGCGGGGCTTATTTCATACACAGTTAGTAGTGGTGTTACGTCCTTTTATAAACAAAACGGTACTGAGAAAAAAATCGTAAAGGTTTCAACAGACGAATAAATTGATGATTAATATTGAAATAAATTCATCTAACACATTTAACCCTCACAAGTTTTTATTGTTGGTATCTGTTTTTGTAGGATCAATGGAAGTAGTTTCTTAATACTAACAGTATTGAGGACTTGCTCATTTTGATAGGTCTAAATTTCACACGTTAAGATAGTCGGTAAGATAAATTCGTTACATAGTATGCTAGTGACCTAATACGGTATATATGGGGTCAGTAAATTTCATATGGGGATTCGAGCTTCGCTCTCACCCCATATGAAATTTACTGATCCCATATATACCGTATTAGGTCACTAGCACACTATGTAACTAATAATCTCTCACAACTTTTGGCATTGGTCTAACTGTCGAAGGAGCCAAGTCTGGTGCCCAATAGAAACTTCATACCAAAAAGTGAAGTTCATCACATACATGTATGTACAACAAACCAAGTAAATACAAGTGAAATAAACACTCATATGACATTGACATATTGCCTCAATGATTGACTGATATAAGTGTAAAAATGGGTCATTTTCAAAAAATGTCGAATTTTGAAATTGAAAAAATTATTAAAAGTTACTTATTCAAACAACCCTCTACATAAGCAAATCAAAACAAACAGTACTTTAAGAACAACATATTAAAAGATGCAATCTTAATGATGTCATACAAAAATATGTTGAAACATTTTTTGATCGGTGGTACATTATTTTGTCTATCCTGTTACCATTTTCAAAAGAAATTTTGGGTTATTAAGAAAAGGTTTAGATAAAATGTTAAGCTTGTTTTACGTAGACAATTAGATGGTTTTCAAGAGAATAAACTTCTATATATATTCATTCTGTAATATAATAGATTATTTGCCAATTTAACAGGTTGTACTGAAAAATGCCTTTAAAAATTGGTTTTCAAAGGTTGTAAAAATTACCACCAGTAATGCAAGTCTAAGATAGCAATTTATATTGTTCGGCATTTTTTCACCCTTTCAAATAAACCCAACATCAAGTAAATCCCTCATAAGTTAGTTTACTTTTCTCTATATTTCATTGGTAACAGGAACGTACGTTTCTGATATATTACTATATAAAAGTCTATCCTGTTACCTTTTTGTCTATCCTGTTACCGATATCAGTATTGCACCTGCGAATGCTTAATTGGGAAGATTAATACGTTATAACCTTAAGATGACTTCAAATAACGAAATATTTCATTCGTTTTGCACCTATATGTTAAGATAAAAAAATTAACGACGTTTTTGTCTACAATTGTCTATCCTGTTACTGTAACCATAGCAACCATAGTAACAGGATAGACATAACAGGATAGACAAATTTCTTCGTTTTTGATTGCTGTTGTGAAATAACTACTCCCTTTGGTGAAGTGATTATGTTTTTCTATTGTGAATTTGGTTTCCAACACGTTATTGCACTTTTTAGAAGTATACTGTTGGTGTATTTAATCAAAATTGGTGGTAACAGCATAGACATGAAAAAAAGTACGCTATATTTTTTTCACTAAATGTCTTGAAATTTCTTTTCTCTACACTTTCGTTCAAGAAACGAGGCGTTTTAAATGTAAAGATTACTTTGCACTTTTGAGATCAACACTGACTGATTCAATATTCATAGGGAGAATAATTTCACGGCTGATTTAAGTAGCGGTAACAGGAAAGACATGAACCTCCTGTACGCAGATTCAATTTAGTTTGTAGATAATATGTTACATACAATGATATAGAAGCTACGATTTTTCGTTAGAGTAATATTAAACGTTCTTAAAAAGTCCCTTTTGCAGATATCAAGGCGATCAGAAAATCGCAAAAAAATCATTTGAAATGTGTTTTTCTGACACTGTACGCAGACAAATACCCCCAAAATGGGTCTTAAATGCAGTTTAATCTTATCAAAATAGATGCAAGGTGTGTTTATTATTAATGTTCTGAATCACAAATCCGACAAGCTTTCATTTAAACCATTACAACTGAAATTTCCATTAGAAATAAAAAAGTTAGCATGGGTGTACTGAAAATTCGACATTTTTTGAAAACGACCCAAATAATATTAATATGCATGTAGCGTACAGAAAACTAGACTATAGATTCATAGTTACCTGTAAAATGTGCATTCATTGATACTTGAGTTACAATGTATACCTTTATGCAGCAAATGACCTTTAATGGTGCTTGAAATTTAACTATAAATCAAATAAGACGTTTAAATCTCTATATTATATGACTGTGTAAAGATGCTTAAAAACTTCAACTTTTTCATAGTCGCGCTATTATCTTTTTGGAATAAAATATGATAGAAATATGATAAATGCCACGAAAGAGCTTGGAACTCTTCTAACTTGGAGAATAACAGTCCACTTGAATGCGTATCTATATATCCCGAAATTTCAACTGGCCATCCCTGTCCTCAGTACAGGTCTTACGGTCTCGAGTAAAGTGTTTATCTCCCCAAACCTTAGTGTAGTTACATCTATTGTAAGAATAGCGAAAAGGGAGTATAAAAAGCTATAAAAACATTAAGACCTCCAGTTATAAACCATAATGTTAAAGTTTCTTTGAAAGGCAACTGAAGCAAGAACCTAAGAGTTAGAAGACATGTCACCTACGAGCGACAAACGATTTTGAATTTAAATTTGAATCTATTCAAATTTACTCAGCGTAGATCTTACTGTCGCAAGAGAAAAATCTATTCAAATTTACGCATCGTAGATCTTACTGTCGGAAGAGAAAAAATCTATTCAAATTTACTCAGTGTAGATCTTACTGTCGAAAGAGAAAAATCTATTCAAATTTCAATATCATAATTCCTTTTAAAAAATGCATCTATTGGTACTTAATTTATGCAGCATCGTTTTAAGAACCTTAAAATTTAACTATAAATCAATAATAATGTATTAAATATCTTTAGGACTGGATAAAAGATATTTAAAATCTTCCGCTTTCTCATTTGTAAACTCGCAATATATCATGTTTCTTAATCATTTAAAATTTAATAAATCTTGATCATATATTTTAGGTGTGTCAGTTATCCTTATTATAATAGTTGTTGAAAACGGACAAGGATGTCGATAAATATAACTGATCATGATATCAAATGAAAGAGAAATGATAATAATTCATTCAATATTTCTTTTACCAATGCAATGAACTTTTCATCGTACTTTTGGTGTATTCTGTCCTTTTTTCTACATGCACTCTGTATATTGTTCTGTTTTAAATCTTGATAAGGATGTATCAATAAAAAAATTCTCATTTAAGGTTTCGTGAAAATGTTGATTTCTATGTCCTTTTAATTTTGAGAATTGTCATTAGTTATCCCGCTTTGTCCGGGTGGCAACACATTGGGTAATTTTGAGAAAACACGAAAACTGATCATTGACATTTAAATACTAAAATAGCAAAATCTATGTCAATTAATATATATACAAATGTAACACACTGAAATGAATAAATAATAAGAAAAACAACAAATTATGTAATACCAAAACACGTCAACGTATCCTTATTCGTTGTTATATTGAAAGTTGCATATCGTCCAGTGGCAAATATGTCATGCTATTCACTAGGAGCATACACGTATATCCTGCAAAATAGAAAATGATTACCTGCAATTAAAAATTAAAAGGTGCATGGAATGTCCTGTAGGACAATTTTTTTGGGCACTAAAACAGGTTACGTACGGACGCGTTAATGAGTCATTCCGACAGGTCTGTCAAACAGCATATTATACAAGAATACCATTCAACGTCCTACATTTGAACGTACGTCGTGGCTGTGTATTACTTTATCACGTGTTCTGTAAACCAAAATTTTTGAGAGCAATTTATTTTCGCGAGTAGAAAAATATTGCGAATATATTTTATTGTTGCGAATATGTAAAACTTAGATCTTTCCCAGTTCAAATATATCAATAAAATGTGAAGATCGCGAACTGTAGTTTTCGATTACTGATGCGCAGATTATGTTATCTATGAACTGAAGCATAGCTTGAATAAGCTATCTCCCTTTCTACTTTACTTAAAACACGACTTATCTTAAATACATTCCAGAGTGAATCTGATTGAGTGATAGATTTTGTTTGCTTTGAGTCAATTGGCAAATTTGTTCCTTGCGTGTTTAGATCAACCACGTATGAAACAATAAATCTAATAAGTATAAGGGGTTTCTTAGTTTACTGGGATGAAAGATGGAAAGATTCGACTGACAATGTAAAACAACAAAAAAATGTATGAAATATTGGATAAGACCATAAATTTGACTTTGAAATTCAACATGGTTATATTCGGACCGATCCAACTGTTGTCGCAAAGGACGTTTAACATGTTTAAGGTAAGGAGAACATGACACCCTCTCAACACTTGCTATAATGCTACCAGATTTAGCGACACATTTTCAACCGAAAATGGCTGCGTATTTATACATCCCAAATAACGAATTAACCTCTTACTGTCAGACAGGAGAATTTCAGATATCTAATACTTCTATTCTTCAGTCAAGCGATGCTCTCTGGTTCACAAATAAAGGAATCGATACTCGTGCAAAGTTACGAAAAGGGTGCGTGCGACGGTTTTGTGTTGAAAACGGGATTTGTGTTGAAAAAACGTTTAAAAAAAACAAAATAATTTGTATGAATATCAGCGGGTTCATTTCATGATTTCTCAATCAAAATTTACTAAAGGTGTCCTTACATGTTACAATACCATATTCATTAGTCACAAACCAGTGACTACACTTACAAATTGTAATTTAGACCAGTTATCTCCGGTTCGATTGCAGTATTGTAATCTACCGTTCCGCTTAATACATTTGATAAAAATAAATGTACATATCTTTTGTTTTTAAAAGTATAACACTGTCGTCTCAAACTTTCATATTTCAGAAGACATATGAGACAGGGGTCTTTGAAGGGGTGGATATAAAAGTAGAAAATTAAACAGTGATAAAATGTAGGAATTCACGTTTTCAAATATGTTCATTTTGAAAGAAAATTAAAAGGTTGTCAATTTTCATACAGAAAACATGTTTTAGGATGAGATTACCTTTCAGATACGCAAATTCCTCCTTGTGAGCCAATGAGTATCACCCTGGTGACTTCAAAACGTAATTCCGTAATGGCGATCTTCATAGGAATTCATACAGATTTTAATTGATTTTGGTAGTCTTTACATTCCTTATTTAAGATAATCAGGTAGAGTGAGGAGTTCAGTTTTTATTATTTATAGCAGTTATTGTTCTTATGTTCAATTCAAAGGCTTATCATATTAACGTATATACCGGTAAAACAAGAAAGAATGGCAAATACGTACATAAGCTTAAAACTTTAAAATCAGGAACTATGTAGAAATTTATATCTTGAATTTGACATTTACTAAACCAAAAGTCATAATTGTTGTTAATCTAAAGATTAAATAATTGGTGTTTATCGCGAAATCATTAGACAATCTAGTCAAAAGCAACGAAAAACAGTTGTACTGCTTTTCCTCTTCTGAAATTCACAATGAAGCAAATTATTACACCTTATTAACTGTTCAATCGCAGACCAGTTAAGATGGACAGTTATATATAGCATCTCCCCGTGAGTTTTAGTGATTGAATCATAAGTTTTTGTTGACCGTCCGTTACAAAAAATCTCTTTCCAGAAGTCACTATTCCAACTGCATAGTTCGGTTTGTGTTGTTACATTTTTCTTCTATTCCAGAATATATTAATGGAGGAAGAAGAAGATTCAAGAAAGATGTCTGCGACATACGTAAGAAGTACCAAGGAAAGCACAGTAGATTTAAGTGACATAACAGAGGAGTTTCTAACATGCCCTATTTGCACCGAGGAGTTCGCGGATCCCCGGATGTTACCGTGCCTGCATTCTTTCTGCCATCATTGTATCTCAGATTACATTGTTGAGAATACACGTGAAGTAAAATCAGCCAAGTCTTTCGCGTGCCCTGTTTGTCAGGCAAACGCTGATGCCGTCAATCCAACGAATTCGGTACAAACATGGGCAGACGACCTTCCTGTAAATAACTTTATTTTTGGTCTGATTGATGCAATTCAGCTACGGTCGGGCGAGCGACAGTGTGACCCTTGTAAGAAAATGGATAAATCAAATATGGCTACCATTTGGTGTCATCAGTGTGGCGAGGCAATGTGCGACTCGTGTACGGGACTACATAACAGTATGAAATACTCCACGGGGCATATCACCTCAGATATAGACGAAGTGAAACAAACTCCCGTGAAAACTACTCAATTGAGGTTGCAATGTCCGAAACATGAAGGAAAGTTCTTAGATTATTATTGTTCCGATCATGGAGAGGTATTGTGTACGTCATGTGTGACGTCAAATCATAGAGATTGTAAGAGCGTACAATTTGTGAGTGAAGCTGCTGCCACGCTGAAGCATGATGGGAAATATATCTTGGATAACCTTTCCAAAATTACAGAATGGTCTGTTCGAGTTATGGAAAACAGAAAACAATGTTTAAAGGATATTCAAGGAGCAGCCGATTCGGTGAAAGACCAAATTAAAAGCATACGAAATAGAGTTAACGCTATTCTAGATGTGCAGGAGAAAAAGATGATTGCAGAACTCAAACAACACGAAGTGGAGGAGGCTGAACAGTTCGAAAAAGAAAAGAATCGTTGTAAGGAAATTATAAGCATCACAAGGAATGCGAACGCTCTCTTGAAAAATTCACTCAAACACGGGACTGATACCGACGTCTTGTCTTGCATGGCCAAAATAAAATCAGCAACTCGAAAACACGAAAAAGAGGTCAGAGATCTATGTAAGCGGCTCAATACCGTCCAAATTGAGTTTCGTGAAGACGATTCAATAAATGAAATGCTGGCACGTCTTGCCGAAGAGGTTGGACATTTTTCCGTGTCACGACAGACAGTCAATATTCCTCCTTCGTACCACGTGAGGGCAGATACAATATTTATCACACAGAATGAAGATGATGACGAAGAAGATGATGAGGTTGAGCAAAATATGTCAAAACATTCAACTCCATTTGGTGGCAAAGGGTCGTCTGCAAGCAAAATATCAAAACCCTCACATTCAACTATTAAAGGAGCTAACTCGGCAAGGACAAGTGGGAAAAGTTCTGTTAATTCGAAAAGAAGAGGATCCCAATATCACAATTTTAAAGGTCAAGGTCATTCATCAAACCCCTTTTTGTATTCTGCTTCAGCTCGGGGTTCTCCGAAAAAGGGAAAGATATACTCATCTCAGTTACTGCCTATTCCTTCCTCAAGAATGAAAGAAGATAGTGATAGAACTCATGAAACATCATCTGAAAGTACAAATTGTTCACCTCAGCCAACAGCATATCGTCTCAGCGGGACCACTCGAATAAGTGGAGATATCTCAGCACGTGTCAACTACACACCAATATCACCGGGAAAACTGCCGGCTGTTCGGAAAGGAGCCATTAAACGAGCACTCCCAGATACTACCTTTGTAGCCCGTACACCAAATGACCGTGATAATGCCTGTTTGACGGGGGCCACGTTTTTATCCGATGGAAAAATTGTTCTTGTCGATCAAGTTCACCGAAAGATAAAGCTATATGACGACATGCAACGATGGGTTTCTGAGAAAGTCTTGTCAGCACGGCCTTATGATATAACTGAAATTGCACCTTTCGAAATAGCAGTCACTATTCCCAAAGAGAAACGTGTTTTAATTTTATATGTTCGCAATCCAGAAATATCTGTTTCGTCAAGTTTTCAGACAGGATCAAAATGCTGGGGAATAAGTTCATCTCAAGGCACTATTGCAGTTTCTTGTTACACCGCTCCACCATGCGTCAAATTGATGACCCGCGACGGCAGAGAAATTAAGACAATTAACGCTGATCACTACGGTCACCAGTTATTTTTCTTTCCCGAATATGTAGCGTTCGATAAAATAGGTGAAACGTTGTACGTTACAGATAGGTATAAAAAGTCCGTTATTTCCGTGACCGTCCGTGGTGAGAAACGATGGGAATTAAAACCACATTCTCTGAAGGCACCACGTGGAATAACTGTACACGGTACACGCGTGTACATCGCTGGGAGTAGATCTCACAATATCTGTGCTATAACGACTATGGGAGAAATGTTGGGTGACGTCATCAAGCAGAACCTGTCGTCACCGCACAAAGTCTGTCTAAACTCACAAGGGGATACAATGCTTGTGACACAGCATGCGGTAACATTGATACCGGTTGAGAAAAACACTGTCAAGCTGTTCAAACTACAAACAGATTGGCGGGAAAACTTTACTGACACCGATTCAAAATTTTCGGATTTAGTTGAATGACTCTAATTTCGAAAAAGTATTTATGATATTTGTCATACATTAACTACATAGATCTTAATTAATTTATACCCGTCTTTCATAACATATTCACATTTCTTAATCAAGCTTTTCAGGGCAATTAATAACGACACATTAATGCGCCCCTTTAATGCCACTGTGGTTTGTTTGTTAAGATCCAAATGTTTCTTTGAAATGACCCTGTAGTTTTAATATATAGAAAGAAAGTTAGCCTTTCCTCTTTTACATTAAGAAATATCATATTGAGATATATTGTAACTGTTGGGTAATTATATTATTGTATTTTCTTATTTTTTTACGTCAAATATTAAATCATTGCTGTATATCAATTATTGTTCATATTATATCATACATATAAAACATGCAAGACAATGGGAATAATTCTGAACGGAAAATATTTTCAATCAGACAATTCTTGTGGTACAGTGTAGCATGTTCCTTTTAGAAGAACGCACAACTTATTCGTGAATCGAAAACAAAAGATCTGTGTATTACAGGAAACCTCTTTCGGATGCGAATAACAAATACACCAATATCTACTTAGTAACTATATTTTTGGCATTGGCATTGCACAAGGTCGTGTTTTTATCTGACTGGTAATGACTTCTTTACACTTAATACATTGGATGTTGGATGTAAATGGATTGAAAATTTAGTCTCGGATACATCATTTTTTTCTTTAATTTGCTTTTGGCTTGCGAGTACTCACAAACCTTTACATCACTAGTTGTTGTGGGATGTATAGATACGCTGCCACGTCAGGTTTGTGTTTTTTGTTTGATGCTTTCTGCTTTGCAATTATCTGATGAGTTAAGCCCCTTTCAACTACGTGTTTTGTTTGTTCTTATCTTGAGTCGTTACACCACTGTCCAAAGTTAGAGGGAATGTTTGATGGCACCAAACTAGTATAACCCCACCATATTATATATGTGTGCCTATCCCAAGTCAGGATCATATAGTTCAGTGGTTGTCGGTGTCTCCTTATTTTTATACAATTATTTCATGGTATGCAAATATAAGTTCTGGCATCCATGGATGGTTATTGGATATGTACAAATATAATTTCTGACTTCTTGGGATTTTTATTTTTTTATTGTAATCAATTAATGCATTGTGTACAGACGTCCCAGGATGTACATGCAAACTTTCGGATGTCCCGAGATAATAATTGCATGGAGTACAAATATATGTTATAACGTTCATACACGGATGGTTATTGCATGGTGCATAAACATAAGTTCTGATGTTATTGCATGGCGTACAAATATAAGTTCCTACGTTTTTATTGAGTGGTGATCAAATATATATGTTCAACGTCTCAGTATTTTTATTACAATGTGTTTGATGATTTCTGAGGTCATGGGATAGTTATTGAATGGTGTTCTGAACTTTAATATTATATCTGACGCCTCGGGATGGTTATTGCATGGTGTATGAATATAAATTCTAATATTCCGGAATGGTTATTGCATGGTGTAAAACTATCTCAACAAACTGAGGGGACTGCATTAAATGGAAGGACATTGAACATTCATAATTCGACATACTAGGCTGTGTCAAACTAGCAGTACATATTGGAGCCTATCAACCACAAAAGTGCCCTTTGAAATTAGCAAGCGGATAGTGCAGGCCTAACACGTAATCTCTCATACAAACGTCTTGGGTAGCCAATACACAGTTAAGTAATAAACTCAAACTAGGAAAATAACGCCTGGACTCAAACCCATTTGTAACTCTGTCGGCTTTAAATCGTATCTTGTTCCCATCCTGAATAGTAACCAGTAGTTGTCGTTTGTTGGTGTGGTTCATAATTGTTTCTCGTTTCTCTTTTTTATATAGATGAGACCGTTGTTTTTCTCGTTTAAATGGTTTTGTAAGTCATTTTGGGGCCCTTTATAACTTGCTGTTGGGTGTGAATACCGTACTTTGACCTATAACGGTTTACTTTAACAAATTGCGACTTGGATGGAGAGTTATCTCATTGGCACTCATACCACATCTTATATCTATGAGAGACTTTCCGCAAGAAAGTGAACTACATCCGATATTTTTTTTAAATCAACTTGTCATAGATAGTATTCCTACGATGTATATGTTTGAACTATTTGCCACTTAAAATATAGAAAACGAGCTGTCGCAGTCAGCATGGTCAATGGAAAGACCCAGATTTCCTTAGTTTATTCTCAAATCAGATATTTTTTTGATTCAACAGTCCCATATGAAATTACAAAACCTACGTAAGGAAACAGTACGAACTCTGGCAGTACATTTTGAATAACGAGAGGGTAAAGTCACGTGACATAGTGTACTTAGCAAAAGTCATTTTTTGTGAAATGATGTGCTTATATTTGGGTGGAAAAACCAGAGTAACTTTATTAATACGACCAAACTCAATATTTGTTATATCCTAATACGAAATAATACCATTCAATGCATACCAGATGATGATTAATATCATAATTAATTTTTGAAGATGGTGCGACTCTAGCTTACTGTACTTATCATTGATATAGTAAGCTCGATTTCTTTTGAAATATTAAAATGTTTAAAATACGCCTATTTTCTTTTTGTTTTGTTTCTGTTATTTTAATTATTATATATCGTTTGTTTTTGTCTTCTCTTTAACTTGCCATTTTAAATAAATGATTTCAGTTTACCTGATGCTTGTCTTAATCATTTTTTTCTCTTTATGTACATGAACATTTATTTATTTACTTATTTTTTTGTTTGATTGTTGTATGAAAATAATGTATTTTTCGCAAATTAATCCATAAGGAATCGATCGAGAATGGGATTATTTTGTTTTATTTATGGATTTTTACGTAAGAAATCTATAGTATGAAATCATGGCATCAAAATTGAGTTAAAGTATTAGCCATTTTCTAACGACCTGATTAATTCATTAACCCAGATGTTCGCGTGTCAAAGCGATATTTGGCACTCAAATGTTGTGATAAATAATGAACAACTATTAAAAGTTTACTAACTACATTCCGTGGCTTTAGCAACATAACATTGTAACAGATATACATTAGAAATTGTCTAGAAATATCAACTTTTCGTTTCCCACGCAGACATTATTGCATTTTATAAATCTGCAACCCGGCTTGCTCATCAATCGCTGTTTATTTTAATTTTTGGTTTAGTTTACTGTTTTCGATATTTTAGTTTTATTGGCCGCGTTTATGTTAAATAGTATGAAAACTTTCAAAACCATCTTGAATCGTCCAAAAGTTGAATTCAAATGATTATTTTACAAAAAATACAAAAAAGATAAAAAACAAAATACACACAACAAAAAACTTTAAAAACGCAAAACGTAAGTTATTAACGTTTTTTGACGATCGTAAAATCTTGAATTCATAAGTCTTAAATTAAAACAACGAAGTCCGAGTTTGTCCGCCGTTGATTAAAAGACACATATCTCTCATTAATGTACTTGCCATTTCGGTTGATTCTGACCTTTACTTATATTTTTTATTCAAAGCAATGAAACTATAATGGGAATGAGCCATAGCGTGTGAGCTTTTCAATTAAGTACAGAAAAGTTGAATCTAAAAATTAAAATTGTATGACATGCTATTAATGTAACGAGGACTAAAATCCACATAGTTCAGTACTTCTTTACACGATGCTTAAAAGTCTCGCGTGATCAGAGTCGAGATTATAAAATAAATTGATCTGAGATATAAGGCATTCCTTATCATTTATGATCTAAAACCTCCATTAAAAAGTACTAACATACTTACACTAAATTCTAATAGTTATTGATTGGTACATTTTTGGAGCAAGAGTAGGCTACCCGTGAACAATCATAAATAATTAAAAGAACTATTTGTCACACCAACATTGTTTCTAAGGGACAAATATGAACAGTTTATATAGAAATGGACATTGGACAGAGTAGATGTTAGTTTGGTGTGGATTTTCTAGTATAATGGAAAATCATTTCACTAAATATTAGAATACGTCGGTTAAACAACGAAAATGGATTTAGACATTTCAGTGAAATCATCAACGTATATAAAACCTCAAATGTTGAAATAAGACTGAAGTCGGTTATAACAATGAGTTCTGTAATCGATTTTCACACGGAAAAAAGAATAAAATATGGTCGGAATTCTATGTGTGTAAGAGGTGCGGCATTTTCAGGGACAACTCCAACAAAACCTAACTCAAAATCAGAAGAATTTGACGAAAACTTGGTAAGCAGAAGTGTTTCTTTTACTAAATCTCGTAGCAAAACAATAGATAACAACGAAAACTCAAACAGAGAAAGCGAAGACTTGCGGGTATGTAAAAGTGGGAAAATATCAGATTCTCTTGCAGCAAGGCGCAAGAAATTGAAACGGTCGAAAAGTGACGCATTTTTAAAAATCCATAAAAACCTTACCGCACTCAAGACTTCGTGCTCAAATGACGAACATGCAAGAGACATCGAAAACGAAAGATCTGCAAGTGCTTTAAAAAGGAGAGAATCATATACAAGAAGAGAAATTTTGAGTGACCAATGCGCAGTGGACAGTATAAAACCCCTTAGCAAATTTAAACTGGACGTTAAAATTGGAGTTCGAGACAATCATTACAATCAATGGGCGCGTTCTAAAAGGTCAGTGTCACTTTCAGTTAATTCAAATGTTAATCGTAATGAGCAGACCAACCAATCCTCCCCTCCGAACACACCCAAGCTACAGGACAAACAACGACGAGTATTAGCAGTTCCGCGCAAAAGTGACGTTCAACGAAATACAACGGGAATATTAAACTTCGACAATTTCGACGTAATATTTCAAAATATTCCTGTGAACGGAAATCTACGCATTTCACCAAAAAAGAAGGCAAGTATAGGAAATTCTCTTGATTTAAAGAAAACAGAAACAAGTGACGTGACCAACTTGCTTCAGGTTGAAGGAGCACGAAGTAAAAGCGATAAAGATGACAGCCGTTACGAAATGATTCCAATACCCAAAATTTCAGTAGGAAATGTTCTGGATTATACAGTTTGCAAAAAGAAATTCGAGAAAAGCGGAAAATTATATGAACCATGCGAACATTGTAAAGCGACAGCTTCAAATACAGACGATCATTTGAATACTAAAAATGAATGCTTGAATAAATCAACAGAGATTGACGCTGTTTTAGAAGCTAACTCCTTATATTTAAAGGTACCTCAAGGTGGGGAGCTTGTTAAACATTCACATGGTGTTGACGTAAATACTGTATATAAAGACCAACCTATCGAGATAAAAACCCTGGACATTGGATTAGAACATAAAGTCTGCAGTACACCTCGTCCTAAATGTTTGCCGATACCAGATGAAGATAAAATAAAGAGTAAAGTTCCGTTAGTCCAGATGAAACTGGACGTCTCTACAAATTTTGAGCTTCACCCGGGAAAACATCAAAATTTTGTCATAACAAACGACATGAATCGATTTTCAAAAAACGTAGAGAGTTTAAAAGATCAGAAGATTATCACGGGTCATACTTCTGTGATGAATCAACTAGCTATAACCGAAGAAAAACGCGTTGTAACACCGATAGACGAAAACGCTATAACGCCGAGAGGGAAAGACGTAGTAACGCCTAGAACCAAAGACATAGTAACGCCTAGAAGCAAGGACGTGGTACCGCCGAGAGTCAAAGACGAAAGACCAGTAAAAATCCCACTGACACTGGCAAAGAAGACCCCTAATCTAGGAACAATAAATATAGAAAACAATTTTGCTCAGATGAGGATAGAACAACATTTAAATAATCTCAGAATAAGAACCGAGTCTCAAATGTCTGCCAGAAATACCCCCGTGAGAGAACACGTCATTTCGCCAAGAGAAGGGTGTATAAGAGGTCGCAACGAAAAGTGTCATAAACAGGCCAACATCTCATTAAATGATCAAGCAGATTTTAGCTCGGGAGCCTCACTCGGACGTATAAGTGTTAAAATACAATGTAGTGCTAAAAACATGAATAAACTGAGAAATACTAATAAAATTAGTGCATTTATTCCTCTGCGTGGTACATGTATGTCGGTAGAGAGGAAAATATGGACCTTACATAATTTATGAATGTAATGTTATATTAGTTTACATATCAAATGTAAAATTATCATTAATATGTTGTGTTTTATTTAATTTGTAGTATCTTTGAACAGTTAGAAGGCTGAACACAAATATTTATTTTAATTTTCTCTGGCAACCAAATATCTCTAAAGAGATTGGGGTTACGGGATAGCGAAAAGTGGACAAACCAAAAAAGCTAGACAAAAATTGGTAAAATTTTTAACACAAGTGAATAATTGGCTACTAAATCATAATTATAAAAAAAAATTATAAACGCAGAAAAAAGTTGTTTAAATGGCACAAATTCTAGAATACAGAACTGAGCAACTCTAGACCCTGTCGTGAAACCAGATAGAGCAACTCTAGACCCTGTCGTAAAACCAGATACCAGAATTGCACTATTTTTCTTTTTCATTAAAATCAAAAACTGATTTAATAAATCTCCGTTTGTTACTGCGTTGTAATACAAAATTAAGGAAATGTGGTATGATTGCCAAGGAGACACTTATCCATCAAAGGTAGACAACCGTACGTCCAATCTAATTAAAATATTGATCTCTGATTACGTTCTCCTACATATGAGCCAATTTAAATTTTATTAGATTGCCGTACGGTTTTCAATAATGAGAAAAACCCATACTGTATGGTCGGTTATAAAAGGCCCTATATGAAAAAAATATGAAACAGTTCAATTGGGAAAACTTACGGCCTAAATTATAACAAAACAACTAACGAAAAAACTAAAAGGACAGACATGAACCAACGAAAACCATTGCATGAACTACATGATCCTGACAAAAACAATGTTAACATGTACGTGGACGCTCAAGGCTCAGTCCAGCGGCTAAGTCTAATATTTTAGCACAATTGATCATTTTATGGTAAAAGCATGAAACTTTGCACATTGTTAGATATGATGATAATAAACATTTTGGGATATGGAGCCATCTGAAAAAAAAATCCTTAATGGCCGCCAAATTTCAAATTGGCCGCCATTTGTCATTAGGCCATGTCCTATATGTTGGTGTGATTGGGTTGTTACAATACAATATATTAAAGAAAAACAATAAAAATCAGTTTGAAAATGCTTAACTCATACAATGGATACAAATAGAAATACATCTACCAAAACCTAGAGGGGACGTGGACGCGTACTTATACATCGATCTTAAAAACAAAGACACCAAGTACAGATCTGAGAGTACTCGCAGTTACTGACAGCTAATTAAAAGTCTATAACAACTAATAAAAAAAACATGTATCTAAGAATCTGAAATGAACTATCAATCAGTACTCATCCATAAATGTGTTTTGCGAAAAATGTACAAAAAGCTTGGCATCTTAAGATAAGTAGAACATTGTTTTGTCTAGACAAGTACATCATCCGCATTCGGGTGCATGATAATAATTTTGTTGTAAGGTATACAGTAATTGAATACGGAAATATTGTTTTACGAACATAATTTTTTTTTGTTGTTCATAGTACAAAGCTGGTATATATTGAAAATAGAGAGACGATATATAACACTAAATAAATAACTAAAATACATTCCAGGAGTCGGTTTCACAAAAACAAACTTACGACTAAGATTGATCGTAAGTTATGAACAATGCAGACATGACTTGTGCAATGCCAAAAATAAAAGTATCGACAGGCAGAAGATATTTAAGAGTTAACCTTTTCATAAATAAGTATTATGTAATACATGATAGATAGATAGAGTAATTTCTATATAGAAAATGAACGTGGATGTGTATTTATACATTCCCCCAACCCCCCAAAAAACGTTCGAAAAGAATACAAATTTAATTATGTTTGAATTTGCTGATGACAAAATCGATGTTTGTGCCAATTTGAACTATATTCAAAGATATAATTACAACATTAGTAAGCAAAAATTTAGTAATACGTTTTTACGACTTGATGAGTTCACACGGATGACATAGATATCTTCCGATGAAAACTTTTAGAAAAAGGTCCATCAACTTTCTGCTCAGACACTGGTGACGTTTTACAGAGTCTGAGTAGAAGCTGTAAGCTCTAATACCGAATGAGTTGGGAAATGCATATCTTCTAACGGAAAGGATTGTGCTTGATATTCATATGATAAAGACTTTTTCTTTCAATCAGTTTATTTGAGGTCTGGAGCTGGCATGTCAGTAACTTCTAGTAGTCCTTTGTTAACTTATGTATCCGTGTCATTTTATTTAGTTTCTTTTGTTTCCTACTCTGACATTGGACTCCGATATATTTTAAAGCGAGATTTACTGTGCATATTGCTATGTGTTTTTATTTTCTACATTGGCTAGAAGTATTGTGGAGGGTTGAGATATAAAAAAAACCATATTTAACCCCGCCTCCATGTTGCACCTGTCCCAAATCAGGAGCCTCTGGACTTTGTATGATTATCAATTTTAGTTTTGTATATTTTAGAGTTCATTATGACATCCATTATCATTGAACTAGTGCATATGTTTGCTTAGGGTCCAGTTGAAGCACGCATCCGGGTGTGGGATATTTTCATTGTATTAAAGACCCATTTGTGGCCTTCGACTGTTTTCTGCTCTTTGGTCGGGTTATTTTCTCTTTGACACATCCCCCATTTCCATTCTTGATTTTATCTCCAATACAGGTGAAGTCGCTACTCATTCTGACAAATTTAGAAAACAAAGAAACAACATTTTATCGGTAGTTGCCAATGCTGACCGTAATCCACCTCTTAATATATTAGCGAGTCCATGTAATAAAGGTACAAACACGAAAAAATACCAAAATTATAAGTTACACTTATCTTGAAACACTAAAACGTGTCCATAACTATTTATTTATGTTCTTCAAATGATTTTAAAAGATGTAAGCTATACACACTTGTCAGTCATGGCTTACACCCCCTTTTATTTTTTTACTCAATGATTTGAAATTTTATATTCATTTGTCAGTGTGTAAAAGTCTAAATGTCTTAAATTGGATTTTGGATAGCAGTGGCGATAAGACTCTAGCTTACAAAGCAATGTTTGTATAAAATATATAGTTTCGTAAATGATTTAATCTCGGCTTAGAATAATCAAAACAAATCAGATTCATTTTTTAAAGGACGAATTCGGGTCAGATTTGATCATGATAATATGTTGAATGCTTTAAAAAGTAAAAATATTTTTTTAAGGGTAAAATCGTTTTTCAAAAATTAACTTTAACAATGTGTTCTGTAAAATTATGCAAAAACACATTATGTACCTTTTTCGCATGGCGTAGCTCATATGATGACAACTTGAAAAAAACAAAAGTATTATTTTTTTTCTGATTCTCGACATGCCCTCGATCTATATGTAGTTTTAAATTTAGAAACTTCAACAGTTTTATCAAGTGAAGAAACATGTACTTCTAATTTTTGTTTTCTTAGTTTGTATATTTGTTTATACGAATTAAGAAGTTGATGTAAATGCAAAGCATTATTTGTTTATAAATAAATAAACAACAAATATTTATAAATATATCATAATATATACAGTATAGATATTAACACAACAAGTACTTAAACACAAATGTTTAATTGCGTAGATTTTAATCTTGATCTTCTTATTTTTTTAAGTACTTGTAATGTCTGACGCACATACAGGTAGGGTCAGTCTAGAAATCGATGAGATTATTCCAACAACTGTTACATTCTAAAGGTGTTGCTTGTCATATATATATACTGATCTATATCCTATTAAGAAGCTTAATCTCGAAAGCAAGACTAATTGTGATTAACGAAATTTGACATCAAGTGGTCATAGAGTAGACTTAGTATCACAAATGTACCTTATGACACTTCAGAGTTTGACTATAGAAGTAAGACAATAATCCACAGACTACAAGACTGTCCCCTGTAAACTTAACACAGTCAAATCCACAGTTTGTAAACCAGTCCTTGTGCACTCTTTAACCTTTAATTGTCTATTCTATTTATGAATACGTGATTAGAAACTACTTGCATGTTTACCAACACGAAATAGATGGCCTATTTACGATCGATATATTACTATTATGCGCTCATATAATGTGTTGGAACTTTCATTTTTTTTATCAATTTGATCTATTCGATACAGCCTTAAATCGAAATGTATTCGTTGTTTTTGAACAAATCCATTCATACGACTCGGGCATGAATATGAATGTATGATGGCAATAAGAAGGGACACAATTTTGTTAGTTTATAATGTTCCTATATTGCCTGATTATTGAGAATATACTATAGTCCATCATAGTGGTATTCCTCAAATTGGCATTGTTTTGGAACGCCTAAGTGACAAACATGTACTGGTCGATTTTACGGAACCTGCAGTTATTGGTGGAAACAATCTGCTTGTTTGCAGTGACACATAACTAGGTGCTTGTGGTCTTGTATTCTGCGCTGGAAGATTTGCTATGAATTTTTTGAACTTACGACTAGAGTTGTTTGTCCTTTTCATTGCATTTCCCCCTGGCGCTGTTTTGGCGGAAGTTGTTAAGTTTCTAACAAAGTCTTCCGGATCATCTGTTAGGATGGCTTTCATTTTAAATCTCAATAAAGTGTTTTTGCCGGAAATATTCGATTTTATTTTCTTCAAAATGTTCCTAGTTACGAGAACCTCATGTCTATCTTTTTGTGTTCTAATATATTTATCATATTTTGTTGAATTTTCAAGAGGCCATAGTTCTTTGACCTCTTCTACAACCACTTCCGGTTCTTCTTCGTCCTTCTCGTCGTTAAACTTTAAACGTGAATATTTGACAGTCGATGAAATTGGCATTAAGACCCCTGTTGGAATGAATACAGACTTTTTACGCTCAGATTCATCCAACGCGTTTTGAACATTTTTAACTCGCCCCTGAGAATTGCTGACATGGGGTAATTTTACGCCATCTTTATTTCCATCAACTTCATCTTCTTTCTTTTCGTCGTCATCTTCATTCTCAGATTCGTGGATTTTGGTATAATTGATTTTGACAATTGAAACTGGTGGTTTTTCGTTTGTGTCTTCAAGAGCTTTAGTTATGACTTCATCATACGCATGCATTGTCTCATTAGTAGCCTTGTGTTTTCCAAAAACGGTAGTAAAGCGTTGTGTGATAGTTCTTTTCTTTGCTTCAAACGAACTTATTTCTGTTAATGCGGCTGATCTGTACTGGTTTACTTTTTTCTCCATTGTCTTTCTATGAAATTCGTTACTTCTGAATATGGTCTCACCAGTTCTACTTTTCGATACGCTAAGTGCTCCTTTCATGACTTTCGTTATTTCTAAAGTCTTTCTTTTATCATGAGAATCGCCTATGGAGTATAACCCCGAAACTTGCTTTTCCATGTTCATGTCTAATAAAAAATAGATATGCAGGGATTAGTCGAAATACATAAAGTTACTCGGAGACAAGATAATTTGTTTACCTCCCCTTTTAAAAAAACATATTTCATTTCTTTCTTTAAATTTCAATTATGTCGTGTTTTTTGTGTGTGTTGAACCGTTACAATATCTACTAGAAAAACATGTGCTTGATATTTATATTGGCAGACATCTTATCATTCAGGTATTTCACATCCAATCTTTTATGGTAATATTCTTTACAAAGCACAAAAATGTCAGTATTCACCTCAAAAGCTTACAAAACCTTTAAACAGACTTATTAAGAAGGGATATAGTTATGATACTGTTGTCAGGTCATTAAAGATTGCATATTTTGGCTTTAATATTGATTCACTTATAGGGTCTTTCCATTGGAACTAAACACATTTATTTTAAAAAAAAACAGTTGTTGGCATGATACGGGGTTATGTTCTTCTCGTATATTTTATGATAGTATGATACTAAACCCCTAACGGGAGGGATTGTGCCTGATATTCATATGATGAAGACATAATCTTTCAATCAGTTTAATTGAGGTCTGGAGCTGGCATGTCAGTTAACTGCTAGTAGTCTGTTGTTATTTATGTATTATTAGATCTTTCCACTTTTCTGTGGAAAGACCTATTGTTTTTCTTCTGATTCTTTTTTTTTTTTCTTCCGCCAAATTTTGTTCTTGCGATAAACATTTGTTTTGCAATATGTCGCTTAGATATTTGGTATATGATATCGAACAGTTTATGCGCTTTTGAAATTTACCCTGTGTAACCGAATACTTTTCTTTGCAGGAGTTATCTCTCCAAACACTGTGATCACAACTCCTTCGCAACCGTAAAAGATTACGACAAATTTATTTTATAAAATTGCTCGTTATATCCTTCGCATGATTTGTCCAATTTCATATGAGAGTTATTTCCCTTTTTGTATTTGAAATTTTGAAATGTATTTTAAACTGGAACACCATAAGTGATAGAGACCTAGGATCTTTTGATTTGAGGTCCTTGGTTCCAAAAAAATGAAAATTAGGTCAAGGTCAAAGGTCAAGGTCATATTCTAATTTTTGAATTTGTCTTATTTTCACTCATTTTCATTAACCTTATAAGATATCGACAAATTATTTTGTAAAAATTGTTAGTTGCGACATGTGGTAACTAAATAATTTTAGTTGAAAGGGTGCGTAAACAATGAATGGGAGTTTTAGCCCCTATCATATCTTAAATTATGTTTAAAGTGATATCACTTATTAACCATACATATTAGAGACTAGGGTCTTTTGATTTGAAATCCTCAGTTTGTGACCTTGAAATTGTGGTCAAGGTCATAGGTTAATTTGACGTTCTAGATTGTGACCTTTGCTTTAAATTCATATCTATACATCATAAAGCCATATGAACTGACATTTTAGACTGATTTTTTTATATTTTAATATCAAAATAGATATAAACTGGTGGAAAGGCCTTCAATTGTTCTCTGAACAATTGGTTTTTAATTGTCATTTTATTTATTTTCTTTTGTTACATCTTCTGACATCGGTCTCGGACTTCTCTTGAACTGTTTTTTAATGTGCGTATGGTAATGCGTTTACTTTTATACATTGACTAGAGGTATATGGGGAGTGTTGAGATCTCATAAACATGTTTAACCCCGCCCCAATGTTGCGCCTGTCCCAAGTCAGGAGCCTCTGGTCTTTGTTAGTCTTGTATGCTTTTTAATTTTAGTTTCTTGTGTATAATTCGGAGTTAAGTATCACGTACATTATCACTGTATAAATATTTTTTAAGGGGCCAGCTGAAGGACGCCTACGAGTTCAGGAGTTTCTCGCTACATTGAATTCGGCTGTTGTCTTCTCTATGGTCGGGTTGTTGTCGCTTTGACACATTCCCCATTTCCTTTCTCAATTTTAAGTGCTAGTTAACTGATAGTGGCCACTTATAGTATATTCGTTTCACAAAAATAATTACATTTACATGTAATCTAATTGAAGAAGAAAAAAAGAAAACGAGTTGTTGAGAGAAAAAAGAGGGAAATTGACATAGCCCGTATGTGCGGAGTGTTCAAAAATGCAGAAAGGAATAAACCAGGAAATATTTGAAGTTTTAAAAATATATAAAAATTAATATACTTTGAATTAATTCCAATTTAACGAAAATATGCACGACAATTTGTTTTTACTCCTTTATTATGTGATTTTATATGAGGTAACATATTAACCTTCGTTCTATTTCAAACAATATAAAATATTTATTTTCAGTTCTCTAAAACCAGACCTGATTATTCATTTTTGAAATCCTCCTCCCTAGAATATCTCGGTCTGCCCTTACTTTTCTAGTATTTATATTTCAGGCATTACAGTTACTATTTTGAAGTAATATTTTCTGACTAAACGAGTATAGATTCTTTTCGAAAGGGAGATGAAACGAAGTAAGACTGACTTCCGGTATCTGTGACCAACAGCATATTTTGACGTACAAGACTTTTCAGGTTAAAGTCGTAAACAGGAAACAAAAATGTTAAAAATATGTCTTGAAATGTAGAAAAAATGTTCAACAGAAAAATTGTATTTGTGTAAAATTTGGTACCCGAAAGTACTTATCGGAATACAAACCCGTCAAGGTAGGAAAGTAAAATGAAGATTTTGTAAAATGAGATCGAATTATAAACGTGGTCTACGATTCATATTTCGGTGTGCACAACAAGACATTTCTAAACGTTCTTTTGCTTAAAGGGTAACCACGTCAGATTGATATATAAGAACATTTCTATAAAACAAATGCGACAAAAAGAAAAAAAAACACCAAAAAAAACGCCTGATGATACGTTGTATTATAATATAAAGAAACAACTAACAAAATACTTCTTCATTCTAAAGCAATTAATTAAACGAAACTAAATAATGAAATAAATCCCATACATTTACACTGGTGTATTCTTATGTCGCTATAGCAACGTTACCAATACTTATTCAAAAGTGTTTTTTTATATAAGTTAATTTAATAACTGTCAATACACACATCCATTAATATCATCTTACCCCTTTTTTTGCAGTTCACTGTATCCAGGTTAAATTTTCTAGACTTGACCCGAGCTACCCATTTTTCTGTTTAGTTAGGGAACATAACCACCGATTTAATCAGGAGAACAAATCTTTTAATATGTAAACTATTGTATTAAGAGGTCAGGTTATTGTTTAAAATCTTGTGAACATTAACAACTTTCAAACATAATCTATCGGCGATAATCATTGATGTTTTAACATGCCAGATTAAGATTTTTTATATCTCAGAGAAAATCTCAGAAAAACAAAAAGCAATAATGAAATTCCGAAGTTTTTGTAATTATTTCATTTTCCGCTTACCTTTTTCTTTGTCTAATGTTCCATTAGAACATTTAAGAAAAAGTGTGGACTCTGTGGAATGTCTGACAAATGTACTATTATTTTATATATTGATTCATTAACCACAAAAAAAATACATCTCGACAAATGTGATGCTTTAGTCCGAGAGACCATGATTTGTTTGTATTAGTTATAATTGGCTTTGAATTATATTGAAGAAGCAGCAACGGTACTGTTTGCGTCTTTTAATTTCAGTGGTTGTTGTACTTAGAATCAATGTATAAGGGTTGAGAATATGTGTATCTGCGTCTCATTCTTCATCTTCCTGTCCCAAATCGGATTAAGTGTTTTTAAGATTGGTGTCTGCCATACTAGTATTTGACTTCAACGGTTATCTATCAATTAATACTTAAACTGTGTTTTGGCAAAACATTTTAGAATTTTGTTACTGCAATGCTCTTCAACCTTTTTATGGCTTTATTTGTATTTTGATTTTATGGCTATATTAGTATTTTGATAGTGAGTCTTAAAATTTGTAAACAAAACGCGCATCTGGCGTACAAAATGATAAGTATTGTAGTTACAATGAATTTCATTATTACATGAAAAGATGCGTTATATACCAAACTAGGTTATATTTCACATGTGTGTCTTATTTCAGACTAGTCACCTAGCAACATTGTGAAAAATGAAAAAAAGAAATGTATGCAGAAAATTTATTTATTTTTTGTCATTGAAATTAACAAAGTCATTGGTAAGTAATGGAGGCTGATTTTATGTAGTTACTGTTAACTTTGAATATTTGATGACATGTTATAAAGACTCTTGTATGTTGTGACCGCATGTTAACCTCAAAATCCTATTTCTATTTTATAAAAATAAGAGATGTGGTACAATAATATATTGTCAATGATACAACCATTCAATAAGCGGATATTGTCAAAGCATTTATAGGTCACTGTATTGCCTTCAACCATGAGGAAACACCATACTTTTAAGCTGGCTGTAAAAGACACGCATGAATATATGAAACATCTCAAACGAGAAAACTATAACGGCTTAATTTATAATAATTTTTAAAAACGACAAAATGTCGATTTGTTCTCTTGATTGATATTTCAAAACCATATATACCACGTCATCGGATCCATGTTCATAATACCACGGCCGACACTCGGCTAACCGAGAGATTTGTCGGTTAATCTATATTGAGTATGCGGCTATATCGGCAGTGGGTCTGTTAATCGGGTTGGCTATATGTCTGTTAAGAGTAAAACGCACAATTTAATGTTAAACTCGATCAAATATACAGATTTTTGGCATATTATAAGAACTAAATCAAAAAAAGAAAAGTGTCTGACAAAATGATATCTATCAAAGAACATTTTCCACCTTTAAAAACATTTCATAGTCTGCGCAGTTTTCAGTAAAAGTAAAAGGCGTCGCGCAAGTATGTAGTATTTATGATTACACGCATAGCAAATTTTTAATAAAAGGCGAAACAAACAATTTTAGATATCATTTAAAAGACACAAAATACTACTTTGGTTCTTAAATATAAATTGACATTAGTAAATATTTCATAATTGTAATATAACGTGAGTAATACCACGTTTTAGTGAAAATTATGTGAATAAAGTCTGTTAATGGGTTGGACAAATGAAATTGTGTCAGTTAAGAGTTATTTAGCCACGAAAATAGTTGTGCTACCTTTATATTTTCCCATTGAAAATGTAAAAAATGAGATGTTCTTGAGTAAAAAAAAATATCGTAAAGGTTCCGCGGAACCCAGTGTCTCGCCTACTTTTGCTGTAAATCGCAGGCTCAACAAAAATGAGGAAAAAAATCAATAAAAATATTCCTCTTGATACTATCTTATGATTGTAAGAAGCTTCAGTCCAAGTTTAGTAAAAATTTAGGATAGTGAATGAATCTAATAAATGTTTTGAAAACTTTAACTGCAGACTGTATGTAATGTTAACTGGTCCATTTAAGTCCATTTAAAAGTAAAATACAGAATAAATGGAGTTATCTTTTTACAATATTTACTTCTGGATACTATCTTATGATCATAAATCAGCTTCTGTACAAGTTTGGTACAAACCCAGGATAGTTTAAGAAAGTTATTAAATTTTTAAAAACTTTAACCACAGAGTGAATGTAATGTTTCCCCGCAGAAAAACTAAGTCCATTCAAAAGTAAAATACGGAAAAAATGGATTTACTTAATTACAAAATTTACTTCTCGATACTATCTTATGATCATAAACAAACTTCTGTCCTTGTTTGGTACAAACTAAGGATAGTTTAAGAAAGTTATTAAAACTTTAAAAACTTTAACCACAGAGTGAATGTAATGTTTCCCCGCAGAACATGGTTTATAAGTAAAATACGGAAAAAATGGAATTTTATTTTTACAAAATTTACTTCTGGATACTATCTTAATATGATCATAAACAAGCTTCTGTCCAAGGTTGTTAGAAATCCAGTATAGTTCAAGAAAGTTATTAAAACTTCAAAAACTTTAACCACAGAGTGAATATTTGTGGACGCCGCCGACGACGACGACACCGACGACGACGGAATGTAGGATCGCTTAGTCTCGCTTTTTCGACTAAAGTCGAAGGCTCGACAAAAATAATAATACGATGCAACACTATCCTTCCAGTAAAAGTATTTTTATTTTGACTTTCTTTGCATTTTACTCAAGAGTGTGTCACTTCAATATAGCGTGATCTGGGTTGGTCGCTGGAATATGCATGAATTTATTATTAACGATTTCAATCAGCCTTAATTTTTGTGTCTGCTCAAAGTAGCATGTTCTCAAATCCGATTGAACGTGTCTTTCTAATACAACACAGGGTACATATATAAGGTGTTGTCGTTTTCATATGCACATGACATTTGTCACTGGACGTTTAGATGGTACCCAACACTACAGGGAGATAACTCTGTAAAGTCAGTGATACGTTTTAATTACGTTGTGTTGTAAAGGGAATAATAAGCTTCTCGAAGATCAAAATTGGTGTTTGTCAAACTGCTATATAACCAGTTAATTTTTCTGACAAAACGGTTGGTTCAAATTTTTTAAAATTTTTATATTTCTGTAAAAGGTTCAAATTAAATACTTTGTCAAAATTTTATCCAAATTAAACGAACCACATTGATTTTAGTGAAAGTGTTCGGTACCACCTTAATCCTAATTCCTCAGCATCATCCAATTGTTTTTTTTCTTGTATTACTTAATCATCTGTTGTTTACAAATCATTCTAAAGGAGTAAATGGAAAGGAGCGAATGCAGCTACATTTGGTTGTATTAAAATTTAATTCATTTTATTCCGTTTAGTTCCTTTTCTACATATGTGCAGAGGAGAACTGCAGGTGTCCACATGTAAACGTCAAGCATTTGTCACCAATATGAGTACATCGCAATCCGTTACTGTTTCAACACCCAGGGGGGTTTCATTTCTTTATTCTTAAACAATTTGTTTTCCTCTCTTTTTTAGCAATGCATCACTCTCTACTGTCCTTATCTTTTATTTTGTATTCTGTATCTCCATCCAGATTCGCGTGTATACCATGAGGGTACGGATTGGGGGGTGTTGTTTATTTCTGTATTTTTTAAATGATTATGTTACTTTTCTCTACATTTTATTTATCTTACCCATTATTCTTTCTCTATTCTTTATATTTAGGCATCCCAATATACTGATGTTTAGTTACATTACGACGTTAATCTCTAATTTATATACTGGTTACCAATGTAGATGACAAATTGGTGTCATTCATGACAATTAAACAGAATCCACATGATATATGCGACCATTCTCGAATAAAATCAATTTTACTTTAATTTAACACTTTTTGAAACCATTTTTATCAATTTTCAATATCCATTGCCTACATTGTTATTGTTCATGTGTTTTGTTCCGTATATTTTATATTCCATTGCTCATGTTTTGTTTCCGTATATATTTTATGTTACATTGCTCAAGTGTTGTTTCCGTATATTTTAGCCGCTCGTCTTGAGCCTACCAAATGAACACACCATAAAGTAATAAAATTATACTTTTATTGTCATTCATAACTCTTAACAGACTAATTAACAGACCGGGTTTTATACATCCGACCCATTAACAGACCAGGTTTTTAATAAAGATTGATTTATGTCACCAAAATACAGATTTTCGTGTAGATTTTTCACAAAATGATATCAATTTGGTTAACACTCATAATGCCTGTCTTTTTTCGATGTTCAAAATAGTGCATGCAAGTAAATTCAACCCAAGTGTCATTTTGTGTACATTTTGTGTGTGTAAAATGTGTATAAATTTACTGATGAGTAATTTGCCTTTTCATTTTATAGATCGTACATAGAAGCTAGAAAAATAATAATGACACCACTGGATTCAGTACATTGAATAGTTTTGTCAGACATATATATTTTTTATGATAAACATATATTTAAAAGGTTACACAATGAAACATTCTGAGTTTTCAATGATTTTCTCGATAACACCTGATTAACAGACTTTAGCCAACCCGATTAACAGACCCACTGCCGATATTGCCGCATACTCAATATAGATTAACCGACCAATCCCTCGGTTAGCCGAGTGTCGGCCGTGAATACAAAGGTTTATATCTAACTTAGGATTATATCGGACGTAAACAATTTACTTTTTGTTTACATCATTGATAATCCTAAATATAGATATATAATATTTTCTCTAATTCTTAACCGAGTTATCCTTAAGTTATCCTGACATGTTGTTATTTTAATTATTTTAATTTAACCAACGTGTGGTTCGTTTCAGTGATCTCAGTTCTTCATTAGTCTAATTTGATATTTTAGTCTTACACAAAGGATTTTTCTTATCGGCTTTCATTGGTTTTGAACTTGCTTTGTATAATTGCGAGTACTCCCAGATCTGTAATTTTTATCTTTGTTTTATGTTTGTATGTGCTTTGACCTTGCTTTGTGCAATTGCGAATACTCCCATATGTCTGGGTTTTTTTTTCGTTTTTTGTTTATCTTTGTTGATGTTGGTATGTACTTTGAACTTGCTTAGAGGACTTGCGAGTACTCCCATATCTGTACTTTTTTCTTTGTTGATGTTTGTATGTGTTTTGAACTTGCTTTGTGTAATTGCGAGCACTCTCAGATCTGTAATTTTTGTCTTAGTTGATGTTTGTTTGTGTTTTGACCTTGCTGTGTGTAATTGCGAGTACTCTCATATTTGTAATTTTTTTCTTTGTTGATGTTTGTATGGGTTTTGAACTTGCTACGTGTTATTGCGAGTTCTTTCAGATCTGTAATTCTTGTCTTAAGCTTTGTTGATGTTTGAATGTGTTTTGACCTTACTTTGTGTAATTGCGATTACTCTCATATTTGTACTTTTTTCTTCGTTGGTGTTTGCATGTGCTTTGAACTTGCTTTGTGTAATTGCGATTACTCACAGATCTGTAATATTTGTCTTTGTTGATGTTTGAATGTGCTTTGAACTTGCTTTGTGTAATTGCGATTACTCACAGATCTGTAATATTTGTCTTTGTTGATGTTTGAATGTGCTTTGAACTTGCTTTGTGTAATTGCTAGTACTCTCAGATCTGTAATTTTTGTCTTTGTTGATGTTGGTATGTGCTTTAGACTTGCTTTGTGTAATTGCGTGTACTGTAATATCTTTATTTTTGTCTTTGTTGATGTATGTATGTGCTTCGGACTTGCTTTGTGTAATTGCGAGTATTCTTATCTTGTTGATATTGGTATCTACTATGAACTTGCTTTGTGTAATTGCGAATACTCCCAGATCTGCATTTTTTTTTATCTATCTTTGTTGATGTTGGTATGTAGTTTGAACTTGCGCATTTTAGTAGGACCCCATATCTGTACTTTTTTCTTTGTTGATGTTTGTATGTGTTTTGAACTTGCTTTGTGTAATTGCGAGTACTCTCAGATCTGTAATTTTTGTCTTTGTTGATGTTTGTATGGGTTTTGAACTTTACTTTGTGTTATTGCGAGTACTCCCAGATCTGTATTTTTTTTGTTTTTGTTGATGTTTGTATGTGCTTTGAACTTACTTTGTGTAATTGCGATTACTCCCAGATCTGTAATTTTTGTCTTTGTTGATGTTTGAATGTGTTTTGAACTTGCTTTGTGTAATTGCGAGTACTCTCAGATCTGTATTTTTTTTGTTTGTTTTGATGTTTGAATGTGCTTTGAACTTACTTTGTGTAATTGCGAGTACTCTCAGATCTGTAATGTTTGTCTTTGTTGATGTTTGTATGGGTTTTGAACTTGCTTTGTGTAATTGCGAGTACTCTCAGATCTGTAATTCTTGTCTTTTTTGATGTTTGTATGTGCTTTGAACTTGCTTTGTAATTGTGAGTACTCTCAGATCTGTAATTTTTGTCTTCGTTGATGTTTGTTTGTGTTTTGACCTTGCTGTGTGTAATTGCGAGTACTCTCAGATCTGTAATTCTTGTCTTTGTTGATGTTTGAATGTGCTTTGAACTTACTTTGTAATTGCGAGTACTCTCAGATCTGTAATTTTTGTCTTTGTTGATGTTTGAATGTGTTTTGAACTTGCTTTGTAATTGCGAGTACTCTCAGATCTGTTATTTTTGTCTTTGTTGATGTTTGTTTGTGTTTTGACCTTGCTGTGTGTAATTGCGAGTACTCTCAGATCTGTAATTCTTGTCTTTGTTGATGTTTGAATGTGCTTTGAACTTGTTTTGTAATTGCGAGTACTCTCAGATCTGTAATTTTTGTCCTTGTAAATGTTTGTATGGGTTTTGAACTTGCTTTGTAATTGCGAGTACTCTCAGATCTGTAATTTTTGTCTTTGTTGATGTTTGTTTGTGTTTTGACCTTGCTGTGTGTAATTGCGAGTACTCTCAGATCTGTAATTCTTGTCTTTTTTTTATGTTTGAATGTGTTTTGAACTTGCTTTGTAATTGCGAGTACTCTCAGATCTGTAATTCTTGTCTTTGTTGATGTTTGTACGGGTTTTGAACTTGCTTTGTGTAATTGCGAGTACTCTCAGATCTGTAATTTTTGTCTTTGTTGATGTTTGAATGTGTTTTGAACTTACTAAATGTGTTATTGTGAATACTCTCATATCTATACTTTTTATCTTTGTTGATGTTTGTTTGTGCTTTAAACTTGCTTTTTGTAATTGCAATTACTCTCATATCTGTACTTTTCTCTTTGTTGATGTTTGTGCATGTTTTGCATCTAGCTGATCAGTTAAGCAATTTTTCAACTGATGTAAATCTATAGTTTGTTCTTTTATCACGCTGTTACACTACTGTCCGATCATGTTAGTTGATCCTTACTTTATATGAAATTTGGTCAATGGTAGAGAGTTGTCTCATTGGCAATCATACCACATCTTATTTTTATATTAAGATACTATAGTAAAAGCAATGCCGAAAATGAATTCATTTATTTTTGTGAGCAGAAAAGATAGTGACCTCAATTTGATCATCACTATTGATAATTAAAATTTCATTAAATAATAATGTATTTCGTTATTTTTTGTCGTAAAATGATGATAATGATTGATTGGTGTTTACGTCCAGTTGCAAATATTACATGAATATCAGGACTAGTTAGTTTACGAAGAAACCTGCTTTCGGTACTAAACCAACACTTCGGTTAAATTTAGATTTTTAACATACTAGATCACAAGGAAACAGGCTGTATTAGACCGTTGGTTTTCCCGTTTGAATGGTTTTACACTTGTAATTTTGGGGCCCTTTATAGCTTGTTGTTCGGTGTGAGCCAAGGCTCCCTGTTGAAGGCCGTACTTTAACCTATAATGGTTTACTTTTTGAATTGTTATTTGTATGGAGAGTTGTCTCATTGGCCCTCACATCACATCTTCCTATATCTATGTAGGATTATATGCCAGTCCAGACACATTATTTCGACTCCAAGGCCTTGCAGTCGATTCAGGCTTTGAGGTAACTTACCCTTGAATAGTGCTTTCCTTACAGAGAAGCAGCAAATTAATTTGTGTGAACCGGGCTGAAATCGGCGGGCCCCACAATATCCCACATTCGGAGTGAGCATGTTGTCATCAAAAGACTATTTATTTGGATTTTTGGGGGAAGTGATACATATGGTTAATATACTTTAAAATTCACTATAGATAAGGAGTGGTAACAAGAAAATACAGAAACCAGAACAATCAACTGTTAGGCTTTTGTTTTTCATATGCAAGTTTTAAATACCTCAAGCAGAGGCATCAGATATCGCCAGTCAGACTTATTTCATATCACAATGAATGGTTGATTGCTGGTTACTTAATGTCCAGTGGCAAGTATTGCATTCATGTTAAGGAAGATAACAACATATATGATATAGTTATTGACCCCTCAATGGCTTTTGTGGCACTCTCTACACGAGGCATAATTGTTCTGACCAGAAGTGGCTTCATACTTGTACATTCCTGCCAAACAGATGCCTCACTTTGGCAAGGGGTTATTGACAGTCTATGTGACCATATTTCTATTCCCAACTTACATGTACCCATGGGGATAATAAATAATCATAAATTGGTATGAGCATTTTTTAATCATAGCCAGAAATTAGTAGTGGTTTTGCTAATTAATATTCATAATATGTAAATGAGAATTGTACCATGTGATAGTAGTTTGAACTGGACTGGCTTGATATCATTAAAATCATTCAAATCTTTAAAACACGGATATTATAAGTTGCCCGTCACAGAGTCCTTATTTACAATCACTTTGATATTTCCGTAAAGTTGTCAGGCGGTTAAAATCAAAACAATGAACTCGAATTTAGTGAATTTTTCGTGCTTTCGTGAGTTTATTCTTCTTGAAATAGTGACATTTTAACTTTACGTGGGAACCTAGAGTTCAACGACTACACATACAAGGTTTGGACTCGCTTATTCTTTGGAAATTCAAGTTTCAAATTTCACCCCGGCAACCTGTTTTTGTAATGACCTTAGTAGCCAATTTTCAACACGAAGTCTGCAAATTTGACGTTTCAGCCATTTAAGCCTGTATTTTACACTGCAATATTAAGAGCCTCTCGCTTCGATTTTTAAAATAGCTCAGGAACCTGTATTTTTGCAACAACAGTCATTATGTTTCGTTTAAATGGTGTATATTGTTGTGTATATTCATTTTCTGCCCCGGCAACCTGTTTATCACTTAAATTAAAATTAAAACAGACATTTTTTCAAAATTCCCTATCATTTTAATGTAATTTCCGTGACCCGTATCCGATTTCTTTAGTAAAATATTCAAATAAGCAAAGTGGCGTTGATTTCTGGATATGTCTGACTCCAGTTACAAAATAATTTAAAATCAAGATTACACAAGATAAAATGAAAGGAAGATATTTTGATTGAGCAGTCGTTTTTTTCGCTATGGCAATTTTTAGAATATTAAATAATTTGAAATTACGAGTTTGAATGGTCCTTTGGTATTGTTCATCGTTCTTTTCAAATTTTCATTTCAAAATTACAATGACAATCATTTAAACAGGGTTATATAATTTTGATTTATTCAATTCAATACAAATGGTTCTTTTGAATATTTCTCTGCGCACATTCTTCTGATTTCTTTGTTCGCCATTCACAAATTGATTCAAAATCACATCTTTGACACTTCCAGGCTTCTTCAATTTCAACACCAATTGGCGATCTTTCACCTTTCCAGAATTTCAAATAATCTAAATATAGAGTTTTGATTTCTCCTTCATCATATTGATGGGTCACATGACTTAATGTTTCTGCTGTGCCTTGGTACACATATTCCACATGTAACTGGTTGATACAAGTCAATGATTGCATTTTTTCAAAGACATGATCCATTAAATCATTCAAATTTGTTTTTATAATTGTTTTCTCTTCCAAATGCTTTACAATTTGATCTCCAAAATCTTTATTCAAATCTAGTCTCAAATGTTTAGCTATAGTGTTTTTAGACAAAGTACCTTTAACTAAATTATCAAATAATCTTTTATATAACATGACTTGAATTTTATGCTGTTTTGTTATAGATTTTGATGGATTCATCCTAGAGGTTCGTGTCTTCAGTTCTGATAAATCTATTGTGTAATTTTCAGGGTCAAACCTCAACTCATCAATTAACCCAACCACAAAGATATCTTCCTCCTTGAATGGAACACCAAATATTGGCACCTCTCTAGCAATAGTCTGACCAAACTGAAATGCATTGATGGCAGTCAGTAGATTGAGGACTTTGATAGCCCATATGTCTTCATTAGAGGTGACTTGTATATGTACAACATCATGTGCTGCTAGTTCTGAAATATCAAAATAATAGTTAAAATATACAAATGAAAAAATATACTTATTCTTTTTTTATAATACCTATGAAAGAATAAAAAAAGAACCTTCCAAAATAGCTTTTCAAATATTTTTACGAGCCATAAACCATGTCAGATGAAAAAAAAACATGAAATTATTAGGGGGATACAGGGAATGAGTTTTCTTGCTTATAATATGATAATATTTCTTTTTATATATATATATTATCATGTTTATAGCATAAAAGTTATTGAAATTTTATATTTGAAAAAAAGAAAAATTCAAATTTTATCTAGTAGTTACATAAATCACCTTGGATATTACTGGTTATTGTTTCATAAGCAAGATATTTTTACGATAGATCTGGGCAATTAATTTGTTAAATTACAGTAAAGAAATATTTGTTTATGCTTGTAATGTTGTAGGAGTTACAGAAGCAATGATCATGTAATATCTTCAGACTTCATACTGAATCCATGCATAAATTCATGAGAGGATAGAATATGAAAATTATGTAACACTGAAGTTGAAGATGAAATTCATTTTTTTCTTCTATTTCAGTGTCCTTTTTTAGAACATAAAAGATCTGAATATATAATTAACTTAAATAAGGTTAACAAAAACTTTAAAAGCCTCTCAAATAAATCAAAATTAAAATGGTTAATGTCATCTGAGAATAATGTTATTATTAAAAAAGTAAGTTTATTTTTGTGTACTTTATTCAGAGAGAAAATCAATTCTAGATACAGTTTAGCCACCGGTAGTTTGTCCAACTATTTTATATTGTAAAACTATATATATTATTTCTGCCGAAATTATTTTGTTGAAAAAGACTTGACTTTGTTTAATTGTTAAATAATCAATGCAATCAATTAAGAGATAACTGTATTGTATTTGAAGCTTTAAGGACGTCCATCGGTAGTTTTACTGTCGCAAATTTAGTTTACCTGGCGACGCGTAGCAGAGACAGGTAAACGGGTATTTGAGACAGTAAAACTACTGATGGATGTCCACAAAGCTTCAAATACAATACAGTTATCTCTATTCTAATGCAAAACAAGTTCATAATTAAATTTCAATCATTATTTCAGTGTAAAATCTTCTTTAAGAAAATTCCGCAAAAAGATGTTATCTTCTTTTGTCCCTACACTAGGTAACGTCATAGGTATGCGTCCCACGTCAAACATAAACTCTGCCGGTTTCTGGCTTCTGGGCTGCTTCAGAATGTAATAAAATTTGATAAAAAGAAGATTTTTAGGTGTAACATGCGAGTTTTTTTGGCTTATTATTGTAGAAATTACATGTCAATACATTCAGCAATTCAAAATGTTCGGCTTCCTTACTTACAGACAAGGAGATAGAGAATTTTACGCTAACTGTCATCCAATCAGAACCATTGATACAAATAATTGCATTAGAATATGTAATCACTTGTATAAAATTGAACTTAATTGTACTGCTCAAATTATTGGGTGTCATAATTGACAATAAAAAACTTTGTATTGTATTGTATTGAGACTGATCAATTATGCTACATGGAAGGTAACTCAAAAATTATTTCTTACAAGAATATCTTGAGTTCAATTAAAAAAATTCATACATTTAGTTATACAGGAATAGAGATGCTTGGTTTGATAAATTTACTTTAAGGAGAAGTTGTGGATACAAAATGTCTTTCTCCATCGGTAATGTTGGGGATATGGTTAAATGTATTGTTATGGGAAACTTCTGAAAGTTTCAATAGAATTCAGTCAATGGTAGGTAGCAACTTATGGCATAATGTTTACTTACTATGAGCAACACAACAGGTGTAACTATTTGAGCAGGAACTGCTTACCTTTAGAAAGCACCCAAGATTACCCCTAGATGGTGTTAAATGTAAAGGACAAAGACTCAAAAGTTGTATAGAAAGAAGGCCATAACAGTCCTTACTAACTAACACAAACTGGCACAATTTTTTTCATTAATAAAATATTATTTAAAATCTGAAGATCAGAAAATATCACATAAATAATTTTAATTACAGTATTCCAAATAAAGAAATGAATGATATCAATATGAAAGTTTTTTGCCTTCGCCTACATGTATACAATGTACATGTAGATGTGGTGAAAGTTTTTTGTTTAGATAGTTTGATGTCTCAATTATGTAAACCTCAACATTTTATGATTTACTTTAACTCATAATTAAATAATCCAGAAAGGACTATAAAGAAAGCTGTAATTAAATTTGAAACATAAAACAATTAAGATTTAATTTTTTTTGTCAAACCCTTCAAATGATAAAGTAATGTCAATTGATAAACAATTAATCTATTACCAATGGGAGACAACTCTAACTGCTTTAAAGTCAATCATTAAAATTTTGTAGTTTGTTATCATGTTGATTTTATATTTTAATATATGCTATATATATAGGAACTCAAACAAATGTAATGTGCAGGTTAATTAACACAAATATGTATGGGAGATAACTCAGTCTTTACTTATCAAATTAACTCCCCTTTCAGTGAAAGTAGAAAGAAAGGTAAACTAAAGCTACTCACATCACATATAATTCTCTGAATAAAACAAGATTGCCTTCAATCTAAATTATATTTTCTGTATCAAAAATTCTATTTGCATTTATTTTGGAATCAGAAATTGTCAAGTTATGAAATGGTGCCTTACATGTACATGTACATGTATGTTGGATGTCCCAAATTAGTAATTAGCCAATTAGACAAAAAAAATAATAGATAAAACGGAAAATATCAAGGAATATTTATAATTAATTGTACTGAATTATAGTTTAATTTACATATCTATTATATATATGTTTGGAACACAACTAAAATAAAAAAAACAAAAGTTAGCAATAATATTGGGATTGTCTGTTATAATTAAAAGTTCATAAAAGCAAGGAAATTATACATTTGTGAAATATGATGCCCTTACAATATTGAACTTATTCATTTGGCAATGACCACACAACATTGTTAACACTTATTTTATTTTAAATTTTTATAGATTCATTGCTGTAAATCCACACATATATACAATGTATCATGTATATATATATGTGATTAAGAGGACAGAGTTCAAGTAAAAAAAAATCCACATATTAATATTTTAAAATTTCAAGTCCAACGTATATGTCCAGCAATACTAAACATCATACCTCTAGCTAGATGTAAATCTGTGCCTTTTGTCATTGCAGGATTCTCCTCAATGACCCCAGGAATTGTAAACTTATAGAACATCTGTTGTTCACACCAACTCTGTGAGGACAAATCTGATACCCATAGGTAGCCATGTCTAAACTTTTGCAATGGAACAATTTGCCCATCTCCCAAAGTTAATGGAAATTGTGCTTTTGTTGAATTTTTGGTAACTTCTGCTTCACCTGAAACAAAATGTATTTAGAATAATTACAATTCAATACCTTAGAAAAGTTTCTAAATTATTTAGTTGCTTTATAGATCTAAAATTTTTCATTTTTCACAATTTTAAATTAAATATCTAAAAACATTTGATTGATAATGTCCTAATAATTGAATTTGAACATAATAATTTGTAATATAATAACAAAATCAGGATAAATTTATTACAGTGTGCAATTGTCCTTATACAGAATTTATCAGGTCAATAAAATTCCTATCAAGTTTGGCTTCCCCTCACCCATATGAATTGTATTGACCTAATAAATATCAAATAATGACACTTTTAATTAAAATAAATGCCTGATGAGGAAATGTCCAATAAAGTGACATCTTATTCAAAATAAACAATCAAGATGAATTTTAGGATAAAATTAGGTTGAAAATGTAATAATAACAAAAAGACATATTGGCAAAACCTAAGATGGGTCAGGAACCTTTAATTGAGAAGGTAGCAATAAATTTTGGATATGTTTAACTCAAAAGAGAAATTAGAGTAAATTTGTTTGGTGTGCACTTTGAGACATCCCTGGTCATTTGCTGGTTGGTTGTGGCTGAAAATATTATATTATATTTTAATGTTCCTAGCCCAATCTGGCATTCCAGCATTCAGTCTCAATGTTATAATAGTAATTGTAGCAGGTGCCTATATATTTAATCATAAATCAATGAAAATAGACAGGTGCTTGCTCAAACACAGACCTCATGAATACAGTAGCAATGTATACCCTCAAAACATATAAAGTGCAATGTCTTGTGTATCAATCTCATCAAAGCAAATCCCACTTTCCACTTGCATTCTATAAACACAAGTGGTGATCAGTGGTTAGTGAGGCTAGCTACTGTCAGACTAAAACTAGTAAAAGTGCATTAAAAGTGGGCGTGGCTGCCACATCAATTCCTTAAAGAAGAAATTAGAGAACAGTTTTCCTTAAACTACTGAAACAGAATTCATGTTACATTCATTCACAGATTTCAAAAGTAACTCGTCATCTTCGTCATCAAAGTCTATCTCATTGTTTGAATTTGGCGCACAAGACATCGCACATTTCAAGCCGGTTGTTTACATCGGAAGTAGAATATAAAATAGTACCTAACAACATATATTACTACGTAACACGTTTCCGTTATTTCCCCTTTCATAAATAAAATTCATATGATTTAAAGATAATCAATAGTCATAACAGAAGTCATATTTGATGCCAAATTTGTGATTTGATTTAGAAAATAATTTAAACTTTGAAAATCATTGATAAGTTATCATGAACTATTTGTTGGAATTTTTGCGGACTCATAGTTTATATTCTTTGTTCTTCGGTCCTGTCAACAGCAATGGATGATAACGGCAGATAAAAGATGAAAAAGTCGACACATTCACGTTATATTGGGCTTTCATCACAAAATGGAAGCAAAGACACTTTTAAAGAAAAATCAGAAAAGGTTGTCAGTAGTAGTTGACAAAACTATGGCAAAACTTAACAGTAAAAACAAGAAAAAGAAACAACGGAAATCTGCGTCAAAAGGAGATGCTAAAGATAGTGATCCGAGTCCAGATGCCTTAGAAATTGAAGGGGTCAGGGCTTTAGATCAAACAGGTATTACACTATGTTTTATTTTGGATAAAATTATAACATTTCAGTTGAGTAACCAGTAGAAGTTCAAGTGCTAAAGTGTTGTAGTTGTTAACTGTTTTAAAATTGTGTTAGCTCTGCCTTACCATAACTTTTACCCTTTTTATATTTTTTTGCAAATAATTGAAAAATAATATATTAAAGTACCTTAGAGCTACAGTCCCCAACTTGTAGTCTCGATTTCCATTTTGACTCTTATAAACGCATTTTATAGTTTTACCTAAGTTTTGATAAACTGTAATCAGGAAGGTCAAGCGCCATGCACAAATCTGCTTCTGCTTCTGCTTCTGCCTGATAATGGCCACAATCAACGAGCTGATTATTATGCCATGACTTAGGTGCGCATACAGACCCCCTCCCCCCCCCAATTGTGCTTCATGGCCAGAAATGGAGCAAAGAGTGACTAATGAAAGGGCCAACATGGCACACAATATTTTTCACAACATATAGATATCTTAAAATAGATTTTCTATTGTTTTTTGTGTCGCCATATGTGTGTATATAAATGTGTTGTGTTATAGGCATTGATAGGAGCGCCAACTATTTTTGGGATGTCTCTGGCGTTTTCATATGGTAATATACAATGTAAGCAACATACGCATACCTGCCAACTGTCACTATTTGTAGGAGATTTCCCCCATGGAGGCTCCCAAATGAAAATTTTTAAAGAGCAATTTTGTCCACAATTTTAAACAAAACAAATAATTTTACAATATCTAGATATGCTTGTAATAGTATGAAGAAGCAAAAAAACAATATTAAAATATATTTGAAGGCCCCTTGAATGTTTCATGGGACTATAACAGGTTGGGGACAACCCGCCAAATGGGGAACTATTCCCCAAATGAGTAACAATCCCTCATTTGAGTAATCATTTCATAATATGCTAAAAACTAAATTTTCTTAAAATGGGTCTTTTTAGGTAAAATGGCACAAATTTATAGAAAATGGAACAACTTCTCCCAAAGAAATATATTTTTATTGTGGGTTTTAAAAAAGTTAGAAGCCTAGAAAATAGTCAAATTTTCTGATTTTTCATAGGCTTGTATCTTCTCAGTAAATTAAGATAAGGATAATCATCTTTTAGAAAAGTTGCTGCATTTTTTATGAATTTGTGCCATTTTAAGAAAAAAGACTCAGTTAAGAAAATTTTGTTTTTTAGCACTACAAAATGATTACTCAAATGAGGGATTGTTACTCATTTGGGGAACAGTTCCCCATTTGTTGGGTTGTCCCCAACCTGTATAAGAGCCATCCTGCACGTCTTCCATGATGTAAATTTTTATAAATAACTTTAAAATTTGTGAAATTTGGCTAGTACAACCGAGAAATTTTCTCAAATTATAATCTTTAAAGTAAAATCGCAATTTTTTTGCGACAGAAAACCCGAAAGGACTTTTTTTTATATTAATGTACAAAAACATGTAGTATTTGTCTCCATGAAAGACGCTTATCAGTCCTTGTCAATAATTGGTCTCTTTGTACATTTTGTAGTACATTTGTAACATGCATGCCTTCAGTGAATTGTTGTTTTAAAAGTCTTATCTATCAATGTTACTCTTTACTGTTATTCTTGTCATTGTGATAAAGTAATAACTAAACAAGTAGTAAGACCAAAATTTAATGTAAAAGAACAAGGCAACGGTACCATTTTTAACATTGTAAATATTGCCTCAGGTTTGAGAGTAAATTATTCATTGAAATTGAAATTTCCAAATGCAAAGGAGCAATATCCATGATTTCAATTAGAATCAAACAGGTTTATAAGTTTCACTACCTCTTCATGCTCGTTGCTGAATTTTTATTTTTTTTTGTAGTAAATGATTGGCCCATTCATTTGACAACATTACCCATTAATCCAAAATGTCTCATTGAATTTATTTTTGTGGAGCCATGGGCCCATAGTGAAAAAATCCTTCCAGATCAATGATCATAAGCTGAATTTTATCTCAAATTCCCTTAGATACGTCTTTGCTTATAACCATCTGACATTAAACAACAATTTGTAAAATGTTGATGTCAAATTTTACAGGAAATTGTGTGGTAATTTTTTAAAGTGAGGAAAAGTCTTTATAAATAATAACTGAAATTCTGATTTCTGCAAAATTGCAGTAAACTGACGTCACATTAATAAAATACTAAAAAAATCACTATCATTTAAAAAAAAAACCCACTAATATTGAACTTTTGAATACCCTGCATCATTGGCTTCATGTAAAAAGGTTGCACAATAATTAATAAGAATGAGATTTTACCACAAATCTTTATTTTTGTCATGTTTGTTATTATTTTACTGAAAAATATTTTTTGATTTAAAAAAATTTGTTGCAACAATGTCATGAATGTTGTATAACTAGAAAAGTGATTTCACTGGGTAACTGTAATCATGTTATCGAGTTATTTCACTGTGCACAACCAACATGACCATTCAATGTAATAAAAAATATATAGTTTTACAGGTTAAGGTGGTATGGGAGTATATAAATTTTAAATGATAGAATTTGTATAGGCAGTCCTGAGGGGGGGCTGGGCCCCTCCCTCTTGTGGGAAAAATTTAGTTGATTATATATAGAGAATTACTGAAGCAGGACTGTGGAACAGGGTCCCCCTTTGGATATTCAGCCCAGATTATATTGAGTTACTTTTGGCATACGAACGGAGAGACACATTTTTTGTATTCAGACTGAACTTCCAAAGGTTCACCAAAATGACCAAGACTTTCCCAGAGTAATGTTTTACTTTAAATACTATAATATTGAGTGCAATAGTACTGCATTAATGTACGTCAATGCAATAATTTATAGTGAGGTTATTTTATTTCAATTTATTTATTTTTACTGATATACAGTTCTTGAGTCATCGCACCAAACTGTATAACTAAAGAGAGAAAGTACTTATACATAGAGATATATATCTGTCTTGAATAGATTTGAATTAAAGATTTTTATCAGCATGATCAGAATTAAAATGTTGTAGGTAAATAGTTTAAATCAGTTTGAACTCAAACTTTAAAATTATGTTCAGTTATATAAAGAAATGAATCAATAAAATTCCATTTATTGGTCTATTACGACATATTTAAATTATTCAATGATCATATCATTTAACAATTTGAATTAATGCAACTAAATTAAAGGCCAAAACATATATTCATACAAGTCATACAAATTACCATTTTATGTCATAGTGGCTTAAAATGTTTTTTCAACAATGTTCTTTTTGAAGTTTTTTCTGTTGGTTGAAGGTCTTTATGATAATTATTTTGTCTTACCTCTAAGAAATCCCAGAAGTGAGTCACTTACCAATTCTGTGTCTGGTATCAGAGGGTGTCAACAATTATTGAAGTTTGTGATGGTTATAGTTTAACATGTTTAAGGGGAACCAGTGGCGGATCAAGAACTTTTTGTAAGGGGGGTCGCTGACTGACATAAGGGTGGGTCTGCTCCAGTCATGCTTCAGTGATTCTTTATATAACCAAACAAATCCCTCCCTTGCAAATAAAAATTGTACTATCAAAATTACACACATTGAAATTTGAAGGAATTTTGTCTAATGTTAATCCTCAGCTTCTACCAGAAGCTACATGTATTAGGGACGACATCAAAAGATCAGTGTAAGATAAAAGACTTAATTCAAATAGTTTGGGGGTATGGGGGGTTAACTAATGCAAGATTTGGTTATCCGACATTGATTTTTACATATCCATACGGGTCAATCAATTTTTCCCAAATTAAGTTACAAGGGGGGTGGGTGGGGTCAGTGAAAAAACTATGTGAATTAAGTTTTTTATTCTTCAATACTTCATTGAACTTTTGATGTCGTCCCTTAGGTCTGAACATTAGAAAAAATAAATTTTTGGTGATTTTTCTTCGTTTGACATAATTGATTGGGTAGCCTGGATTGTTAATTTGTAAATTAACTTTAAATTGCCCAAATTGAATATGGACCTATAAGGTACATGCATATGAAACTAAGTCTAGTGGATTAAAAACACCTGTGAAAACTACTCTAACTTCTGCTTTCACTTTTAAAAAGCTAATGTTTAAACTTTTTAAGGTGAAGAATTCAGAAATCAAAGGAAATCAAAATAAAGGATTAAGTATGGAAACTTTAGTCTGAAATACAAATTTATCAAGATTTAAACAGTCAGTGTAGGCTAGAAAAATATTGAAACATGTGTAAAATTCAATCCGTTTATCTTATTCTATGTTCTTTTGTTCAGATTTTATCACATGACAATTGCTTAAAAAAATACAAATACATTTACTAATATATCAATTTGACTTTCTTTGTTAAATTGTCAAGATAGATTACATTTTAATATGTTGATTTCAAAATATTTTGATATATAGAAATGAAATGAAAGCATTTGTAACAAATTCTTTAAGAGGGGTCATTCAATATATTATTCAACCTTCTCTTAATTAATTTTGTTGTGATCATATTACTAAAGCTTGAATGAAACGGTTACCTGACCTAGAACTTTGTTGTAAAGATAAGTAACATGAGTCTTCCTGGTTACTTTTCGTAATTGTTTCAATGTAGTATTATATGTACTAGATTTGTTATTTAATCAGAGGAGGGGGGTTGTTGTAAACGGGTGTACTGAGAAGTATGCATTGTAACAGTACTTCTGATATAGACATGCTGGAACCTAACTTTTCAAGGGCATGCTCGAAAGTACTTAATATAGTGATATCTAATAGGAATGAAGTGATTTATAAAATATAAATATTCGCAGCTGCATTATATATATAAGTACATGTGATTTTTCATAATACATTTTACTTTAATGTTTACATGTAATGTATTTTGGTGCACTGGTACAGTATATAAGGATAACTTTAAAGAAAATACAAGTCATAGAGTAATGACATTTGGTCAGGGGTATAAAATTTAAACCGCATTGCTTATGATATTCTTATGATATTAGATCACATTGATCTTAACATGTACATTTGACACTGTCTTGCGACCTTTGTTATGTTTGACATTAAGCAATAATTTGTTGTTTTATTCACAGACTGTCTGATTCTGTTATTTTGGTACATTTCAAATTTGTACTAAGGCAGCAACCATTTGACTTTCTGGGGGGCTATGGATTTTTTCCCAGACACTTTTTTTTCGCCTTTGGCGAAAAACAATCTATTTTTTTCGCGGCAAGTCGAAAACAATTTTTTTCTTTCAATTACATATATAGTGGCAGCTGAGGGTGAGACAAACATTTTTTTTTTCTCAGGGTCAAGAACAAATTATTTTTTTCAATGTACTTAGATTTTTTATTATTGGCCCAGTTTTCAAGTTGGTCCAAATCAGGGTCCAAAATTAAACTTTGTTTGATTTCAACAAAAATTGAATATATGGGGTTCTTCAATATGCTGAATCTAACCATGTATTTAGATTTTTTAATATTTGGGCCTGGTTATCAAATTGGTCCACATTGAGGTCTAAAAGGTCTAAAATTGAACTTTTTTTTTATTTGATTTCATCAAAAATTGAATTCTTGGAGTTCTATGATAGGCTGAATCTAACCATGTATTTAGATTTTGGATATTGGACCATAATAGGTAAATGTCCAATTCAAATTTTTGAAGTTTTTAAGTTTAAGTTCTTATACCACATTCATTCTTTGTCAGAAACCTACTTGTTGTGTCAACTTTTTAATCACTATCCAATGTCAGAGCTGTATCAAGCTTAAATGTTGTGTCCATACTTGCCCCAACTGTTCAGGGTTCGATCTCTGCGGTCATATAAAGCTGCACCCTGCGGAGCATCTGGTTTAAAATTTATTTTAGAAATATTAATTCAATTTCTGCATATTTTTTTTTTTGTATTCTGGTGGACCCTTTATTTATAAAAAAGCATTTAGACTATTTTTATTTAAAGTAATTTTATAGCTATATTTCAGTCTTGAGATCTAGAGTATACAAAGTACAGCATATCATAATTTAAAGCAACTTAAATTTGAATGACTTGGATGAGTTGACTGAATTGTTTGTATAAAATATATGACTTGACACAATTTAATAGACAATACACAATGTTAAACCAATAAACCAAATTAAACCTATCTAGATGGTCAATAGGTTAAAGCTTTTATGTAACTTTGATTATTGATCATATATAGATTAGAGATTATTGTATTTATTAGAGATTAGTTTTTCAATCATTGACATTAATATATTGCTACTATGAGGGTCCTTAACAATGATATGGTCATGATTTGTCATGGTTAGATTATACTATTTGTACTTTAGATAATGTTAACAATATATACATGTAAAAAATGTACATGTAATTTTGTTCAAATCTGATAACTTTCAGTATCTTTTATACTGAAGATACTTATGTATATGCTTTTTATAGTGTACAATTTATATTAAATGCGCATAATGACTATATATATTCACAGAAAAAACTCAGCTACTCGTCACTGTGGCGAATAATGACGACACAAGCCTGCTGTTTAATCCATATCGCACAACTTTGATGTGCACCCTTTATTGCATTATTATCCCTTTATCACACCCCTACCCTAAATTGCATACCCTTTAACACACCCCTGCTTTTTTTTTCCTTTTTTTTTTACTGTCAGTTTTTATTTATGTATTTTTCCTCAAAATAGGTACATTCATTCAGGCGTGACACAATTTATTGAATGACGTCATTGTTTGGTATGTACATGTGACGTCACGAACGTCAAGTTTTCATTTTTTTTGGCACATTAAATGCAACTATAAAAAATACAAAACACACAAAACAATACAATATTAAACAAAATATTTTTTAAAACACCAGCACGCAAATTGTAAGGTACCCCAGGTCACGGCCAGGTGCTATGGATAAGTAATTGAGCAGTTCTTTTAAGGCTTTTAAAACGAGACAAAAGTAGAACTGAAGGTAACCCAGTGAACAGTTCATATAATATAACTCTCCTGTTGAAATATATATATGATAAAGTGTATAAATATGGCGAAATCTGTATCACATGCCGTATCACCCTCGACCAATATCATCCCTCGGGCCTAAAGGCCCTTGGGCTGATATTGGTGTCTCGGGATGATACGACATACATGTATGATACAGATTTTGCCATGTATTATTCTCTATATAAACACTGAAACAGGATCATTGCTGGCTGATTTAAAGTTATTAACAGTCATAAAACTTTACTTACATTTGTAGGTACTCAAAAATACAAAAAAATGTGCTCAAAATGACAAATCCAGTAAAAAAAATTGTTGCTAGCTAAAATGATTTCTGATTTAAGTTTCTATAATCCTACTTGAAAGTTTTATTACTTAGCCCATACTTTGATTTACACCTCATATACTTAAAGTCAGGGGATAAATATAAACCTCTCTCTGAAAACAAAACTTAACTTCAAAAATGGTCAAAATTCAGATGAAGTTTGACTGTTATAGTGACAAGACCCAAAATAAGCCCAACAGAGAAATCATAGGTTCCAGGCCTTCAGATCCAACACCATTATTGATAAAAGGTTTTACCTTAACACGTAAACAGAGTTTCTAAAGTCTTCTTTTACTTTACGTTTGTATGTATCATAAGTTTTGGTCATTATAAGAATGTGTAATGGGAGATAACTCTACTTTATTTAAAAAAAAATCATAGGTAATTTTTTTGTTGAGAATATTGTTTTGTTTTGCAATATAATTTTTTTTCAAAAGGACTTGTCAATATAAGTTTTAAGATTTACTAAACATGTACATGTAGTTTAATGAAAATTACTTATGAGGGTCAATTTTGAGTCAGTTATATTTTTATGAAGAGCAATTATAATTGAAGTTTAATGCTAGTAGGAACCTGAATGATTATATATAATATACAGTGTGACCTGCCTAATCTGACCCCCGAGTATTCCAACACCCTGCTTTAACCAACACATTTTCATGGTCTGAAATTATGCTTATCCTTGCAGATAAAAAACTGAGTATTCTGACACCCTGCTTAATCCTACATTTCTTTCTGGTCCCCCAGTGTGTTGGATTAGTCAAGTAACACTGTATGCTATTCATTTTTAGTGGGTAGCAATTTTGGTGGAGTGAGGAACACTTGCATGCATGAATATTAAAGCGACCTTGTTGTTTCAATGAAAAATAAATAAAACATTTAAATTCCTAGTTTCCCTGTACTAACGAAATATAAAAAAATTGGTATCCAACATATAATAATGAATTCACAGTATGCAAATTTAAAAAATCATTAATCAATATTTTAAGATATTACTTTCCTAATTATTCTCACTTGGTTAAGCATGATGTTCCATCCAATTTAATCCTTTTAAATCTCAGATTTCTGGTCATTGTTCATATATTGTAGCTTTTGTCTTTCGGTGAAATTTAAATCGTCCACGCATTAAACATTGGATATGGAAAGTTTTATACTTAAATCGCGTGTATAGTGACTAGTTGTTCAACAACTTAACGCTTTGTTGTTTTTCACCGGTGATTAAGGTTAATTTATGGAATACACAGTTACATTTTGTTTAAAACTCTTTACTTTTAACTATTGAATGTCATGGATTCACGAAAAATCTTCCTTGGAGAAAAACACAGGAAAAGTTAAATTGTAAAGTTCTGTGTTGATTATTGAGTTCAGTGATATTCCATGAGGATTTTGTTTAAAATTTTACTTTTGAAGCATTCTTGAAAAAAAGGTAATGTTTTTTATTTACTTTTTGTCAAGCATTTTTCCATTACTAGTAATTTTTTTTAGCCGGCCCTTAATTAGATAAAATAGTTAAAGTGCCAAAAAATAAATAAAAAAGGTATTGTTTTTGTTGAGTCTGTGACTTTTGTCGCAGAAAGCTTGACATAGGGATATAGTGATCCGGCGGCGGCAGCAGCATTATCTAACTTCTTAAAAGCTATATATTTTAGAAGGTGGAAGACCTGGATGCTTCCTACTTTGTATATGGAAGCCTCATGTAACGAAGTTTCCGTCAGTCACATGTCCAATGTCCTTGACCTCATTTTCATGGTTCAGTGACTACTTGAAAAAAAAGTTGAGATTTAATGTAATAGGATAACTATATTTGGTATGTGTGTACATTGCAAGGTCCTCATGCTCGTCAGCCAGTTTTCACTTGACCTCGACCTCATTTCATGGATCCCTGAACAAGTTAAGTTTTGGTGGTCAAGTCCATATCTCAGATACTATAAGCAATAGATCTACTATATTCGGTGTATGGAAGGACTATAAGGTGTACATGTCCAACTGGCAGGTGTCATATGACCTTGACCTCATTTTCATGGTTCAGTGATTATAGTTAAGTTTTTGTGTTTTGGTCTGTTTTACTTATACTGTATGCAATAGGTCTACTATATTTGGTGTATGGAATGATTGTAAGGTGAACATGTCTAGCTGGTAGATGTCATCTGACCTTGACCTCATTTTCATGGTTCAGTTGTCAAAGTTAAGAATTTGAGTTTTGGTCTTTTTTTCTAATACTATATGCAATATATATATAGGTCAACTATGTTTGGTGTATGGAAATATTGAATTATCTATATGTCAGTCGAGCAGGTTTGATTCGACCTTGACCTCATTTTCACATTGCATTGCTCAGTGTTTTATAATATTTGTTGTAAGGAAGAATTGTTAGCTGTACATGCCTGCCTGGCATGGTTCATCTAACCATGACCTCATTTTCATGGTTCATTGGTCAATTTTTAGTTTTCTTGGTTAATGTTAAGTTTATGTGACAGTTGTATTAATAAAGCTTTATATTTAGGACGACTATCAAATAATATCAATGACTAGTAAAGAAGGCGAGACATTTCAGCGTGTGCACTCTTGTTTAATTTAACTGTTTAATGTCAAGCATCTTAATCTCAGGAACTTAACATCTGTCTTAAGGATTTTTGAAATTTGGTTCAGGGTTTATATAAGTCCGCTATACGGTGTGATGCGTTTACAGATTCATCACTTACATGACTTCACAACTTACTGTTTACCCAACACTAATTACATCCTTTTACACATGACAATTATTTCCAAGTAGTTGACAATGCATATTTGGGCAGGGGTATCATCAGTGAGCAGTTTTGCTTGTTTTTAACTATTTTTCTTTTCAGCAGCTAAGCATGCATATACATTTGTAGATGTTTTAAAATATTGCTGTTTCACTCTTTGCATCATTTTCATCTCATAATGTAAAGTTTTTTCTAATTCTATATCTTTTTAGGTTATGAATCTGACTCTTCTACTCAAGGACAAAGTGAAAAACCATTAGATACCCCTGTTGTGAAAAATGAGGACAAACGGACAGTCTTATCTGACATTAAACAGGATCGCAAACCAGTAGCCTCCCCTATTTCACCCCTAGCTGTTCAATCTTTATCAGAGTCAATGACCAACATGCAAGTAACATCCAAATCTAAAACTGTTTCTTCTAAAGGCAGTAAAACCAAAAGCAAATCAGGGAATCAAAGTGGTGCTAAAAACTTAAAAAAGATTACCGTCAGTGACCCAAGGAAAGGAAATAACAGAAACGAACTTAAATCTACGGAAAGTTTAAGATGGGAAAATGCTGTCTCTGATAGTGATGAGGAAAAAGAGAGAATTAAATTGTATAAAATAAATCGAAGAAAAAGATATTTAGCTTATGCTCAAGCTCAAGGACTTGGTTGGACTTCTAAATATCAAAGCAATGGATCTCCGTTGTCGGAGGATTCTGGGATAGAGACCAGAGAACAGGAACGTCTTTCAATTCGTGATACTCACCCGTCACCAGTGGCCATTGCTGATTTCTCTTCTTTAAAAAAGCTAGCACCTAGTCAGACAATGACTTCCAGTAGTATGGTTGAATGTTAATATATCTACTACATGTTTTATCTTATCAGCTATTTATATTCTTACTTAAGCTTCTAAATGATACTGACTATTTGAATTTTTTTTCTTGGCTTGTTTTGAATCTCATTGTGAGTTACAAAGTTATTTTTTTGAAAAAAATGTTACGTATCTACCTCCGATTATATAATTTTTGATTTTTAGATTAAAGTTTCTAACATGTGTCTAAGATATAGATCTGTTGTTTTTTTAATATTCTTTTCTTTGTGGTTAATTAATTTTTTTTTGCAGTCCAAACTGAAAGAAATGAAGAATGCACTATATTAGTGTTATAAATTAAGTTATTGGGAAAATATAGAATATGGTTTGACTGCCCTTTTCACTGCCTTGAATTTGAATTTCGTTGAAAAAGGCTTTAAAGGGTCATTATGGTTATATACAACTTCAGTAAAACATACATATGAATCAGATAGTCCAATTGTTAAAACTTTATTTCATATAAAAGAAACTTTTCATTTGCCAAATCATTTTTAATTTACATTTATTAGAACATTTATTCTTTTTGAAAAAAAAAAATGGTTAAAAGATATATTTATAATTATCAATCATTAAATACCTCGAGGAAGATTTCCTTCAATGTTGAAAATCACTTAAAATATTTTTTGGTAAAAGCTTTTGTAGAGTTTAAGAAGTGATTGATTCTAAGTTTACAAAGTTTTATTTACTGACATCAATATAACAACTTTGGGCTTCGTACAATTCATTTTCCAAAATTCAGCATTTTTGAAAGATTTGTTTTTTCATAGTAAGACATTTAGAGTCATTTTTAACCAAATCATTTCATAAGCGCTCTGTACTTAAATACTACTCAGCCCAATTTAGAGACAACTCTTTGCTTATTGATACAAGGGAACATGCTCTTTTTTTAAATTTTATTATTAATGCTTTTTATTAGATGCTATTTTGCTTGGGTTTTTTTTAAATATTTATTAAAGAGTTATTCATTTAAATGGCATCAGATTTATGTATGGTAAACCAGTAATTCATAGATCTGTAAAAAGCAGTGTGCTGGTTTTTACTAGCAAATTGTCCTGAAAACTTCATTTTTGCTGAAAGGTCATCAGAGAATATTAAAAAATTCTGTTAAATTACCAAGGTAAAAAGCATTAACCTTAGAAGAAAAGAAACTTGTTTATTTGAACACAGGATGCCAACAAAAACAACGATGTTATTCAGTAATACTGCCTTCCAATATTTTTGTATTATCATTCATTTTAATTCAGTTTTTATTTAGGTTAAGGCTATACTTAAAGATTATAAATTTTATCCATTTATTTTCTGTTATTAAATATCTTCCATATTGTTTAAGATTTGTTAAAATATTGCTCATATATATATTTTAAGCTATAAAAATTAACCAAGTATTTTTACTTTCCAAGTGTTCTGAATTTCATTTGGTAACCATGGTAACCATATGCTTTTTAACTTCGTATCTACCATTAGACATTTTTATAAGTATAATTTATATTGTAATGTGTATTTTACTTACCGGTACTTGCCAAAAAAAATAAAAGTGAGATTTGTTAGCTTCATGCCTTTGTTAAAATTACATATTTCTGATGCTGTTGAATGTACATGTACATAAAAATATGTATTTATACATATACACTATAAATAGTTTGTATTGTCTATCATACAATGAATATCAAATAATTGCTTTCAGTTATACTGAGAATCTATAACATATATAATTTTTCTTACAAATTTTTTAGGCACAAACCTTAATTTCCACTGCTTGAAGGATTCAGACTCATTTCACAAAAAATCTTACGAAAAATTATGTGTAAGTCATGAAAATTTCAGTATATATGTAACTTACAATCAGTTTTTTAAAAAGAGCCCTTGAGACTTTTTAGTACATAACTTTTGTGTTCATTATTGTGTATACTTTCCACATAAATTGTCAGCATTGTTGTTTCTGGTGTGACAGAGATATAAGTAGCTACATATTTACAAAATGTATACAAATATTAAGGTACAAATTATGGTTCTTAGACTTCATGATAAACTCTCATACCTTAGTTTTACACTACAAACCAAAAGTGTTAAGTATTTAATGAGGTGCAAATCAAAGGAGATTATCAGATTAAATTCTAAAGGCAATTTAATACTGTGTAATTAAATTGCTCTTTTATTTAATGTAGTTATATGTTTAGTATATCATTTAATGGGACAGAGGAAGGAAAATAAAAAAAAACCCACAGAAAACTTTATTTTTTTGGTTCAATAGAATCATTCTAAATTATATGGTTAAATTTACAATGGTGTTCTTTTTTATTCTAAATATATATTTTTTTCTTTTAATTAATCTACTTATTAAAGTTATTTTCTTACACATAAATTCATTGTGGTTAAATTATATGTTTATATATTTTTTCTTTTCATTCAAAATTTATTCCATTCATTTTTTTCTTTCTAATTCATCTGCATATTTAAGTTCTTTCTTGAAGATTCAGGTACAAGTCTAGAAGATTCATATAGATAACTACCATTTAAGGGGAGATAATCAATGAATTTTTCATTTTTTTTTAGTCTCAGACTCAGATTAGGGATTTTTTATGATAGGTATATATATGCTAATCAATTTTAAATGAAAGAATATTTTCTGTGAAATTTTACACCTTGTTCTTTTAACCCTAGCATCTGCAGTGAAAACATAAGCTTTTGTAATAAGGTGGCATTTGTTGATATTTTTTTTAAAATTTAAAACAGATTGAGCTGAAATCTTTCAACTTGTTATATCATCAATTTTACTTTGTTTGTCTTATTTATCTTAATTATTATATATGTCTAGTTACAAATCATGTCATTTTTTTAAGAGTAGAATTTTTACTAGAGCAAACTACAATTCACCATTATTGTAATGCTGATATGGCTATGGAAATGTTGAACTTTAAAATATTTTGACTTAAATTTCATTTCATAATAACATCATTTGATACAATGTATAAATGTGTTTATATGTTACACCTTATACATTTTTGTAAGCAAAAGACAGGTATGCATGTTCTGAAAATTTTGTGTTGTGTTTTTTTTTTACTATTTTTTTTTCATTCAATTTTTGAGAAATAAAGAATATGGAGCAATAACATACAATTCTGGGTATGAAAGTTTTAGTGGAACTTGATTAAAGTGGAAAAAAATGAATTGTGAACATTTTCTATACATTCACATTTTGATTATTTCTATTGAAATGGGAGGTAACAAAAAAGGGGAGATAACTTTTGATTCAACTTTTACAATCGAAATGGAGCTTGAAAGTGCATAACAAGATTATGAACATTTATAGTTGAACTGTATTAGAATATACCTGCCCAAGTGGCACATGTTAATTAATGCGCATCTGGTGCAGGAAAATTGGTACCGTTAATGTTATTAATTGAGACATTTTGACACAAAAAAATAATTAAAAAGATATATTGTTTTTGGAGTTACCACTGATGCTCAATATGTATTGTAAGATGTTCTGATATGATACAAATTCAATTGTTTATTTTTTTTTTGTATAACCTTCATTGTTATATATACTGCATGTATATAAATAGTATTGCATATTTTCTCAAGAGTTTTATAAACTGATTTTTTTTCTAAAGTGCTGCCAAATTAAATCATTCACTGATATACATTTACATTTCAGTCCAAAGATTTTATTTTTTAGTGTAGTGCTAATAATTTGAAACCAATTGTTGGCCAAATGGAGCTTTGTTTGAAAGTTAACTTATAAGTGTTTACATGCTAATATGTATTCTTTATTGTTCATTAAATGAACTTTAGTTTCACATTAATTTATTCCATTGCAAAAATTTCATTTTTTTTTTCACACATGAGCATATTTTGTATGAGCTAGAATAATTTATTTTAAATGGCAGTTACTTTTAAATTTTTCCTTCAAGTGCCTTTGTTCAAGATATTACTGTGGATTCATTATTATTCGTTGGATACCAATTTTCGTGGATTTCGTGGGTACCGGGAAACCACGAATTTAAATATTCAACGAATTGCATTTTTTTTAAAGGAATATATGCATACTTTGTAAAAACCACGAAATTAAATATCCACGAATATGCAAGTTTTCCTCAAACCACAAAAATTGGTACCCACGAAAATAAATGAATCCTCAGTATACACATTTTAATATATTTACTATAAATTGAAATGTACAAAGTATGTGAAGGTTTAATTTCTTGATTTCAGTCAATATTTAGAATGTTAACCAGCATGTAAATGAAACAAACAAATACAAGATTTCTTAAGGTGGTTCCTAACACTTCAGGGAGATAACTCTGTAAAGTCAGCTAAACGTTTTAATTAAGTTGTGTTGTAAAAGGAATATTAAGCTTCTCAATGATCAAATTTGGTGTTTGTCAAACTGCTATATAACCAGTATACTTTTTCTGACAAAACGGTTGGTTCAAAATTTTTGAAATTTTTATATTTTTGTTAAGGGGTCAAAGTATTTACTTTGACAACATTTTATGAAAATTAAATGAGCCAAATTAATTTTAGTGAAAGTGTTGGGTACCACCTTAATAATTACTTGATTGACTGCAGAAGAAATGTGTTATTAGCTCCTTGACAGACACACATTTAAAATCTGAAAATTAGTTTAATCTATTTACCAAATTTTATGTTCAGATATTTTATGTTAAATACAAGAAGTAGATTTATTTATTATTGTCTGTTACTTTTTAACACTGTTATGCTATATCAGTACTGTGCCTTAAATAATTTATATGAAGAATTATATTTTCAGTCTTTAAGTCTGTTGATAATAAAATCCATTTTTCATTCAGTATATGATGTTTGTTTTATATATTCTTATTCATATATCTATGCCAAAACTGTGAGAGTATGTACTGTACTCCTGCTTTTGACCCTGAATAATATAATAAAAGTATATTTTAAGTTTCCTGTTGAAGGGATGCTTCTCTCTGGCAACCATGGTTTCAGCCACCATCAAAAACTTTTAACCATGATATAATTACTGTAAATTCAGAAATTATTGCATGCATTTATTATTGTGATTGTGTCATTTTTGACTAGAACACGATTTTAATTTTTGCGATATTAAGAAAAATCCTGTTGATATAATAAATTTTTATTAAATGTGTGTTTAAACTATTGCGACTGTTACATAGTCTCATTTTTTGTTTTAATAAATATATTGCAATAATTTCTGCATTATCAGTAACAAATAGTGCAGAAATAAACAGCATAAATCAATTAAAAGATATGAGTAAAAATATTTTATGATAAAATGCAAAAAGAAAAATCACAAAAATACTGAACTCCAAGGAAAATCCCTAATCAAATGGCAAAATCAAAAGCTCAAACACATCAAACGAATGGATAACAAATGTCATATTCCTGCTCAGTATTCCTGTCTTGTTGCAGGCATTTTTTGAGTGTAGATAATGGTGGATTGAACCTGGTTTTATAGCTAGCTAAACATCTTACTTGTATGACAGTTGCATCAAATTCCAATATATTGACTATTTTGCGTGAACAAAACAAACAGATATAACAGGTAAAAATGTTAAAAATACAGCTGTCATTGTGTTATTACCTGAATCACTAAAAAAACCAAACAAATATGTAACAAAGAAGGCCAAATGACATATAGACCAAGCACATTAGAAAAAATTGAAGACAAAAATACACCATAAATTTACCATAGTACAATAACACAATGATGGCATGTATAAGTACAGAGCCACGTCATATATGTAACAAAGAAATATAAAAAGGCTTATAGAAAAAGCACTTCACAAAATTGTATGAAAAGCAACAAACAAGTTTAACAATAGCAAAACAACAGGATGTATAAGTTCAGAGCCATGCTATATGTTACAAAGTAACACCAAAAGGCATATAGACAATGCACATTAGCATAAATGAAAAACGAATCTGAGAATATAAACAATAATATACAAGTACCACAAGTATTTTAATCACAATAAAAACAAACAAATATTTAATAAAGAAGCACAAATAGGCATATATCAAATTAATTAACCTCATTCATTGCTTTCTTATTTTTTAACTTTTATTTATGCATGCCAAATCCACCTATAAACGACAAACTTCGACCTTAAGCACTGGTCTATAGTTCTTTAGGCATATCCTTTGTAGCATGTAAATTAGAAGTTTACCTTTCCTTCTGGCCGCCTGTCTATATGCTTATTGTGTATTTCTTCTAAAAAAGAGCAAGTGTGTGTGTAAATGAATTATTTTTTTTATTTGAAAAAAGAGCACATTACCATTTAAACAGTCTGAGTATGTAAAGAAAGACTCAAGATATATGTGTGCTACATGTATCATGAAAGTGTCTTTTACTCAATATGTATTAAAAAAAAAGGAGAAAAATTTGATATGATTTCCAATGAAAAAAATAATCATCCACTAGGGACCAAACAACAAGGGTGTCTATTTCTCATCCTGAACATGCCTGAAATATTTGCTATTGCTCATTCAGTAATTCTGTTTGATATTTAATTTGTACAAAAAATATACAAGATCCAACACCTTCTCATTGGACAAAATGTTAGAGTAGTCAGGATGGATACAGAAGTATACTGATGTTGTCTTAAAACCTCTGGAAATTAAACTATAAAAAGACAACAACATCCAAAATTACTGCAAGTAAATGCTTTATCATATTGTTTTAAAACCTCAGGGTAAAATAAAACTATAGAAAGAAAATGTACAATAAAAAAAGGATTATTCCCTTAAGGTTTTATACCTTCTAGAAAAGACTACCTTTGAATGATTCCTGCAGAGGTTTGTTCAAATTATGCTTTAAATCTCAAGTTATGGGGCAAGTTGTAAGGTTAATATAAACTAGTTCAAATAGGATGCAACGAGGATTTCAAAATTTTGAATAAGTATATTGCCTATAAAGAAAATCTGGAAGACATGACAGATCATATAAGTCTTTAGAAAATCATAATTTAGAACCATAACCCAAATGTTAGCAGCTTTCTTTGTCAGTTACTTTTTGTTACAAAGTAGTGGATGGCAAGTTCATATTTTGTTTCCAATGTCCTCAATATAACATAACGAGAAGAACTTGGTTATCACAGATTAATAATCAATTTTTAATATGAATTTTATACGTACAGCAACCCTCGGAATATATTTCAGTATATAATTATAAAAGAAGACAAAATGTTTTTTTTTATTTGTAAATTTAACATAAAAAACATGCTGAAAGAAAAATGACCATCTGTTTGGTTAAAATAAAATCTTATTAAAACACGTATGATACTCTACACACATTAAGAAGGAATCGTTGCATATCGATCACAACATCTGATTTTAATCAGATAAGTGAAAATATCAATTATATCTCTCTTTAGTCGCCAGCCTTGGTAAGTCTTCTACACCAATGTTTCATGAACCAAATGTTCGAGATAAACCTTTGGAATCCATTTAATTTGATGTTAAAATGTAATAGTCATATTTAAGTGACTTTTTACATGTCTACTTTAATTGAATACACAGTACAGTTTCTGAATATGCTCGAAACTTTTGTTGTTTTTCAATAGATGAAAAATGTAATGTGTAATTCAATGCATTACTTTGCAAAAGTAATTGTAATGTAATGCATTACTTTGATAAATGCATGTAATTGTAATTGTAATTTAATGCATGTTTTTTTCAACGTAATGTAGTATAATGCATTATATTGCAAAATAATTCGCCCAATGCCTGGTGTGATTTAGATTTAGTGGAGATCAAAGAGAAAAAACAAAAGATCAAAAGAAATGCCTTCAAATAAGCACGAAAATTAGTGTTTTTATAAAGTGTGAAAAAAATGCCAAATAGTTTGTGAAAATGTCAGGTCTTTCGATGAAAAAACCCCAAAATAATGCTAAGTAATCCAAACCCGATGTGCAGAATAAAACGAATTTGACTGATCGTTGATAAACGTCTGTTGACAAGTGTCATTTTAATCCTGGTATTAATCAGATCTGTCTCATAATATCAATCTGTTTTTTGTTTTTTTTTTCCGACTCTGTGACATTTACCACGCTAGTTTTGAAATGTGTGACGAATATTTCCCCAAATAGGATAGTCTGGTTCTGTTTACAGTCATGGTATCACCCGTCTACATTAAATATCTTTCCCATTGTGTAAGTTTTCAACCTCCTTATGATGCAACATCCACATCAAGAGTATAACTATGTTTTTCAAAGAACTTCAGGTTAACGTAACTTATGTTAATGTGATGTTTGATTTTCCTATATTGTTTGGTAATCAAACAAATTGCTGTACTAAAATTCAATTAGTAGCTTAACGCTAACATTAACTATTCATATATGCAGCCAATGAGGCACATGGTGTACAAGTTGTCTGGCAGGGTTAACCTGACCTTGGTCTCATTTTTATGTCTCAACGGTCCATGTTTGAATTTTGTGATATTGTCACTTTACCAGATTAATAATATATGTATAACATATATGTGCATATTAAAGACATTCAAGATAAGTTCAATCACGATAAAGAAAGCGAGACGTTTCTGACACTCAGATACATCTACATATTATAAAGTTTAAAACAAATATCGGAAACTAAGCCCATTACATATACAACATGTACACAAAGTCAACAAATCAAGAAATGAAGAATGAAAATTTAAAAAAAGAATTAAGAAGACCGAATAACAAGGCAATGCAAAAAAATATATAATATATATATAAATATATATATAATCGCAAGTTTATACAAACTTGCATTATCAAATGCTATCAATCAACAGAACGAGTGAAACACAACTACCATATAATGGACTTGGTACATGTATTACAGAATGAGTTAGGTATTTTAATGTCAATGTGCTTCTGTCGAGGAGAACACAGACGTTCCAATAGTTCTCAGTATCGACTTAGCTAAGGTGAACTAATTTTAGTTGTGTTATTAAAAGAGCGTTCAACGATACATGAACACAAACCATACTTTCTGTGTTATTCACAAGGTGCTTCCGATCTAATTACAATACCAAAAAAGCCTATTTTAGTGAATTTTATAAGATCAAAGTTAATTCATGAACCATATATATATTATTCATGCCAATGCAAGATGACAAACAAACAAGAAATTTTCTAAAATTTCAAATGTTACATTGAAAAAATCAAGTTAACATTTGTTTTATAACATTAATAATGGTTAACATAAAATTGAAAAAGGAATTTCTATTAACCTGATACTCCACAATGCAAGATGACAAACAAACAAGAAATTTTCTAAAATTTCAAATGTTACAGTGAAAAAATCAAGTTAACATTTGTTTTATAACATTAATAATGGTTAACATAAAATTGAAAAGGGAATTTCTATTAACCTGATACTCAATCAATTATAATTTCAATAAGCAAAACATTGGAGAAAAATCCTTAATCTTTATCATATAGGTATTTTTAAACCCCGCTACATTCTATATGCAATTGTCCCTCAGGCACCTGTAATTCTTTAGTTTCTTATCGACAACATATTTGTTGAATTTGGAGGTAGACTTTTTCAACAAATTGTCAGCATTCCTATGGGAACGAACTGTGCGCCTCCCCTTGCCGACCTCTTCTTATTTTCATATGAATCGGAGTTCCTTCAGACACTTGTAAAAAAAAAGAAGATAAAAAAAGCCAGATTATTTAATATCACTTCTAGATATATTGATGATGTTCTTTCCATTAATAATCCTGAATTTTCTGATTGGGTTCCATTAATATATCCCCAAGAACTAGAAATTGAAGAAACAACAGACACGGCTTCCTCCGCCTCATTTTTAGACTCGAATTTGACATACGCAGTTATCTCAGTACAAGAATCGATGACAAACGAGACGATGTTAATTTTGATATTATCGATTTACCCCTGCCTTAGTAGCAATATACCAACTTCACCTGCATATGGGATATACATTTCCCAATTTATTCGATATTCAAGAGCTTGCAGCTCCTACTCAGACTTTGTAAAATGTCACCAGTGTCTGAGCAGAAATTTTATGAACCAGGAGCAGGTCAAAGAACGTCTCGTCCTTTTTCTAAAAAAAAGTTCATCGGAAGGCACCAAACCCTTGTTGATAAATATTCCGTATTAACTTCACAAATAATACATGATGGCCTTGATGTATAGATTCTGCGTACTGACGTTGTTAATCATATTTAGGGTATACAATACAGTTACAAGGGGAAAAGGGGGGGGGGGGGTTAATGACGTTGCTAACGTAAAATGTTATTTTCGCGACGTCAAACTATGACCTATCGGAAAAAGATGCAGTTTTCGACTGATTTTTATCATTCAAACTTATTTAACTTGAAAACGATTTCATGGACCTCTCTTCTTTTAAAATGCCATTTCGTTTTCAACATTCGATTTTAAACTTTCAACATTCGTTTTCAACATTCAACATTCGTTTTCAACATTCGATTTTCAACTTTCAACATTCGTTTTCAACATTCAACATTTGTTTTCAACATTCAATTTTCAACTTTCAAGATATACTATACATGTATTATTTATAATAAACAAATCATTTAAAAAATGTCTGTTTTCGAATATGATAATTATAGTTGTGAAAATGAATAATCAGTCCCTTGCTTTAATGAAAATGAAAAATCTTGCTTCAATAGTGCAGAAAATGAATAATCTGTCCTCTTAGTTTACAAAAATAAATAACCAATCAAAAACAAATAAACAAATCCTCCTGCCCCCACCCCCCCCCCCCCCCCCCCCAGAATATCAAATGGTCGTCCCCTAATTGACAATGGGTGAAACTTAATATTTTTGGCAGGCGTTTTTATTTTGATGACATATGAGGATTTGCATGGTTTTGATTTTTTTTAAGGATGGCGGTTTAGTGGGCAATCTGGTCGGCTGGTCAACATCAGGTTGTATTCGCGATCGTTTCCGCCTGCACAAGTTTAAGTTTGATTTGCGTCTTGTCATGACCATTAGTTTTATCTGAAAAAATAAGAAATTAGATCTAGTACCATGTTAAATAACATATGTGTTAAAAACAGTATATGATGTGTCCCCGACATCCTTCGATATTCGATGTGTTGCCCACATCCTTTTTCCATTTTTTTTTAAAAAAGACGTTTTTCGGCCATAATGACGGATATTTGTGAGTAACAAGTATTTTCCCCGAGTACAATAAAGAATTTGGACATGTTAATTTGTTGATAAAGTAGGCGGTTCTTGATAATCAAGATGTTGTTATGATAATTTTTGCCGATATCCTGCATGTTTGACCTAATTCCTAAAACTGGTATCGAAGTGTTTGCAAAATTGAGATAACCAATAATATTGAGCGATGGCTCATTTATTTTCATACTTTATATAGTCTTTGATGGACTATTTTGTATAATCATAACCCTCATATAACTGGCATAATAAGTAAAATTCTTACCTTGAAGCGACAAGATGGTGGTCCAATTTCAATCGCCGACACCCTGCGTGATGACGTAGATCCCCCCTTGAATTTAGGAAGAAGCCTACATATTAAAAAGTTAATAATTTAATTTTCAACCTTTTATTACTACACAACGGCGTATTTTCCCTCTCTTTTCCCTACAAGAAACTTTTCTTGGAGCCTTGGATTGCAGAATATCGTCCGCATATTTCCAAAACGTACACGTTTGTGAAAACGTATACGTTTCATTTATTTTATTATGTGTTAATACAGTTATTGACCAATAGAATCAGTATATATTATTTACTCTGCACGGTCCGGATGACCCTTTAACCTAAACACCTATAAAGATACAGAGTGAATGACAGAATGGGGCAGTTATTGACATAATGGGAAAGGTGAGATATTTGCTTTTGCTGGGTTAGTTTAAAAGATAAAGTAGAACATGAAAGTCGAAAAATATTATATGGTATGTATTAGAGGTAAAAAAGGTCTCCAGAAAGGTTCTCTTAGGATCAAATGGTAACTTTTAGAAATTTATTCGGTAAACCAGGATTTAAGGCAAACTATACAGTTCTTAACTGATCTGGTTCTCAGCTTTAAACATCTTTAAAGTATCAAACAAAAAAGGGGCTTAACTCGGGAACAGTAAATAGTGACGCCTTCAAAATTCAAACTCAATCTCTGTTTTGTGGTAATAAGCATTGTGTATATATTTTGGCAAACTAAAGTTAGAAAATGGGAACCAATTTGTGATGGACTATTGTAAAGACGGACATGGGTTATACGTACCCCCCCCCCCCCCCCTTTTTGCTGCGCGGGCAGAAAAAGTGTTTATTTTAGTTATTGCCCTTGTACCTTGAATAGATAAAATATGTGCAATGCATGGGACATTGGGAATTTGTTCCATTTCACATGGGACACTAAAGTCTTGTATTCATGAACGATTACAACTTGATGGGACTGGAAAGCATTGATAATTACAAAGAAATATAAGATTAGTATGTACTTCGCTGTTTCTAGTGTTGCAGTTAATGAAATAAGACCATGTGTATAATTTGTCTTCAAATTGACTGTTAATCTTGTATTTATGCACCCCTTCCCAGCTTAGTGGTTTCATTCCAAATCTAGGGATTAATGCGTAGTCTATTATAAAGGTTACAGAGACTTAACCAAATGATTTTATTTTTGGTTTGTAAGCTTATTATTATGTTACAGGTAAAGTTTGTGATTCTTGCTGTGTGGCCTATGAAATTCAGAAATTTCTCAAATTGGTACGGGACAATATTCATATATCTTACCATAAGCAAAGTTGGTCGGGGTATTGCAATCAAATGAAGTTCGTCATCTGTTAACTTCTAAAAATTGAATATCAGACGATGAACAAAATCCGACCAAAAGCATTTAACAAGAACAACGTATTAAGTAATAATCACAAGAAACGTATGTCATTACTTGCTCGTACGAGTTGCCCAATGCTTAGTATACAGATATAGGAAATATCAAAAAATGATACCAAAGTGACACCAATTATGATTATCATCTCTCAAATGAGTCAACTGATAATAGAGCACAATCGTCAAAAGGCTCGATATTTAATTCAAATAATGAATAAATAATTGTTGGCTGTAAAATTAATCAAAATAGAATTGAATATCGAAGTATTCAGCCACACTAAGCTATAATGTTCTACATAAGGTGTGGAGTCACTTGATTAAGTGGACGTCCGTCACAATGCTCGACATTTATCACCGCAAGGGACAACATTATCAATTCTATATTCTAGATATTTTTTTACTATCAATTATTTACATCCTTAAGACAATTTATTTTCGATAATTTCAAAACGTTTATAAGATAGTTAAAGAACATGCCAAAAGTTCAAAATAGTTTAATATTCCAATGGAATACAGTGTTTTCCCAAAACAGTTTCAAGATTATATGTCTTGTCAAAAATTGCCAGAACCTTATTTGTACCCTAAACCATATATAGAATCACAACATGAATAATCTGTTATAATGAACATTTTATAGAAATTGCTACTGTTTCCCACAGAATTATTTTTTTGTGCGGGTCCAGTTTGTTAATTTCTATCTTATTGGGTCTGTTCAGGAGAGTTGTCTCATTGGAAATCATACCACATCTTATGTGTTTACTTCAAGTTGTGGTACGGTACGCACATTGAAGCCATTTAACATATTGATTGCATTTGAACAAATGTAAAACAAGGTTAAAACATCTGACCTTTTTATTATATGTGCTCCATCAGAAAACATCAAAAATCATAAGTGTCGTCTGTGTTTCCATAACTGAAATGTTATTGACATTTGCAGTTCTTAACCAAAAATGTTCTTACATTTTGTTAGGGTATGCATGACTATAAATTAAGGAAAGGTGACAAGCACATCAATATATTTTCGGACTTATTGTTTCAAAACATTTTGCTCTTTAGTGTCAAAGAGAAAAAGATGATTCATATTCCGGAATTATGGGTTGCAAGATCAGACTATTTATACTAAATTGAAAACATAACATTAATGAGGCCATGGTTATATCTTATTAAAAACTTCGCATTAGGTCAAACATGATATTGATTTTTTGTGTTATGACCAGCGACAACTTTTTAAAAAGTTCCGTTTTGCATGACAATCACGCAAGTTGTTTTCCGCTTTCAAAACGTGAATTGTTTTTTGAAAATTTTGTTACTTCAAAAATCGATATTTTCACCCAAAAATTCTAAAAATTAGTATTAGAACTTTTATTTTTACTTTTTTTTATGGTATTTTTGGCAAAATCTATAATTATATATATTTATCATATGTTTAGTAGTAAATACAGTAGTTTTTTTCATATTTGATAAATAACCTGCTGTTTAATCAATATCGTGCAACTTTGATGCACACCCTTTATCGCATACCCTTTATCACACCCCTACTTTTTTTTTTTTTTTTTTTTTACATAAAGTCAGTTTTGGTTTCTTTTTGCTGAAGAAACATTTTCCTCAAAATAGGTCAGTTTTTTTAATGACGTCATTGTTTGGTATGTGACGTCACGAACGTCAAGTTTTCATATTGTATGTGACGTCACGAACGTCAAGTTTTCATATTTTTTGGCACACTAAATGCAACTATAAAAAATACAAAACACACAAATAAATACAATAATAAACAAAATATTTTTAAAACAACAGCACGCAAATTGTAAGGTAACCCAGGTGCTTCGGATAAGTAATTGAGCAGTTCTTTTAAGGCCTTTTAAACAAGACAAAAGTAGAACTGAAGGTAGCCCAGTGCTATGGATCAGAAAACAGTTCATATAATATAATACTCTTCTGTTGAAATATATGATAAAGCGTATAATACATGGAAAAATCCGTATCACATGCCGTATCACCCTCGACCAATATCATCCCTCGGGCCTAAAGGCCCTTTGGCTGATATTGATGTCTCGGGATGATACGACATATGATACGGATTTTGCCATGTATTATTCTCTATATACTAGAACACACCGTGATACCGCAGGTCCGTGACTGAATTAAAGTATATAACTATGCTGAGGCCTTATTTTAGTATTGGTATTGTCATCTGATAAAGTCATGCCGATTATAAGATATACAGTTTTCTCTGCTTTCAAAATCTTTTTGTTTGAACCCGTCGCCCTGAAACTTCTATTATTTGGAAAACAAAAGGTCCTGGAATGGGGTATTTTTTAATCAACAGCATTATCCTATATTAGTTATAAAAAAAGTTGAATTCTTTTATTCGCTGTTTTGCGTCATGTCCGCTGACAAATTGAAAACTGTACCTATACGCCTTATTTTAAGTCCAGATTTTTAGTATTCGTATTGTTATCTGAGAAAGTCTTACTGATTAAAATACTACAATAGGGAACAATTTGACAATGATTGAATTAAGTAATGTCAACCCTGTGATTATAACCCGTGTATATAACAAAATCCTAAATACACCGTTTGTTGGTGCGCCTGTCAGATGCGAAACGTACAGATAAGGTAATAGGTAACAGGTGAATATACTATTGGCATCGGTATCGGATTCGACCCGGAGCTTGTTAATTATTGGCATTATTAATTATGTGAAAAACAAAAGGGTCTGGAGTGGTGTAATTTTTAATCTATACCATTGTCCTATGTTAGATATATATAAAGTTGAATTCTTTGATTTGTCGTTTTTACACCATGACGTCTGACAAATTGGACCTCGTTATTTTAGTATTATAAATATATATATATATAGGCTCTTTAGAATCTAGATCTATTATAACTCAAAGAATTAGGTGAGCGACATAGGCTTTATAAAAACTATATCTTACATTACGCAGAGAGTAATACGACTGAGAAAGGCTATACCTGTATCAGTCATAACTTAAAGAATAAGGTGAACGACATAGGCTATATAGAACCTATATCTCGTTACTCAAAGAAAATTGTAAGTGTCGTAGTCTCTATAGAACCTCTATATATAAAAGAAGATGTGGTATGATTTCAAATTAGACAGCACTAAACAAGAGGCCAAAATGACACAGAAATTAACAACTATAGGTCACCGTATGGCCTTCAACAATGAGTAAAGCCCATACCGCATAGTCAGCTATAAAAGGCTCCGAAATGACAATATAAAAAAATTGAAACGAGAAAATTAACGGCTTAATTTAAATACAAAAAATAAACGAAAAACAAATATGTAACATATAAACAAACGACAACCACTAAAGTACAGACTCCTGACTTAGGACAGGCTCATTCATATAGAATGTGACAGGGTTAAACATGTTAGCGGGATCCCAACCCTCCTCCTAACTTGGGACATTGGTATAGCAGTACAACATATCTACCTTACTCAAAGAATAAGGTGAATGACGTAGGCTATATAAGACCTATATTTATCAGTACTGCAGCATAAGGTGAGTGACGTAGGCTCTTTAGAACCTTTATCTAGCATAACTCAAAGATTACAGTGAGCGACAAAGGCTATATAGAACCTTAAACCGTCATTGCTCAAATAAATAATTTAGCGACCAGCCTCTATAGATTCTATATCTGTCATTGCTCAAAGACTTGACATAGGCTCTATAGAGCCTATATTTGTCATTAATCAAAGAGTAAGGTGAGCGACATAGGCTATATAATACCTATAGTTATCAGTACTCAAAGAATAAGGTGAGTGACGTACACTATATCTATTATTGCTCAAATAATTAATTTAGCGACCAGGCTCTATAGAACCTATATCTATCATAACTAAAAGAATAAGTGAGTGACGTAGGCTCTTTAGAACCAATATCTCTCATAACTCAAAGAATAAGATGAGCGACATAGGTTACATAGAACCTATATCCGTCATTGCTCAAATAATTAAATGAACGACCAGGCACTATACAATGTATATCTATAAAGTCAACAGTAGTATACCGCTGTTCAAAACTCGTAAATCCATGGACAAAAAAAAATCGGGGTAACAAACTAAAACTGAGGAGAACAACGACACAACATGAAAATGTAACACATACAGAAACGGACCAAGCATTAGACAAAATCCGACGAGAATAACAAATACAACATCAAAACCAAATACACAAATTTGGGATAGAAAAGTACTGTGGCACGTCTTATAGTAATGTGAATTCACATTGAAACACAAACGACACCACGGAAACACAACGTTAAAATGTAACACACTGAGAAACGAACTACAATATAACAACGGCCATATTCCTGACCTGGCACAAGACATTTCCAAAGAAAAACATGATGGTTTGAACCGGGTTTTGTGGCATGCCAAACATCGCACTTTAATGGCAATGTTAAATATAACATTAAAATGACAACATAATATTACAGGACTACAATACAAATGAATAGGAGAACACATTAGACAAAGAAACACATGAATAATAGCTTACAAAATGCATCAGGTTTAAAATACAATACGTCAGAAACGCGCCGTCCACAAAAGACTTAACAGTGACGCCCAGATACAAAAGTTAGAAAGGCAAAACAAAGGATTAAATGAGCGACCAGGCTCTATAGAACCTATATCTATCATTAATCAAAGAATTAATGAGCGACATAGGCTCTATAGAACATATATTTATCATAACTCAAAGAATAAGTGAGTGACGTAGGCTTTTTAGAACCTACATCTCTCATAACTCAAAGAATAAGATGAGCGACATATGTTATATAAAACCTATATCTGTCATTGCTCAAATAATTAAATGAGCGACCAGGCATTACTCAAATGATTAAATGAGCGACCAGGCATTACTCAAATGATTAAATGAGCGACCAGGCTCTATAGAATCTATATATATCATTAAGCAAAGAGTAATGTGAGCGACATAGGCTCTTTATATATTTACATATTATTTTTTTAACATTTCTAATTTCGAATTGTTATATAAGATGTTTCATTGCATCAATTATCAAAAGTCTGGCGTACACAATTTTAATTTTGATATATTTTTTATGATGGGTTTATCAACAAATATTAGTTATGTAAATAATGTTAAAACTGTATAATTAATACATGAAAAATTACTTTCCGTGTAGAAAGAAATGTCAAATAGTTTGAAAATATCATGTTTTTTAATGAATACAAAAAAGATATCTATCTGATAAAAAGTCATCCTATATTGATGTGCATAAACCAAAACAAAAAATATGCAAATACTTCGGGGACGACCGTTATTTGACTGATCGTTGAAACGTCTGTTGACATGTGTCATTTTAATCCTGGCATTGATCAGATATCTATTGTAATGTCAATGTATTATTTTTTTTTGTCACGTGTTTGACTCGGACATTTATCGCGCTATTTATGACAACTTTACACTTTACACTGACAGCAGCAGTCGTAGGCGAGACAAAGAGTTCCGCGGGACCCCTTATAAATCTAATAAACGGGCACGATATTTTTTCCTTTCACAGACCAGCTACGCATTTAAGGTGCCTAGTTTTCAATCATCATGCACGTCCACATGAAGATTATTGATATGTAAATTTACAGACACTTTGAAAGAACACCAAATTAACTGGTAAAAAATGAAATAAGGTTAAAGTACCTTATGATAATGAAATGCTTGATTTTCCTCAATTAGTAGCTGCAAACTGAATCAAATCATACATATAGCTAAGGACGCACATTGTGTACATGTTGTTTGACAAGGTTCATCTGACCTTTGCCTCATTTTCATGGCAAATAGGTCAATGTTAGAATAAATGGTTCTGTCACTTTATCATATTAATACTGTATGCATGATGTATATGTGCACATAACAAACTTTCAACATAAGTTCAATCACGATTGAGAAGGTGCGAAATTTCCAGCATGTGCAATATGATGGTTGGATAATGCAAGACACTCTCAGCTCACATACATCTGTTTTACATATTAAGTTATAAAACCATATCTGGAGCTAAGCACAAATAAAACATGTCCACAAAGTTCACAAATCAAGAATGTAGAATGAAAATTTAAAAACATAAAAAAACTCCAACACAATTCAAACTAGAGGCTCTAAAGAGCCTGTGTCGCTCACCTTGGTATATGTGAATATTAAACAAAGGAAGCAGATGGATTCATGACAAAATTGTGTTTAGGTGATGGTGATGTGTTTGTACATCTTACTTTACTGAACATTCTTGTTCCTTACAATTATCTCTATCTATAATGATCTTGGCCCAGTAGTTTCAGTAGAAAATGTTAGTAAAAATTTACAAATTTTATGAAAATTGTTAAAAATTGACTATAAAGGACAATAACTTCTTAGGGGGTCAACTGACCATTTTTGTCACGCGTGACTTATCTTTAGGTCTTACTTTGCTGTACATTATTGCTGTTTACAGTTTATCTCTATCTATAATAATATTTCAAGATAATAACAAAAAACGTCAAAATTTTCTTAAAATTACCAATTATGGGGCAGCAACCCAACAACCGGTTGTCGGATCCATCTGAAAATTTGAGGGCTGATAGATCTTGACATGATAAACAATTTCACTCCGTCAGATTTGCTCTAAATGCTTTGATTTTTGAGTTATAAGCCAAAAACTGCATTTTACCCCTATGTCCTATATTTAGCCGTGGCAGCCATCTTGGTTGGATGGCCGGGTCACCGGACACATTTTTTAAACAACATACCACAAAGATGATTGTGGCCAAGTTTGGATTAATTTAGCCCAGTAGTTTCAGAGGAGAAGATTTTTGTAAAAGATTACTAAAATTTACGAAAAATGGTTAAAAATTGAATATAAAGGGCAATAACTCCTTAAGGGGTCAACTGACCATTTCGGTCATGTTGACTTATTTGTAAATCTTACTTTGCTGAACATTATTGCTGTTTACAGTTTATCTCTATCTATAATAATATTCAAGATAATAACCAAAAACAGCAAAATTTCCATAAAATTACCAATTATGGGGCAGCAACCCAACAACCGGTTGTCGGATCCATCTGAAAATTTGAGGGCTGATAGATCTTGACATGATAAACAATTTCACTCCGTCAGATTTGCTCTAAATGCTTTGATTTTTGAGTTATAAGCCAAAAACTGCATTTTACCCCTATGTCCTATATTTAGCCGTGGCAGCCATCTTGGTTGGATGGCCGGGTCACCGGACACATTTTTTAAACAACATACCACAAAGATGATTGTGGCCAAGTTTGGATTAATTTAGCCCAGTAGTTTCAGAGGAGAAGATTTTTGTAAAAGATTACTAAAATTTACGAAAAATGGTTAAAAATTGAATATAAAGGGCAATAACTCCTTAAGGGGTCAACTGACCATTTCGGTCATGTTGACTTATTTGTAAATCTTACTTTGCTGAACATTATTGCTGTTTACAGTTTATCTCTATCTATAATAATATTCAAGATAATAACCAAAAACAGCAAAATTTCCATAAAATTACAAATTCAGGGGCAGCAACCCATCAACTGGTTGTCCGATTCATCTGAAAATTTCTGGGCAGATAGATCTTGACCTGATAAACAATTTTACCCCCAAGTCAGATTTGCTCTAAATGCTTTGATTTTTTAGTTATAAGCCAAAAACTGCATTTTACCCCTATGTCCTATATTTAGCCATGGCAGCCATCTTGGTTGGATGGCCGGGTCACCGGACACATTTTTTAAACTACATACCCCAAAGATGATTGTGGCCAAGTTTGGATTAATTTAGCCCAGTAGTTTCAGAGGAGAAGATTTTTGTAAAAGATTACTAAGATTTACGAAAAATGGTTAAAAATTGACTATAAAGGGCAATAACTCCTTAAGGGGTCAACTGACCATTTCGGTCTTGTTGACTTATTTGTAAATCTTACTTTGCTGAACATTATTGCTGTTTACAGTTTATCTCTATCTATAATAATATTCAAGATAATAACCAAAAACAGCAAAATTTCCATAAAATTACCAATTCAGGGGCAGCAACCCATCAACGGGTTGTCCGATTCATCTGAAAATTTCAGGGCAGATAGATCTTGACCTGATAAACAATTTTACCCCATGTCGGATTTGCTCTAAATGCTTTGGTTTTTGAGTTATAAGCCAAAAACTGCATTTTACCCCTATGTTCTATTTTTAGCCATGGCGGCCATCTTGGTTGGTTGGCGGGGTCACCGGACACATTTTTTAAACTAGATACCCCAATGATGATTGTGGCCAAGTTTGATTAAATTTGGCTTAGTAGTTTCAGAGGAGAAGATTTTTGTAAAAGTTAACGACGACGGACGCAGGACGACGACGGACGACGGACGCAGGACGCAAAGTGATGGGAAAAGCTCACTTGGCCCTTCGGGCCAGGTGAGCTAAAAAGGAGAAGTTTATGAAAACTTGCAATATCAAACGCTATCAATGAATGAGTGAAAAACAACTGCCATATTTCTGACTTGGTACATTCATTTTCCGAAGGAGTTTGATATGTTAATGTCAATGTGTTCCTGGGGAGGAAAAGCAGACGTTCTAATAGATCTCAGTCTCAACTTCGTTAAGGTCAACTTATTCTTGTTTTAATTAATAGTTTTGTTATTAAAAGAACATTCACAGGTAATCATACTTTCTGTGGAATTCACAATATGCTTCAGATCGTATTACAATACCAATATGGTTTAATGCAAATAAATAGTGTATTGTTCTTCTAGTTAAAGCCAATTTTAGAGATTTGAAAGTCCATTCAAGTAGCATATATAAAATTCATGTTAATGTAAACTTTTGAAAATTTGAAATGTCACAATCAAGAAACAATATTTTGTTTTTAGCATAAACATTGCAAACGGAATTACTTTTAACCCGGTAGAGTTTCCATTTCGATATGTAAAAAAATGGGAAAAAACCTCAATCTTTATCAAAGTGAACATGTAAAGAAAATAAAGTGAAAAACACACATACAGATCTCATAAAATATAAGTATTTAACGCTATCGAAATTTTGAAAACAATAAATTAATTGCATCCGTTATATAGTTATCAAAGGTACCAGGATTATAATTTAGTACGCCAGACGCGCGTTTCGTCTACATAAGACTCGTCAGTGACGCTCAAATCAAAAATATTTATAAACCCAAACAAGTACAAAGTTGTTTGTAAAATGCAGAAATTATGTCATATCGAAACAATATATTAATGAATGTCATTATTTTACTATTGAAACCAAAAATGAAATAATTAAGATATTAATGTATGTTTTTCATAGCTTCAAGGAGAATAATGCCCTTTTCCTGCGGCAACTATCGCGTAAGCAAATAACTGTTTGGGAATAACAGCGTAGCAAAAGTAACTATTTTTGGCGCACATTTTCACGTCTAAAATAACAGAACGCTCGAGACGTCATATCCCTTGTTTATATCTGAAAGAGTTGCGTTTATATGCTTGAATAAGCGGCAAAACGTACAGATTTATCCTACATAAAAAGAATGTATATATTATCAGCAAAAATAAGAACAACCTTGTAACTTATTTTCTTAAAATGTAGATCTGTATTCAAAGAACAGACGTTCTCAAAACAGGATTTTATTAAACATCACACTAGACATGAACTATACAGCCATGTCCTTGTGAGTCCTGTTCTCTTTAATCTGGCAGACAATTATGAAAAAAAAAACTCTTTTATTATATGTTGATATGTGGAGCAGGATCTGTTTACCCTTCCGAAGCACCTGATATCACCCCCAGGTTTTGGTGGGGTTCATGTTGCTTATTCTTTAGTTTTATATGTTGTGTCATGTTTACTATTGTTTGTCTGTTTATCTTTTTAATTTTTAGACATGGCGTTATAAGTTTATTTTCGATTTATGAGTTTGACTGTCCCTCTGATATCTTTCGTCCCTCTTTTTGATAGATTTCCTAAACTGATTAGATATGAAATGAAATATTATGGTGCCTTTATATGACTAAACTGATTTATTCATAATCGTCTGAGGTTTCAAACTTTTTTAAAAATTATATTGATAAAGGAATGACGGAGTCTGTAATGAAGAAATTGCGATCAAACCTATCTTGAATATGACAATCAATAATCACAATCTTTGAACATGTGTGGTGTTATTGGTGGTGTGCACACTGATTACAGTTCAGAATTAACAAATTAGAAAAGAGATAACTGATTTATTCATGTTATTAATGGCTACACTAATTTTTAAATACAAACTCAAAAAAATCTGTTTTCACATTAACATTTGAATCCCTCATAATGCTTCCTTCTTATTTTACATATTATGCTACCTTTAGAAAATACTTTCTTTGAGAAAAATATGCTTTGCATTATTAAAACAGTAGTTACAGTACAAATAGTATGTCACATCTCATATGAAGAATAAGGTTAAATCATGCATCTTTAATTATATACTACATTTTTATGTACTTCTCTCTATCTTTCCAACCAAACAAGCAATCATGTATTGCATTTCTTTCTGGTAGAAAGTCACGGGGCGATGAAGCATTTTTACGCTGATGCACCATAACGCAAACGTCAATCAATCAATCTTTAAAGAAAGCAATTGGACAGATATGTGTATGAAAAGAGCTCGAGACAAAAGAAATTCAGATTCACATTTTGCTTTTCTATTTCAAAGAAAGAAACCTGTTTTCTGAATATCTCTTTAAAATTATGATTTAAGGCAGGTTAATTCCCTCGTTGGGAAGTTAGACTACTGGGCAGCGATGGAGACAAATTAAGAGCCAACGATTCACGTTATTTGTATCCCTGTTAGTTTAAAGATATAAGGGCTTAGTATGGATATTTGTGACGTCAAATTTTAGAGTTTTTCTATACGTACTATAATGTAGAGAATCCAATTTAAAAATGCATTTGTTAGTTAATCTAAGGTAGATTTATTATAAATTATAGTGACCTTAACCATGACATCTTCTCCGTGCACCAACTTGAAAAACCCGAAGAAATTGTACAATGCTTTTTATTATTCCTTCTTAAGTCGCATTGAGTTAAATTATACAAGAATTTACCAATACTCATAGCATTTATCTTAACTCAAATCGTCTTAATTTTGTTCTAGAAGATTTGCCCGTTTCCTCGCCAACATATTTCGTTACAAGGCAGACTTAATGGGAGTATTCCAATCGTCTTTTATAATAAAATGTTTGTAAATGTCATACAGTAAATACAAAGTGTAAAAAAGTTCGCAAGTAAAATCTTCGTATTTAAACTAAAATATCAAATGTTTATCTGATTTCATCAAATACATTGATAGGAGAGTACCATGAAAGGCCACATCTTCCTGAAAGTTCAAAACAATTTGTAAATTGATTTCAGCTCGCTTTATAAATACCATGCTTTCTCAAATACAGAGTTATTATGATGAGTACAAGTTACTGATAAAAATATTATTTAGAAAAAAGCGCACGAAAACTACAAAATATAGCACGAATTTGAACGATGTTAAACGATCTTGGAATGCACTAATGGCAAAATCAACAAGATGGGACAAAAACGAAGGCTTCATTCACAAATTTGGATTTACCGAACTGTAAACGAATTAAAGAAAAATAATGGAGTCTCGTATTTATGAATTTATCGACTTTGGCGAAGAGAAATATTTGCAATATATAGGTACTGCTGGTACATATACGTCGTACGTATCGATGATATTCAATGCTTTTGTATTTGTTATACTCTGCCGTAAAACGTTAATCTCGCCTGCAACAATACTAATGCAAGGATTAGCTGCAGCTGATTTTCTGACAGCATTTTCATCCTATGGTTTAGAACCTTTGTTTCAATCAAACTATATGTGTGAGGTGATTGAAGATTCTAAACAACATAATGATAAAATTCTACAAGCCTGTTATTTACCATACCCGGAATGTGTTGTTGCTACACATATGTCAATATTATCCGTTACTTTCCATACTGTATCCTACATGATAACAACCTGCCTCGGGATACAGAAAGTCATTGCAATTCGGTTTCCGATCTGGACGAAATGTAAACTGTCAAATAGAAAATCAATTATTTGTTGTGTCTCATGTTTTGTGCTGTCTTTGGCATTTAGTCTTCCTCGCCATGTCGCTGTGGATTATGAGCCGTTCGAATATTTGAATAGATGTAAGATTTCAGTCAATGTCTTATTTTTGGAGTACTCCACATTGTATTACCTGATGATTCAGTCCGTGCTAGTAACAACTTGCTGCATTGTAATGCTGATGTCTACCATATTCATCATCTACAAATTAGTCAACAACAAATTAAGAGCCCGGATGACACAACAAAGAGTACAGGAAAGAAGATCGATCATTATGGTGGTCATCGTTCTGGTTGTGTTTCTGATATCAGAAGTTCCAAGAGTGATTATATACGCTTGGTTTTGTGTGAAATACATCGTCAGTAACCATTTTTTTCATCCCTTGTCTATGGTAATGGTTGTCGCAAGGTATGAGTACGGTATAGCAATATTGATGGGAATACTCACTAGTGTCGATGATTTGTATAACGCAATTGAAAACTTCGAATATTTTTCAAATATCGTTGAGGGTGTAAAATGTTTTACAATAGTTGGATGCCTATCTAACTTCGTCATCTATATCATCATGAGCAAAAAGATGAGAGCGGCAATATGGTCCTTCTTTGGAAAACCAACACGTCGTTCAAATGTGATCGATGATGAATCAACGTTAACAGCTAGAAATGCTACGTCAATTTATTAAACTGAACGTCTGACAAAATACTATAAATGGTGACTTGTTTGGTTTTTTTTAACTGAGGCAACTGAATAAACAAAGACAAGTTATTTTTCAATAGTAACCTGACATTTCAACGTTCGGTATAAAATGCTGACTTTGACAATGGTTTAAACCTTTCAGTTAAATTTTGTTAACTGTTTTTTAAATAAAACATTATTCAACTAATGCGTTTTCAATATTGCATCCAATTGTCAAAAAAATGAATTTTCCATGTATGTTTTTTTAACAATAGGTATTTATTAAAACCGTGGCACAGAGGCCGATTAACCTTTTGGAGCACCTGCTTTTACCTTAGGTTGTTTGTAGGGTTTTATTGCTCAAGGTAAATTTTGTGTTGTGTTCTGTGGCTTTTTTCTATTATGTTGATCATCGTGTTGACAGTCTTTTCGATTTGCGTTTTTTCATACATATTTATCGTAATAAAAGACTATTTGATAATTAGTGAAGGTCTGGAATGTTGCAACATATGTATTTATATGACAGCAATTGTTCGCAGAATTTAATTTCGGGACTTTTTTACCTTCTTTGATTATCGTGGTTTTTTTCTTGAGAAAAATATCAAGCATATGCAGTGAAAAGGAAATTTAAAGAATAACTGTAATATTTTGTCTGTCTATGAAGAAATAACATCCAAATGTGATGCACACTGAATAAAAGTGGGATATTTCAAAGCGTGCATTACATTTTTTTATGTTATTTTGAATACACAGAAACAATATTACAGTAATTCTTTATAATTTGAGTAATTTCTTATAATTTAATTTTCCATTTTATGCCGGGGTAAATCATGAATGAAACGTTGGTGACGTGCCGGTCACATGACAAAATTACGTATATAAACTGATAGACAAAACACTGTCAGACAATCAAAAGACGCGTTACATCCAAAATTCAATCATTAATGAATAATCACAGTCACTTATGATAATCAAGTATTTGATAACACTGCTGTCCGTAGCGGGCAGAATATGGTGATCGTTCGGTCAAACCGTTCGTATGTTCTTTTGTTCGTCAGTCCGTTCTTTCGTCATGCTTAAGAACCGATTGACATATTTTTGTCAATCTTAACAGCATCTCAGTAAAATGATGTATTTCTTCATCAAAACCCGTGATTGTGTACGGCTTACAATATTTGTTAAAGCTTTACATTTCAGAAGATGGGAGATTTTGATACTTCATACCTTTTACATACCGATGCCCTTTGCTCTCAAGTTACCGTCTGTTATTGGTTCATTAATAATTTCATGATTCAGTGTCTGCTTAAAAACTGTATAAATCGTTTATCACGGGAATCTCTACCTTTTTTACGTTTAACAAGATACGTATATTTGGTTTATATGACTATTGCAAGGTATGTATGTCTGTCAGACACGATTTTCCTGACCTTGACATACATTTATGTGGTCCAAACCGTATCTCACAGTATATAATAAGTAAGAGAACCACTACAACAGTGTTGTTTCGAATGTCTGTAAGATGAACATGTTCGTCTTACATCCGCCTCATTTTCATTGATTATTGGTCAACATTATTTTTCATGGATATGCCTACATTTAGATACTATAGACAAATATAGATCACCTTTATATACCTATATTGAGTTATTTTCTTTCAGAACCGCAGGTCATCCTTTTGAAGAAACAAGCCGGATGATACCAAGTTTCAATGAAAATGTGCTTCAAGGCACATAATCTGTGTTTGGTCATACGTTTGTCCGATAGAAACGGAAACAAAAGATTACTAAATTATTTAATTCAGTTGGTTGTTGCCAATTTGGGTTTTACTTTTCAATTTTCCAATTTTGATATAAAAAAATATTTTTACTACAACTTTTTAAACGTTATGTTTGTGCTAATTTGTCATATTGTGTTTGCGCGAACAAAGATCCACGTTTGCGCATAATTTACCCGTTAAGTTAATTTTCTAATAAAAAAAATAGCTGCGTTCTGTAATGGATCTACAGCAGTTAAGGTCGATTTTAGATTATACTATTATACATCATACGGATTATCATTGTTGATACTAGACTAGATAGCTTCTGATATTATCGAGCAAATGTTGTTGGTTATTTTTAATAGAGAAGTCCGGAAAAGGCACAAAACGTTTTTTTTACTTTTGTTTCTAAAATTTTTTGCATTTCAGTTACTTTTTCGTTAATTTTCTTTTTCGTTCTGTTTAAATAGTCCAGCAGCTAAGTCTAACATTTTGGGACAATTGGAAGAGTGGTGTTTGGAACAATCTAAAGAATCTACTCATTTTAAATTTTGGTATCCCAATTTGAATTGACAGTATTAATATGTATACGGTCTATGCGTGAGGCTAACTTTTTATAATATATTGAAGCTCTCTTAAAGATCACCCCTTGGTCTTTTGCCTTAGATCACACCAACTATTCACGATGGCTGCCAATTCATCTGCGTGATATGCTTCATTTTACCCAAAACGAATCCAGAAACCCACTGAGCATTCCTTGGCATCAACTGTGTCACCAACAGGAAAATTGTGGATTTTCTAAAATCATTATCTGTAACTGTGAAAAATAAGAACTCGCCAAAGACGCCATTTGAGTTGTATCGGCCATTTTAATTTCATAGTTAATGTCACATGTTACATTAAATAATAATAGGTTTGTATATACATGTTTGTATTGAAATAAATAATCCATTACTTTTAAAAAAAAATCATACCATACTTTAACAAACATCAAATGGTGAAATGTTAAACGGTACCATTTTAAATATAGCCGCCATTTTGAAAATATAATCTATGCACCCAGGTATTAATGATACATTGTAGGCCTTTGTCGATATCAAACAATCAGTTTTACGGATTTGATCACTTTCTATCACACAATGATGGTGTATACATACTAATACTGTCAAACTCATACATTTTGACGCGCCATTTTTAATTTGGACGCCATTTTGATGATTTCTGTATTATAATGTTTTAAACAAATAATAATTGATTTATCTTAATTTTATTTCCTTAAGTTGGTGACATCTTCTGGACTCATTAAAATTGGTAGACTTCCATCACGTGAATGATGTTATACTTATGTCGGCCATCATGAATTTAGCGGCCATATAGGATTTTTTTTGTTGTTGCTCCATATCAGAATTTTGCCTATACCCCTTAAACTTCCACTATGCAACGTTTCATGCTTTTACCATAAAGTGATCAATTATTCTGATATTCGATGTACTAAAAGGGAGATAATTCTATTTAAACAATGTTTCTCAACCAAGTGTTGATTGTCTGTTTAACTGTGGCAAATGAATCATACCAGTACATGCATATCTGATAATTGATTTCGTTATTAACTATACTACACATACTGTATAAAAACGCTGCTTTTCCAGACGTTACCTATACATGGTTGTCATTCAAATGTTACAACATCGTTTCAACAAAATCTTCTTTTTTTATTCGAGAAGGTTAATTCTTTCAATAACTGTTTTTATTTGGTATAGGTATAAGGTATAACTATTATTTTCATCCATTGTCTATGGTAATGGTTGTCGGAAGGTATGAGTACGTGAGTCATTAGCGATATCGATGATTTGTATAACGTAATTGAAATTATGTCTATAAACAGATATACAAAACACTGTCAACCAATCAAATGACGCGTTATATCAAAAATTAATTCATTAATGATTAACCACAATCACTTACTTATGATAATCAAATATTTAATAACACTGCTGTTCGTAGCGGAGGGAATATGGTGATGGTTGAATCAAATCGTTCGTATGTTCGTTCGGTCGTCAGTTCGTTCTTTCGTCATACTTGTGGATCCGCAGATGCTTATTAACCGATTAACAGAATTTTGTTACCCTTAACAGCATCTCAGTAAAATAATATATTTCTTAATCAAATCCCCTGATTTGGGGGAACGGCTTACAATATATGTTAAAGCTTTACATTTCAGAAGATTGGAGATTTTCATACTTCATACCTTGTATACCGATGCCCTTTGCTCTCAAGTTATCGTCTGTTATTTGCCCATTTCAATTTTCATGGTTTAGGGTTAACTTTGCTTAAAAACTGTTTATATTTTTCACGGGAATGTCTATATTTTTATGTATAACAAGATACGTATATTTAGATTATAGGACCATTGCAAGGTATGTATGTCTGTCAGACACAATTTTACTGACCTTGACATACATTTCTGTCACAGTCTATAATAAGTAAGAGAACGACTACAAATTTGTTGTTTCGAGTGACTGTATGATGTACATGTCTGTTTGACCATGTTCGTCTTACATCCGCCTCATTTTCATTGATCATTGGTCAATATAATTTTTTCGTGGTTATGCCTATATTTTAGATACTATTATAGACAAATATAGATCACGTTTTTTACCTGTATTGAGTTATTATTTTTCAGAACCGCAGGTCATTCTTTTGAAGAAACAACCAGGACGATACCAAGTTTCAATGAAATGTGTTTCAAGGCACATTACCTGTGTTTGGTCATACGTGATAAAAATGCAAATAAAAATTTACTAAATCATTTAATTTGATTGTTGCCAATTCGGGTTTTACTTTTCAATTTTACAATTTTGATATAAAAAAATATTTGTACTACAACTTTTGAAACGTTATGCTTATGCTAATTTGTGATAGTGCGTTTGCGCGAACATAGACCCACGTTTGCGCGAAATTTGCCAATTAACATAATTTTCTAATAAAAAAAAATAGCTGTAATGGATCTATAGCAGTTAAGGTAGATTTTAGATTATTCTATCATACATCATACGGATTATCATTGTTGATACTAGATTAAATAGCTGCTGATATTATCGTTAAAATGTTGTTGGTCTTTTTTATAGAGACGTCCGGAAAAGGCACAAAACGTTTATTTTACTTTTGCTTTCGTTATTCATTATACTACATATACTGTATAAAACGCTGCTTTTACAGACGTCTCCTATACATGGTTGTCATTCAAATGTTACAACATTGCTTCACAAAATTTTTTTTTTATTGGAGAAGGTTAATTCTTTCAATAACTGTTTTTATTTAGTATAGGTATAGGTATTGGGGAAATCTGGACTTATATCAATTTTTGACATCTGCCTGAAAAGGATATTTTTACATCAAATAGGATATTTCTAATAACACCCTCCCCCGAAGTTGAAGTAACAGCTTACATTGTTGGACTTTTTGAATCAGGTCGACCTTTTGATGTGGTTTGGTTATTTGTCTTGTTGTGTTGGTGTCTCATTGACGAACACTAATATCTGAAGGTTTGGGAATGGGTTTACAGAATACAATCCAGACCCTCGTATACCCTTCAATTCATTGATAAAATTATCATGACCTTTGTTTTTAAAGCAATTTTTATTTTATTAATTGCTTTCTGAAAGTGCACATTTCTTACTTACTTAATAAAATAGAGAATGGAAATGGGGAATGTGGCAAAGAGACAACAACCCGACCATAGAGCAGAAAACAGCAGAAGGTCACCGACAGATCTTCAATGCAACGAGAAATTCTCGCACCCGGAGGCGTCCTTCAGCTGGCCCCTAAACAAATATATACTAGTTCAGTGATAATGAACACCATACTAAACTCCAAATTGTACACAAGAAACTAAAAGTTAAAATAATACAAGACTAACAAAGGCCAGAGGTTCCTGTCTTGGGACAGGCGCAAAAATGCGGCGGATTTAAACATGTTTGTGAGATCTCAACCCTCCCCCTATACCTCTAGCCAATGCAGAAAAGTAAACGCATAACAATACGCACATTAAAATTCAGTTCAAGAGAAGTCCGAGTCTGATGTCAGAAGATGTAACCAACGAAAATAAACAAAATGACAATAATACATAAACAACATCAGACTACTAGCAGTTAACTGACATGCCAGCTCCAGACTTCAATTAAACTGATTGCAAAAATTATGTCTTCTTAAATATATCTGGTTATGTTTCGGTGATTCTCATTGAGTTTTTAACATGTGAAATATCGATTGCATTCCATTGAGGAAGAAAGTGTTTTGAATAGATGGATAATTGATTACATGTAAATGTTTGCTTCAAAAGAATGCAGATAAATCAATGTTATCGCGTTGAGCTTATTGGAAATCGATTGACATTTCTCAGCATTATTAGTTGTCAAATGATATGCAATAAGGAGAGACAATCTAGAGGCGCATTGTGGGGTGTTACCGGGTGTAAATAATTTCTGATGTATAGCAATGTTATTCACAGAAAAGCGATGGGTACCAAAGGGACATTCAAACTCATAAGTCAAAAACAAACTGACATCGCCATGGCTAAAAAAGACCATAGCTATGACAAACAGAGAAACAACAACAGTACACAAAACACAACATAGAAAACCAAGTAATTAACAACTAAAACCCAAACAAAAACTGGGGTTTGCTATCTGGTGCTTCGAATTCTTCGTTTGCCCAAAATACACATTATGTAGAAAAACCTTATTTCATAACCTTAACTGGCTATCTGAAAACTTTGTTTTAGATACAAAACTATTAATTTGCGGACACTTTGAACTTTCGAACGAACAAAATATTCAAATTTTCAAACATGTTCAAAATTTCATAAAAAGGTCAAACAGATTTCTTATGCCTTGATAGAGCGTTATTATTACTGACACGGAACGTCATCGTTGTCATCAATTCACAAGTCATCGTCACAGAATTATACGACTTTTCAAACTTTCTTTTTCTCTTTGTTCACCTATGAAAGCTAGTATTATATTGTATAATCTGTTTGTTTTATATGCATGTCCATTATATTATACTATTATTGTAACTTTATATTGTATTATTGAGGAGATTTACTTGTGTCTAATCCATTTTGCTTTAATTCAGCAAATAAAATATGTTTAAACTAAACTAAACTAAGCTTCGGGAGGGTAAGTATATTCTGCTTAACATTTGGCTCCCGTCGAAATATTCAATAAGCTCAACAGAACAGCATTCACCGTTCGCACTATCGTATTTCGATGTTGTGAATCGCGTAATCTGTGTCAGAAACGTAATTTTGGGTATATTTTTCACAAAGTTCAAAGTCATATACACTTAGTTTCAAGTTGATGTGACCACAACTGTATTATACATTTAGTCTACCTTGAATCAGAATTTTTCCGAATTCAAAAAAAATAAAAAGGACAAATAAAGTACGAAGTTGAAGAGCATTGAGAGACCACAAATTCCTAAACGTTTTGCCAAATACAGCTAAGGTTATCTTTTCCTGAGGAAGAAAAGCTTATTATTTCAAAAAGTTTTGTATCAGTTAATTTATAATTATGACCATATCAATGATTCATATCAACACAGAAGTGCTTTCTACTAGGCTGGACATGTCCTCGGGGAATAAAAATTCCACTAAAATGGTGGATTAAACCTGGTTTTATAGCTAATATAAACCTCTCACTTGCATGACAGCAATTGATCAACTCTGAAACAGAGTCAGCATCGTACAGTTGAGACAGACGTTATCGGAATATGAATTTAAAAGCATTTATATATAAAACACTTCAAACTTCTTTTTTTTTTTTTAACATTTTCACATTAATCCATGAAATCAAAATCAAACATTCTGGTGAAGACATCTTGTATACACTTTGCAAACATTGTTCCGTTTTTTTGTAATTATGTGCTCAGGATGTCACCAGGATGTCACAAAATGAATTATTTTCAATCTGAAGACATTTCCGTTAGATTTTTGGTTTTGTTTTGAATTACCTTCCTTTACCTTTTATTTATTATACGTGAAATTCAATAAGAAATTTCCAAATGCATGTAAAACAGGTGATCATGCAATTTTGATTCACCACAAATGAATACTTTGGTTAAAGATCTTATTATATATGTGATAAAAGGGATATCATATTATGACGTTTTCTGAAACTTATTTAACAAATGTCTGCAAATATAGACATGTTAGACTTAAAGACGTTTAGAAAATGGCCCGGATGTGGAAAAAATCATTAAAAAGTAAGCCTATGCATCGCTTACAATTATCCATTTCTATTACTTTGCGTTTTTGTTATCTGTGCATATCAAATAAATGCACAGTGTATAGGATATAAATACATTTCGATTTACAAAATGAAAATATTATGCAATAGTATATTTAAATCAAGGATCTAAAAGTTATTTAGTACATAATTTCTCTTCACTTAATGCAGTAAAATCACAATAGAAGCTTTTCGGATTTAGAATATATCAATTTAACATTTGAAATCTGAAGTAGATTTTCAATGTTTGTGTAAAAACGGTTTGTTGATATCGAATGTCAATAAGTGAACAATCCTTTCAATGTTTGTAAGCTTGATAAACTATAATAATAAGAAATTGATCGCGATCCTTTTTTGTCGTTAAACATAGGAGACATCTGCGTGTTTTTAACACATTTATACGTCTATTTTATACATTAATCGGCTACGAGGTACTTATTGGGCAAACTGTTTGTTCGTGGACCATAGGTGAATCCAGGGGTATGTGGGGGGTACAATTTGGTATATTATTAAAGGAATTATTGAATACATTATTAAGGGAATTATTGAAGCATGACTGGAGTAAGCCCCCCTTCGCTTAGTCAGCCCTTTTCCTTATGAAATGTTCTATATCCACCGCTGCGTACTTTTTGTACACTAATTTAACAATCAAAAGGAAACATTTTATCATTTGAGAACAATCATAATATAGCTATTCAAAACATTCACCGTACAGGCATTTCCTCGTGATATTTAAATTGAAAAACGGGTGGCAAATTTATTTTAAATTTAAACAAATATATAAATTACAAAGTAGTTGAAGGTGGGCGACGCACGTATTTGTAAAAATGAAATGAAATTTGAAATGACATTCCAAAATTACCAAGTATTCGATCAATTTATACACAGAAACATGTCAAAATGTCGTAACATCTAAAAAATTTTGTTAAATTAAAGGTGACCTTCATAATAGAGATGAAAATATGTTAAGGACAGTGGCTGTAAGTTGTCATTTGGAATACTTTATGTGCCATCCATTACGTCAATTAAACAACATCAAACGAAGTAGAAGCCAGTAGAATTTTTTCTAACCATGTAATACTTAAACTAAAAAAAATGATTCGTTTCATTGGCCCCGATTCAATAGTTCTGTTATATAATGAATAAATAAATTACATTAAATACACAGAACAAAACAAAACAAAACTAAACTAAACAAAACAACCTTATTTACAAAGGAATCGTAATTTGATTTGAAATAAAAATTAAAAAAAGAAACATACTAAAAGTTCGCAACTAAAAACTGCAGTGTTTGCTTATTACAGAAAAATTTGTATTTTTAGTTCAGATTTCTGATTTTTTGTCCGCTATCTCCACCTTTTTCCGGCGGATTTTTCGACCACTTTTTTTTAACTTAGATCCCACACTTATGTACAGCCAGTAGAAGTAAAGATCACAACCGGTATAAATATTCAACCACAGTTATCCCTTCTCTTTAATCACATACATGAATGATCAAACACTCGTAATCTTAATACATAACACAAACAATTGATCGTAAAGGATTTATTCAAAATTGGACTAAAATAAATGTCAATAGTGAATGTATTAATAAAACGGAGAAATATGAATCTGTATTTTCTAATTGCAAAATTGCAATGTCTATTTCTGTTTATAGTGCAAATTCATCAAATAGGTCTTTATGTGTACATAGAGTCTGCACTATTAATCATTTATTTGACGATACACAAAATCTGATGTCAAATTTGATGAATTAATAGTGAAATGTATGTACATACATATATGTATACATCAAGACTTCGTAGTATTAAAACTTCTTGAATTTATATAAGCATGCCATGATGGCGGTCATCTGTTGAATGTATCCGAACAGAGATTTTAGATTTCTTTTCTGGTACATAGCAATATTACACATATATATAATAGCAATATATTTTACACAAGATTATCTATATATTTGATCATAAAGGTCCTCATATCCTATATCGCCATTCATAACAATTTCCTTATCATTACTTTCAAGTCCCTGTCCAAATCGCGGAAGTAGAATCTGTGACGCACCAGGTCCATTTCCAAATGAATTGAAGTCAATGTTATGGTTAATGTCACCATTCGTCTGTTTTTCTGGCACGTTATATTCCGATTTGATTTTTCTCGTCGTTATTGTTTTTGCTGTGAATTCCATACTTGTACGGAACCACTTTCGGCACTCATCTATATGGAAGTCCAAACACGCTACATATGTCTTCTCGGGGTGTTTCGGAAAGACAACTATTGTTTCGGAGAATTTCCTGGGTTTGACCCTAGGTTCAAAGTATGTTTTACTTACGAATCTCTTGTTAGTATTCCTATTTTGAAAGCAGTATATTGTGTCACTAAATTTAACAGGTTTTAAATACGGGTCACAGTTTACTTTTTCCTGGTATCTTTTAACGGCCATGAAGTCCAGTGCACTTATGTCATATTTTTCCACATAATTTGGCAGAGGTACAACTGTCACGCTCTCGCTCACCGAATCAGGTATCAGCCTCATAATTTATCTTATTACTAGGTAAATATTTGTAGATTACAATGTACATCTACTATATTACAGTCTACCCTTCGGCTCGTGTGTCAATTTTTGTAATTTCGTATGTCCTGCGTTAAACACTTTCAAATATTTCATCTAAAAAAACTACAAAAGTTAACGTCCCACAGCAGAATCAGGTGAACGTTTGATCTTAGTTCGCCTATCGCCACATAAAATTACAGCTGGTTCAGAGTCTATGTGGCGTTTGAAATATTTTCATCCTGTTTCAACGAAATTTTGACTATTACCTGTGAAAAGTAGTGATTTAAATCTCGAATTTGATTTGTATTGCTACTTCAAATATTTTTGAATGAAAACTAATTTAAACAAGGAACCTTTTCAGTATTGTCCTATAAAACAGATGTAAATTTACACTTAAAATATTGATTTTCTACCTTTTACCTTAACAAGCTAAACAGATGGTTGATCGTTAATGGTAATATATGCATACAAGTACTACCCTGTAAATTATATATTAAATATTTATATGTTCTCTCGTGTTACGTCGTCAGTTAAGTAATTAACACTTTATTACGTGTGTAGATCCAGGTATAACGAGGCATAAAACTAGAGGCTCTAAAGAGCCTGTGTCGCTCACCTTGGTCTATGTGAATATTAAACAATGGACACAGATAGATTCATGACAAAATAGTGTTTTGGTGATGGTGATGTGTTTGTAGATCTTACTTTACTAAACATTCTTGATGCTTACAATTATCTCTATCTATAACAGTACTTTCTGTGGAAAATGTTATTGAAAATCTTCAAATTTTAAGAAAATTGTTAAAAATTTACTATGAAGGGCAATAACTCCTTAGGGGGTCAATTGACTATTTTGGTCATAGTGACTTATTTTTAGTTCTTACTTTGCTGTTCATTATTGTTGTTAACAGTTTATTTCTATTTATAATAATATTCAAGACAACAACAAAAAAACAGCAAAATTTCCTCAAAATTACCAATTCAGGGGCAACAACCTAACAACCGATTATCCTATTCATCTGAAAATTCCAGGGCAGATAGATCGTGACACAATCAACAATTTTACTTCCTGTCAGATTTGCTCTTAATGCTTTGGTTTTTGAGTTATAAGCCAAAAACTGCATTTTACTCCCATGTTCTATTTTTAGACATGGCGGCCATCTTGCTTTGTTGGCCGAGTTACCGGACACATTTTTTTAACTAGATACCCCAATTATGGCGAAGTTTGGTTAAATTTGGCCCAGTAGTTTCAGAGGAGAAGATTTTTCTAAAAGATTACTAAGATTTACGAAAAATGGTTAAAAATTGACTATAAAGGGCAATAACTCCTAAAGTGGTCAACTAACCATTTTGGTCATGTTGACTTATATGTATATCTTACTTTGCTGAACATTATTGCTGTTTACAATTTATCTCTATCTATAATAATATTCAAGATAATAACAAAAAACAGCAAAATTTCCTTAAAATTACCATTTCAGGGGCATTAACCCAACAATAGAATGTCCGATTCATCTGAAAATTTCAGGGAAAATAGATCTTGACCTGATAAAAAATTTTATCCTGTCAGATTTGCTCTTAATGCTTTGATTTTGAGTTATAAGCCAAAAACTGCATTTTACCCCTATGTTCTATTTTTAGCCATGGCGGCCATCTTGCTTTGTTGGCCGAGTTACCGGACACATTTTTTTAACTAGATACCCCAATTATGGCGAAGTTTGGTTAAATTTGGCCCAGTAGTTTCAGAGTAGAAGATTTTTCTAAAAGATTACTAAGATTTACGAAAAATGGTTAAAAATTGACTATAAAGGGCAATAACTCCAAAAGTGGTCAACTGACTATTTTGGTCAGGTTGACTTATTTGTAGATCTTACTTTGCTGAACATTATTGTTGTTTACAGTTTATCTCTATCTATAACAATATTCAAGATAATAACCAAAAACAGCAAAGTTTCCTTAAAATTATCAATTCAGGGGCAGCAATCCAACAACGAGTTGTTCGATTCATCTGAAAATTTCAGGGCAGATAGATCTTGACCTGATGAACAATACCCCTGTCAGATTTGCTCTAAATGCTTTGGTTTTTGAGTTATAAACCAAAAACTGCATTTTACCCCTATGTTCTATTTTTAGCCATGGCGGCCATCTTGGTTGGTTGGCCGGGTCACACCACACATTTTTTAAACTAGATACCCCAATTGCTGGCCAAGTTTGGATTAATTTGTCCCAGTAGTTTCAGAGAAGATTTTTGTAAAAGATAACTAAGATTTACGAAAAATGGTTAAAAATGGACTAAAAAGGGCAAAACTTCTATAGGAGTCAACTGACCATTTCGGTCATGTTGACTTATTTGTAAATCTTACTTTGCTGAACATTATTGCTTTTTACAGTTTATCTGTATCTATAATAATATTCAAGATAATCTGAAAATTTCAGGGCAGATAGATCTTGACCTGATAAACAATTTTACCCCGTCAGATTTGCTCTAAATGCTTCGGTTTTTGAGTTACAAGCCAAAAACTGCATTTTACCCCTATGTTCTATTTTTAGCCATGGCGGCCATCTTGGTTGGTAGGCGGGGTCACGCCACACATTTTTTAAACTAGATACCCCAATGATGATTGTGGCCAAGTTTTGTTTAATTTGGCCCAGCAGTTTCAGAGGAGAAGATTTTTGTAAAAGTTAACGACGACGGACGACGGACGCCGGACGCAAAGTGATGGGAAAAGCTCACTTGGCCCTTCGGGCCAGGTGAGCTAAAAAAAGGGGGGGGATGAAAGTGATGTCGAATTGCGGAATGTTTTAACACCAATCCAGAATCTTTTGTTGATGCTATTTTTGTTAGATAATTCCCGGCATTTCCTCAAGATTTGAATAGAATGTTTTTATTCCGTAACCTACATGTGACCGATTTTTTTCAATAAGTCTCGCATTTTTTCCTTCAATATTCTACCAGAGACATATAAGACATTGTATTATATGTCTCTGATTCTACTAATAGAAGTATGCCCCTTTCCAATAAAAATCAAATGTTTGACACCTACAAAGTTACAATTCAGTTTACGAAAAATCTACTTGACATCTCTAAATTAACACTATTCCCGAGAAAATATTATCACCATTTCTTTTGTCTTTTCAGCTCAGTATTTCAAACGTTTTCAATGATTGTGCAATTTCATGTCTTAGATACAATTGTCATTGGCCGAACCTTAGGAAGTGGGTCTGGGTTTGGAATGAAAATATCCGTTTTCGGAATATCCTTGAACCCCTCCCCCTTTTTTCTAATATTATGATCTTCAATGACATACTATCATAAGATCTTTAAATAGCTGTTGACAAAACTTGAAAACATGAATCTTATGAATAAAGAATAGATTATCTGTCTTAATTGGGGGTCTCATTGGGGGGTTCCGATCCCGGATCCCGCTTACTCTTTTGTCCGATTCCCGTATCCCGCTTACACTATGTATGTAAGCAATTCTCATTTTTTTGTCATTTCCCGGGTCCCGCTAGACCTCATTTCCCGTTTTCACGATACAATAATTTGACTTTCCCGTGTCACGCTTACCAAAAATCGGCAATCCCGCATCACGCTTAGACCCCAATGAGACCCACTTAATTGTCATACACATTGTAAGTGCTTGTAACCAGACACGCCCTCTTAATCCTTCTTTATACTCTGATCTCGCTATGTCATTTCTATAAATCCTTTCGTTTATTATGAAATCGGAGATATATTCATATATGCAATATCTGGTTAATTCAACTGTAAATGGAGAAATGCTTCACATACATGTACATTTTGAACGTAACGTGACCTAAAGTGACAAAATTATCAAATAGAAATATATCATAATTATCCTTCTTTTGATATATTATAATAGATTATTTCTATACTGTAAGCTATAAATATAATGTTATCATTTACAAATGTATTTCCACACTCAATATTCACGAAGTCAATTATGATTTAGTTTGTTTATAAATGTTCTCAAAGGAAACAATCTGATATATATTTAGAAAGACTAATTAGTTTTAACTTTATTATTATTATCATTAACATTTATTTTGTGCCAGGACACATTTTGAGCTGTTACGCAAACAGAATAATCCATAGTACCGTTTGATAATCATGGAATCGGGGTAGCAGGAGACTTTATTTTTAAACAAAAATATATATATTTGTACCTCAGGCTGTTATATTTGTACAATAGTTGACTGATTACAGGATAAAAAATGCGAAAACGTATCCTGCTTTCTAACCATGCGTTCTCTTTAAAAAAATAATATGGCACTCTTATTGCGAATGCAAAACAATCATAATGACGTGGGCTTGAGCAAGTATAGATCACCGTACGACCAGCCTTCAACAGTGAGTAAACACTATACCGTATCTTGTTGCTATCCTTTTCAATCTAGCTAGCAAATTCACAATCCAAGGAAATGCATTGCATATCTTCAACGAATACATGAATTTATATACATACAATGTAAATCATCAATTATATCATAATCAAAATCACACTTGTTAAAAAACAAGTTTAGCGCGGGTTTAACGAGAAGTCGAAGAAATTACGTGTGGACCAAAGACAATCTTACAAATAATAATGAAAGGGAGTTTTTTTTAACTTATTTTTTAATTCCATATATGAGACAATATCTGAAAAAGTCTAATTTCCATGTCCCGCACTTCACCAGCAATTATTTTTTTATTCAACCATCTTTTTTGAAAATTTTAAGTTTTAGTATAAACTAAATTATATAATGCACCATGGCCTGCCAATTAAATACTCATTCTTATATTTCTTCCAATAAAATATTGTAATTTAAATGTTCAACCCCCCCTAAAATCATGTTGTCCCCTGTGTTTTTTTTAAAACTAAATCATTCAAATAATATCCAAATTAATTAAAAAGGCGTCCGATTCTCACATATATGATATATTATGTAATCAACTTGCCCCTAATTTGTCTTTTTATATTATAACTATAGCATGTAATAAAATTTTGCAAATTTTAAGAAGAAAAAAAATTGTCCCCAAGGGTAATTTCCCTCCTGTTACCACTGGTTTTTTTTTACCTGTGGAAACGTTTACAAGACCAAGAGTTTTTTTCCCCTTATGTATTGTGAAGAGCATCATTCCCTGCATGTATTAGTACAAAGAAATAGTTGGAAAGGTGGCCAGGTTTGAAAATTCAAGCCCATCCAAGGTAAGAATTTATAGAAAAATACTTATTGGTGTTCTATCCTGTTATAGCCTTTTTTTACACTTTCTGAGAATATTTTTAAGTGTGCACCACAACATTAAGTGTGTTTTTATATCATCTTTTTAAAAGTTATATGTCACAGGAAATACACTTACATTTAATGTGATAAAAAGGACAAAAACTATCGCGTAATTCCTTTCTGTTACGTTCTGTCATGTTACCTGATCAAAAGTAACAGCATAACCATCATCAGTAACAGGAAGGATGTTCAAGACAATTTCACTGAAGAATCGAACAGTTAATCTACTATATGCCAACCATTTCATTTAATATAAGTTATCACCACCATATCAAATAAATGTCATAATAATATACAGTATATTGAATAAAAAAATAGGTTTTTTGATTTTGATAACAGCAGAGAACATTGTGCAATTCTAGTATAGTAGATAGTAACAGAAAGGAATTTATTTTAGAATTTTTCATTACCTAGGCAGATTTTTCATCTTGCAAATACAGTTTCAAAGGATAAATGACATTGTTTGCTGTTATCTTCCAATTGTGACCAATCTAAAATGATTTATTTTTCTTAAACTTTAAAATAAAGCAGAAAAATCCTTTCTGTTACCAACTCTGTCCTGTTACCGTTGTCCTGTTACTCAAGATTCTTTCATGTTACCGACATATCTGACTATATTTAAGTATATTTCTAAACCTTTTGTATTGCAAATGCTAAAATCAATAATTGGCATTTGATAAACTATTGCAGGATATACTAGTAAACCACAAATAGTGTCTTAAACTTATTCCTTATTCCCATTAGAAACTTTTTAAAATTGATTCACTTTGGTAACAGGAAAGAACTGGATTTTTTTTGTACCATTTTTTAAATTGCCATTGTTTCCTTATTAAACAATTATTTGAATTACAGACAACAGTTCCTAGATCCCCAATGTGTGTTCTTCGATTTGTGCTATTAAAATACCGGGTCTAAAGAATTTTTTTTTGGTTTTTTCTTATTGCCAAAAACTAGACTTTTTCAGATATTGTCTCATATAAAGTAGGGTTATTAAGTACGGTGGCAGAATGCGGCCATGAAAGAAAAAAAAATTATGTTGTTCCCTCAAGATACTATGTCGTTCCCTCAAGATGCTATGTCGTTCCCACAAGATGCTATGTCGTTCCCACAAGATAGTTATCTCGTTCCCTCAGATACTATGTCGTTCCCTCAAGATAGTTATCTCGTTCCCTCAAGATACTATGTCGTGCCCTCAAGATAGTTATCTCGTTCCCTCAAGATAATTATCTCGTTCCCTCAAGATACTATGTCGTTCCCTCAAGATGTTATGTTGTTCCCTCAAGATGCTATATCGTTCCCTCAAGATGATATGTCGTACCCACAAGATAGTTATCTCGTTCCCTCAAGATACTATGTCGTTCCCTCAAGATAGTTATCTCGTTCCCTCAAGATACTACGTCGTTCCCTCAAGATAGTTATCTCGTTCCCTCAACATAGCAATACAATTATATTGATTTATTCTTTATTTCTAACTTCGAAACGGTGGAGTAAAGACGTGGAGTTACTTCCAATTCACTTTTTAATCAAATGCGGAACAATGCAAGAACGAGAAGTTAAGACCACCGACATGAAACACGGAAAATAAATAAGGGGAAATACGAAGCACGCACATCGAACCAAACACGAGAAAACGAGAAATAAAACACCAAATCACGAAAACACGTAAAATGCAAAGGCCGAAAACGTTGCACGAAAATAACCCTTTACCACCCTCTTAGAAAATAAAATTAAAAATGAGCCACAAAATGTTTTATCATCTCCTATTCCTGGATTTCTAATACATTAACCTAACTGTTTGTGTTGTACATGTGCATATGTATGTAATCAGTATCTTCCTTAGATTTAATTTTCAAATGTTAAAAGGGTGAAAAATAATTCCTTTTCTGTGTATCCATGGTAACATTCTGCATTTATTTACCATAAAATATTGCAAAAAGGGGGTAAACATGCATGTCACATATCCCCCAAAATTTGGATCAAACTAGAATTTCAAAGCCTTTGAGTGATACCTTTTTAGAAACTGTTTTCATAAATCTTCCTAATGATCAAATAAAAAATGGGTGTCTTTCGCCTAATTTTTTCGTAAAATCTAATCACAAAGTTCGTGCGACAAAAAGTTGGAAAAAAACATTACAAAAATTGCCGGACCAATGTATGGTATGGACATACAAATACGGACTGTCATACAGAAAACAGCCTATATTACATACATTATATGATCTTGATGTTCATATAAACCCAATACGAAGGCTATTTTAATACTCAGCTATCCAAAAATGAATTGTATTGCACACTAGCTCTTATATTTGAAAAATCCTCAGGGGCCAAAATGCGAAACTACACATCTAACTGTGGAGTGCTGCCTTTCCTGGGACTCCGGGATCGGGTGTTTTTAAGCTCAGGATTTCGGGATTGACCCTTTCGGATCCGGGAATTCTTTTTTTCGGATTACGGGACGTCGGGATTTACTTTATTTAAATTCGGGATTTCGAGATTTCGTGTTTTTAAGCCCGGGATTTCTCGATCAGAACCCTTCTATCCCCTCTCAGTTATTCTCTTTAAATACAGAATTATTATATCATTATTATTATGCAAATATTCTACTTTTGGGATCTGGCCACGTCTACAGTTCCGCTTCGAAGGGCGAAATGAATCATATATCAATACAATTTTAAAATCTTGAGGGAACGAGATAACTATCTTGAGAGAACAAAATAGTATCTTGAGGGAACGACATAGCATCTTGAGGGAACAACATAACATCTTGAGGGAACGACATAGTATCTTGAGGGAACGAGATAACTATCTTGAGGGAACAACATAACATCTTGAGGGAACGACATAGCATCTTGAGGGAACGAGATAACTATCTTGAGGGAACAACATAACATCTTGAAGGAACGACATAGTATCTTGAGGGAACGAGATAACTATCTTGTGGGTACGACATATCATCTTGAGGGAACGACATAGTATCTTGAGGGAACAACATAACATCTTGAGGGAACGACATAGTATCTTGAGGGAACGAGATAATTATCTTGAGGGAACGAGATAACTATCTTGAGGGAACGACATAGTATCTTGAGGGAACGAGATAACTATCTTGAGGGAACGAGATAACTATCTTGAGGGAACGAGATAACTATCTTGAGGGAACGACATAGTATCTTGAGGGAACGAGATAACTATCTTGTGGGAATGACATAGCATCTTGAGGGAACGACATAGTATCTTGAGGGAACAACATAATTTTTTTTTCTTTCATGGCCGCATTCTGCCACCGTAATTAAGTAACAGAATATTTGAAATATATTTGAATAGGACAAACGAAAAACAATCTTAAGAAACGAACAGACAAAACAAGTGTATATTATCTTTAAAAACATACATCATTGGAAATGTTCATCTGTATTGATATTGGTGGTATTTTAACGGTAATTAGAGTTATTTCTCTTTGTCCTCAGACGCAGTTTTACAATTTAAAGTCCCATCTAACTTAAACACGTAACGCTTTGGCGGTTACTGTGAAATACACTGCACAAATAAAGTAACTTCTCCGTTGTTATAACTGATTTATGGATTTGTCGTGACCATGAACTGAACTGGGTGCATGAATTTCAATAATGTACTGGAAGTAAACGTTTTACGGCTATTTATCACAATCATCATAATTTTATGAGAATTCACACGAAAATAAGGACAAAACATATTGCTAGCTGTCGTGATTGGATAAGTAAATACTATCTGATGTCACTGATTGAGACTGTGTCTGATAGGTCTGAATATTTAGTGATATTTTATAACGAAATCCCAAATACATTGAAACTTTTCCTATTAAATGTCGATTCGTGAGAGAAAATCATGTTTTTGCTATTGAAATCATAATTGTTCTATTTCAAAAGGCTTTATAGAATTCGTCTAGAGTATTTTCGGTATTTGATAAGGTGCTATGTTCCTCGAATTTGGAAATTTCAAGACGAAATGAAATAACTTATCCTTTACAGCTTCTACGATTATTGATGGGAATATCAATCTATTAAGTCCGCGTCTTTTTATTTTGAGCGACTATGTTGCTATGTCTCACTAGTAGTACTGTTTATCACTATAGAAAACCACTTCTTATATTTCATTTGATATAATATTAGTGTCACAAATTTTATTTCGGTCCATGATCCGATGCTCACACCTATGGAGAGACTCTATGCGATATATATATACACAACCTGTACCATGCCAGGAAGCAATAGGGACGTTTGATTAGATGGCTCTGTTTCCGTCGCTTCAACTTTATATATGGTCTTTAGACAATGATAGCCAGAACGGAGGACAAAATATTTAGGGAGCAACTATTTAACTTTAAGGAGGGGTTGGGGGGGGGGGGGGGGGGGAGGGGGAGTTTAAATTCAACTCTATAAGGTATTGGGGAAATCTGCATTCCGAATAATTTGTTTTGTCATGTAACAAATTGACCATGTAAATTTTTTTTCATCAAATTAGGGATCAGAATGTTTTTGAGGATTTTTTTTTTATAGTATACATTTAACCTTGGGGTTTTACCTACTATGTTTTAGACGAAAAAACGATAAACCCTGTTTCAATTTTTCAGAGTCTTACAGGATGAATCGTGTTTTAAATGTTTTCTGGTGATTTTTTACGTATTGGCGTTAACTCTTGACTTCACAACACACCAGAGTTGAATTTTGCCAAAGTATATAGTTTCGGGTACACAATTAGTTAACTCTTTGAGTGCTCCAACATTGACAAAGCACTTTCAATTCAAAATGTTCTTCAAGCATGTAAGCATTACTGACATAAATTTAATTACATTGGTTCCGTCAAATTATAAAGATAACTACATTATGTCGTAAATAAAGATGTCGTACTTGTTTGACTGTATATATCTATTAAACTTGAGATGGCGTAGTCCATAGCCCGTATCTATGCAGTCAGGCAGGCATTATCGTTAACTTTTTTCCCAGCATTCCCCAATATCTTCGTCATGGTTTTTTCTTAGATAAGCTTGTGGTGTAATTTAGGTTTGTATTTCCAGGATACAAGCATATTTTAGTTGTATTCAATCAATGGTTCATTTAAGAATCTTTCATCTTTTCAGAAGAAGGCTTGTCTATAAAATATAGTCAATTTCGAATTTGTCATTGTCATTTGTAAATAATGAATTTATCTATTAACTATTTTCCAATTATTATATTGAATTTTTTGTTTGTCTTTGATGATGTGGTTTATCTAAACTTTGACTGATTGTAGCAAATAATTGCCAATTTCCGTTTCCAAATGAATTCAAGTACATTCGAACGCAGAATGAAATTTACAGATGTAAAAAGGGACAGTTTATATCCTACTTATTGCTTTGGGGTCGTAAAAAGAAATTAAAGCTCAGCGTACATTTTTTGCTTTTGATTTGCTTTTTCGCACTGATGGTTGGTCTTAAACGGCCATAGTCCAACGGGAAAGCGTGAACAACACATTGGTGACAGTAACCTAAACTGCTATTGTAGAAATCAAACTAAAATATACTGTATTATTTAATGTGACCGTCTATTCTTCGGAAAAGATTGTATACAGAAACGTCATAAAAAATGCAGTAAGAATTGATAAGAAAGAAATTCAACAATATATAATCTCCCGATGGTTATTGGTTTAAACATGCCGATTTTGCATTTTGTGTTACTCGTCATGATACTTTGGAATGTATCTCCCTCATGCAAAGCTCTGATTCCTTTCACGGATTTGGCTATACTTTTTGGACCTTTTAGATTATAGCTCTTCATCTTTTATATAAGCTTTTGATTTCAAATATTTTGGCCACGAGCATCACTGAAGAGACATGTATTGTCGAAATGCGCATCTGGTGCAAGAAAATTGATACCGTTAATTTTATTAGTTAAAACAGATATATCAATTTGCGAGGAATCTAATATTGTTGTTTTATGGGTAATTATATACCAATATAAGGATAACGTAACAAACAAATCCCTCGATTTTTAACGAAAATTCCGGACAAAAAATGAAAGAAGCTTTCATCAATAATGTTGAAGCTTTTCCAATAAAAAAAGGTATGTACTTCGGTAGTATAATCTCTGTGAATTCTAATATAAATCACAGTAGATGGCAATACCAAGGTAAGCTTTGGGAATTCCTTGCATTCATTAATGAGGAACAAGTTGGAAGCAACGTGTCTTTTCGTATGAAATTTCAAATAACAAGTTAAAACGTTTAAACATTTTCTTAACTTTCATCATATCTATTTATCAATTGTTCAATTATCTTTTGCATTGCAGTTGTCGTAAGCGCAGGTTTTATGCAGACTTTTTATTGATATTCCAACAAATAAAGATTATCATTAATATTTAATACTTTAATTTCATCCTTTGCACTAACAAGATCTTTCAATTTATCATCATGACAACGTGTAAACATAAATACAATTATTATATCAATATTTTAATTTCATCAAGAAAATTAAATTTCAAAATTGGTCTCTGTCAATCGTAATTCTCAGTACCTAGCAATAAGATTAGACTTTATTTTAATCTATATATACATACTAACAAAATAACGAAAATATCATATATGAAGGGAATTGAAAACATGTTAATAAAGCAACTGAATGGCACTTTTGAGAAAAAAAAAATTAATGTTGGTTATTATACAATTTGAAATCTATACAATAGTGTTGGAGTTTTAACACCATAGAACCTGGTTTAATACGATTAAACCTTGATTAAAACCACAAACAAGGTTTTCACATCATAAAAAAAATCAACAGAATGATGCAGCATCACAAAGCCTGGTCTAACAACATACAATCCTATTAAACACTATATACGACATGGTTTATTTCATCACTTTGTTGGAGATAGCCACATTTTTTTTTCAATTGCAATGTGAATATAGACATGCAATATTTCCCATGCAGCAATAAGCAAACAACAACAAGCAACATTTCCCATGCAGCAATAAGCAAAAAACAACAAGCAATATTTCCAATGCAGCAATAAGCAAAAACAACAAGCAATATTTCCAATGCAACAATAAGCAAAAACAACAAGCAATATTTCCCATGCAGCAATAAGCAAAAACAACAAGCAATCATTTTTTTAATCCTACGTCATTGATATGCATGAACTATTTGCCACTGAAAGTTAAGCAAACAACAATCCATTCATTTGTTTGGAATTAGCCGTTTCAGAACCCAAAGGGCCTGGATTCATTCAGTCGTTTGTACCAAAAATTGAAAATATCGTCACGTCATTTTTTAACCATGTCACATGTTCCTGTCCCAAATCAGGAGTCTTCCAATTCATTGGTTGCTGTTTGTTTTTCGTGTATTGGTATGTAAACTAGACCGTTACGGCGTTAGTGTGGTCAAACCTTTTACCGTTTCATATGTCGTGTTGGGTTTGCTCATTGTTGAAGGCCGTACGGTGACTTATGGTTGTTAACTTCTATGTTATAATTTGGTCTCAGTGGTGGAGAATAGTCTCATTGACAAGCATCTAGTATCACCTGATTCTTTATATTTAAAATATCCACTGGTACATTTATAAAAAATGGAAGCTGATTGTCGATTGTGAAGAATTCTTGATATAATTTTATTTTAAAAAAGTTCTGTTTTTATTTTGAATACTGGCCCTACTTAAATTTGGAAAATGGTAATCCAACGAAAAGAAATGGTTATCTACTATTTAGATTGAAACTACAACCTACAATAACAGAGCTATTTGATAGACGTGAAATGTAACATGAAACGATGAGTCTGTTTACATTCCATCATCAATGTTGTTTTATCATTTTTCATAACATGTTCATTGATTTCATGCTATTTCCGTTTAGCATAAGTATTATTAAAAATGTTACATAGCTTGTTTAGTTCGTGTTCGTCTTTCACCTTTTTGTATTGAATCCCTCCCCCTTCCCTCCTCCAAAAAGCAAACAACAAACAAACAACAAACAAACAAAGAGCAAAACGCAAAATTAAGAACAAAAGCAAAAAATCAAAACAAAAATCAAAGACAAGAACCGTGGCATAGAGGAGTTATCTTTTAACAAGAGGCTGTCACAACGACAGCAAACCGGATTTATTAATATTTATTTGTGTCCTGGCAATATCACAAGAACCATTACTGATGAATGGTGAAAGTGAAAATCGTCAATATCAAATTTGACCTCCATTTTGTCATTAGTATCAACATCTTAAAATTTGAAAAGCTTAGATTGAATGGTTCATGAGTAAATGCAACAACGTGAATGGAAACGCCATTTCACAATCTTTCAAGAACCATAACTCCTGAACAATAAAAGTCAAAATCGTCATTATTGAACTTGACCTCTAATTTGCCATCAGTAACAACATATAAAAATTTCAAAAGCTTTGGTTGAATGATTCATGAGAAAATGCACGGACACGACTAGAAACACCATTTTTCAATCTTTCAAGAACCATAACTCCTGAACGGTAAAAGTCAAAATCTTCATTATGGAACTTGACCTCTATTTTGTCATCAGTAACAACATATTAAAATTTGGGAAGCTTTGGTAAAACAGTTCATGCGTAAATGCACGGACACGACTGGAAACACCATTTTTCAATCTTTCAAGAACCATAACTCCTGAACGGTAAAAGTCAAAATCGCCATTATTGAACTTGACCTCCATTTTGTCATCAGTAACAACATATTAAAATTTGGCAAGCTTAGGTAGAACAGTTCATGCGTAAATGCACGGACACGACTGGAAACTCCATTTTTCAATCTTTCAAGAACCATAACTCCTGAACGGTAAAAGTCAAAATCGCCATTATTGAACTTGACCTTCATTTAGTTGTCAGTAACAACATATTAAAATTTTAAAAGCTTTGGTTGAACGGTTCATGAGTTAATGCACGGACAACATTTGATTGCCGCCCGCCCGCCCGCCCGACCGACCGCCCGCCCGCCGTACATCCCCAAATCAATAACCGACATTTTTGTCACAAAAATCCGGTTAAAAATGGTAGACTCGGAATCATAAGTTAGCATGTTATAAATTGGTCTCATGGTTTTATTATTAACAGGAGTTACTTAGAAATCAACTTTAGGTTTGCAAAAAACACAAAGAAGATATCAGCCTAATAATTGTGAACGCCAGCCGCGTTCCATCTACAAATGACTCATCAGGGAAACTCGAATCGAAAATTTCAGAGGCCAAATGGAATTCCTTGCTGAAGGGCACTGAGGAACCAAATTTCCAAAAGATTTTGTCAATAGAGCTGAGATGATCTGTTTCGATAGGTTGGAAATACTTACATTAGTATTTCAGACATTTCAAAGTTTTGTAAACAGTAAGTTTATAAATATGAACATATCAATGCAATGTCATATCAATACAGAAGTTTTGACAACTGGGCATCTTGAATTTTCCCGTCCTGCATTAAAACCATGCTATTATTGATTGCGTCCTGCATTAAAACCATGCTATTATTGATTGAGATTTATTGTATGGATGAAGATACAATGTAGTATGAATAAACAGCTACGTTGTATACATATACGTAAAAGATTAATTAAATTCAATGCTCATTCGGTAAAGAAAGTGAAACGCTTTCTTTATATATGTTGAGAAAACACACTGACAACCCTTTCTGATGGGATCGTCCATCGACTGTTGCCAGCTTTCAATACTTATAGTCCAATGTCGGGGTAAATCCACTTTGCAGAATATAAAAACATTGTATTGTTTATTTGTTCTCATCCTGTATTCGCATGGTATATTTGACACATGACGTCATGCAAACAAAAATTAACCAACCATTCAAAATACTAAGTTTTGGAATATAGGATTTTTTTTATAGCGCAGGAAGTATATTTTAAATGCATTCACTGACTAAGAAACAATTTAACTAATGCATGAATACTTAAAGTACAGTTGCAATTAAATATTAAAAAGATATTTTTATCATTTTAATGTATAAAAAAGAAGATGTGGTATGATTGCCAATGAGACAACTATCCACAAAAGACCAAAATGACACAGACATTAACAACTATAGGTCACCGTACGTCCTTCAACAATGAGCAAAGCCCATACCGCATAGTCAGCTATAACATATTTATTTTTTCTGTGGCAGTCCAAAAACACTACTTTCGTCCAGATTTGAACACTACAGAACTTACCCGTTCTGGTGTAAGATTCGTTGGTGTCATCTTGCATATGCATGACATCTATATGTACGTTTTGTCATATTAATCAATACATTCTCTGAAAAATTTGAAAGTTTTAATTAACCATGATTAGTGCAGAACTACAGGTTGGGTTTTACTATCCAAGTCTAAATATTAATTCATCCTCAGTATTTTAGATTTTCATCCATGTTCATGCAATAAATTCAACAGTAGTTGATTGCTGTACAATAGTCACAATTCGATTAAGCAAAACACAAATCCGAGTAAAAAACTAAAACCAAGGTAGACTGTCAACCTTAAGAGGACGGAACAACAGGAACACTGAACTATCACAAAATAATGAAATGCAAGTGGACTTAGCCTGTAATTCAGTGGTTGTCGTTTGTTGATGTGTTGATTTGTTATATATTTGTGTTTTGTTCATTTTTTGTACCTAAATTATGCCATTAGTTTTCTCGTTTGAATTGTTTTACATTTGTCATTTTGGGACCTTTTATAGCTATCTATGTGACATGGGCTTTGCTCATTGTTGAAGGCCGTACGGTGACCTATAGTTGTTAATTTCTATGTCATTTGGTCTCTTGTGGAGAGTTTTCTCAATGGTAATCATACCACATCTTCTTTTTTATGTTAGTTGTTAATATTTAATTCTTTTGTTTTATATTTTCCATAAATACTAATGACTTTTTATCCAAGGGAAATAAATAAAGGCAACAGTAGTATACCGCTGTTCAAAACTCGTAAATCTATGAACGAAAAACAAAATTGGGGTAACAAACTAAAACTGAGGGAAACGCATTAAATATTAGAGGAGAACAACGACACAACATTAAAATGTAACATACACAGAAACGAACTAAGCATTAGACAAAATCCGATGAGAATAACAAACATAACATCAAAACCAAATACATGAATTTGGATAGAAAAGTACCGTGACACGTCTTATAGTAATGTGAATTCACACTCAAATATAAGAAGAAACAAACGACACAACGGAAACACAACGTTAAAATATAACACACACAGAAACGAACTATAATATAACAATGGCCATTTTCCTGACTTGGTACAGAACATTTTTAAAGATAAAAATGGTGCGTTGAACCTGGTTTTGTGGCATGCCAAACCTCGCACTTTAAAAAAAGATTACCTTACAAGTATTTGACAAAACATTTCTGAATTTTGGATCCTGAAAGTTGTTCAACATTGTACTTTAGATCTATTTTTCCTTTTTAACTGTTTTGATTCAAGGGTCACTGATGAGTCTTTTGTAGACAAAATGCACGTCTTGGGGTAAAATATTTTACGACTGTTATCTTTGATGAGTTTATTTCTCGAAAAGAGACAAAGTAATGAATATTAATTCATCAGGCTAAAAGATATTTTTTTAAATCAATGCTGACCTTAATGCAATAAATCATATGACATAAAATCTATATATTGATGTATTAGGTCAAACGCACAGTTCTCAGATTTATATCTTTCATCCGATTATTTAAGATTGATGGATATGTAATATAGAGACTAGCAACAAAGATGTCTCACTAAAATCCATCGTGTTATCCATGTTGATCTCATACCAAGAACAAACACAAAAAAAAAATGGCTTCCATAAAAATAAAAATTTTGAACAAAATAGATTCTCACTCATTTAATATGAATCTACATGGGCTAGGGTATTCATAAAATTGTTTCAATTTAAAATTTGATGTTTGTTTACAATCGATTGGTTTCTTTACAATCAATATACTTTTGGAAACAATGTACTATCCCTTGATTGAAAGTTATATGTTTAAAATCATATTTATCATAGTAATTCAAATTTGTTTGCTGGGTTCATTTTTTTTACCTATATCACAAGTTTCGAAAGAGGAAACACAAATTTGTATTAATGTTATTTTTGCTTTGTGTTCAGTGGAAAATATTTGATTTAGATTTACAAATTAACGTTTAATTTATGTTCGAGTAATGACTTGGACGGATAGTTGTCTCATTGGCACTCATGCAACATCTTCTTATATCTATTGTAGAACGGGTTTAGTATCACTTAAAAGTCGTTAGGGAAAGAAATTTCGTCTTGCAACAGGCCACCTAAAAACCTGTCAGAGTTGTTGCAAGGGTCAAATGATATGCAGCTGTTCTGCACTCTTCCTATAAGTGTCATTGCAGTATGAACACCGCTTTTCTGTCCAATGATAGCTATGTATTACTAGTATGCTATTCACACAACCAAGTATACACTTTTCTTTCGCATGGGTTTTATAGCAGAAGAGGAAAAGTCCAGGCGACTATAAGATAGAATGAAATTCAAAACAGTGTGGCTGTGGCCATTGATTGACACATTAAATTCATCCATTGACTGGGACAATTTAGGTGAACGTTTGTATGTAACGACCACTGCTCACTATGTACTTTTGAAAGACACTTAAACTATGGGGTCACTTAAGGTTCTCAACACCTTAATAAAGTAATTCGAAAAACTAATCAGAAATAACACGATGTTTTGATTTATATCAATTATATAAATCAAAACATAAAGGTTATTCCAAATAAATTTTTTGAATTATTTTATAATTAAAGGCGTTAAGAAACCTTTGGTGACCCCACAGTTTAAATGTCTATCGTAGGTACGTCGTGAACAGTGGTCGTTACAGACAAACGTTCACGTAAATTGTCCCAGTCAATGGATGAATTTAATGTGTCAATCAATGGCCACAACCACACTGTTTTGAATTTCATTCTACATGTAGTATCTCTCTACCCCGTCTAGATGGTGTGTGTGGGTTTTTTTTTTCCTTCTTCAAAAAGCGAAAATATGATACTTTAGTTTCTTTCATCAGAATATATGGAAAACAAACAATATAGTTTACATAGAAGTTTATCATTCATCAGCAAAAAGTTCAGGTTTTAAGATTTAAACAAGAAAAGGAAAATACATGGACAGAGATTCATGTTGTTATATAAATGCAGCGATTGGGTATCAATTTGGTTTCAGAAAAATAAACACAATTACGATTGTATTCAAAATTCACAACTATAAAAACATCTTGTGATATTGTACTGCATTAAAAAATTTGACATAATGAAACTATTCATGTATACCTGTTTTATCAAAACTCATTGCTTTTTTTTAGAACAAGAGAAAAGATAAAATATTTAATTTTACTTAAATGTTAACCAGACGTAGTTGTCTCTTATCTTCGTTACTTATGCCTCTCATATATGATAAGACAACATTTAGTACGACTTAAAATTATTTTCTTATGTGTTTAAAATAATTTCATCTACTAGTATATGAGGTCGGGCTTGCAGGTGTAGTCACTTCGATGACCATCTTTGATATGAAAATGTTGATGATTTTTTTTAGTTTGTATTCAGTATATACAGACTATCATAGTTGTTAATTTTTGTGTCATTTTAGTCTCTTGTGGACAGTTGTCTCATTGGCAATCATACCACATCTTCTTCTTTTTTATATCATACAGATAATGTTCTTTTTTTATTGTTTATTATTATTAAGAGGCGTTTACCAATTCTCAAAGCACTAAATTATAAGCCTGATATCTTTGATATCTTTGATGATTTTTTTTACTGACCATGTCTACATATTCTGAAAACATTCTTAAAAACATTTTTTTTATTCCAGAGAAATCCAGAGGAAAATCCGCACTTTTCGTTGTTTCAAGAAGAGTGGGAGAAGCCATGTTTATTCAGTGTTATTTAGGTGTTTGATGTTTGTGTTTATTACTCTAGCATTCCAAACCTTTGCCTATAAGCGTATAAATTTATTAAGAGATGAAACAGTTTTACCAGTTTTTTTCCCTGTTTGTCTCTTTCAAAACTAACGTGATCAAAGGGAAAAGATAAATTGAAAAGATGAATCAAAGAAGCCATATGGAGATTTTAGAAACTAGGTTATACCAAATTGATTTATATGTAGCATGTAAAAATTCAAATACAAATTTATAAAACCGAGACAGCTCACGAAAAGACAAAATCCAACACATCACAGTAGTGTTACTTCAAGTGAATGCTGATGGCATATACCCTATTGAATATTTATCACAAAGGTATCAGCATTTTGTATGAGCTCATAAGATATGGTTGAAAGATACTAAAGCAGTAGATAAAAAATGTGGGAGGACAATGATATAATGTACATTGCTTTTTTCAAATGTCGTGAAGAGTTGTGCAAAGACTAAACGGGCTGTCCTTGGTACACATTTTGGAAACTGCTGTGAAAATATGTTGTTGTTTTACCATGAACAACTGAGCAACACGAACCCTCTAATAAAATAGGGGATGATCTCATGTGCTGAAGGAGGGTCAGCAGGTTCTATTGGTTAAAAAGCTTGATAAGTCATTTCCAGTATAACCAATATTAAAACATATTGGTATATGTAAAATACCAACATGTTTTTTGTTTGGTTATCTTACATTTGACCAAATGTGAAAGTTTGAAATGAAACCAGGTTTTCCATTTCTGTATGATGGATAAATGGATAAAAATCATTGATTGACAACACAGGTATGAAAAATAAGGAACAAATCACACAACATTGACAACACAAGTCTTGCACTATAGTCGGGAAAAAAGATACTAGGAATTTGACAAGGAGAAGAAGAACATGTGGTTTTGGCTTTGCTCATTATTGAATGCCGTGTGGTGTACAATAGCTGTTAATTTCTGTGGCATTTGGTCCCTTGCAGAGAGTTGTCTCATTAGCGATCATGGCACATCTTCCTTTTTTGAAATCATCATTTGTTACTCAGATGGTACACATTCAAACGAATTATAAAGGCGTCTTGAAAATGTTCGAACGTTTCCATTTATGGGATAATGGGATCTTTGATTTTAGTGTCTTGCAAGCCATGTAGCATGACAACACACTCCTTAGAACGTAGTATGAACTACAAAAAGTTATTCGAAGAAAGAAATGAATATCAGCAGAGTCTTGTCTTAGTTTAGTTCATTTTCACATTTTGGCGGCCATTTTGAAATTTTCCGCCATTTTAAATGTTTAAAAGTTTAAAATTCCACCATGACTTACTTAAACGTTTTAATGCTTTTAAAAGATTTGATTGAATATTATTTGCTGTAACTTATAAATGGTGGTAAAATTTTGACTGTTTGCAGCACTCTTGAAAATAGCCGCCATATTGTTTTTTTCAGGGTGGGTCCATAGCTTTAATTGACCACCACACATGTATATAGATCTACAATTGTGCAAAGTTTCATGCTTTTATCATCAAACCCACAATTCCTCTAAAAATATACACGAATCAGCTTGACTACAACTGAAAACTAAAGCTTGGACAATATATGTGATGTCATGTGATCCGGCAGAGTATGTAAACTATTTACATTTAAAACACTCGGTACAAAAATGTATTATGTTATCATTTAATACCATATAATCATACTAAAAGACCTCACACTGACGCTTATAACTATGACAAGTTGTTTTTTTTCTTTCCACATCATGTCAACTATATAAAGTTGGCTAAGTAGTAGAATGTTCGTACATATCGTAAGATCTTTTCAACAGTTGATAAAATTACCATCTCTCGATCACTCAAAATAAAAACAAAAAGCAGTGTAAATGTGGCATTCTATAGTGAACGTACACATGTTCTGTTCTTCTTTCGACAACTTTGCTTATAATCATATCAGCTTAATTGTACATTTTTATAGCTTGTAATTAAATAAATCTATTAACGAAAAATGTCGATTTCGATCAAAAGAAGTTTTCAAAAATATAATAAAAGTCAAACAGACCGCCCTTGCCTAACACAAACACGCACCAACAAAATATTATAGTAAGAAATAATTGAATACATGTAAATGTACAAATATATTCTCCGTGTATATAATTTTGGTTGTAAAAAAAGGTATCTTTTTGTTTTAATTAAACACTATTGGGGGAAAAAAAACAGGAGATACTGATTAAATTCTTTACAAAATAGTATTGTATTCACACACAATTGTACATAATATTTATATTTGATTTATATATATATATATACATATCATGTAAAACTGTATACTCAAGTTGCAAGTATGAAGTGTTTAATACTATTACTATATTGGTAGGTATTCGTCTTTAAACCAACTCTATGTTTATAGCTCATACAATTCGTCTTTCAAATATAGTGGCTAGATCACGGTTCACACTGATTTATAAAAATAGTAAAAGTTAAGAAAAATCCCATTTTATCATCCAATATGACTCCAGGTATCCTTCTGATAACCGTTTGTTTTTCCGTCACCTTTATTTTTTATTTTTCTTGTTTTATATTTACCTTCTCCATTTTTTCTGATGATGATGTGTGCAAGTTACCATGTGAAAAATGCCGTTGGCTGTCGTTATACTTAATTTCTGTACCCCCTAAACAATATGGGAGTCAGCATTGAGGATTACAGGGCAGCCATTGGCTTATTTCATTGTACATGTAGCAAGAGGAAAAGTAGTACTTATATTAATTATAACTATTATACTTATTTAGAAATACTAAAAATTAACTTACATTGCTCCTTCTATGTTTTTTCACTAGCTTGTCTACAGTCTATAAATCCCAAGATTGACATTATCTTTCTGTTGTTTGTGCTTCATTTTATTCTTCTTGTCGGAAATATTGAACCAAACCCTGGTCCAGATGAAAATAACATATCGAGTACACCCTCTAGTGTCAGATTTAGTGAAATCGATAAATCCATATCAATATGTAATTTAAATATTCGTAGTATTAGAAACAAATTAGAATTCTTAAATAATTTCACTGACGAATTTGATGTCCTGGCTGTAACAGAAACACATTTAGATCCTAGTGTATCTGAAGATCAATTAAAACTAGATTCCTTCAATAACATTATAAGGAAAGATCGAAACAACTTTGGTGGTGGATTAATGATATATGTGAAAGATGATATCGGTATCGTCCGAAAAAGCGAACTAGAAAATCCATTTGATGAAACACTTTGGGTTGAAATACGAGCCAAAGGTCAAAACTTCCTTCTTTGTCACTCATATCGTCCACCGAATGCGGACACTGACTTCTGGGCACGATTAAATCATGCAATAGAAACTGCCTTTCAATTTAACGAAAATATAGTGATTACTGGTGATCTAAATTCTGATCTCTTTAATGTCAATAATAATAAACTTATTGACACTATGGACTTGTTCAATCTAAGAAACGTAATTGATAAAGCAACAAGAGTTACTGATAAAAGTAGTACACTCTTAGATCCCATAATAATAAGTGACTGTATGTCATATTATCTATCAGATGTTTTAGATATTCCCTCAAATATTAGTGATCACAATGCAGCAGTAATATTTCTTGAGTGTCCCTCATCAATGTCACGTACTTTTAAAAGAGAAGTGTGGATATATGATAAAATGGATAAAGATAAATTTTTGAAAAAAATGAATGAAACAGATTGGTATGCACTTCTTCCCGATGACAAGGATGTTAATGAATTATGTGAAATATTTACTGTAACTTTTCTGAACATTGCAAGGGAGTGCATACCTACTAAACAAGTAACTATACGAAAAAACGACAAACCATGGTTCAATAGCGAGCTTAGGAGAGAAATACGCACTAGAGATCGATTACGAAAAAAGGCTTTTAAATCTAAAAAACAATCTGATATTTTGAAGTACAAGCGACAGAGAAATAGGGTTAATAATATGAAAAAAGTTGCTAAAGAAAAATTTGAAAGTAATTTAGACCACATCATTCTAAATAATGTATCGAATACAAAAACTTATTGGAAAATTATGAAAATGTTAATCAAATCTAACAATGGATCAAATAACATCCCCCCACTCCAAAATATTATAAATACCGAAAAAATAGACGAAATAGCATATAAAGATGAAGAAAAATGTGAGCTTTTGAACAAGTATTTTAATTTAATCTCCAAATTAAATGAAGAAAATATCAACTTACCACAATTTGAAACTAAATCTAACAATAAAATTTGTGACATACATGTCACTATTCAAGAAATTATAGATATGATTAATATTCTTGATCCAAATAAAGCCTCGGGACCAGATGTGATTAGCCACAGGATGCTCAAGATTTGTCCAGATAAAGTTGCAATACCTCTTCAAATTATATTCAATAAGTCCCTTAGTCAATGTATATATCCAACCAGCTGGAAAATTGCAAATGTAATAGCTATTTTCAAAAAGGGGGACTCTTCTTTGCCATCTAATTACAGACCAATATCTTTAATTAGCTGCGTGGGGAAAGTTATGGAACGAGTTGTGTTTAAACATGTATATAATCATCTATTTAATAACAAACTAATTTATGAATACCAATCAGGTTTTTTGCCTAAACATTCAACAGTGCATCAATTAATAGAAATCTATGATTGTATTTTAAATGCACTAGAAACAAAAGAAATTTGCTGTTTTGTTTTTTGTGATTTTTCGAAGGCCTTTGACAAAGTTTGGCATATTGGCTTACTACATAAAATGAAAGCATATGGCATTGACGGAAATCTTTTAAATTGGTTCACTAGCTACCTATATCAAAGAAAACAAAAGGTTATCATTAATGAATCATCCTCTACTTTTTGCAATGTTTCAGCTGGTGTACCCCAAGGATCCGTTCTTGGTCCTTTATTGTTTATTATATATATTAACGATATTGCTGAACAGTTAACTTCTTTATGCAGACTATTTGCAGATGACACTTCATTCAGTTACTCGGGTCATGACGAGGAACTTATACAGTCAGTTGTTAGTCGTGACCTGAGACAGCTGGATGAATGGTCAAGAAAGTGGCTTATGTCTTTCAATCCTGAAAAAACAGAAATTATGATGTTTTCAAATAATGAGATACAAAACCTTAATTTTACTATGAACAACAAAGAAATACCAATTGTGCGATCTCATAAGCATCTAGGGGTTACATTTAGAAGTGACGCAAAATGGAACAACCATGTTGAAAATATATTAAATAGTGTTAAAAAACATCTGAATATACTGCGAAAACTCAAATATCAACTTAGCCGACAAAATTTGGAAAAATTATATCTAGTATTTATTAGACCAATTTTTGAATATGCAACTGAAGTATGGGACAATTGTGGAAAAGGTTATTCAATTAAACTAGAACAGCTACAACTTGAAGCTGCACGAATTGTAACAGGTTTGCCTGTTTACACACACTCTGAGACTGTCTTAAAAGAGGTTGGTTGGGAAACTTTAGAGGAACGAAGAAAAAGAAGAAAACTACAATTATTTTATAAAATTCAGAATAATAATGCCCCTGAATATTTATGTAACCTTGTGCCCCCTAAAATTCAAAGTACAACACAATATCCCTTGCGAAATGGACAAGATATCATTTTACCATTTTGCAGGCTGACTCTAACTTCCCAATCCTTTATCCCATCAACAATTAAACTTTGGAATAATTTGAACATAGCAGTTCGAAATGTAGACTCGTTATCAAAATTCAAAGTAGAACTAAAAAACTACGACATTCGAAATGAGAATCAATCTAACTTAAAACATTATTTATATGGTCCAAGAAAATTGAACATAATATTAACCCAATTTAGATGTTCGGCATCGTTCTTGAATTGTGACTTGTTTAGAGCTAACATTATATCTGATCCAACATGTAAATGTGGTTTAGATATTGAGGACATGCACCATTTTTTCTTTGATTGTCCTTTCTATCTAAATGAAAGGGCTATTCTGTTTAATGGTCTCAGCTGGCTTCCCGAAGGCTGCGATTTGGACTTAACACTACTGGTTTTTGGAAGAGACACTCTTTCCTATGATCAAAATGTGCAAATTGTTAAACAAGTATTCAATTTTATAAAGAGATCAAAACGATTCCTCGTAGTATAGTATCAACATAGGTAAAACACATGGTTTATTGAGAATAAAGATATATATATACACACATCATCATCATTATCATCATCAACCTAATCTCTGTCGTTCTTTCCTCATTCCCTCTACTTTTTTCAGTATAGATAAGTTATATTTATGTTGTTTATATTATTTGATGTATGCTCACGTTCAATTTGTATTGTTATATATATTGTATTGTGGAGAAGACTTTATAAGTATGTTTTACTTGTGTCTGATCCTTTTTCGCTTTGAGCAAATAAAATATGTTTAAACTAAATTAAACTATGACAAGTTAGAGGTATGAATCGAAAGATGAAACCCAGTGTCGAATTTTTAACAGGTATGGAATTAACCTATAAATCCCGTGTAGAACATCGATACGATTTCTATATAAAAACTGGGATCATAAGGTGTGTTGTTTAGTTTGAGATCACAAATAATAATACCCCACGATATATACGTCTTTTTTGTGATGGTATGATACTAAACCCCTAACGGGAAGGATTGTGCCTGATATTCATATGATGAAATCATAATCTTTCAATCAGTTTAATTGAAGTCTGGATCTGGCATGTCAGTTAACTGCTAGTAGCCTGTTAGTATTTATGTATTATTGTCATTTTGTTTATTTTCTTTATCTACATCTTCTGACATCAGACTCGGACTTCTCTTGAATTGAATTTTAATGTGCGTATTGTTATGCGTTCACTTTTTTTACATTGGCTAGAGGTATAGGGGGAGGATTGAGATCTCATAAACAGGTTTAACCCGCCGCATTTTTGCGCCTGTCCAAGGTCAGGAGCCTCTGGCTTTTGTTAGTCTTGTATTATTTTTAATTTTAGTTTCTTGTGTACAATTTGGAGTTTAGTATGACGTTCATTATCACTGAACTAGTATATATTTGTTAAGGGGCCAGCTGAAGGACACGTGAAGGGTGCGGGAATTTCTCGCTACATTGAAGACCTGTTGGTGACCTTCTTCTGTTGTGTTTTCTATGGTCGGGTTGTTGTCTTTTTGACACATTCCCCATATCCATTCACAATTTTATTTTTTGTGTTTATTTCTAATTCAAACCTCCATATGTAATTGCTACTTGTTAATGAATAAAACACCAAACGTATTTTTGTCTTCTTCAAATAATCAAGTTCATAAAGAACTGGGCCATGGACTCTAAAACAAGCATTATCTATCTGAGCATAAGACATGCTTTCAACTAATTAACAACTAATTTCTAAACCATGGATCCTTATAAGGTTACCAATATGTAGGTAACAACTCACACCATCGGGAAAGTAATAATCGAGAAAACCGTTGAAAAGTGTCCACGTTCTTCTTGTTGTTTATTGACGTAAAGTCATACAGTATATAGTATACATCGTACATTTTCTTATACATCGGTCGATACTAGTGCTGGTGGACCGCCATTCCTAGGGGTATAAGCGTCCCAGTAGACGTTGATAAGATACTGATTGAAAGACAATACAGTTAACATAGAAGTGTTATCATTCATCAGCAAAAAGGTCCGGTTTTGCGAAGTAGACTGTTCCGCGATTCGGATGGTCATAAATGCAACGATTGGGTATCAATTTGATGACAGAAAAATTAAATCAATAGACAACTTTCGAGTTCGATGCATTTCCGTCAAAAACTCTGGTTTTAGTGAACGTCATTTGTGCGTTTAGGGGCGTCGTCACTTCCATTCCAATGTTGAGCGAGTGGTTGGAAAACTATAATTCTATATTGTACGAACTATTCGGCAAATTGATTTCTCAAAATTGACAATCAGCATTGTTGTCATTAGGGAATTGTCATTAAGTATCTACAGAACAGTCATTATTTCTAGTTTATCCTGCACAATGACGATCACTAAGACGCTTGATGAACGTAAATAATGCAGGGATACAGGCGACCCCCTCTATCTGGTAAATGACGTCATAAAGGCGCGTATAATTGACGAGTTTTTTCCGGTGACGGATGAACTCGAAAGTGGTCTATTTCGATTGCATTCCAAATTCAAACCTAAATAAACTGCACTATATATGCATAGATATAGGAAGATGTGGTGTGAGTGCCAATTAGACAACTCTCCATCAAAATAACAATTTATAAAAGTAAACCATTATACGTCTTTTTGTGTTCATTACTTATTCAAAACCTACATATGCAATTACTGCTTGTTAATGAATTAAACATAACACTGTTTTTTTTTCTTTTTTAAATAATCAAGTTTTTACGGACTTGGCCATGGACTAAAAAAATAATCGTTATCTATTTAAGCAGTAGACGTGCTATGAACTAATTAACAACTAATTTCTAAGCAATATATCATAATACGGTTACCGATATGTAGGTAACAACTCACACCGTGCGGAAAGTAATAATCGAGAAAACCTTTGAACACGCTCTTCTCGTTGATTATCAACGTAAAGTGATACAAAATATAACAGACATCATAAATATTCTAACATATCGGACGATACTACTGCTGGTGGACTGTCTTTCCTGGGGTATCAGAATATCAGTAGGTGTGGAATAGATACTGACATGGTTTTAATTTCTTGAATTAATAAATTGAGAAATCTTTTTTTTTTTTATTATTGTGTTGACAGACTTGGGATTGCTGTAGATAGATGAACAACTCAGACTACTCGACCACCGTATCTCCAAAAAGAATACGACAAAAAGACGAGCAAAAGTAAAAGAGAAAATAACCCACATTAGAAAAGAAAAATAGGTTTGAAATAGAAACCAAATATGGAGAAAATGTTATAATAATGTCAGGTGTACCACAATACTTGTACAGAACAAGATATCCCAATAGACGAAAATTTTGAAATACTAAATTCATGCATAACATTGCGAGGCATATAAGAAAAGGGGGTGTAGATGTACCAATTTTCAATGTTGAATGTAAATTGCACCCCAATGTTCTGCTTTTACCTAAATGTCTATACAAAATCTTGTAATCAGTTCGACGTTATAGTTAGAAACTAGAAACATAATTGGTCATAACATTTAAAGTTCAGGAGTTATGTTTCGTGAATAAAAATAATACCGTATAAATACCGTGTGCGAAGTGGTTTTTTTCCCCATCTATATCTTCCACTACACGAAAAGGCAGATTTACAACAATTTGGGCAATCATGTAAATGTTTGACAAATGTAACTACTTTTCTGCCAGATATATTTGCGGACCTACTAATGTATATGTAAATGCATTATTCCTTTGGCATTATTTAGGACGTTTCAAAGATATGCTAAAGATAATTATTTTATTTCCATATCTTTATTCATATTCTAAAGATATGTAAAGATAGGCCTTAGATTTGCATGCACTTTCCAGGATAGGAGATGTATGCAAAGTTTAAAATTTACATATTTGTTTTACAGAGGTGTGGGCAGTTTTGAGAGACCGCGGTTTATAAAACATTTACAACCAATGTAAATGCTGTCAAATGTTTATGTTATATTTGCAAACGTGTTTCGATATCGTTCATGCATGTAAAGAAATGTATTTTATTTACTAATACTTTCCAGTATTATAGTTATTTTGCTAAATATTGATATTTGCAACATATCTTTTCAGACGTATGCAAAGTTTTGAGAGACCGCGGTTTATAAAACATTTACAACCAATGTAAATGCTGTCAAATGTTTATGTTATATTTGCAAACGTTTTTCGATATCGTTCATGCATGTAAAGAAATGTATTTTATTTACTAATACTTTCCAGTATTATAGTTATTTTGATAAATATCGATATTTGCAACATATCTTTACAGAATTATGCAAAGTTTTGAGAGACCGCGGTTTATAAAACATTTACAACCAATGTAAATGCTGTCAACTGTTTGTGTTATATTTGAAAATGTTTGTCAATATCGTTTATGTATGTAAAGACATGTATTTTATTTACTAATACTTTCCACTATCATAGTTATTTTGATAAATATCAATATTTGCAACACATCTTTATAGACGTATGCAAAGTTTTGAGAGACCGCGGTTTATAAAACATTTACAACCAAAGTAAATGCTCACAAATATTTGCTTAATTTTGCAAACATTTGTCGGATGTATTTATGTACGTAAAAAAATGCATTTTATTTACTTCATAGTTAGTATATGAAACATTGATACTGTAAAGTTGTCTTCACACAGGTATAGCTTTGCGAGACTGCAGTTTATATATCGCATGCACAACAAACGTAAATGAGGGTCGTGATTAGAGTTAAAAGAAGAAAAAAAGAAAATAATTTACTCCCAAAAAAATAGATAAAAAGGGTCTAATATATACAGAATAGAAAATAATCATGACAATGGGCATAAAATATAAAAGAAATAGAGGAATATGATCTAAATTATCATAGAATACAGATATGAAAGACCCCATTCAGACCCTAGTAAATGCTGTAAGATGTGTCGATTATTTCACATGCATTTACGGAAAAAAAATAAATCCATATATTGTATAGTACGTTTTGCAGCAAAGTTCACGTATTGATTGTTGAGAGTCACACCGAGCGAATATTTGAATTGAAGTAGATATTGTTCAAACCGATTCAAAACAGAACTGCTTGAAGATATAATTAATGATATTAAAAAATGGCAAGGTGCTTTTTATATGTCGGACCGATGATATTTTTTTTTCTATTTGAATAAATAAGGAAAAATTCACAGCTTTTTTTAAGATCTTGCTTGCATAACAAAACACGGCTTTAAAATGTTCATAACTTTCCTTACAGCAGATTTTACAATTCGATATGCTTGAATCATAACGGAAACTTTAACTAAGACGATGAATTGTAACAGTAAGCTGTAGGGAGAAATGCACTATTATAATAACACTGTACTAAATTGTAAGCAGCTTTCCCTTTTGTACTTCAAAATATGAAAACAACGATGTCATTAAGAATGAACTTTAAACTAGAATAAATAAGATTAAATCGATAAACACGGTATGTTTTGTCCACATCAAGCTGAAGTCTACCAACCTTGATGTGGACTTGGAAAAAAGTTAGTTTCGCTTCTGCTTATTTCTGATCTTTTTTTTCATTTTAAACAAGAGAATACAAAATAATTATTTCAATATAACTTTGAACAGCCAAGGCGTGGGTTTTGCATGATCCTATGATTTGAAAATACACGAGTATGCACATACATGTATTTTATCAGAATGTTGTCAGAATGTTTATGTTTACAATTGAAAATGTCTAATAATACAATGAAGAAAGAGATGATGATGATGGGAGTTTTTAACAACCTCGACTGGCTATACTGCGAAGAAAGAGCATGAATTAACGATCCCTTAATAGGTGGTAAATGTGTCACTTGTATGTAAATGAAGGGATTTTCCTGACTGTGAAATGCTTCATCTTTTAACACTACAGGGTACTTTAAAGGGAAAACCGTATGTGTTAATTACCAAAATTGATCAAATACAATGTAACGCTAATTGTGTATAATAACATCCAGATGTTGTAAACAGATTATACCAATTACGCAGGCCAAGAGTTGCCAGATAAAGACATCATTAAACATGCAGTTTGTATTCGTGAACACGTGTTAATACTTTGAAAAACGCAGATAATTTAAAAGTTTATATGCTAGAAAATTAAAAGAGAAATAAGGACAGTTACTGTTACATTGTATCTAAAAAATATGTTGAAATTATATACAGTAAAACTGTTTTTAAACAATTATCTTTTGTATATAAAAAAAAAACATTCTAGTTTCCCCGCTTCTCATACATGTAGCAGATATAATAGATTCGATGCAAAGCAAGTAATTTAATTTTTGAATAAGGTATAATCTCTGTATTTCGTGTTTTAACAAGAATACAAATGACCAACATTAATGGGAAAAAAAACTACAACAATTTCAATAACCTTCCTGCTCCTGTATCAGTTTTATTCTAAAGATATATATGGTAGTGTTCAATCAATTCAAAATTTTAATAAAATATCTTGGTGCCCTTTGGTTTCCCAATCTTGACTTTATCCTATTTAAAGGTATAATGATATGAAAAAAAAATCCCAGTACATGTATTTGTTCTAATCGAAGGCTCAAAATTTTTAAAACATTTCTTAGCAATAGCATTTCATTTCAAACAAAATAATTTTGTTGCTGAATGATGTAAAGTTAATCGTCAATATCGAACTCTACCTCCATTTTCCAACCAGTTACAACATATTAAAATTTGAAAACCTTTAGATGAAAGGTTCATAAGTCATCGCACGGAAACGACTGGAGCAGTCCGCCTGCTCGTCCGCAGTACAACAATAAATCAATAACGGGACTGGAAATCCGGTAATAAAAATAACAAGTCTTTTTTTAGTCATTAATAAATGTAAAATAAATCCGGTTTACTGTCACATTCTGACATCCTCATGTTTATGTCGTATATTTGTAAACTGGTGTTTGTCTTTGAGTCGCTTTTTGTGTTTACTCAATGCAATAAGCAGTTTGTCGGCACTGATTTTTGAAACTTGTCAGCAACAATGCTGATATATACCTGATATATAAATTTTATAAAAATCTGGCAAGAATTTTACCCGTTAGAGACCTTACAAGACCGGACGGAAGGACGGACGCCAGATATTTCAATGTTCCCATCAACGCGTCGCTCGGGGGACAAATCTTAAAATCATTTTGAATTTAGATTCATATTAATTTGCACTTTGGTCTTCGGAGATGGGTGTGTTTTTTGTGTTTTGAGTTAGATATGATACACAGGCATGGTACAGCTGGTAAAAAACGCACCTTTTCACAAAGCGGGGAGACAAAACGACTCACATGCGATTAGCAAAGGTGTCTTTTTGTGGGGGGGCATATTGGTCACATGGGCGTCGGGAAAAGCCCAAGAGTATTCACAGTCTTATAAGGAGTTTTTCTAACAAGTATACAAGTGTTTATGTAAATTAAAAGGGTTGCTATTTCTTTATTTGCAAAAATGGAAATGTGGGATATACACAGCAACCGGCCAATTAACGACAATCAAAACCAAAGACATATAGATAACACATGACTAATGCAGAATGGACAAGTATTTTTCTACTGCTAATCTGTTACGGTAGTTTTAGTAAAGATTTGTTGGTTTCTTGAATATGAAAGTTAATAATCATAAAAAAAAGAAGATGAGGTATGATTGCCAATGATAGAACTCTCCACAAGATACCAAAATGACACAGAAATTAACAACTATAGGTCACCGTACGGTCTTCAACAATGAGCAAAGCCCATACCGCATAGTCGTCTATAAAAAGCCCCGAAATAAGTATAGCAAGTATAGCAAGTACTAAATCTATCAAATTATAACATCACATGTTCACAACAATAGTAAGATTTAAGCTATAACAGCAACATAGTTTATTCTCCTAGTACGTATTTGTTAGTCTTGAAAAAACTCAAACCATTATGACATAAGGAGATGTGATATGATTGCTAATTAAACAACTTTCCATCAAAGTCAAAATGACGTACATGTTAGCTTGCTATATTTGATATCTCCCAAGTACATGTACCATCCCACTATGAACTGCTTATACAAAAAGATATTTTGTCACCAAGTGATTTATAATAATTTATAAAATAGAACATCATTATATATGCTAATATAAATTGTGTGCCCTTGGCTATATACTGGGATCATATTGTTTTACCAGTGTCCTTTCGACAGTCCCGCACTTGGTATACTAACTAGTATAAGATTATACGGCTGATTTCGTAGGATTATGTACAGTTTTTAAGCTTAAACTTTTAAATGATGTACCTGGTGTTAGTATACATACACTAACGATTCGCATCTTGTCATTTTTTTCTTTTTTTTTATGACAGGTTGCAAAATTTGGCATTTTTAAATATATTGCACCGATATATTTTTTTTACCTATTTTGAGGGTGCATATATATTCTCAGGATCATTTTTTCTTTAATAATTTTTCACGAACGACAGAATGTTGAACTTGGTGTATTTGAGTGAAATTTTGCATACAGTTTGCAAGGTTTGTCCGACCATGGAAGTATATAATACTTCCACTTCTATGGTCAGACTAACTACGCACACAACGTGGCCTAGTGGGACTGGGGTATTAGAAAAAGACACTACTTTTAAAAAAGAAAAAAAAAACTAACATTAAGAGATACAATCATAATAATTAAGTGAAATAAAAAAAGACGTAGATAACTAGATTGGCATCTTCTATGAGGGTGTGGATGGAGTTTTACAGAATAGAGAATAATGGGCTAAAAAAATAAAGAATAGAAAAGAAAAGGATAGGCCAAAAATTTAAGAATAGAGAATAGTGGGCTTCTTGAATATAAAAAAAGAGAATAATGGGCAAAATTTATATAGAATAGAGAAAAAATGGCGTAAATAATATTAAGAATTGAAGAACACCCACCTCTCTCCTTTTCCAGACCCTCTTTTATCCTATGACTGTTAACAAACATATATATATATATATACAATACTAGGCGGTGTTGTCGTAGAAGTTAAAAAAAAAGTACAGGTTCCAGCCCCGGCGCCGGGGAGGAAGTTACGAATCAAATCTACTCTAACATCGGTAGGTTGATTTTCTAGGCACTTTATAAACCCGAATATGAGACAACGTAGAATTTGAATAAACATACACAAACGCATTGCAACATTTTGATTTTTTATTAAAAGAATAAATTCAGTCTCTGCTTTTACTCTTGTTTTACCTCCCAGAATTGTATGTTTATTTATATTTTCTCTAACTTTTCAGCCATGATGTCTGAGAGACATTTCAAAATTGGCCTTCAACACTAAATGCTTCTATAGTACAGTGGAGATCAGTTCTAACCTCTTATAAATTCTGTCAGAATCTGTCAGGAGAACTGTTCTAGAACAGTATGTAGAACTGTCAGCCTGACACCTTAATTTTAGTCAGTTCTAGGTTAGAACTGTTCTAGCTAGAACTGATTTGGTCAGTTCTACCTAGAACTGATTTGAACAGTTCTACCTAGAACTGATCCTGACAGTTCTACCCTAGAACAGTTTTAGACAGTTCTAGCTAGAACTGACCAAATCTTTGGTCAGTTCTACTTCTAGAACAGTTCTACCACATCAATCTAAACTGACATTATTTGCTCTTTCTTTCTGCAAATCTATATAGCCAGCATGCAGGGGCAGATCCAGCCATTTTAACAAAGGGGGGGGGGGTTCCAACTATATGCTCCCATTCAAATGCATTGATCGTCAAAAAAAAGGGGGTTCCAACTCCTGGACCCCCCTCTTTTTATTCAAAATATTGAATCATAAACAAATATCAGTAGTTTGCCCACGACGATGCAGTTTGTTTATAAATTACAATGGAAAACACGCTACAGTACATACACATATTGTCCTTTAAATAGGTTTAATTTTGCTATGTGAAAAAAAAACCAGAAATGTCGTATTAATAATGAATAAGTATAAATGTACAGCTAAATTTTCAAATTTATTAAAAAAATGTCTTCAGTTAAGACAAACAGTTTAACGGCGTGAAAAGCAGCGTCTTCTATATGTAAAATAAATTTGCAGATTTTGGCACTTCTATCACATTCACTGGTTACCATGGTTACCTATAGAACAATAGACCATTTTTCAAATTAGATTGTTTTTTTAAAGTTAGGATGTTCTGACAAAGTTTTTCTAAAAAAAGATCAGTTTGCAGGTCATCTTACAATGGACACTCTATCAATACATGTTCCTCAGTTTCAACAATTTTTATACACGCTTTACATGTTCGTTGATGGAAGGATAGGTCTCTCACTACTAATAATGATATAGTCTTGAGTACTTGTTTTTGTTATAGATATAAGCCAATCGAAGCACATACTAATGAATTTATGTCCCTGATATTCTCAAACTAATCAGCAAATTTTCCAAAAATTTCATTGCATGCCGCCTAAAAATATAAAGAAAGTACCACAGAAAAAGTGTATACAAAAATGTTCCGAGTATGATATAAAAAAGGGGGAAGTACCCTGCCCGGAAAATAATATTACTGATATGTAAAGGAAAGTTTTAACCACGAGTTTGACTGAACTTGACAGTGTTATCTGAAATTCACAACGGGTGATCAAATACACGATGAAATTTGTGAACTTCACGCGGATATCTTTAGAAAACATGCTAATCGAAACAACAGGGGTCGCAGGCATCTGTTTTCATGTATATTATACATTTTAACGATTCAAATTATCTCATTCAGTCGATAAATAAAAAAATAAAAATTCTGCAAATACATGTACGATATAAATGCAAGAAGATTTGGTATGAGTGTCAATGAGACAGCTCTCGGTAAACTTTACATTAACAGAACAATATAAAATAAGTTTCCTTTTTAGTACAAATTTTACATCAATGTTCAAGTATAAAAATTAAATATATTTAAATTTTAGAAACTTAAAATCTAAAATTTATAAAAAACGAAAGGAGCCAACGTCAATAGATATTAACAATTCACCAAAGTTTCATGCGAATTGGGTCAAGCGTTTTTGAGTTATTTCCCGACATGCTGACGACGGACGGACAAAGGTATTATACACCATAATACGTCCCATAAACGGGCGTATAAAAAAAAGATTCCTGTCAAAGTACAAATGAACGCTGTAAAATTTTAGTATAAAATAGGCGGTAAGTGAGATTTCGAATGACTGATAGTTCGATAACTTGTTTTAAGTTTAGCGTATTTAAAACAACACAATCAAATGACAACGGGAGCATTGTTTTAAGACAATTTATAAATCATAAAGAAATGATAATTATTTGTGCCTTATTATATTGATGGATATTGATACTAGCGGTTGTCTTCTATTGATCTTTTCGGACCAGATCTTTCTGTAAAAGGTGATAATTGTCACACTTAACTCCTGATAAACCCCGTCGATCGGAGAAAGGGCTACCTCTCGTCGATGGAATGATATTATCTATCGATTTTGTTTGATTTCATTGGTAAATTGTGTGTCAATTATGACACGTGACTCGCTGGTTCTTTGTTTGTAATTTTTAACTTTAACAAGAAAGTTTTTGCAGAGGACGCTTCATGAAGCACACGGAGTTCAACATCTCGTGAAAGGACTTAACGGATAAGGAAAATATTCTTCAATATATTTAACGTTTATATAATTATGTGTGCATTCTCTCAAGATGTGTTTTGTGTCAAATATTATGTGGCAACTTTACTACAGATGAAGGAATATTTCCAGACTATTTCAGAAACTTGGACTTTTTATAAAAACTTGATAAATCGCTCGATAACCTTCCGAACGCTACCGATTTTAAATTTGTTATTATCTAGTATTGTTTTGGCTTAATTTGTATATGTGTATGATTTCTACCAGTAACAAGAGACATATATAAATAGTATAAATGTCTCTGCAGTAATATATAATACATATTGTAGTATATGTCTCTTTTAAAAAAAGTAAATTTTCTATGTTTTATAAACAGAGTGAATTATGACTCGTGCAATTCCAGAAGTTTCAAAGAGATACTCGAAGGAAACGATCGTGTTATGCTACGCGAATGAACCATCATAACTTCCCGAGAGTAGAAGATTTTGATGGATAAAGAAATTCACGCAGTACATCAAGAGATCAAGAACCGTTTATGTAGACCCATTTTTTTTTTTTATTAAAACGAAATTATTGAAATACATGCATAATAAATGATATTACCAATATGCCAAAACTAATCCCAAAGTAGCTATATGTGTTATAGCTATGGCAATATTTGTCCATATAATCTGCACCTTTCAAATATATCAGCAAACTAAAAGCAAACATAACTATTTACCATACATTTCTAGCTGTCTTAAATATCTTTCTTTATAATATCTTTGCATACATATTCAAAGTTTCATATGCCCTATATATTTACACATACATTTCTAGCTGTCTGAAATATCTTTCTTTATCATTTCTTTGCATATGTATTTAAAGTTACATATGCCCAATATATTTACACATGTCATTGATATTATCATTTGGCCACATTTCTTAATTAAACAAATTGTCTGCAAATCTATGTATTTACCATACATTTAGGAATATGCTCAAAGGCTTTTGATATGTTCTGATTTGACATACATTTCAGCCGACTATAAAGACTAACAAAAATATTCCTTTACAATACATTAGACAGGTCTCTGCAGATTAAAGGAAATGATGCTTTACACCCCTCTATAAAGTTCTCGTTTTCAATTGGTTTACATACCAGGCAAATGTAGATGCACCTTACACTTTATAACCCCTATAATATTATTTGAATGATGATGCTTTGCTACCTAGACAAAGAAACACATTTGCGAATAAATTTACATCATAGAAAAATACATGACAAAGATTTCCATTTGCAGAGGTATACAAATACATAAGTTTGCGAAAGTTTTGAGATGGTTATAAATATATGCAAATTCTAAACTTTAAAATGGTTTGATTAGGTGTTAATATATTTTATAAACCGCGGTCTCTCATAACCGCCTATAGGAGGGTATAGCACAAGAAATGTTGATATTTACTTCATGCAAAGACTATATAAACTAAATGCAGTGGTTTATAAACATATGTAAATGTCGGTCTCTGAATACATTTACATAACATTTGCATACCTCTTCAAATCCGGGATTTCGTGTAGTGTTCGTTTTCGAAAACACCCAAAAGAAACGTATAAATGCTATGTGTCCATACTAAATGGTATACAGAAAAGTAAAAATCATGTTAGCGCCGCTTTACAAGGTAACGATTTTGATGAAGTGCCTATATAATATCTGAATTATAGTTTAAGAAACCCTCTAGGTTCATCTTCATGTAAACATACACTAGTATGGATCGCCATTTAAGGGCCACATTATGTCCCCTTTTATCTGTAGTTTCATCCACATCAGGAAGTAAAATAATGGACAGACGAAAGTCTTCAGCATTTGCAGGTTAATGTCTAGGAGTAAAAAACTCTGATATAACATCCGGGTTGATTTTAATTCGCCAGCCATGGGAACAACTAATCAAAAGGACATCAAAAACATTGAGGTAAAATTCATATGTCAACAGCAATATCATTTAATTACACAAACTGAAGACCCACCCTATGCGAAATCAGGCACATACAGAAGTTGTAAATTATAAGTATTACTAATAATTGAAGGCAAGTAAGATCACAATATTTACTGCGTTCAAATAGCTTCATTAAATAAAACTTTAACAAGAACGATCAGAGAAAATACTTAAATAAATAGATGTGTAGACTATGGTGTATACAGGTATATAACCAATATACAATGACACAATCTATTGGTACTACATGTATACTGCAATTGTTGACCTAGCGCAAAGAACCACGAAACTGTTATTGAGAGATAAAGTTTTCCTTTTTCGCATACTTCAGTTCTATAATATGAGAAATTACTACCAAATACGTTTCTTATCAAGGACTTCGAATTATTTGGAAAATGTATGAAAATGCTATTTTGAGTCCTATAATTAGTAAAGCAGTTATCAGTTTCGCAAATAATACGTATAAAACTGTCATTCATCCCTTTTTATATTTTTTAGTTTTGCCTTACATAATTGCATTAGGCTTCCAGTATTATGTTAAAAATAAAGGCAACAGTACTATACTGATGTTCAAAAATCATAAATAAAACTGCCATGATAGCTTTTTTACACCTAGTTATTGATATACAGATTAAAAAAAAACAAGACTTTGTGAAAAAAAGATAATTTGTTACTGGATATCTACGTAATGTAATGCCTGAAACAAGTCAGGAAAACGAGAGTTGTTTGCCAATTCGTTGGATGTTTTTTTAGCTTTTGATAATGCCATTTGATAAGAGTGTTGTTTGACTTTTTACATACACACTTTAATATGACTGTGTAAATTATCTTTTAGGGTTAAAATATGTTGGTGATGTCATAACAACATTTAAAGTGACCTTTTTTGCAGAAAAGGGTCCAGACTCTTTTTATTGCTACAGACAGTTTCAAACAAACATTTCTGTGAAAAAAATATTTGTACATTATTGACCAAAAAAATCAGTATGTCTAATACATAGCAGAAGAAAAGTAAACCAGACTATCGAAAATTTAAGATCCATGACAGAGCATAAGTCGCCACAAAATAGGACTGTAACCCTGTAGGTTTATGGAATCATCAGTATTCAGTCTGTGTGTACTTACAGTAATTACTTTATCCCATTTTGATATCTCCTAGATCCATTGATATTATTATGTGTTTTAAACAATTGACACAAACAATTAGGATATTGATTTCACCGCTTTACAGATAATTGTTTGATTCCATAGCGATGTATTGATAATATTTGTATATTTTATAGATTTATAAATACATGCCATTTACATAATATGCATACAAACACTGCCTTAAGATTATTGGTTCAACAATAACAAACAAAATATGTACATTTCACATGTGTACATGTAATTGCATATTAATTCGGAGAACTAGATCCTTTAATCACCAACGTTGGTGTAGCTTGTGTCCTATTTGTTAACCTTGGCCGCGGTGATAGAGATCTTGAAACTGTCCTCTTTGTCGTTAAATGATTTGACGTTTGACCTCTAGCTGTTGATCTTGGCTTGCCACATGTAATTGTCAAAGGCTTTATAATTGAGGTACTTCCCTTTTCAAAAGAAGCATCATCATCTTGCTTAATTGCATCTACAATACTGCTTTCGGAATGACTAAAATTAGACTGTATATTTGGAGTAAGAACTGTTACGCACTTCCCATCTTGGCTCCGCCGTTTCATCATTGGTGATGGAACTTCTAAACTATTCGAGCTTGCACTTCTTTCTGGTTTCTTTTGAGCATATTCCGGAGGACCCTGCACTGGTTTCCCCACTGGTGGTAGTCTTTCATCACATTTTTCAACTTTGATATGGGGATTACTACCAGATTGCTCCTCAATCAATGTAACATTTTGGTCCTCATTTTCATCTTCAAAATCTTGGTCGGACCGAGGTGCAGGGGAATAAAACATTTTCCTATAATCCCTCCCATCAGATGGAGATGCAGACCTCATGTCTTGTCGAAGTCCTAACAAATGATTATATCCTTTTTTATGGTCCGTTTGTTTTGGGGTGTTTGCATCCACAATCTTTTTATCATCCTTACCATCAGAAGCTATCGTAACTTGTTTTGGTTTAAGAGGTGGTAAATCAAAAGTTTTGACTAACTTTTCACTCCTTTTCATTCTGTTTGCAGACTGTAACGACACGAGTCTCATCCGATAATTTATAGTGTTAATTTTATCAATTACATCTTTGGATAACCGCCGTAAATCTCGGTCCAAAGTCCAATTATAAAATGAACACCCTTTTAATATAGCATGTCCAGTTTTGCTACGAACGATACGTACATCAACAAATTTCTTTCTGCTATTTCTACCTTCGTATCCCATTAGTTCCAGGTAAGTTAATTGATCAGTTTTCCAATAAATAGGTTTTCGTTCAAAGATCCAATAGCCGAGTCAATATTACCGCACTGGTACCTTTAGTTCTTTTTACAATTCTGTAGAGGAAAGAAGTCGATTTCAACAATAAAATGTTTGGTATTAAAATATCATTAATATAAAATCTATCCATGATCCACTATGCAGATTAAAAGGTAAAAACACTGTCGACCTTGAAACATTTTTGTTTTATTTTATTCATTGCAATAAGGTAGGTTATTATAGAAAGGCTGATGTCTAGACAAAATAATAAAATTGATATTCAATGAACCTCGAAGATATGGTAAGTGTCATAATATTGCCCTTGCAACCTCAAATTAAGAATATTCGTCAATTCTTTAAATTAAATCATTTATTGATATGAAAATGAATCCGATAAAATAAATTTTGATTTAAGAACATGTAAATATATAATCTCTTTGAGACGTCAATCAAAGCCATCCTATACATTTTTCTGCAGAATTTTGTATATACGCCAGACGCGCGTTTCGTCTACAAAAGACTCATCAGTGACGCTCGAATCCAAAAAAGTTAAAAAGGCCAAATAAAGTACGAAGTTGAAGAGCATTGAGGATCAAAATTCCTAAAAGTTGTGCCAAATCCAGCTAAGGTTATCTATGCCTGAGGTAGAAAAGCCTTAGTATTTCAAAAATTCTAAATTTTGTAAACAGTTAATTTTTAAATATAACCATATCAATGATAATTCATGTCAGCACAAAAAGTGCTGACTACTGGGCTGGTGATACCCTCGGGGAAATAAATCTCCACCAGCAGTGGTACAGACCCAGTGGTTGTAAATAAACTCACCATAGATACCAGGAATAAATTTTGTATATACGCCAGACGCGCGTTTCATCTACAAAAGACTCATCAGTGACGCTCGAATCCAAAAAAGTAAAAAAGGCCAAATAAAGTACGAAGTTGAAGAGCATTGAGGACCAAAATTCCTAAAAGTTTTGCCAAATCCAGCTAAGGTAAGCTATGCCTGAGGTAGAAAAGCCTTAGTATTTCAAAAATTCTAAATTTTGTAAACAGTTAATTTATAAATATAACCATATCAATGAAAATTCATGTCAGCACAAAAAGTAAGACGGCATCGTGTGACAATATAACTGTTAGAGTACGACTGTTACTCATAAATGTGAAAAGTTAAATACTATTTATTTGTTCTTAGTCAATCGTATGATCATAAAAAATCTATGTTGTTTGGTAATGCAACGATCACAGTTGGTTTTATTTGAAACGTAGGATTGTAAACATGAGATGAACCACTCATTAGCAAATAAAATAACCCATATCATTTCATTCGTGTGTTTTTGTAATCTAGTAAACCCTTACAGTTAATAGTAAATTACTTTCCTTGGCTGATATTTATATATGCTCTTTTATGTACTTTTTATGGTGTACCGATGATACTTAATTGATTTGATTTATTTGTGTCACGTACTCAATTTCTGTTAAATAAATGAATTAATGATTTTAGGAGTAATACTCACCTTTTTGCACGACAACAGTTGAATTTGAAATAATCACAGCAAAAGGTAAAGAATTTATATTTTTAGCTCACCTGGCCCGAAGGGCCAAGTGAGCTTTTCTCACCACTTGGCGTCCGTCGTCCGTCGTCGTCGTCGTTAACTTTTTACATTTTGAACTTCTTCTAGAGAACCACTGAATGGAATGAAACCAAACATGGCATGAATGTTCCTTATGAGGTGCTGACCAAGTGTTGTTACTTTGTAGCCGATCCATCATCCAAGATGGCCGCCAGCGGGGGGACTTAGTTTAACATAGGACAGTATGGGAAATGCATACAAATGACTTCTTTTAGAGAACCAATGAATGAAATGAAATCAAACATGGCATGAATGTTCCTAATGTGGTGCTGACCAAGTGTTGTTACTTTGTAGCCGATCCATTATCCAAGATGGCCGCCAGCGGGGGACTTAGTTTAACATAGGACCCTATGGGAAATGCATACAAATGACTTCTTTTAGAGAACCACTGAATGGAATAAAACCAAACATGGCATGAATGTTCCTTATGAGGTGCCGACCAAGTGTTGTTACTATGTAGCTGATCCATCATCCAAGATGGCCGCCAGCGGGGGACTTAGTTTAACATAGGACCCTATGGGAAATGCATACAAATGACTTCTTTTAGAGAACCACTGAATGGAATGAAATCAAACATGGCATGAATGTTCCTAATGTGGTGCTGACCAAGTGTTGTTACTTTGTAGCCGATCCATTATCCAAGATGGCCGCCAGCGGGGGACTTAGTTTAACATAGGACTCTATGGGAAATGCATACAAATGACTTCTTTTAGAGAACCAATGAATGGAATGAAACCAAACATGGCATGAATGTTCCTTATGAGGTGCCGACCAAGTGTTGTTACTTTGTAGCTGATCCATCATCCAAGATGGCCGCCAGTGGGGGACTTAGTTTAACATAGGACCCTATGGTAAATGCATACAAATGACTTCTTTTAGAGAACCACTGAATGTAATGAAACCAAGCATGGCATGAATGTTCCTTATGAGGCGCTGACCAAGTGCTGTTACTTTGTAGCCGATCCATTATCCAAGATGGCGGCCAGTGGGGGAGTTAGTTTAACATAGGACAGTATGGGAAATGCATACAAATGACTTCTTTTAGAGAACCAATGAATGAAATGAAATCAAACATGGCATGAATGTTCCTAATGTGGTGCTGACCAAGTGTTGTTACTTTGTAGCCGATCCATTATCCAAGATGGCCGCCAGCGGGGGACTTAGTTTAACATAGGACCCTATGGGAAATGCATACAAATGACTTCTTTTAGAGAACCACTGAATGGAATAAAACCAAACATGGCATGAATGTTCCTTATGAGGTGCCGACCAAGTGTTGTTACTATGTAGCTGATCCATCATCCAAGATGGCCGCCAGCGGGGGACTTAGTTTAACATAGGACCCTATGGGAAATGCATACAAATGACTTCTTTTAGAGAACCACTGAATGGAATAAAACCAAACATGGCATGAATGTTCCTTATGAGGTGCTGACCAAGTGTTGTTACTTTGTAGCTGATCCATTATCCAAGATGGCCGCCAGCGGGGGACTTAGTTTAACATAGGACCCTATGGGAAATGCATACAAATGACTTCTTTTTGAGAACCACTGAATGGAATGAAACCAAACATGGCATGAATGTTCCTTATGAGGTGTTGACCAAGTGTTGTTACTATGTAACTGATCCATCATCCAAGATGGCCGCCAGCGGGGGACTTAGTTTAACATAGGACCCTATGGGAAATGCATACAAATGACTTCTTTTAGAGAACCACTGAATGGAATGAAATCAAACATGGCATGAATGTTCCTAATGTGGTGCTGACCAAGTGTTGTTACTTTGTAGCTGATCCATTATCCAAGATGGCCGCCAGCGGGGGACTTAGTTTAACATAGGACCCTATGGGAAATGCATACAAATGACTTCTTTTGAGAACCACTGAATGGAATGAAACCAAACATGGCATGAATGGTCCTTATGAGGTGCCGACCAAGTGTTGTTACTATGTAGCTGGTCCATCATCCAAGATGGCAGCCAGCGGGGGACTTAGTTTAACATAGGACCCTATGGGAAATGCATACAAATGACTTCTTTTAGAGAACCACTGAATGGAATGAAACCAAACATGGCATGAATGTTCCTTATGAGGTGCTGACCAAGTGCTGTTACTTTGTAGCCGATCCATTATCCAAGATGGCCGCCAGTGGGGGAGTTAGTTTAACATAGGACCCTATGGGAAATGCATACAAATGACTTCTTTTAGAGAACCACTGAATGGAATAAAACCAAACATGGCATGAATGTTCCTTATGAGGTGATGACCAAGTGTTGTTACTTTGTAGCTGATCCATTATCCAAGATGGCCGCCAGCGGGGGACTTAGTTTAACATAGGACCCTATGGGAAATGCATACAAATGACTTCTTTTTGAGAACCACTGAATGAAATGAAACCAAACATGGCATGAATGTTCCTTATGAGGTGCTGACCAAGTGTTGTTACTTTGTAGCCGATCCATCATCCAAGATGGCCGCCAGCGGGGGACTTAGTTTAACATAGGACCCTATGGGAAATGCATACAAATGACTTCTTTAAGAGAACCACTGAAAGGAATGAAATCAAACATGGCATGAATGTTCCTAATGTGGTGCTGACCAAGTGTTGTTACTTTGTAGCCGATCCATTATCCAAGATGGCCGCCAGCGGGGGACTTAGTTTAACATAGGACTCTATGGGAAATGCATACAAATGACTTCTGTTAGAGAACCACTGAATGGAATGAAACCAAACATGGCATGAATGTTCCTTATGAGGTGCTGACCAAGTGTTGTTACTTTGTAGCCGATCAAGATGGCCGCCAGTGGGGGACTTTGAATGAAATTAAACATAGCCTGAATGTTCCTTTCCGTATGAGGTTGTGTTGTCACTTTTAGCCAAATTTATATTTTTTTATATGATTTCAAAAACCCAAGTAGAATCAGGTGAGCGATACAGGCTCTTGAGAGCCTCTAGTTAGAGGTTGGCATTTGTAAGGTTTTATTGTGAATATATTAGAATAACGACGATATCGTTTACAGTACTATTCCATGGTATAAACATAGGTATGACATTTATAAAATGTCTTTTTTAATTTTTTTACAGCACTGGATCAATACGATGCTGGTGGACTATCAGACCCCAGGGGTATCATGAAATGATTTATATCAAACCTTTTATAAATTGTCCGTCTGTATATTTTAGAAAGTTTTAGGAAACTAAGGTTTCGACTCCGTCAGTCGAAATTGACAATGTTCTTTTGGCTATTATTTGAGGTCTATTTTTGCAAAACAGCTCTTCAACTGTATTGATTCTTATACATCCGCGGTTTTCACATATGTGTCTTGAGCGTTCCTTATTGATGTAAATGCAGTAAATACGAAGTATCTAATTTGAAAGAAAGACTGTGTAAGTAATGCATCTATCGATGCGTGCATCGAAGGAGATGTGCATCCTGTCGAATCTGGTGGTCTTGTTTTGGGGGATTTAATGCTATTTTCTCAGATTGTGTTTGTTACATTATACCTTCATTTCTGTTCTTAAACGATGAATGATATTTGAAAAAAAGATAAACTACGAAGATATCAAATAGAACTTCTACTTTCGGTAGTAGAAAAACCTGTGCAAGTTATTCTACTAGCGATCCATCTATATATAAATGTAGATTGATTGTAAATAATCACATCTTTTTATACGTATTAGAGTGTAACCTTTGTGGATTGGTATATGTGGGTGTAATGAAATGATGACTTAATAACATGTCTACGGTCATAAATTAGACATTAACAACAATGTAATTGACATTATATAACAACCACAATTCCGTCTTCTTTTCATAGAATGCGAAATATCACCGAATCTATTCTTACGAAATATGCCTTATTAGGACTAGGATCTGATTACCATTCATTAGTATCTAATTAGAATCTCCAGCTTTTGGTGTGTCATCGTGCGAGTTAAAATGTTCAGTCTTTTTTGTTGTGATTTGTAGGCTTTTTTTTACGTCTTATATAAATCAACACTTCAATTGTTTTTTGGTACAATTTAATAAATGCACGCAGAAATGTTTTTTAGTGCGTCGGATTCGCTGTTCATCTACTTAAAACCAAAATGTGGTGCTCAAATTAAATCAGTTGGATGACTAAATCAATTTTGAAGTTGTAGATCATTCAATGGAAAAGATAAAATTTTCAGTTGTGCCAAACCTGCCTCAGGGCTTTTATGCTCGCGGTTAGATAACAACAGAAGTGTTTGAATAACTTAAATGTTTTATGAATATCAAATTTACAGCAAATGACCAAATCAAAATATATATGTCAACACCAGGGAAGAGTGTTGATTTCTTCTGAGCTTGTAAAATCTTCAGGGAAGAAATATAAAGGCTTATATCTTAGTACACAAGCTAAATAAATCGGTATAGTGGATTTGGATCTAATGTTTGATGGCAAAACCAGTGGATCTATTTACCCAAAATGACTGATGAATGCATTTGCCTATCGCGACCCCTATGCCTATATAAAAATAAGTTAATCAAGTTCCATATTCGTCGGTGTTCGTAGTTCAGTGTTTAACAGGTTGTGATGATCTGATAATTGACAGACAATACCATATAGGAACTGATAAGTGTTAAAGTATAACCGCTCTTTGGATTTCAAGCAATATAACCTATATTTTGTACGCAAATGTATCCTGTTTGATTTCTATAAATAGTCAAGTTATTAAACTGATAGCGGTTCGAAAGACTATCATTTGTTGTATTTGTGCATCAAATTAACCCTTTAATTGTCTATTGGTACAATAACTGTCTATTGGTAAAATGAAATAATCGTACACATGTATGTTACCAATAATTTTAGGGAAACGGTCTTTTTAAAAAAAACCAGGAACTCAATGTAATGTGCTTTTTTATTATAACATGTGTATGAATATGAGGGTTATCAACAAGCCGTTGAAACCTTCAAGATTTTTTTCTCAATACCGTGTTGTTTGTATAAAGGGGCACAACTTTACTACTAACCTAATATGGAACCTTACTAACCTAATATGGAATATACCGAATAAACACGGTGTCCTCGGGGGTGCTCTTAACCAATCATTTTCGCAGAAATGTAGAGGAGGTAAGATAAAATGCAATATCCTAAAACATTTGAGTTGTCTTACTCAATAAAAAAATGTATTTTAGACATTGCTAAAAATAAAACGGTTTTCCAGAAACTTAAATATCATACGAATCTATGTACAAATAAAATAGTAAAACAAGGCAACTTTTCCAGCTTCATATTTTATTTGTATTTAATTGAGTATTTAAATTTCGAAATCTATTAATTAGTAACATCTATAGAAACGAGATAATTAAAGATATACTAACTATTAACAAACTATACTTTTAAATTTGTTCGTTTAAAAGACATTTAATTCTAAAAACATTAAACACTAGTTATAGACATGGATCACGCTTTCCATTGATATTTTAACAGTAATTGATTTAACTATTTTTGTAATCATTGACCGTGTCATCTACCATTGTGGTACTTAATACATAGAATCAATTTGACAAGGAAGGATGTAGGGGCGATGTGATCCACTTAACATTTACAAACACGCATATAATTACTTTTTTAAAAAGGTGCATAAAGGGAGTTTGTTGCAAATGGTTTGTCGTTTTGCTTCGACATCCGTAATATGAGACATCACGTAATATTTCTCTAAGATAACAGAGTGTCATCACAATTATAACATTATGACGCAGGTTAACTTATATTTCAGCCTGAACACTTTGGAACGGTTTGGAGAGTAAATTTCGAGATGGTCAACTTTCAACGTTGAAGTTAAAAAGGTCACATGCAAATTTTTTGGCATCTTTATATTCTTTTTTTCACATGTGAAATTGAAAAGATTTTTTATTTAGACTTCAATTTCATATTTCACCCTTTTTTATTTTGACCCTGTCATCTTACTGTAAACGTATTGTTGGTCTCCCATACAGATGATATACAAGTCGAGTTATCGCACACTTCTGCGATGTTTTCACATGACAGATTTATGTAAAGTGAGATTAGATTGAGAGCATAGAACTATTGTTGATTTAGAAGTACTGAACTGCAGCATAATCTAATAGACAACACTTAAAAACACCGATTATAGTAACAAATTAAATTTAGTCAATCCAAATGTTGTTTTTTCTCAAAAAATAAAAAAAAAATGTTTCTTGTTGCAATATTATTCGTTATTCTTGTCAAAAAAAACATCTCCATATTTTTTACCCTACAGTGTATATATAATGTGTCTCAAATGTAGGCAACATTGCTAGAACTTTTTTTGGTCAGTTGGATTTTAACCCATGCTCCTGCTACATCGTAGCGAAGCCACCATATACTCTATCAAACCAGCTAGACAGCTAAACCAACTAGGCTATAAAAAATATAGTTTTTATTGGACAATCGATATCATTTTTCGATGGCTTTATCTAGACTTGTAACACACTGTACACGATGTAGCTATATAGTGTGGCATGCATATCATACGTAAAATTTTTTTAAAGACACATGTGGTTTTACACAGTGCAGGTTTGTTTGCTACAATTTTAAAGAGCATGGTTTAAAATTCCACTGAAGGAAAAAGAATGACACACCTTTGTGACCACACATTTATTTGAACAGTACAATTTATCTCACATTTTTAATTTTATTTTTTAGGTGGGATTTGAAATCGTAATACAAATTCTTTGATTTAATGGCAACAAGAATACCTCAAAGCCCTCGTCGTTGTCGTCATTGATTTATTGTAATGAAATTAAATATTGAAAATATTTTTTTTAATATGATTATTTTCATTATTATAAAATTTAAACGTATTTGTCTTTGTTTTGTTTTTTTGTAATTTGATACAAATCAATTAACAGAAAAACAGAAAAATGCGATAGGAGACATAATATTTTGTCTTTAACTTTTTTAAAGATTTTCATAAGTTCTTACCGTCTACAGCCTGTTCACGCAATATATTTGTATGTACAATGGTTTTTAAGTACTGTTTTCTACTGTTACGTAGTGCATATATAAATAAATAAATATATATATATATAAATATATTCATTTAAATGATTCAGTAGTTCAGATTGATATTAAGTTTTATCACATTTTTCAAAATATTTTAAGGTTAAAGTTTTATTTAATTTACCTATGCGAATTTCAATAACTCTCACAGGGTTGCTTATTAACTACAGATGGTTTGATTTACAACATGTTTCTCTTTGTTGTAGAACATATAATATAGTTTTATTTTATATCGATTTAATGCCAGTTCACCTACATAGAATAAACAAATGCATTGTTTTTATTGTTTATTGTTCAGTTTTAAGACTAGGGGGTGACGCCAGGGATACCGGTCAAAACAGTTACTGTAGCTATCATATAAACATTTAAAGAAAATAGATAGAGGTGTATTGTAAATAATGACCAATGGGTCCAATAAAATTGTCAGCAGTTACATTGTATTTAAAACAGAGCTTTGATATCTAGTTTCTGGGTAATTATTGTTTTAAATCCATGTGTCAATTTGTAAACATATTTTCAATATGATTTTTATGAAAATCCTTACGTTTTCCTCTTTGCAAAATCATTAAAATGTAGACACTCAATAAGACCAATATGTACATAGATAAAATATTTATTCAAACAGATATTTGGAAAATAACATGTAATTTGAAATTCAATTTCATTATTTGCTTTGTCAGAACCTATCGATCAGCAAATTAAGAAATAAACGCAGGTTTCAAACTAGGTTAAACATGTGAACAATAAGCTATATATGGTTTAAGTAGGATTTGATATTAATATTTGATATTCAATTTTTCATTTTCATTGCATAACCGTTATAATTTAAACCTTAATGATATTTAGGTCGTTTTCGTGTTCTACTTTTGTAATGTCATCCCTTTAAACTGATCGTGAGTCTCCGAAAATAGATAAATCTACAAGTTAGAAGAAAACATAATGTAGAGACATACATGTATCGTCCTTCGTGTAGTCTACCATAAGCATGATAAGAGTATTTCTGGTTTGGGTTTTAAAATCTTACTTTTTATTTTGAAATTATTTTTTTTTCTCGCTTTTTTCACCTTGAATTGTACAAAATGATGTTTTCAAATCGTATAGATGGTAGAAATAATCAGACAGTATACACTTTAAATTGTTTATAATAGCGCCAATAAGTGAACTTGAACGTTAATATGGTATTGATGTTAAGTTACTTTTATTTGAAATGGATATGCAGATAGTGTTTGTTACAAAGCTTGTAGCTGTTTTCCCATAACAGAATCAAGAACAACTGATAGAATGAAACGTATAAAAGAGATATTGAAACAAATAAAAAATCAGGAGAGACGTTATACATGACACAGCTCAACTACCTCAGAAAACTTGTGTTCTTAAACGACACAGCAGGTGTCACATAAGAAGCAGGTACTGTTTATATTACCCTGTCTAATCATATGAAGTTCATCTCTAGCTTTTGGTTGGGTTAGTTTTGCTTAATCTATGTTATCTGTGTAGCTTTTTGTGAATTGGTTGGTCTTTTCGTCGCTTGATTAGCAGTAACTGTAGCAAAACCTAAAATGTAAACATTTCGGAATACATGAAATAAATCCCCTCTTTGTCCCATATTTACATACCATATTACAAGAGAACATACACCCTTTAAAAAACAATCGAAGGAAAGGGGATAACATCTGACAATTTTGATCGAGTTTTCCAAAATCAAATGGAAATTACAAAGATAGATACTCATACAATAATAGTTGAACTTTGAAGTTTACTGTTAACTGCTGGATGTGACCAAGATGTTGGGTTTGGACACAACATCCCTGAAATATATGCACAAAAGAAAAAGAAGATATATTCTGTGCATAATGAAAAATTCAATATATCTGATTATAATATATCTTTATTGAGTTTATAAACCAACACACATTATATATATTTACAATTCTAAACATTGTGAAAATCTATGTAGAATAATCATTTAATTGAATATTTCAAACGATAATGTCCATAATGCCAAATTAACGACTACATGTACATTATTATAATTTTAATGCAATTTGTAAAAGATTCATTACACAAAATAATAGCTGGTACAATGTATTAAAAAAATAATTTCACAATCTTCCTATGCAATTATATTTAAGTAAGCATAACAAAAATGTATTTAAATAGTTGTCAAAGTCAATATCAGATTTAAATGTATGTGGAAAACTCAATTTACGACCACTAAATCGAAGATTGAGGTCGTCAAGATTTACAGTACAGATCAGTAATTCTGTAATTTTCCTCGAGAAATATAGTTTCTGCAGTTAGAATTTGACAGCAGATACACCAACGTTAGAAAAAGGATAAATTTCCATGATTCTACAGAGACGCCCCTTTCCTCTTGCTTGTCTCGTTCAGCAAATAAAGCTTTTATTTATTCAGACAATGCACACATACGATATTCTGGGAGGGAAGGAATCCTTTATTCATTTGTAAGACAAATTTTCTCTATTTCAGATTTACCTTAACCAAATATTTTCTAATGTTAATTTTTCCCTTTTTTCTCTATTCTTTTTTTAACACTTGAATATAGATTTATTGCACTTAAGCTGTTAAAAATGACCTTACCGCTATAGATTTAACTGCAAGGCATATTGATGTTGTTAATATCTATAAGAACAGGGTTTCGTATAGATAAGTATACTTTTCTTACATTTCATATAATTAAATACAATGAAATGCAATGTTCAATAATAATTTAAAACATTAATCTGAAATTAATTATCTACCGTCCCTTCATCTCGTTTATCAATTGCATGATTTAACTGCATGTGTGAAATATATACGATATATGTACATTGTTGAAAAATATAAAATTTGTTTGTATGAGCTTCAGAAACAGGACGAAAAGCCAGGCTTGCCGATCTTTCTCCTGTTTCGCAGCAAGTACAATTTTTTTGTTCTTTCTTAAAATGTACATATATTGGTTTTATCGTGAAATTTACTCCCAACAGCTGAAGTTTTAGTTATTAAAATCTATATCATGGTCTCTAATTTTCAAAGATTCGTCATTGTGTAAACGCGGACCGCGAAGAGAGCCCCAAAATGAACTGGTAGTGAAAAAGAAATATTCACATTAGCGCTTGCTCGACATGGAAGTGGGATAACATGGTACTTTATTGGTCCAAGTACAAATTAAGCAAACATTTATTTGTGTTCCTGTTATTTGTACAATACAAGGCTGATTGCAGGATAAAATGATTTACTTGATCGGATTGTTTACCTTGTTCTTTATTTTTTTTTATCCTTTATTCTGAACTTTTTTTTCTCGATAATATCTTTTTGTAAACGCACTCATACTTTCGTATCTGGAAGTTTGTGTTTCATTTTTAAACACAAACTATAACGTTTTAAATTTCATTTCTCAACCTTTATTAATTTCTGTTTCTACCAAGATTCATCATGGCTTAAGCTAAAGATCGCTAAGAGGTCCCAAAAATAAACTTTGACGTGAACAATAATTTGAGTTTATGTAAAATCCATATTTTCCGTAGTAGGACATAGCGAGCTGTTATAAAACAATCTTTCGATATGAATTAACATGTCTCTTCGTAACATTATGGCATGGGAGTTCTTACATCAGGGAAATACACGTTAACTGTACGAACTCGAAGGACAAATGCCACACAATAGAATGAAAGACAAATTTAAGAAAAGATGAAGAATATAAAGAAACAAGAATGTGTCCATAGTACACGGATGCTCCACTCTCATTATCATTTTCTATGTTTAGTGGACCGTGAAATTAGGATAAAAGCTCTAATTTCGCATTAAAATTAGATTATCATATCTCAGGAAACATGAAACGAACGGACGCACAGACCAGAAAACATAATGCACCTCTACTATCGTAGGTGGAGCATAACAATAAAACAATTAATACAATATATGCATGTTCATAGTATTGATACTTCATATGCTCTATGAAAATGCCACAAAGTTACGAATGGTTTCACAAACTAAGGTCTGTCTAAAACGTTTAAATACATTTTTGTCGTACAAAAATATTAGTGTGAAATCCTTTAAGATTTAAGGATGTCTTAAAATCGTACAATTTAATACAACTAAAATGAGATTAAATATTTTCAACTGCCTATGTTATTGATGTGCGTTATAAATTGCGTAGTTATTCTATGTATGTAGAAGTATTTGACGAAAGATTATAAATTGATATTTTGTATGTATGATCGCCCTCAGTTAATATCATCCCTCGACCTTTCGGGTCTAAGATTGATATCATGATTTAGGGATGTTAATACATCTGATATAAAAAAAATCTAATGTAATAATTTTGTAATATTTTATAAATGTACAGACAAGTGATACGCATTATATACAATATACATGAATAAAGCTGTATATCCTTTCTCAGTTGTATCAGAAATATTTACATAAAAATCAAATTGAAAAAATTAATAAAAAGAAGTGCAGGTTAGACAGCAACTTTATTGGAATATCCCCTTACATAAATGATAAATTGAAAGAGGCAGGATCATACCATGAAGCACAACAAATAAAAAAGATAATTTGAAAGATCAAAATAGGAATTAACATAACTGCAGTTAATCAATGCAACAGCAATTATAGATTGTTCTGTAAAATAACATGTGTCGTATATCATATATAGCCAAAAAGAAATGACAAATTAACTTGCATCGAAAAATTAACACAGTGCAAGTAAATGGTTCACGATTGACAATAATTAACTTAACGAGTGTCGTTCGAAGTAACAGTTGTCGGTATACGAGCCATGTTATTAAACCTTCAGGAGTTAATTGATAAAAAGAACAGTTATAAACACAGAAAAAATGTTATATTTTGACAGTAATAAATTAAAAAATTTCATCCAGACATATACAAATAAGTGATGCGAGTTTCAAAAACCTGTAAAAAAGAATGTATACATTTGAAGGGTTATCATTGTGTTAACTGATTGTCCTGCATTATTATTTTCGGTTGATATTTGGCTGTTAGTGCACAATAAAATTAACGGTACCAATTTTCTTGCACCAGATGAGCAACTTTCAACACTATTTGCTATTTTGTGCCGGTAAATTTATTTTGTGGAGGCAGCCTCGCTCAAAATTGATAACCTCACTTCGTCAGGAACTAAGTCAGTAATAGTATTAATTTTGGCGTTGGTGCGGTTGATACTGTAGATGGACTACTTAGCTTTATTTTGTTATTGCCAGAATAAATGGCTTTCAAATATCATAAACGATTGGATAACCTGTAATAAGTTGCTAACCGGTATCAAAATTTAAAATGACCATACAATATATTAAATATAATAATGATATTATACACGTTTCTGTAACATTTAGGTCATTTAACAGATGTTTACGTTGATCAAAAAACATTTAAATAAGCATATATTGTGCATAGCGTTCTATAATTGATTATTACTAACATTATACATGAAATCTGTAATTCTATGAAAACCAATAAATATTCAATCGATTATAGTAAAATCACATGGTGCATCACCATATAATGACAAATTTAATCAACACTATCATTATTAATAACATTTAAATGAACGGTTCACTGTTGTTGTAGAGTCATTTGAAATTCGTGGATTTTAATCTTCAACAAAACATAAACATACCTCTGATTTTTTATTTTGATAACGACTATAAAAAAAACCCAGAGAAGATCCTGGATTAAGAGTTACATATGTATCTAAAAATGAAAAATATATATAGCCCATAGTGACTCGATCAAACTATTTTGTTCTTAGTCTATTTGCTCATTGTGTCTTGTACATCAACTGGAATCCGAACAATTTTCTATCATTGATATTTTAGTACCTTGTACCAGTTACGGACCAACCAGACTCATCATATTTTCATAAATAAATAATTGAGTTATTACCAAGATAGCAAAACTATACGCATGATCAACTTCCAAGCTTCGTTTTGAATTTGTACTTCACAGCATTGGAATAAATTATGAAGGAAGTTCTTGAGTTCGTTACATAATATACCTTTCACTATGGTATGATCTTTCACTATGGTATGATTATATCTAAGAACCACCTTATGGTTTACATAAATAACTTTTCCATTTGCATCGTATATTATATATACTTTTCTCTATTTATTAAATCAATATCAACATAATTGAAGTTATTCTAATGATTGCAGATAAACTACAGCTGCACCGGGATAACAACGTCATCGGAATGATTGGGTACCTCTGTTGGAACTACCATAGATCTTAGACGCTGCAATAAAAAATACATTTATCTTTCCCGCGTGCAAATCTCGTGTTTGTGAAACAGCATATCAGATATGATAGTGAGCAAAGGTAAAACTAATGAAATAATCGAAATCAAATTTGCATGAGGGAGTTGAAACCTTTGATATTATTTTCTAAATTGAAAAAGTTATTTTGTTTGATTTGCTCGCCCAATATTGTCAGTATAAAGGAACTTAGACCAACAAGCATACATGTGGGGGGTAGTTTAGATAGCTATAAAATAAGAAAAATTAACACCATTTCCCCCAGATTATACATGTACCAACTGAGAAATATAACATTTGTGATCCATTCGTTTCGAAAGTTCTTATAGTGTAGTGTTTGTTTCGTCAAGTTTAATGGACTCTCATGTTTTCGATTTTTTTTATAGGTTCAATAGTTTTCATTTGTTATAATGTTCTTACCAACCGAAATGCATCATTGACTTTCACTTTGGGGGGGGGGGGGGTTTGAGCTTTCTGGTGAAAATACATCCTTAAATCAATAGGTTTCTTGTAAGCAACAATCCTCTATTAAATATAAGGAAAACATGATAGGAACATTTTATCCATTTGGAGATAATTACTCAATATGGAGGATCTACTGGAACACTGCTATATACATTTGTAGAAACCACATTTTTGGAACGAACTGAAAGCTGAATCCTTTTTTATGTAAATGATTTTTTTCTTAAGCTACCCTATTTGTAATTCTCTAGATGTAAGTCAATATAAGAATCATACTTTACTGTAGATGTATATTCCTATATTTCCAATTCGATGGGATAGATGTTTTTAACATATTCTCCCGACTTTGATCATTTAGTGAGTAAAGATAATCGTTTAGACCATTCCTTTTTCGAATCTAAAGGCCAATCGATGCAGATTTTTTGCGCAGGCACAAAATTATGATTGTAACCAAAACTAGGTTTGTAAATTGTAAATCGTTCTAAGGATGTACTTAGGTGATCTTGGGTGAAATAAAATAAACCAAGACTTTAAAATTGATACTTTAAGCTGGAAGAGTATTACTTAAGGATCAAAACAAGCTAAAAATATTGAAAGGTCATGGAGCTCCTTTTCGAGATATTTGATTTATAAAATACGACGGGAAAAACTGACTCGGAAATTAACCTTACATTTGCAATGGTATTATTTGGGTTTCAAATCAAAAGAAAGAAAATCAAGAATCTGCTTAAATTTGATTAAATGACCTGTTATTAGCTATTTAGTCTTATATGAAAAAATAAATGGGTGTTATGGGGCAAAATATTTTACCTTGTATCGTATAGAAAACACCAAGGAGTCCGAACATCTTTCAAAACTTCACCTAAGTTCATCCTTAAGGTAATAGTTGAATTCAATATCAATTAACATCGATATTTACCAACATATTGTTTTGTTCACTCAGTCTTTTTCATTTTTAGCCATGGCGTTGTCTGTTTATTTTCGATTTATGAGTTTGACTGTCCCTCTGGTATCTTTCGTCCCTCTTTTTCAATAACGAATGCAAATTAACCCATTATGAAGATGCTATAAAACATACCTCTGCCATACTTCCTGGAGTTACGAAGAACAAATAAATTGCGTAACCTGGTATACACAATAGTGAAGATGAAACGATAAACCATCCTAACGTGTAGGACCAGGTTGGAAAATCATACGTCCCATACTGGGGTGGCATAGGCTGAGCTAAGGACATGATAAAAAGTGTCTGAAAAACAATAGATAAGTGATTGTATAGGCTGAGCATATAAAAGACATGATTGGCAGTGTCTTAAAATAATAAATACTATATTTTAGAAGAACAAACATGTATGTCAGATAAATTATCCTTTACTTTTTTTATTGCCAATTGACCATTTTCATATAACCGACAACAACTACATATTTTGTGGCGTTTGTTTTATTGCAATTCAGTGTTTTACTATTGTTCCGTTGTTTTCCTCGGTTTTGGTTTATGACACGGCTTTGTTTTCGCTTCATCGATTTCTGACTACTGCTGTTGCCTTTATTTAGGACATCCTGTTACTCGGTCAAGATCAACCAAAAGAGTAAAATTAAAGATATAATCGGTGCAATAATTTGGGGTGAAACTTACTGTCTTCCGATGATTTTATTTTGAACATAAAATATAGAATAGTTGATTTCCCCTAAATTCTATCGATTGTAAGCCTGATTTTACTTCTTTAAGGATGTACTTTGGTGAAATTAAATAAATCAAGAATCTAAAATTGATACTATAAGCCGTTAGAGCATTGATTAAGGATCAAATAAGCTAAAATTATTGATAGGTCATGAAGCTCCTTTTTGAGATATTTGTGGTTTAAAACATGGCGGGAAAACACTGACTCGGACTTAAATCTTGTATCTGCATTGGTATTATTTTGGTCTCAAATCAAAAGAAAGAAAATCAAGAATCTTTTAAAATTTTGGTAAATGACCTTTTATGAGCTATTAAGTCTTATATGAAAGAATAAATGGGTGTTATGGGGCAAAATATTTGACATTGTATTGTATGGAACAATACTAAGGAGTCCGAACATTTGACACGAATTCCAAAACCGCACCTAAGTACACCCTTAAGTTGCTTTTGCTTGGTTGATTGGCAGAATATCCAATCACATATTAGATTATCTGTTAAAAATTATTTAATGCGGAGTTAAAATCGTTCATATGCAAATAGTCTATTCACATCAGGGATGAAAAAGAGGGACGAAAGATACCAAAGGGACAGTCAAACTCATAAATCGAAAATAAACTGACAACGCCATGGCTAAAAATGAAAAAGACAAACAAACAAACAAACAAACAATAGTACATATGACATCACATAGAAAACTAAAGAATAAACAACACGAACCCCACCAAAAACTAGGGGTGATCTCAGGTGCTCCGGAAGGGTAAACAGATCCTGCTCCACATGTGGTACCCGTCGTGTTGCTTATGTGATAACAAATCTGGTAAATAGTCTAAACCGGTAGGTCACATTAATGAAAGGGAAGGGGATTGTAGTTACGACGTAAGGAACATATCAGCTATACATACCAACTTATCATTTTTTGTCAATTCCCCATCCACTTTAGAATAATATATATCATCTTTGAAAAGAATAGGTACATAACGCATAGAAAACATCTAATGTTAAAGCAAAAAGTAAAATCACAAAAATACTGAACTTAGAGAAAAATCTAATCGGAAAGTCCATAATCACATGGCAAAATCAAATAACAAAACACACCAAAAACGAATTGACAAAAATTTGTCATATTCCTGCCTTGGTACAGGCATTTTCAAATGTAAGATATGGTGGATTAAACCTGGCGCTAACCCTCTCACTTTGATGACAGTCTCATCAAATTCCGTTATATTTACAATGATGCGTGAACTAAACAGACATAATAAATAAAATAGTCAAAATATGGGTACAGCAGTCACCATCGTATAACAATTTTAAAAGGAACAATTGAACAGAACACAAAAACATCTATCTACAAACACATTCATTGATTCGCGTGTCTGACGTCAGAATATTTTATACGTCACATAAATTTGTCGTTCAATGTATATACAAACAATTTTAAAATTTCACATAGGCAATGATAGCATACAGGGTTAAAAAATCAAAAGTAACTATGTAAGAATAAATTTCAGAAATAGACCAAGATTTAAATTAGTCCAAAAGTTATATAGAATTATAAGAGTCAACAAATAGTTCATTCAACTACGCGATTGAATAATTTTGACGTTGATGGTTCAACGTATTTTGTAATTCATAATAGAAATATATCATAATGACATAAACTAGAAAAATATCATACTGACGTGATCTTATAAAGTACAGAGTCACGTTATAAGAACCAAAAATACAAAAAGTCGCATATACAAAACACACCAGCAAAAAATGAAAGACAATACAAACACATTGACGTGATGTTTTAGTACCGAGCCACGCTAAATGGATATCACATAAAACAATCCAACAGTTAAGTAATATTAATAATAGAACAAAGACAAATGAAAGAACAATAAAACACGTTGTTAAGATGATAAACAACATCAGTACGCAGAATCTATACACCAAGACCATCATGTATTATTTGTGAAGTTGATAAGGACTATTTATCAACAAGGTATTGGTACCTTCCGATAAACTTTTTTAGAAAAAGGACGAGACGTTCTTTGACATACCCCTGGTGCATCAACTTTCTACCTAGACACTGATGACGTTTTATAAAGTCTGAGTAGGAGCTGCAAGCTCTTGAATATCGAATAAGTTGGGAAATATATATCCCATATGCAGTTGAAGTTGGTATACTGCTACTAAGGTGGGGAAAATTTATAATTTCAAAATTAAAATCGTCTCGTTTGTCATAGATTCTGGTACTTAGGAAATTAGACCAATTACTTGTTCCTTGTAAAAAGACAGGTTATGTTGTCAGCTATCATTTATAATAATACTGTAACTGATCAACGAAAATGCAGTAACTGATCAACGAAAATACTGCAAGAGATCAACGAAAATTCAGTAACTGATCAACGAAAATTCAGTAACTGATCAACGAAAATACTGTAACTGATCAACGAAAATTCAGTAACTGATTAACGAAAATACTGTAATTGATCAACGACAATTCAGTAACTGATCAACGAAAATACTGTAATTGATCAACGAAAACATTGTACTTGATCAATGAAAATGTTGTACTTGAAGAATGAAAATACTGTACTTGATCAATGCAAAACAAATCTAAAGTAGTATTGATGAGCTGGATGTAAAAAAAAACAATGTCTAAAAGCATACGATATTAGCTTGTTAGAAAATCATGAGTGCAGTCAAACTATATATTCTATGACATAAGTTCTAAGCCAGTTGCTGCAATGTTTTATCGTATTCATCGTTTGCTTCCTGATATCTGGATCAGTATAGAAGTTTATTTTGAATAGTTACAAGAAATCAATCTTCTAAACGCTCTGGTGAAGCTATAAAAAAATAAAACTCGATATCAGTGGTTCTATTGAGAATGTTGTTTTAAAGGCAATAACAACGTTTTGTTAAATATTTCTTAAACGATTTGTATAAATGCTTAATTTGTTTTACATCGATGCTGTACTTACAAATAAAAACAACGGACTGATGGTCGTCCAACATATTCTCCAAAATATCCCTGGTCTAAATCCTAACATTGACTGAATGTCGTTACTAAATCTTTCAACACCTGGAAAAAACAGTCTCAACAATTATTCTTTATTTGAGGATTAACAATTCTTAAAAGAAGAGAGCTTATAGTTTATATAAACTTTTGATATCAACTTTGCTTAACTCTAAAGGGGAGCACACATTATTTATATACAAACTTTTTGGAAGCATATTAAATTAAAACTAAATTTTAAGAAAATGATAAAAATGGTTAATTTCTGTGTTATTTGATCTCTTGTGAAGAATTGTCTTATTGACAGTCATACTACATCTCTTATTTCTATATTTCATCAACTCTTCCAAAACGTATTCGCCTGTGTATGAATTAATAAATCAGTAAGACAAGACAAATAAAAGAATGAAAGCAAAATATCTTCTGACAATCTGTTGAGACATTATTTCAATATTATTGCCTTGTTAATTTTCAAAACGTATTTAATCTTTAATTAATATAAAAGGAAAAAACATTTTTGAAGTACCATAAATCCACGAGACAGCAACAGATTCAAGGAAAACAACAAATATAATTGATATCGGAGCTCCAAACACATCTAACAACTGGACGACATATATTCCACCCTGTAAATACATCGTAATACATATTTCATATTATACAGTAACATTTATCTTTTAAAGATTTTAATCACTTAACATACTATAACTTAGAACCTAATTATCGTTCTATTTAAAACAAATACGTTTTGAGAGTACATGTTTTTCAAATTGTTACATTTCATGATTAGTTTTAGAAACTTTTCTCCAGCTTTACATCCCTGATGAGTCTTATGTAGACGACACGCGCGTCTGGCTTATCAAGTTATTCCAGGTACCTTTGTTAACTATATCCACCACTGTGTCTCGTCGTAGAGGGTATCATCAGCCCAGTAGTCAGTACTTCGGTGTTGACATGAATATAAATTATATGGTCATTTTTACAAATTTTCTGTTTACAAAACTTTCAATTTTTCGAAAAACTAAGGTTTTTCTTACCCCAGGAGTAGATAACCTTAGCCGTATTTGGCACAACTTTTTGGAATTTTGGATCTTCAATGCTCTTCAACTTTGTATTTATTTGGCTTTTTAACTATTTTGATCTGAGCGTCACTGATGAGTCTTATGTAGACGAAACGCGCGTCTGGCGTATAAAATTATAATCCTGGTACTTTTGATAACTATTTACACCACTGGGTCGATGCCACTGCTGGTGGACGTTTCGTCCCCGAGGGTATCACCAGCCCAGTAGTCAGCACTTCGGTGTTGACATGAATATCAATTATATGGTCCTTTTTACAAATTTTCTGTTTACAAAACTTTCAATTTTTCGAAAAACTAAGGTTTTTCTTACCCCAGGAGTAGATAACCTTAGCCGTATTTGGCACAACTTTTTGGAATTTTGGATCCTCAATGCTCTTCAACTTTGTATTTATTTGGCTTTTTAACTATTTTGATCTGAGCGTCACTGATGAGTCTTATGTAGACGAAACGCGCGTCTGGCGTATAAAATTATAATCCTGGTACTTTTGATAACTATTTACACCACTGGGTCGATGCCACTGCTGGTGGACGTTTCGTCCCCGAGGGTATCACCAGCCCAGTAGTCAGCACTTCGGTGTTGACATGAATATCAATTATATGGTCCTTTTTACAAATTTTCTGTTTACAAAACTTTCAATTTTTCGAAAAACTAAGGTTTTTCTTACCCCAGGAGTAGATAACCTTAGCCGTATTTGGCACAACTTTTTGGAATTTTGGATCCTCAATGCTCTTCAATTTTGTATTTATTTGGCTTTTTAACTATTTTGATCTGAGCGTCACTGATGAGTCTTATGTAGACGAAACGCGCGTCTGGCGTATAAAATTATAATCCTAGTACTTTTGATAACTATTATAAATTTACTGTTTGCAAAAGTTAGAGTTATTCGAAATACTGAGGATTTTTTCATCCCATGGATAGATTACCATAGCCGTATTTGGAACAACGTTTGGAATTGTTGGTTTGGAACAACGTTTGGAATTGTTGGTTTGGAACAACGTTTAGAATTGTTGGTCCTCATCGCGTCTGGTGAATCAAATTTTAAGCCTGGTACCTTTTATAACTATTTACACCACTGGGTCGATGCTACTGCTGGTGGACGTTTCGAATGCGAGGGTATCACCAACCCAGTAGTCAGCACTTCAGTGTTGACATGAATATCAATGATATGGTCATTTCTATGAATTTCCTGTTTGCTAAAGTATGAATTATTCGAAATGCTAACGATTTTTTTATACCAGAAAATAGATTACCTGAGCCGTACTTGGCACAGCTTTTTTGGAATCTTTGGTTTCAATGCTATTCAACTTTGTACTAGTTTCGCTTTCTAACATATTTGATCTGAGCGTCACTGATGAGTCTTACAATGTATGTATACGAAACGCGCGTCTGACGCATCAAATTATAAGCCTGGTAACTTTAATAATTATTAACGTGTGTGTTCGTTTACTTGCCATAAAACTATCTTTTGAAATAAGGCTTGGGATATGAACTCGAAATTATTGAGAATTATTCTGATTTTCATACATGTGAGAGGTGCAGCTATCTATAAAACCAGGTTTAATCTTCCGTTTTCTACACACGAAAATACCTTTTCCAAGTCAGGAATATGACAGTTGTTATCCATTTGTTTGAAATGTTTGAGCCTAAAACATTTCCATTTCCTACGGGACATTTCGTTTAGAAATTTCCTCAAATTTCGTTGTTTTTTTTTTTTATTTCACTTTATGTACTTACATATGTTATAGTAGGAAGTGAACCTAAAACGCAATAACACATCAGACCAAGAACGAACAATTTTCTGTGTTTTCGTAAATGTGGCCACTCATCTAGTATGCCTGTAGTTATTGCTTCTAATCCTCCAAACTGGAATGAGAAATTTATAACTGAGATATGATTATAAATTTGCTTTTATGTTCTTAGCAGAAGTAATCATCTTTCCTATTGGCGCATACAATACACGAACATTAACGCAAACAAGTCTGTGGGCTTCGGTTTTTGTCTCTTTGACACATGCCCCATTTCTATTCTCAATTTTATTATATGGCACGAGCAATCTATTTTTTTTTTAAACCTCTATTTATGAATTATAAGTGGAAATTGATTATGTCGATGTATAATATAGATAAAATTTGTTTGATATAATGTAACAGATTTGATGCCAATCACTAATTAAAAGTGTAATATTCTCTCATTCATACAGCCAGAGGCAAAGGCTGTGTTTTTGTTGGAAACATATTGCTTTAATATATGCGCATATTAAATCTCGTATTTATAAAATGAAACTGGTATCAAAAGATTTTATTATAATTTGATGTATCATGATGGTATTTGCTAAAATATCTAAATAAATATAATTAGTTTCAAATTAACAACAATATGAAGAAGGATAACTCCGACCTATATATATTGCATGTTGTATCTGGAATAAAATAAAAACTGTCGTTCGTTGTAAAATATTTAGCATAAAGGACTAACCCATGGTAAAATCAGTATAAGTTCAAACCGCAATTAATTATTTCTTAATTATTATGGATGAGAAGACAATTTGATGCTTTGAGCCTTTGTATTTAGCTTTCCGTTTCTTTTTTTGTTGTTTTATTTTAATTTGTTACTTACTGTTGTATCTAATCCAAGTGTTATCAACATAAAAAAGAATAAGATTGCCCAAAAGGGAGATAACTCTAATGATGACAGAGCCTCGGGATAAACAATGAATATCAATCCAACATCTGAAACAAATATAATGACGATATGTAATTGATGCATACTGATTAGTGTTCATAATCAAATTGATGGACTGTAAACAATTTCGTTCGGTTTAAGGCACATTATTGTTTCATTCAGGTAAGTTGAGGTACGTTAAAGATTAAATATATGGTTGAGTGAAAATTATTTATTTACTAAATATGGGAGCTAATCACACATGCATAGAGCTTTAAAAATACTAAGTACCCTTTCACGCCCGGTCCGTGTTTTTGTCAGATGTATGTTTCTACTTTGGTTCGCTTTGTTTAGTTAAGCCCGTGTCAACTGATTTTTATAGTTTGCTTTTATGTTGTAATGTTACACCACTGTACATGTTGGCGCCTTCAAACATGTTTAACCCCGCCACATTCTTATGTGCATGTTACAAGTCAGGAGCCTGTAGTTTTGTGGTTGTCGTTGGTTCATGTCTATCGTATTTGCTTTTCGTAAATTATTTTGCTATAAATTAGGCCGTTAGGTTTCGGGGATAAATTATTTGATGTTTTTCATGTTAGGACCTTTAAGCCGACATTACGGTATTGTGTTTTCTTATTTTTTGGAGGCCGTAGGATTGCTTATAGTTGATACATTGTAACATCCACTTCATTAAATCTTTGATGGATAATCTCATTTGCATTCATACAAAATCTCCTTATTTTATAATGAAGACAGTATAAGAAGAGTCAAATGCTGGTCCCGCATTCAACAATTAATGTTCTTTTTTCAAATACGGAGATGACTATCCCAAATACAAAAGATGCATGTTAAATTTCGTGGTACAGTGTATCTAATATTCAATGCTATCCTTCATTTCATTACCATCTCTGGCAACGTTATCCACTGTTTTCCCAGACATATGTGACATATGACCAAGTACCGAAAATACAACAAACCCTGCCAGGAAACTTGTGATACAATTAATTGTACTCGTCAGCAATGCATCTCTGAAAAAAATTAGAAAAATATTTGCACCACATAGCTAAAAATTCAATATGTAATTCCTAAAAACACGAAACCTGAGGTTCAGGGTAAATGATAACTTCAAATAAAATTTGATGATGAAATAAAATGCATTTAAATATTCAATAATTAAAATAATTATGAATACTTATAATTTAGACTCAGTCTGTTAATGTTGATAAATGGCCATCAATAATAGAACTACTGCATACAATATGATAATGGATGGTGGTTTAACGTCGAGCAGTAAATTAATTATTCATTAAATTGTGCACCCAGTGTATCGGGCTATATATAATGATAATACAAAAGCACTGAAAATAGTAGGTCATCATTTTACTGACCAATTTAACAACCTTATAATAAATATACCAGGATTAAAATGTTGCACGACTTACGCGCGTTTCGTGTACAACAGATTCGTCAGTAACCATCAAGTGCGATTCCGTACACGTTATTTAAAATTTCACGTTGAAACATTTTTTTTTAAATTATTTAGCGAGATTGATAAACATTGTGATGTATTGCCTTGCTGTTTTTTTGTCAGTTTGCTGTCCTATTGATTTCTATTTGGCAACTACTTCTAATCATATGTATAATAAAAGGAGTGGAAAGACTTTAGTGAAAATCTTTTCTAAAATAATAAAAGATTGGTAAAATAAGGGAACGTCAATTAAACTTCAAGGGGTTAATGTTTTTTTTCCTAAATAAAATATTCTGCCAAGCAATTTGCATGATGCACAAAATAAACTCATCATAGATACCAGGATTGAAATTTTATATTAACGCCAGACGCGCGTTTAGTCTAAAAAGACTCTTCTACGAACAATTGTCAACACAACACTACAGAGAACAATTCAAATTCAACTAAAATTCCTATTATATTTTTTTTGCTTCGGGAGGTTCAATAATTTCTGCTCCTCTCGTCTCACCCAATAAGTAATACTTGGCGATTATGTATCAAAGCATGTTAAATATCTTGCGCATATACTGTAAGTTATATATTTTCCCATTCAATCGGTTGAGGGTTTTATCTACTACTTGTGTGTCTTTTAATTTACCTTATCAGTGACGCTTGAATCAAAAAGAGTTAAATAGGCCAAAAAAAGTTCAAAGTTGAAGCGCATTGAAAACCAAAAATTCCTAAACGTTTTTCCAAAAACAGCTAAGGTAATCTATTCCTGTGGTAGAAAAGCCTTAGTATTTCAAAAATTCAAAGTTTTGTTAACAGATAATTTATAATTATGAACACATCAATCATAACTCAAGTCGACACAGAAGTGCAGATGACAAAGAAAACCATTCTGAATCAAGACTTTTCCTATACCTATTAATTTTGAAGAAGAAAAAATTATTTATAACGTCGATTTTTTTTTTAAATCTGACTTAGACACGCCCGCCCCCTTTTTTCCTTTGAATATAAATGGTTGATCCCTAAGTCTGCAGTATTTACCTGTAGCAGTTATTGTCTAACTTGTTGTAACTTGATAGCGCTAAAAGTACACCAAAACCTGGACCTAACGAAAAGAAAATTTGTGCTGCAGCAGCAATCCATATCTGTAATTAGAATTTTAGATATTTGTAGTTGAAATCTCAAGGTACAACTCATCACAGTTTTGGAATAGGAGGAAACTCGACGCTTCTGTACATTCACAGATTCTGAATTGGTATTATTTTTCTTACAGAAATAGTAAAAATTGATTTTATAAAAGTATTTATATACAATTATTGTTACTAACTCATAAGATTCCAAAATAAATTTGATGCGCCTGAAAATTATAAATTTATTCATTGGCGTTTAAGACTTTGATCGTAAGGTTTGGCAACCATCTATATACATGTATATACTACATTTATGCATGAGTGCATTTTCGTATGTATTGAAATATTATACTACATTAGTTCAGAAAGTATTGCGTGCATTTTCATAAGGATTTTGAAGAATAGAACAAAGATGCGAGACTAATTATTGCGATTTCTAAGCATCGTACACAGACAGATAGACGTATCAGATATCGGAATGAGAGTTATTACGATATTCGCCCACCCGCATTATTCGCATGAATAGAAAACTCGCAATAATATCTTAATTTAACGGAATCAATGCAAAAGAAAAAAATAACCAATATATGGAAAGTCCATATATATTTGAATGTCAAAATCAAAATCACAAATGCATTAACCAAATAGATTACAACAGTCATATTCCTGACCTGTGATCAGTGATACGTTTAGACTTACTCTAGTTTCAAGGAGTTTATTCCAATCTGGAGTAAGATAATACATAATTCCTTTCCACGATCCCGACAACATACAACCCCTCACTAATAAAATTATCAGAACAGCATATGGCATGGTTGCTGTTATCCAAACTGCCTGTTAAGTCAAAACGATATTATCAATATAACATATATAGATATAATAAGATGTGGTATAAGGGCCAAGGAGTGCATGATAGCCGTTATCATTTATACTGCAGGAAAATAAAATAAAAGGTATAAATTTAAAGATTTTTACTTAGAAAGTTTTCAACTCCCTTAAGGATGTACTTGGGTGAGGTTAGGTAAAAATTAAGAAATTAAGAAATTAAAAATGATACTATAAGCTGGTAGAGCATCAACTAAGGATAAAGATAAGCTAAAAATATTGATAGGTCATGGACCTCCTTTTTGAGATATTTGAGATTTAAAATATGGCGGGAAAAGGCTGACTCGGACTTTTACCTTATATTTGCATTGGTATTATATTTGGGTCTCAAAACAAAAGAAAAAAAAATTAAGAATCTTCTAAAATTTTGGTTAAAGACTTTTCATGAGCTATTTAGTCTTATATGAAAAAATAAATGGATGTTATGGGGCAAAATATTTTACATTGTATTGTATGGAAAAACACCAAGGAGTCAGAACATTTGACACAAATTTCAAAACCTCACCTAAGTACATCCTTAAGCAAAGGTGACCTCAGATGGATTTGGAAGGTTCTTACACATCCTTAGCTTTCATTTATTTGGCTTTGACCGTTCTTCCTAATCCACCAAAAAATGCGTATCTGACGCATTCAATTTGTTAAGGTTATTTTTATTCTTTTTATCTGACTATGTATCAAGGTTACAGTCTTGTAATTGACTGCTCCATAGTCTAATATGCAAAACAGCTGATCTTTGAAAAGATATTAAAAAATTGTACATAGAAATATTTTTTCATGTTCATATCATGTATGTACTCTTGTTAAATTGTGATTTAATCGAGAGAAAAAGTGGGCTATGCCATGAAGAATAAAAAGTAACGTAACCCTGAAGTCAAAACATTTTTTTTCTACTCTCTGTTTGCGGTTTTTACTAGGCCGCATAACTTCCAATAAACATGATATCCTTCCACTTTCCTGTATTGATATCTCCCAAAAGATGCAATTTTTTAAAATCTATAATATGTTTCAATTCAGCATAAACCTATAATCTAACAGAAAAAAATGAGCCGAGTAAAAAGTTCTGAAAAAAATGAACTAGTTTGTTTCCCTCCATGTTTTGATAATACATAATACCAGACTGGTACCTTAATCGGTGGCTGTTATCCATGATGATTTAGAGCAAGATGATATGCTGGCATATGTTGTTGCTATCCCTTACACAAGTAACGATTTTAAATCTTTATAACTTCTACCAGTTTGCACACGAGCGCGTCCTTGTCGTTTCTGATGTCTTTTGTCACATATACAAAAGTACCCATTAAAACTTTTTAATTACGAAAAAGAGAAATTATATTTCATTACCAGAATTCAACCAACAGCTGTATAGATTACTTACCATTAGCTTTATTTAATATGCGGGTTGTTATTCTTTTGGATACTACAACGTGCATGTGTTTTTTGTGATTTTTTTTTATTTGTTTGTTTTTGTTTGTGTTTAGTTTAATGATATATAGTCTAGCTAAGTTAAGGGGGATGTTTATGCGTATAGTATACTTTGCTGTGCTACATCTTTCCCATTCACACCCAATTCTAGTTTTGGAACCCTAACTATTTTGGAAAACTAAACTTTTTGATGATCGATGGATCGGTACTTAAAATATTTGGAAAGTGTCACATTAACATTGCTAATTGGACAATACACAAAAATGGTAGATAAGGTCACGTTAGATAAGAGTTTACTTTTTTGTGGATAAAGTCAAGATATAATATTGATTATCGATCAAATAGTATAAAAAAACAAGATAAAAAGAAGAAAGTTACAATGTAATATAAAAGGAGTAGAATAAATCAATGTTGCAAGCAAAAACCGTTATCCGAATAAAAAAAATTTATAGCCTTAATGACAAAGACAATTCTACGAACAATTGTCAACACAACACTACAGAGAACAATTCAAATTCAACTAAAATTCCTATTATAATTTATTTGCTTCGGGAGGTTCAATAATTTCTGCTCCTCTCGTCTCACCCAATAAGTAATACTTGACGATTATGTATCAAAGCATGTTAAATATCTTGCGCATATACTGTAAGTTATATATTTTCCCATGCAATCGGTTGAGGGTTTTATCTACTACTTGTGTGTCTTTTAATTTACCTTCCCCGAACTTTTGACCCCTCTCCACATTGCAAAGTAAACTATGATAAATACACCAAACAGACATAAAGCTAATATCCAGTTAACACCTCCTACATCTTCAAGAGCATCAGCATAATTCAACCCGAGTACTTGGTATCTACAATGAAAGTAGGGTGCAGACTCATTAAAACATGTCCATGTGCTTAGATCTTTACAATGATTAAAATGTATACTGATAATAAAAGAAAATTTATTACATTATAGCAAGTTTGTTTTTTTATATATTGTTTGCCCCATTTGCATACATGTATCTTATTGAAAGAGTGTCGCATTGAATCTTTTCAATAGAATTTTTTCAAATTTCAATAAATAAGTTTCTTGGTGACTCTTGGCCATGGCTTAAAACATGTAAAAGAACACCAGCCAGTGAAAACTATATTAAAATCAGTATTTCTAAATAATCACTTTTTAAATTACCCGGACCCTAAATTTAACAGTTTTGGTAAAATTTGACAAAAGAAACTTAACAAATCTTACTCAAAGAATTCTTCTGTTGCCGTCTTTGTGTCGTCGACTATAGTGATATTGGTTACGTTTGCAATAGTCAGATTCAATGGATTCAATGTAACGGAATTATTCGCATTGTTTTTTGAACTGATATTTAGCAAATGTTTGGAGTCAATAGTATTTTGAACTGCACCTCGTCCTTCATATACCACACATTTGTCGATACTATTCCATGAATTATTACAAGATTTCCATGGCACATCTGATGCCATCGCTGAGAAAAAATAGAACACTGCCCATGCAATTATAGTGTTGTAATACCACGAAACATAGGTTGCAATTACCACTATTGCTAATCCAATTCCTGAATAAAAGATAGTAACAGAGCAAAACATTATTCATACAGTAATATTATCCATGTTTATATAGATATTTTTTCCATTAGTTATCTATCTAACTTCGTAGGAATCTCCATTTTTAAATTCATTGCACAAAATGTACATGTATGGTAGTATAGACGTTTTTAAAGATCCTAATAAGACCGGTTTTGTTTTCATGTTCTCAAAATGTTGGCTGTATATCTGTTCTGTAATAATATTTCAGATTATGGACTGAAAACTTGGTGTCAAGCTTAACAAATGGAAATTTGCACTTTTCTTTTATTGTGGTTTTTTGCTATCTTAGTATCTTGGTTCCTTATCCTCTTGGTGTATTATCCTCTTATTTTGGAACCTTGGTATCTTTTTATCAACTTTTGAAGAATATGGATACGTGTTTCTCGTTTCTCGTTTTTTTATTTTATATAGATTAGACCGTTGATTTTCCCGTTTGAATGGTTTTACACTAGTAATTTTGTTGTTCGGTGTGAGCCAAGGCTCCGTGTTGAAGGCCGTACATTGACCTATAATGGTTTACTTTTTTTTTTAATTGTTATTTGGATGAAGAGTTGTCTCATTGGCACTCACACCACATCTTCCTATATCTATCTACTTGTTAAGTTTAAAACTACGCTTACATTGTTGTATATTATGATTTTAATTTGATTTTTGGTGTTTTAACGCCTCTTTTAAGCACCACATTTAGGCACTTTCGTGGCGGCCAGTTTTATTGGTGTAGATTGCCGTAGTGCCCGTGGAAAACCACCAACCTTCGATAGGAAAACTGACAATCCTAGTCAATTGGAGTCGAGTGCACTCGCACTAGCGAGGTTCGAACTCACAATCTCAGTATTAACTGTCTAGTGATTACAGTAGTAAAATACTTAGACTACTAGGCCACCGAGGCCCCTGTTGTATATTATGGGGGTTACTTTCTATAACTGTTTAAGTTTTGGTTGCTTTCAAAATATTGTGTATGTTCTCATGAAATTTAACAGTACAGATATGTGTTATGACTGCAAATGTGACATCTATTCACCAGATTTTGTATAGTATGTTGATATGAATAGCATATATATAACTGTTTAAGATATTTTTATCGGTTGCTTTCAAAATTTTGTCAATTTTCTATGAAACGTCTATTCATTATAGTACGACATGCTAATTTTTTATGCAAATTAAATTTTGAAAAAGAAGTAAATTAAAGACGATTTGCGATCGTGATATATATAATCCATATAAACACTACGTTTCTGTATTTAAGTGTTACATACCCTTTAAAGCGGGACATATTCTCTTCCAGACTGTCAAACACCCACATCTTTGGAACTGTCCTAATGCAAGTTCCATATAGAAAAGAGGTAATCCTCCAAAGATTAACATTATAACATATGGTATCAAGAAAGCACCTATATAGGTAAAAAAAACAGTCTGTTGTAAAAAAACGGGTGAAAATACCACAAAATTATTATACATGTAATACTAATTTGCCGAATAGCTTGTAGTCAGCTCTTTTGCATTGATATGAATAACCATTGATATGTCAACTGTTTTTGAAATACTTAGGATTTTCATACCCGCGAATGGATTACCTTTAGTCGGTTGCATTTTACACAACCATCAATGGATCTTCAATGCTCTGCAACTTAGTACTTTATTCGGTCATTTTTGCTAATTTCTTTTTATTCAAACTTAACTGATGCTTTTTTAAAAGTAATCCTGATAACTAAGACGAATTTATTTATAACTGTTTAATGTTTAAAAGTAAAAACATATTTGCTTTTCTCTTAACTTGGAGTTATTCTTTTCATGTTCGCACATACGTGTTCGTGTGTATTTTGTACATTGAGCGTTTATCACAAAAACCCATGTTATATGTATCAAATTCAGCATTTATTTGTTTATCAAGTAACTGACCACTAAAGTACATTGGTGAAAAGAGAAACATTCAGAGACAAAGAAACCCAAATTCAATATCTAGGGCAAGGTGGAGAAGTTAGCATTTGTCATCTTAGTAAATGCATACTAGTATACAAAACGACCAAATCGTGATGACGTCATTCAAATTCTTTCTGATCAGTCAGATGAATCATCGATATATCAAAGTATTCACATTGTTCTTTGATCATTGTACTTTTATTTATTAGCATTTCTAGTTTCTGTAAAGATTTTTGCTTAATAATCGATTGATGTTTCAAGATTATCTTCTTATTTTGATACATCGTGATCATTTATTATGATGTCTATGAATTCATATCAAAGTACAGAAAATATGATTAAATGCATATTTCTCTAGGAATATAAAGTTCACATTTGCATGTTTTATCCTTATGTAATCCTGCCTATTTACATTTATAAGCCATGTGTCATGAAACATTATTCTTGCTTTATAAGTTTTCGATAGCTACGACATTGTTGTTTATGATCACTTATTGATTATTTCATTATTTTCTTTTTCCCTAAATCATCTACCGTCATCAAATTGATATAAGAAGATATGATACAAAATGTATGAGACAACTCTCCATCCAAGTCACATGTACAATTTACAAAGTACGGTCTTCAATACGGAGCCTTGGCTCACATTGAACAGTAAGAGCTATAAAGGGCCCCAAAAATGACTAGTGTAAAATTATTCAAACAGGAAAACCAATGGTCTAATCTATATTAAAACGAGAAAGAGAAATATTTATGAACCACATAAGCAAAGTTAACGACAACTACTGTTCCTAATAAAGTACTTTCAGTGATCAGTTACTCAATAAATCTGAACATGCCAAATTTTATACACATAAAAGAATAATAAACGCTCGAATGCAAAATACATGTGAGGACAGGACAAAATAGATCCCATATTTCACATGTGTACGCCACCCGCGCGTTTTGTCGATTGTTCATCTTATGATCTTGTGATGTCAATGAAATCATTGATATATTCTTTGTATCTATCCGCTCTCATTATATTTTGTTTTGTTTTTTAACTACTCTTTCTTCTATAAGTCTAAATAAGACATATGTTAATGCTAATGTTTCATACGGACATTTGAAATTGTATATCCTGTCAGGGGAGCCCAAAGCAAAGTACTTGCAAATTTGTTAATATCGAAGATAAACCTTTACCATATGGATGAAAGGAAAAATACTCTGCATATAATACACTTGTAGAACCATGAGTGCTTGGTATATATTACATTGACTGCAAATTGTACATATGTATCTAAAACTATAAGTCATGTGCGGTTTCAGTTCTTGAGGTTTTAATTAGTTATTTTGCTAAATTATACAATAAGGGGAAACCATTTTGAATATAGTAGAATTCTGTTTAAGGGGGCTCGGGCCTATTCGAAGTTTCTATCAGAAGTGCCGTATTTTTTGTTATTTTATTCTTTACAGAAAGTGAATCCAATTGGTCGAAAAAAAATAAGGGGTCACGGACCATTTAAGCTCAAAATTTCACTTTTAAACAGGTATGCAAAGGGGACCATTTTTCAATGAAATGATAGGGAAAATAGAGGTGTTAACATATTTTTATCGGAATATCAAAAAAACTTTCTATGACACTTGGTCCAAAACTGTAATATAAAAAGCTGAAATATAGCTTCAAAGAATGAGCAAATAAAAAACATAGGTCACCGAAAAGGAAAAAAAATTTTTGCCTTAAAACCCAAATTTTGGAGGGAAAATGGTGACAATTGGTGAAATGTCATTTTGACCCTTTAACAAATACGGATAATAACGAAAATATTCTATTTTTTTGTAACAAAATAAAACTAGTACAAAACATTTACCGTCTTATTTTCCCTTAGGGAAATACAAACATCATCCTAGCTGCGAAACCGTAGCACTTATGATCCTTAGATATTGGTTTGACAAAATTATTTGAGAAACTTGGCTCGTTGATCTCATGACCCATTTGATTTGAATTCTTTTTTTTGGGGGGGAGGGGGGTGAACCAGAAATCTGTTGTCTGCAATCACTTAAAATAGAACATAATGATCATAATAGCTCCGGATTTGGAGCTACCACCAGCCATGCTTTATAAAATAGAAAATAATAATGGGATTATACATTTAAAATCATGATGTATGATTTGAGGTTAGCTTATGTTTAGTGGTTATTCTTCTAATGAAGAAATGTCAGAAACATAGTTATTTTTAATGTGTAAAAGGAAAAAAAAAATTGCAAGATAATTATTTTTGCACCTGTGTTTATAACAATTAAATTACACATCAAAATTAATGTCATGTTACATGAAAAATGGAATTTATTCAAAATTTCACTTTTCTATTCTTTTTTATTTAATTGTCCTTGTTTTGAGATTGTTGAATTTTTTTCTGATTATGCGGTTTTATGACCTTTGATACATAAATGAAAAAAGTTAATGAAAATTTTATTCCTAAAGAAACGCTGAGTGTTCGTTTAACATTCGGCAGTTATACATGTATCTAAAAAATTATTTCTTCAAAAGTTAATAACTATTTTACAATTAATTTACCGACTTCGTTCTTCATGTTACAATTACTTTGTCATCAAAAATATCAGGGTTATTATTTTGCAAGGCAGACGCGGATTTGAACTTCAGAACGCTCGCTTCAAACAGGTTAAAAGACAAAATAAAGTTCGAAGTTTAAGAGCATTGAGGGTAAAAAATTCCGAAAAATAATTACGGTTATCAATTCCTATACAAAATAGAAAATTATTAGCAATTCAAACCATTTAAAGTATTGTAAATAATTGATTTTATAAATATGACAATATTAATGATAATTCATGTTAACAAAAAAGTGCTTTAATTCAATATAAGTGATAGTCGGGTAAATGATATACGTGCTGCTTAGGAGGTTAATGTACTTGTACTTAGTCACACTTATGAGTATGGTTGCGTCAACCATATTTCCTTAATGTTTTTCATACTTCATAGAAACACATATTAGTTACATTCCGATTAACACAATTGCAAACAGCATTGATGAATGTTAAAATATATGATATAGGAATTTAGATGTAATAATGAAGAAAAAAATATTGGGGTCACGTGCTACAAAATAATGTAAACTTAATTTACTTCACAATGTTCTATAAAAGGTCGAATATCTGCGTTTTTAAGTTTTAAAATATCAAAATTTTCGAATCAAACGAAAAATACTCTGTTTTTATTAAACCTGTCGGTCTTAATAGTAAGGTGAAACACATATTTTTTTGTCATTCACATAAAAAGTCTTACAAATGATTTGCATTTCTTAATATTCGCACATTTCATGAGATATCTAGACCAATTGTATTTTGAAATTACAATTCAGGATGGTACATGTAGCAGAAACTCAATCATTTCTCAATATAATTCTATTTGTCTTTTCCATTCTTAAAAAAATATAAAACAAGACGTTATAAACGTTATTTGTCCGAAAAGCTTTTCCGGTTTTACCTTTACCATCAAAGCCGAATATTTGAAAGCCAAGGGTTGAAAATGTTAACAGCTATAACCCCCAAAAAGGACGTTTTAAAAATGGTCACATCCATCTTAGACCAACTTCTCGGGGTGATTTTGAACCATAGTTTCTGTATAATTTCAAAACTTAAAGAACGGAGCAATTTAGATTCCTTGTTATAGTTGCTATACTATTTTTCTAGTTATTGTACTATGATTTATATAAATTATGCACCTGCTCTTCAGACATCCACTTATATGCATAATTTATTATGCATGATCATAATATATGCATGTTATAATTTTTTAATGATAGATGAATTAAATATTTATAATTCTTCTTTTTTCAATTAAAAAAAGTCCCTGAAAACTTCTGTATATATCACTACTAATGATAGACATATATTTATTAAACACTCCAGGCACAAACAGTATTTTTCTGACAATATTGCCAGGATCTGAACTTTAAGATACAAAGTTGAAGACAGTATTCATTTCACGCATCCTGTTTTGATTATCATATAAATAAAGCAGGCCTCTTGCTAATTAATGTTACTTATTATGTCCAAGAAATATGTTGATCAGCATTATCTCTTTTGGGCTGATTGTAGTGATGGCGTTAGCGCAAAAAATCATCTATGACATTAATACTCAGGTAAGTCATGTATTATCAAGAACGGCATTGAAACGGCTTTAAATTTTTAATTCTTTCGGTTCCAATCGATTTCTCTCCGTCCAAATATCTAATTTTGGTTGACGATTTAACGTCATGTGTGTATTTGTTGTGTATACGATCTGCAGCAGTGAGGTTGGCAAAGGTTTACAATATACCAACATGATAGATATAGATTCTACCACTGCATCAAGTGTGATACGATATTTATCCACTCGAGACATTTAAATTTTCAAATTTAAAACACGAGGCTCGCCGAGCGTTTTACATATTTTCCATTCTCAATTATATTTTAATAATGTTAAGTGGCCATAATGACATTGTCAGTTCATGGACTGCAGGGATCCAGGTATCCAGTAGTCCGTAAAGATTCAGTGTATAGTTTTCTCATTGGTAATTATACCACATCCCCTTATTTTTTTTACAACAGGTTGCAGATACACGATTTTTTATTAGTTTTTATTGGTTTTGAACTGGCATGCAGTATTTTAAATCTGTTCTATATTTCTTAAGTGTTTTGTTAGTTGTTTTTGTCCTGTGTGTCGATCAGATGAGCTTAACAATAAATTCATCATAGATACCAGAACTTAATTTTGTACATACGCCAGACGCGCGTTTCGTCTACAAAAGACTCATCAGTGACGCTCGAATTCAAAAAAGTTAAAAAGGCCAAATAAAGTACGAAGTTGAAGAGCATTGAGGACCAAATTCCTAAAAAGTGTTGCCAAATTCAGCTAAGGTAATCTATGCCTTAGGTAGAAAAGCCTTAGTATTTCCAAAAATTCAAAATTTTGTAAACAGTAAATTTAAAAATATAACCATAATTCAGTGGTTTTCGAGATTTAACGGGAACGCTTAAACCCAAACAGGGATGTATCATATTCAAGAATAAACTAAAGGAGCTATATGACCAAAAGAAACATTCAGCTTTTAAAGATACACGAACAACCTAGATTAAAGAAGAATTTAAATAGAACTAAACGACTTTTGTCAAAACAGCGTTATGAAGGGCTTACAATCAATAAATCTGCAATAACCAAATGAATGCGAAGATGGTATATTATTGATACAATACATGTATTTCCTTTTGATTATTGTGCAGTATTCATCTGGCTACCGAATTCTTTGTTTACGTATGAACCACTCTGGTATCTAGTTGGAAGTAAAATTTAATACGTTTACCATGCGATGAAGTTGCGTTTATGTCTAAGTTTTGTTGGATTTTCCCAACATGATTACATTTTGACTGATGTTCAGAGATGGGTCCGATTACTTTCAATGTAATTGTTTAAATTACAATTACTTTGTCATTTGTACGATTAAATTAAATTAATGATTACTTCATTTCTGATCTGATTAAATTAATGATTACATTGGCAAAGTAATCATGATTACATCTGATTACAATGAATTTAAAAAAAAAACATTTTGAATGATGAGAATGAATTAACGTTTGATATAACATTAGTTCTTTTTAGAAAGAATTTTGTTTTATATATATTTTAAAATGATAACTTCAAACTTCATATATTTAATAAACCACAAATGTTCCCTACAGACATACATGAACATTGTGTCACCCATTACACTTTATCCCCATTGATCTCTGAATCATTTTGACTTCAATTGAATATGGCTTTATAAAGAGTTTGCTGTTTGTCTTCTGAACTCTTCCAGACTTTATATGTATTTCAAGGTGCAGTTTTTTGCAAGTTAAAATATGGATGAAATAAATTTAAAAGATAAAAATTATGAAAAAATTTAATAGAATTGTTTAAACAAATTGTAAACAAAAAACAAGTACTATAAGTCAATGCAATTTACATGTCCAGTCCAAGTACATACAAAAATTTACTTATATTAAACAAGATATTTGTCCAACTTTTAATTTAGTTTGTGCTAATTAGATAAATTTTCACATGTCTGATTAATCTTTTATCATATATATTGTCCTACAGCTATACTCAATTGGTAATTGCAATAAAAACAAACCTTAATTGGTTTCCTACCTGTCAATTCAAAGTTTACAATAATCACAATATTAACAAAAGATTATAATTCAGGATTAAAGAAAATATAATATTGCTTAACTATAACAGTTTTTTTATCAAATATATAATGTATATCTTTAAATTGTGAATATATGTACAATATCTTTTACTAGGGTCTTCTTAGGCTAATGATGACTTTTTCAATATTGTAACAGTTTATATTTTACTGAAGTATACAAATCAATTAACATGCTTGATAAAGTAAACCAAACTATCTTAACTTGTTAAATATCTATTAAATAAGAATAACAAAAAGGTTCATTTATTAACCATGAACACAGTTCAAGATTTTTTTCATTGTAATCAGAATGTAATCAAAATGTAATCAGGATTACAGGACATTTGAAAAGTAATTGATTAAATTAAATTACATGTAATCAGATTTTTGGCTGATTAATGATTACAATGATTACTTGAAAAATTGTAATCAATTACAGCTGATTAATGATTACAATTACAATTACCCCAAGTCTGCTGATGTTTGCCAAAGATGTACGTGACCCTATTATATCTTTACATCATTTAAACGGAATTGATGTCCCAACAACATTTCAATATTTATGAAATCAATATATTTTGGTACAAGTAATGTTGATGATTTTTGTAAATTAAAATGGTTCCAAAATTTTGAAAGATTTCATTCACAGATTTTCATAAAATAAAAGAGAAATAGTTATCATTCTTTTCAATTTTGTGTTATATGATTTATTTCATTTGCAAACTAAGATTAGTTTTAGAATGACGCAAAACTGCTCCTAGCCAATCGAAACAACGTATGAAACATTTACGTGTTTCAATTATTCGACGTTAAAATCTCGTCAATCGAGTAAGAAGACACAAATAAAGGTAACACACTTTTATTAGTATCATTTCAACATTTTAAATTTAGATTGCATTGATAAAAAAAATCTACATATTTCGTGCAACATGTACTCGTTTCCGTATAGTCGGGATTTAACTTATGCAGTGACGTCACGCAATCGTTCCTAGTAATATTTAGTCTAGTTTAGAATTTTTATTGTTTGTAGTACTAAACCAGAAGTACATATAATGTTATTCTGCATTAGTCAATTATAACAACGTGTTATTAAAAACGTATATTAATAAAGAAACTAATAAAATAGCATTATCTTGTAGTACATTTACAAAAGGAAGATTTTTTTTCTTGTTTTAGCCATACTTGCAAATCTTATTGCAGATTTTCCAATTACCTTTGAACTGAAATACATGTATTATTAAAAAATTCATTGCATCATTACATTTTAAACAATTTAATATGAAAGAAAATCAACATAAGTAATTAATAGCAGTGACATTCTGTTGTTTTATGTGATAATGACTATGCTAAATAAATAATCCATCTTGTACACTTTTTTTTATTATTTATATATATATAAGAGATGAAGAGAATTCAAATGTCACCGACGAAATGAGTGTTTCTATCCTTGTATTCCTTGGATTCGCTGTGGCTGGATCGTTTGCACAAACGATTCAGTATGATATAAACACACAGGTAAGGGTTTTTGACGTTATAGGCAATTCAGAAGTGTTTTGGTAATTTTCTTTATTTCAAAACTACATGGACATCACTCGAAAAACAAATCGGATTTATAATGGTATAGAAGAGGGGCGAAAGATACCAGAGAGACATTCAAATCGAAGATCGAAAACTAACTGTCAACGCCATGGCTAAAAAGAGGAAAAAGACAAACAGACAAATAATAGTACACAAGACACAACAAAGAAATTTAAAGACTAAGTAACAACATGGAGTGATCTCAGGTGCTCCGGAAGGGTAGGTAGATCCCGCTCCACATGTGGCACATTACGTGTATAACTCAGACATATGAACATCAATTTATTTTTACAATTTGTTTCCCGATACTTTTTTTGGTCTTCGTTATAAGTTTATAAGATTTGAAATCGTTAAACTACTGTTGCCTTCATTTAAGTACTGATTTTGTTTCTGCAGGCCTTATGTACACAGATTGAACGGCCTGCAACGAGAGACTGCAGATGGGTTGCAGGATTAGATATGGCTGACTTGTTGATCGAAAGAGGAAGAATTATTGCTTATCAAATCAGATGGTTCAATGGAAGATGGTCAAGTTGGTATGTCCCTGGACTAAATGACTTAAGTAATGTGTACAATCCAAACAGACTCAAATGTGATTTACCTTACCGTCGGAATTCAATGAGAAGACGATGGGCATTGTTTTATGATCACACACACAGATTTATAATTTGTAAAACACGAGGAAATATTAAATAGATATATTGATGTTATTATGACACATGCATTAAAATGTCTATAATAAATTATGTATTATTATTTCATTTCTTATTTATACATTGGAGTGATTATCAACCTTTATTTGTCTGGGTTATGAAACAGTTCTGAATGCATTTTCAACTGACTAGGAACATACAGTTATACGTGGTGCCTACTTTTTAATGTATTAAGTGAATTATCTTAATGTTTCTGTGTGTGTTACATTTTGATGTTGTGTTTCTGTTGTGTCGTTGTTCTCCTCTTATATTTGATGCGTTTCCCTCAGTTTTAGTTGTTTTTAACCCGGATTTGTTTTTTTCTCAATCGATTTATGAGTTTCGAACAACAGTATACTACTGTTGCCTTTATTAATCACATTGAATTGGTTCATAACTTGTGGCATGAACTCAATTAAGTCTTAAACCACTTTTTTGTCACCTAAGAACGTCTTGTAGCGTTGCTGTTTTGAATTGTCAGTAAAATTGATGTATTTCTTCCAATTTGAACCAAGGCATTTCATGAAATTGGGTAAGAATTATAGGATGAAAACAAGGCGTCGTCTTCGTTGTTTAATACCCGTAGCAATCTGAAATTTTTATTTTCCAAATTTGAAAATTGGTTTGGTGTTTAAAATTTCAAGTATTCAATTCAATAAAACCAGGTTTAATCCACCATTTTCTACATTTGAAAATGCCTGTACCAAGTCAGGAATATGACAGTTATTGTACATTCGTTTTTGATACGTTTTTTTATTTGATTTTGCCATGTGATTGTGGACTTTCCGAATTGATTTTCCAAGTTCAGTAATTTTGTGATTTTACTTTTTAGTATCGAAGCAAAAACCATGACTTCAATACAAATGTTCTTATATGGTTTGATAATTAAGATAAGGATTATTTTATACCCGCCAAAATTAACATGTTTTGTCAGATCAAATGTTTTCGTACGTCATATGTTTTCGTACTTTGCATGTTTTTTCAATGGAAATCGTGACGTCATAATGCATTCTTAATATGACGAAAACCCATGAGACGATAATAAAGTTGAAGTAAAGTCGATTACTCAAATTTTATAACGTTGAATTTTTTCATGTCACTACAACAGAAAAGGAACCCTTTATTTCTTTTAAATAAGTTTTAAAAAAAATATGACACCGACCTTCTGAAAAAATAAGGCATTTAGGTGGTTTTCTTCTTCTCCGTTTATTAAATGAAAAAACGATTTAAAGATTACTACATATGACGTCTCAGTACAAGTCTCCAGGACGTCGAAATTTATTTCTGTAATCAACAATACACATTGCTTTATTATTGCACAATTTTTCCAAAGATAGTATGTTTGAATCATTTGTATATATCAGTATTTGTCAAAACTGTTGAGGTACACAAATCCAAAACAACATCATTGGGGTGCAACATAATGTGAAATTTGTAATCACGAAAACTTCACATCAGATTGTAGACAGAATATGTTTAAGGGATGAGAGAGCTAATTCGGGTTCACAGCTTTTGACTTTGTAACATTTAATAAGACAGAACTGATAAATCTTGCATAAAATGTTAAATCGCTGCTAAAATTTCACTTAGAAATACCAAACTTAACTGTTTGAAGTAAACTTCACAAGACACAAATCAAGAGAACAACTTCCTCTAAAGCCAAATATTATATAAACTAAGTTTCACAAATTAAAGATACCAGTTTGTATTTACAACAAATTGAAAAACTGATTTTGTTTTACAAATAACGAGTAAAAACTAAATAGTACATTCACAGTTTGAATAAATGATTATCGTTATTTTCTGTGTTATTTTCTCTTCGACTTATCGTTATTTTCTGTGTTATTTTCTCTTCGACTTATCGTTATTTTCTGTGTTATTTTCTCTTCGACTTATCGTTATTTTCTGTGTTATTTTTTCTTCGAGTTATGAATTTGAATTATTCGTTTGGTATTATCCACCCACATTTTCTTTTTGCAAATGATGATAAAAGTATCATAGATACAAATACAAATATTTTGTTTTCCATTTCAATGTTCAACTCGATTTACTTCTCGTTAGAATGTCGTAAATAGACTTGCAGAAAACACAATGTTATCGCAATCTTTTTGCGCCATCTTATGTTCTTGTACCATTGACGGTACATTTAAAAAAAAAGCGTGTTTAGTTTATACGTGTTGTTTTCATTTTTTATGTTGTTGAGGCTTTTTACTACATATTATGTAGTATCGTTGTAACACCTATCGTTTACATTAAATGTAAATGGCGTAGTGAGTTGACAAAACTGTACCAAACGATTGCAAATTCTCTGGCATTTTAAATTTCTAAAGATAGAAATAAAAGTACGATGCGTACAGTGACATGGACGCGAATATTTCAACAGGAGCATTGGTGTAGCTGGATATATAATGATTTGCGACGGTTCATGATAAAATGCTAAACGATTGACTGGTGTAGATATATTGCGTTTCAAAATCTTGCAGGTACATGTATTATATATATATGTTATGATTTCCTACAAAAAAATCAGAAACATCTCTTTCACCATGATGTTTTCTCCATAAATAATATCTCAAACACAAGCACAGTTGATTATCTGTATTTTCAACAAAAAAAATGTTTTATTGTAAATAATTGTAAATCTGAAATTTAAAAAAAAGACTTTATCAACAACGGTTTCAGATTTCAGCAGCAAAATACATCAATTTGAGAAAAGGAGTCGTAAAACATAATGTTTTTTTAAGAAGATTTACTTTTATGTGAAACCGGTATTTGATAATCAAATAATAAACTTTCAGTTTCACTTTTAGAGAGCGTTTTGTAGACAATAAAATATTTTCACAGCTTTGCCGTTGTAGATTTTTTATATTTTTATTTTACTTTCAGAAGTAGTTTTGACTTTCGCCCATTAGTTGAATATATATGTACATGTATGTGACCAATCTTTGATGCAAGCCCTCTATCGCGATTAATTACACGTGTTCTAGAAATTACCTCTAAAAACACTTTAACTTGTTCGAACCTTATAGTACAACTTCATATTCCGATATTCTTGGTTTAATTTTTCCTGCAGCAAAAGTACTTTACACAGCAATTATTTTTTTTAAGAAACTAATAAAAATGTAAATTATCTCCCAGTACATTTAGACAAGGAAGAAATTTTGTCAATTTCATAAGCGTATTTTAAAAATTTTTATTACGGATTTTCTCAACCAAAAAAAACTAAGACCTTGATAGTTGTATTTGTAACAAAATTCTTCGAAGCGTTACATAACAATTGAAAGAAAATAAACATATGGCACTAATAAAAAAAACATAATTTTATTATATTAAAACATTGCTTAAAATTAAATCTGTCTGCTGCACTACGTTTCCTTTATATATAAGAAAGAGATGATCAAACTTTACATTTCATTCTGACGATATGTTTGTTACTGCTCTTGTTTTCTTTGGATTGGTTGTAGCTGAATCATCAGCACAAAGAGCTCGGTCGATGCCACTGCTGGTGGACGTTTCGTCCCCGAGGGTATCACCAGCCCAGTAGTCAACACTTCGGTGTTGACATGAATATCAATAAAATAATGTGGTCATTTTTATAAATTTCCTGTTTCCCAAACGTTGAATTTTTGAAAAAAACTAAGGATTTTCTTATCCCAGGCATAGATTACCTTAGCCGTATTTGGCACAACTTTTTGGAATTTTTGATCCTTAATGCTCTTCAACTTTGTACTTGTTTGGCTTTATAAATATTTTGATATGAGCGTCACTGATGAGTCTTATATAGACGAAACGCGCGTCTGGCGTACAAAATTATAATCCTGATACCTTTGATAACTATTCAGTATGATATAAAGACACAGGTACGTCTATTTTACTTGATGATATTATAAAAAAAAATTTATCATTAATATTTGATTATATTATAAAGACACAGGTCAATCTTTTTCACATACAGATATAAAAACACAAGTTCGTCTTTTTCACTTACAGATTATTAATACTTTTAAAGATAAATGAGGTCGAAATTTTCGGAATTTTAACAAAATGTGTGTTTCTAGAGAATAACGATTATTTGGACAAACAGATCAAACTTTTTGTTTGAAAAATTATACAAACGCGAATTTTTCACCTTAAGGTGGTACCTAACACTACAGGGAGATAACTCTGTAAAGTCATCTACACGTTTTAATTACGTTGTGTTGTAAAAGGAATATTAAGCTTCTCGATGATCAAAATTGGTGTTTGTCAAACTGCTATATAATCAGTGTATTTTTTTCTGATAAAACGGTTGGTTCAAATTTTTTAAAATTTTTATATTTTTGATAGAGGTTCAAAGTAAATACTTTGACAAAATTTTATGAAAATTAAACGAGCCAAATTAATTTTAGTGAAAGTATTGGGTACCACCTTAAAATAATTATACTCCAAATTTGTTAAAGAAGTCTTTGTTTATAGTTCATATTATCAAATATTCATGATTTTAGAAAAACGGCATGTTTGGCATTATAAGTATTTAGTTTTTAAGAAAACTCCATTGGTCATTAATTCATATTAATTGGTATAAAATTTTTCACACATAGTCAAGCCAAATAGCATTCTTGTAATAGAGGATTCCATGTACTCGTTTTTGAGCTGATGAGCTAAATCAGTATTCAAATAATGTATCAAACCTGCCGTTAACATTCCTATACGTATATTTTGTTCATAAGATTTTTCCAGGCAACATGAAAACAGGTTGAACGGGGTCCAACAAGGGACTGCAGATGGGTTGCTAGATTAGACATGGCTGACTTGGTGATCGAAAAGGGAAGAATAATTGCTTTAAATCAAATTCAATGGTCTAATGAGAAATGGTCGCATTGGTATGTTCCAGGGCTCAATGACATAAAAGAGGGACGAAAGATACCAAAGGGACAGTCAAACTCATAAATCCAAAACAAACTGACAACACCATGGCTAAAAATGAAAAAGACAAACAAACAACAGCACACACGACACAACATAGCAAACTAAAGAATAAACAACATGAACCCCACCAAAAAACTAGGGGTGATCTCAGGTGCTCCGGAAGGGTAAGCAGATACGTATAATCCAAAAGGTCGAAGCTGCGCATTGTCATACAGAGATAATTCAATGAGAAGACGATTGGCAGTATTTTATAATCACCGACATAGATTCATAATTTGTAAACCACAGTGAAATAAATAGTAAATATATTGATTCCATGATGATCAATAATGAATTATATGCATTAAAACCCTATTTAATCATGTTTTTTTTTGTGTATTTCCAACATGATGTGACAAATTAAGGATATATATATTTTGGGGCAAACAAATTGGTCTGAATGTTATGTCAGCTGTCGAAATATATGTAGAAGTATTTATCATTATGCTTTATATATGTATAATATAATTAAATATTAATGTTTGGTAATCAGGTGACCTGATAATATTTAGGTTTTTTTTAAATAAATGCCAGAATTCTGTACTTCTAAAGGAAGAGATCGATTTCATTGAGCGACTATTCCTCTAAAGCCATACAAAGTCTAAAATATTTGTGGTATGACGTATACATGTTGTGGTTTGTACTTCTTAATTGTCTTTAAAATAATATATTTTCCAAAAACAAAATATTCAAATTCGGACACTGTCATCGATCTGTGTCTAACACGTTTTCTTGCATGCCCGGTAGACGTACTGCCCTCGAAATTTTAAAATCTTTTGTTACCAGACTTGCCAAATTGTACTGCGATTTCGCGGGCATCTTCTAGTGATGTTTAACTTAGAAATGTATCATATACTATGGAAGTCATAAGTTTTTTTATAGGCTTCACAAGCGGCCATGTCATCTTATTTACAAATACCACATCTATCGCCATTCCAATTTCAAAATCCGTGTAGCCGGATCTCTATGATAACGTCCCTATTTTTTCATTCCTGATTTCAACATGCTCGTTTCGTATGCATTAACAATTTGTAATAACTTGCGACTTAAACATTGTAAACTGTAAACACTATTTCTCCGATAAATAATGCTAACCAAAGCAACAATATTCACAGCGTTCATGGATATATTATTTAGAGACTCTCTATAATTTATCATTGACCGCCGTAGATAGTAAACTTGGAATTGATAGTTTATATAATTTATTTTTAGCTCACCTGGCCCAAAGGGCCAAGTGAGCGTTTCTCATCACTTGGCATCCGTCGTCCGTCGTCAGTCGTCCGTCGTTAACTTTTACAAAAATCTTCTCCTACTGACCCAAATTTAACCAAACTTGCCCACAATCATCATTGGGGTATCTAGTTAAATAAAATGTGTCCGGTGACCTGGCCAACCAACCAAGATGGCCGCCATGGCTAAAAATAGAACATAGGGGTAAAATATAGATTTTGACTTATAACTCTGAAACCAAAGCATTTAGAGCAAATCTGACATGGGGTAAAATAGTTAATCAGGTCAAGATCTATCTGCCCTGAAATTTTTAGATGAATCGGACAACCGGTTGTTGGGTTGTGTCCCTGAATTGGTAATTTTAAGGAAATTTTGCCGTTTTTTGGTAATTATCTTGAATATCATTATAGATCGAGATTAACTGTAAACAGCACTAATGTTCAGCAAAGTAAGATCTACAAATAAGTCAACAGGACCGAAATGGTCAGTTGACTCCTTAAGGATTATTGCCCTTTATAGTCAATTTTTAACAAATTCATTACTTAGGTAAATTTTTGAAAATTTTTACAAAATATTTTCCTCTGATACTAATGGGCCAAGTTTATTATAGATAATGAAAATTGTAAGTAGCAAGAATGTTCAGTAATGTAAGATCTACAAACACATCCCCATCACCAAAACACAATTTTGTTATGAATTTATCCGTGTTCTTTGTTTGATATGCACATAGACCAAGGTGAGCGACACAGGCTCTTAAGAGCCTCTAGTTTATTTATAATATAAAAAGGGGAAAAAGGGGAGGACTAAAAAAATTACTTTGGGACATGGAAATTATTTTCGCGTTTTATCTGTATACTATGGTCATACATATACTATAAATAAAGTGTATTTGCTATTTACTATCAATTCAGTTCAAGTTTACTGTCCGCGACTGTCACTGATATATTATATAGAGTCTCTACATGGACTATATCGCCTAGGATAGTAAACTTTTGATAATAAATAGCAAATACATTTTTTTGTTTATAGTATATGTATGTTCATGGTAGACCTTTACAGAAAGAAAGAAAAAACACCGGACTTTTGAAAAAAAGGGGAGGGCTAAAAAAAATTGTCCGGTCACCAAGTACTTATTACTTTTGATACCTTTCCTGAAATTCTCCAGTCAGAAAATCTTTACAAAAGTTCATCCTACAACCATAAAGTTTACGTACTTTCAACCAGGCTTTAAATGCCCGCGATTTCGCGGGTGTGTTCTAGTGTAATAGAAATTAAAACTACATGTCGTGGTCAACTACATGTACCTACCAAATGTAAAAGTCTTTACAAAATGATACATTGAATAGTTTATGTCTCAATTTCACTTGTTCCGATGGTTGATAGTGTTCTCTTCTTTCTTTTTTTGTTGGTGTCATTTTGTATGGACTTTTGAATTATGCCTCGTATGTTTGTTAGATCAAATAAAATCAGAGTATTTTATTATTTGAAAATATAATTAAATCAACATTTAAGAAAACTTATAATTAAAATTTCTTTTCAAAAGGTCACAATCAAATGTTTAAAGTACACCTGAGATACTGTTATTATCGTACTAAAGTATTAAAGAAAAGTGAAAATATCGTATAGATTTTTAATTGACATTTTCTAATTTTCAAATTTTAATAATTGATATTGTATTATGATTTGATTACATGATTATTTGGTACTTGTCATCGCCTTGTGTCGAATAAAATCAGAAATTATTTGTAGTGTGTTTATTTTCATTCTAAAATTATATTAAATCTAACAAAAATCATTGACCTTTGATGTGGACAAAATATTAGAGATTTAAGAGATCGGTTTCGAATAATAAGCAAACATAAACACGTCAAACATTTTAATATCGTTCATTTTTTAGAAACCACACAATGTGTTAACTAGAAAAAATATGTGTTCTCTCGTCTGAACTAGTCACTCAATAAACGTTAACTATGCAAGCCTAAAAGATGGAAAATAAAAATGACTTATTGAAAATAATTTTCTGGTTTGTGATATATGGAATCAAAACAGAAAATTCTTCAAAATGATCTAAATACTTTCAGGAATTGTCACACATTCATATGAATATATTAGTACATCTGACGTATACAACAATGAGACAAAAACAACCCAACGATACGAATAACAAAACTACATCTAAAAGTCAGCATAAAGTCTTCAAATATACACAAGTTAAAATACAATAATATTTATGTCAACGTATAGGCACTGATATATAAAAGAAGTTACCGAGCCTATCAATCGGTAGTAGGTATTTCGGTATGTTCATTTCACGTGAATATTTAAGAAATGATTCCTTTATGTCATGCTTTATACTCATTTTAACATGGGTAGGCATTATATTTGTCGATATTTTACACTGACACTGAGGTGCAAAATATCGATTAGATATAATGCCTATACTCATGTTAAAATGCGAACTCCGAAACAGCGGTAACGTCCTCTTTACTACGCTACGTTGATAGTTTAGCGAAGCAACGTCACCACTGTTTCGGAGTTTTGGTTAAAATGAGCATAGAACATGACATGAACAAACTGATTACCCTTGTTTTAGGAGTAGCACATATAACTTGTTTTTTTTTGTCGTTTTCTTCATTACACACTTAAAGACGATGAAAATATATATATCGATGATGTATATAAATAAAAGCAATTTTTCTAGATTATGAACAGGATCAGCAATTTAAGCTTATTAAATAAGCTCATGGTATAAACGTATGAGGGAAATGGCATTGCTAAATTTATTGCTGAATATAGGTTCGGTGGACGGGTAGATCTAAGCATTTCCTGCTTGTCTAGCAATACTTGTTGTATTTCTGATTTGTTTAGTGATTAAAAAAAAATATGTTTGTCCTTTCATTTACCATATATTATATACCTAATAACGAAGGCTTGGCAAATAAAACTTTGAAATACTGCCATATGACTGGGAAGTTTGAGACCATAAAACTGATTTCATTTACAATGTTCTTAATATAAAAGTTATTGTTAAGGAAACTTAACATGAAAACGAAATTAGTTTGCTCATTTCGAAAATTATGTCACTTGTATTGCTGAAAACAAAAAGTTTGAAGTCCAAATAAAGTTATTTATATGTTATCACATGTTTCTATTTCAATCCGGTTCCTCGTTATCCACTCTACAAAACAAACTGTTTCTGTTTCATTATCGATTATTTATTATTCGAAAACTGGTGATTTCATAACATGCGTTCAGTATACAGAAGTACTTGAAGAGATACATTAATTAAAAATTATTCATAACTGAAAATCAAACTTGCTAGACACATTGAGTTTAAGTTAGAACAAGATCCGCAACATGACTGAAAGTGTAAGAATAAAAGAGGCACTATATACATACCGCCGCCGTTTTTGTAACAAATATATGGAAACCTCCAAACATTTCCTAAGTCAACAGCGAATCCAATAACGGATAGCAGAAAATCTATCTTCTTACTCCATTTCTCCCTTTCTGGTAATTCTTTAGGTTTTTCTGTTATCATTAGTTTCCCTATTCCGTCTATGACAGGCATTTTAGAATCCATTTTGGAAATTTGAACACTGGCGGGAACAGTTATCCAAAAATAGGCTAAAGAACTACTTCATGCGGTTAATTACTTAAAAGTTGTTACAAATATTTCAAATGTTTCAAATTCCGTTCATAAATTTCATGGTGCACAGAAAAAATCATTTCAATTAGAATTCAACCAACTATTCGTCAAGAAAACTTTAGACGTATGACTGCACAACTTCATGTCACGTGACAGAAACTGAAGTACGTTATTTAAAGATGGCTTTAGATTACATATTTATACGTTATAGTTATCTACAGTAAAAAATGAATAGATTTTCTAATTGCTCTATGACTTTCTAACCTTAAATGATCCTATAAGCGACAATAGAAGCTGGTAGGATAAACGTACTGACATATTTTATGTATTGTATACATTTTGATTGGTTAATTTGAATAGTAATAAGGGAGACTATCGATCTTCGACAATCCCCGTATTGTAGAAATAAACTTTTTGGCCAAGAAACTAATCAGAAATGGTGAAATGAATTTATGCATGAGATACGATAAAATTGTCCACTAATGTTGTGCATCGAATTTGGTGACAAAAAGTAATCCAAGATCTTGATTTTGTAAAATAAACCTGATACTGTTACCGGTTTGATTAGAATATATGTATTTATGGTCACAAAGACATAAACTACAGTCATCAAGGAATACTAGCAGACACAATAATATTATTTTAAGAAATCCGCCAAGAAAATTATACTTTTTTGATCGTATCATTTATTATATAGTAAGATGTTGTGACATGGTTTTAAATGTACATTGTAAGTGCAACTATCTTAAAATGTCGCTTAAATTTGTAGCAAAGATAGAACTAAAGGATAGCATACAGACATGGGGAAAACACGCTAAATAATTATAATGAACTTAAAAGATATGAAAAGGCCGCGTGCAAATATTTTGTTGTTGTTGAAGGGGGTACAATACATTTATATCAACCCATACAATAGTTTTTCTTACATTAATGATTGTTTTATAACAAAATATCGAACATCTTAAAATATGTCTTTAAGCCCGTAATGATTCTCTGTGGGTTTGTGTTTACATTATAAGAGGAGTATAAAGAAAATACCAAGAGATAAAAACAAATAATTTTGACGAAACATAACAATATTATTAATCTATTAGGAATTAACAATCAAATCAAAGTAACAAACCTACAAGTCAGGAGCCTGTAATTCAGTGGTTGTCGTTTGTTTTTGTGTTACATATTTGTTTTTCGTTATTTTTTTATACAAATAAGGCTGTTAGTTTTCTCGTTTCAATTGTTTTACATGGTCATATCGGGACCTTTTATAGCTGACTATGCGGTATGGGCTTAGCTCATTGTTGAAGGCCGTACGGTGACCTATAGTTGTTAATGTCTGTGTCATTTTGGTCTCTTGTGGACAGGTGTCTCATTGGCAATCATACCACATCTTCTTTTTTATATTAGTCAAAAAGTCACAATCGGTTATAGGACACAATCGTACAGATCAAACTACTATATACTATGTCTGTTTGTTTTGTGCACACAGTGTTGTCAATATAATGGAATTTGATGCGACTGTCGTGTCGTACAAGTGAGAGGTTTAGCTAGCTATAAAACCAGGTTCAATCCAGATACATAAGAAAATGCCTGTACGAAGTCAGGAATATGACAGTTACTATCCATTCGTATGATTTTTTTGAGCTTTTGATTTTGCCATTTGACTAGGGAGCTCGATGTTTTTGTGGTTATACTTTTAAGGGTGTCTAAAATCAAATGTCGCTTGTGAGTTTAGACACATCGGACAAACAGTGAACATCATATAATGATTCCATAAGAAATTAACAAAATTAAGGAGGAAACGACAAAACAAGAGACAGACCTTTAATAGTCATAAGTAAATGGATAGGCTCCTTGTCTACAATGGAACAATTTAGACCACGACGCAACTGTATGGTAAGGATACTGGCCTTTTTTTTTATTCAATCCGTATTTCACCCTCAAGCTTATTAATTATCTGTGCTCCTATCACATTATATTCTTCTTAAAAAAACAACTTACATTAATAATTTAATCATTTAATAATAGGCGGACGAAAAAAGGGTGAGATTAAACACTCATAAGTCGAAGAGATACTGACAACGTTATGGCAAATAACGAAACACGGCGACAAAGAAAACTTAAGAGTTATACTAGAGTTTTTAGAATATTACGTAAAATCTATTTCCAATATGTAAAATCCAATTTTCGAACAAATGTGCAAAATATAACACAGAGATACTTACAACGTTTTGTTTTAAGAGATTCAAAATACCGATTAATTTCTCTAAAGAAAACATTTACTATTAAAACCTGAATGAAATTTGGAAGTGGTTTTTTTTTTCAGTCATAAATTTGATATGGTATATTCTCCAACCTGACATATGGGAAGGCACAAGTAAAACTTCTTTGTTAAGTTTAACCCGAATAATTCAGTCGTTATATTCCGCTGATCTACGGAGGCTACATTAACCTCGTGTGGGAGAAAATCGGACACGGAAAGGGCTTGAATTATTCGAGTTATGTTAAGTTATAATCTATTTTGTATGGAACCCTTTTGGTCTCATAATAGATAAAAAGTTGTGGTTTTTAAAGACAGCGCTGTAGATCTAAAATCTAGCGTTAAACATTTAAAGTCAAGCGCTGGATATGTTAAGTACAGCTCCACGAAACAATCCCGAAATTGATTTTACAAAAATACACAGACCAAACCTGTTCGATATCGTATTCAGCCATTAAAATCTATTGAATATCACACCAAGAAATTGGTAGACAAATATTTAATCTACTAATTACCATATTTATGAGGAAGCAATCAGTTTGTAGCTGTTTTTGTAAATAAGGATGGGACAATTAATTAATGAGGAATCTGTGTCGCAGACGACGTGAAATGTTTTATTTGTTTGTCAACTAGTTGTCCGGTCTCTAATTTACTCACCGTATGAAATGGACATTTGATTCATTTGCACCGAGTTACAGATCGCGCGAGAAATTTATAGCAGATGTATCTATTAACTGTAACAATGTTTTTTTCTTGTCTTGTCGATTTCGATATGTACAACTATTAAAAGAATTATTTTAAGATTTTGATGTATGATCCATAAATTATTTATGAAATATTTCATTGGATCCTAAAAATTAAAATACCGTTAAAACAATTCTTCTTGGATGTCTCTTTTCAAGTAAACACGCTGTAGATGTATGCTCCATTTGCTTTTGCTGTCCAATATTATAAGTTCGCATTTAAAAAAAATAGTACAATTTTTATAATTTTACGTTCACTACATGTATGATGATTGGTATTGTATTTTCAATATTGACTTTCTTATCATACTTCCAATTGTTCAATGTACTTTGTTTATAGTGAAAAATGTGATGTTGTATTCCTTTTGACTAAAAATTTAAGACATATTGTCTTTAAAACCGCATTAGATCTAGAATGAAAAAGTTAAAACTCAATGTCGTATTTAATTATTTTTTTCGAATTTTCACTGAAAACAATCTTTTTTCACTTCCCTTCTGAAATAAATTATTTTTGTTTTCAATGAATAGAAAAATTAATCTTCGATACAGGTGGATGCTGTAGTTGAAATCTAAACACATTAAAGAAAAAAGGTGCACGTTACTGTTATCATATTTTTTTTAATGTTAAAAGTTTCATTATAAAAAAGAAAAATACACCCAAAATGATATGAAAAAGTCAATCTATGCTGTATAAAGTCATTTGATATTTGAATCAATAATCAGTATATATCAGCCAAAAACATTCTGGGCTGTCAATTCATATCGTTCGCATACCAGTTTATTGACACGCCCTGTTTGTTCGCAGTGTCCGTCATTCCAGCGCCATTGTGTACGTGCAACAACCTCTAAACAATGTTCTGTCCCATCGTTGGGTTCTCCAGGCGCCCAATGTTGGAACCTGAAAGAGAACTATACATATAACAGACTATCTTTCTATGTTGTGATGATATACTATTATTCCAGATTAGGGTGAAGGTTGGTGCCTATTAAAACTTTTTAAAAACCGCTACATTTGTTTGCACCAGCCACAAGGCAGGAACCTGTTGTTCAGTGGTTGTCGTTTGTTGATGTGGTTCACAATTGTTTCTTGTTTCTTATTTTTAATATATATATGCCCGTTGGTTTTCCTGTTTGAATGGTTTTACATTGAGTCGTCATGTGTGGCTTGCTGTTCGGTGTGATCCAACATGGCAATGCTCCGTGTTGAAGGCCGTACTATAACCTATTATGGTTTACTTTTACAAATTATGACTTGGAAAGAGAGTTGTCTCATTGGCAATCTTGCCAAATCTTCTTATATCTGTAATTATCGCTATTTTAATTTTCTTTTGATTTTACTGACTGATTATTTCCTTCTCAACACACAGTAGATTGATATATAAACTATTGCTAGAAACTAAGGACGCACGGGCCCGTTGTCAGTGAAATTGAGCTTGTCTGGGCAACTAAATATTCATGAATCGTTCGTGTTGAACAACACTTTGTTTAAAAGTTCACAGTAATTGATAATTTATATTCCGAAATTATTGAAACTCGAATGCGCGTCTTTAATTTGTTTTTGACATCCTATCATCTGACACACATATCCTGAAAAGCATGAAATATTTGTCACTGGACTTTGAGCATTCGACAATCAATCAATTAATCTTACTTAAAAGGTTTAATGTCTTTAATATTTCTAGATAAACAGCGGTGTTTTTTTTTCTGTTGTTAAGAATAAAAGAGTATCATAAAAGAATGAATCGGGTTTTTTTTTAATCAAGAAATGTTGGATAAAGCAACGTCGAATGACTCAACGCGATTATATACTCAACGTATATAATCGCGTTGAGTCATTCGTCTCAACTCGGCCGATTCCGTACCCTCAGAGTAGCGGTTCTACCGAGGATTGCCGAATGCGCGTTGAGTATATAATCGTCAACAAAAATGGCGCTGACGCAACGTATTTATTTTTAAATAGATTGGTAAAATGTTTAGTATTGTGTATATAATATATGTAAGTAAGTTAGACATTTTTTGAGAATAGGCAAACCTAATAATGGTTAATATTTATAGAATAACTAATCGAAGAATTCAAATAGAGAAAAATATTCAACGAGTGACCGAACAACACATTAGTTCACGAATGCTCGTAGCGCAAGAGTTAATTATCAGTGTTGTTCGGTCACGAGTTGAATATTTTTCGATATTTGAATTCTTTAATTAGTTATTCTTTTTATTACATTGGCAAATGGCTTTTTTTTTAAGAAATTAATGTAAAACATGTAAGGAACTATATCTTTTCTCTATGCATTCACAATTTGTCTTGATCCGCCATTATCGACGTCTTGACAACGCCTATTGCTGTATGGCGTCAGAGAGTGAAATAACCACGTTTATTTCACATGTGAAATTATCTGTTTTTGTCTAACTGGGAAATCAATGTAATTCATTGCAACCAATGTAACAAAAATCTATATTTCTGAAAATATTGTTTGTCTACAGTTTTTGTTTTGTTGTGGTTTTTTTTGTGGTGATGATGGGGGGGGGGGGAGAGGGACGGGGTTGTTATCTACCCTCATCACATTCAAATACACTCACCCCAAATCTAACCCAGTTGATTGCCACTTCCATTGATTGGGATGGTGTTCGTCTGTACCGTCTAACCAGACTGTAAATATAAATTGATAACTTCTTTTTTTTGTCACGAGCTTCATGTTCATAAAGAGTGATTTTTTTTTCTTTTTTTTTCTTTTTTTTTTTGAGTGAAATTTCAATTCTTTTGAGACTTTTTGTGACTTCTTGAAAATTTCACATCCTTCTCTTATAGATTTCCATAGGCTTGAAAGATTTAAATTGAATTCGGGATCTACAGCATGTTCAATCGATAGCAGTTTTATTTGAATGTTATGTTTGCCACTGGACGTTTTAAAAACACTTATTCATCATCACATTTAAAACATTTTGTAATCCATGTTCCTTTTTCCTAGGTTATACCCAATAACTCATATTTTCCTAATTGCTGATATAAAGGACAATCCAGAGACATTCCCGTTTTACACCAAAAATCTTTTTGCAAACGCATGAAACCCAAATACAAGCAAATATTGTATTCACAAAAGTTGCAATGAATAAAATCATATTCTAAAAAGACATTATTCAGTAAAACACTGTTATAATGAATTTTAGCTGCAAACATCCTTACTTGTCATTTACCCATAATGCAATTTACGTACTGTCATTGGATCTGCCTGTTACATCACCAATTCTTTTAAAAGCTTCACCTGTGTCTGCCACTGGAAGGTGAGCAGATATACTAGAACAAATTTTCTAAAATACGAAACAGTCATTTATGATGCATTTCGGAAAATACGTTTAAACTGACTTGTTTTAGACGGAAAATGGTAAAATATGGGATGTGTATTCGTTTATGACACAAAATCCAAATATTGTCATCTAAAGTAAAACGTTTTATGTTATAAAAAGGACAAAAGAGGTGATAAACTTGAGTCTGCATACGATATCATAGTATTCCGTTTATGAACAGTATAAAAGGCTAAACTATTACATCAAAACGATTTTCTAGCTAAGAATATGATTTCAGTTTGTAAATAGAATGACAATCATTTTCGTCCTGAAGATGTATGACATATTTGTAAAATGTGCCCATCATGAACTCAGTTAGAAATCAGAAAAGAAATGAAATTCAAACTCGAACTGTAGTACGGCGGCTTTGTGAAAAATTGTGCACATCCTGCTACAAGCATGAAATTTGGCATAGACCTTCCTCAACTATTTATCTTTTATTTCAGATAGGTAGGCATTTGAAAAAAATGTCTCACTTCCGGTAAAATTCAAAATGGCGGACATCATACTTAAATTAGCCCAATATCGAAGGCTAGTATGTGAAAAGGTGTTATTAACATGCTACTATCATAATATTTGGTACAAACCTTTGTTATGTACTACTTTTGGATAAATGATATAGATTAAATGTCTTCAAAAACCCTACTTCTGGTAAAATCCAGTATGGCTGACATTGTACTAAAATAAACTTATTTTTAGGGAGGGTAATTGAAATGTATTTTAAAGTATTGCTACTATGATTATATTGTGCAGGAACCTTTCTTTAGTGCTTCTCATGGATACATATGTCTTTTAAACCCTTACTTCCGGTGATATCAAATATGGCGGACATAGAAATATTAATAATTTTTCATTCTGATATTATATTTTATTTCAAAATGTAAATAAAAGGTGTTTTTTTTAGCTGGTCATTAAACTTTTGGCTTTAAGTCATCCTCAAAACCACTCATTATATTCAGCTTTATATGTTTAAGTACAAAGTTAACACTTCCGGTAAAAAAAAACAAATATGGCGTAAATTACAAAGATGAGTCCTCAATCCATACCTTTGATGTAGAGTTTTGGATAGATAGATTAAACAAAATAAAATCACTAAAGTTCATAAACATCTTTAGAATGACTTATTTATGACCGCAAATATATGTTTATTTACAATCGGAGAGATTATTTTCCAAATTTACAAAGATCGTGGTATTGTTTTTTACATCTATAATGTACAAGCTTCTGATAAGATGAAGAGGCCTCACAAAGAGTTGTCCAAAAGGGTTCCCATGGATCATATTTCCCCTTCTCCATTCATAAGCGATGGACTAGTTAGCATATGATCCAATACCAATCTTGTTACTCATTCGCACCCGCCATGGTATATTGCACGTTTTACTTGCTGAAAAAGACTAGACCGAGTCGTGGGAATAGCCTCAATAACTATTTCCTCTTCCAAAAACACATTTTTTCTTGCTTCGTTAACACCATCTGATAAGTTTGTTCGATATTACATCAAAACCACGTATCGTTCTATCAATGACATTGTTAAATCCATAGTTGGCTGATCAATCATCATTATAAATGATAGAGACATCTTTAAACACCATCCATGTCACAAATGCAGTTCCTTTTCAAGCAAACGTGTGATATCTCAATGCCTAGTGTATTTGAAAGGTCATGGATAGATATATATCTGAAGCTTTTCCCACTTCCAAATGCAAGCCAAAGTTTGTCTGCCCCTATGTCACTGAAAAGCGAAACAGCAACGACAGCAACATCAGTATCGACTGTTCGAGTCATGAGTATTAAGTATGTGTTTCACTGCATCAGACACATGCATCTTGATTCAAGTGTCAGCCTTTTCATGTGAACATGATATTAAGCATGAAACATCATCATGTGGTGGATAACATAGAAGATCCTGAGCAATTGTTGCTACAACTACCTTTTCCTCAAAATCTATTGAGCAAGCTGTTGCGAATGAAAACTTAAAAGTTCTTTCTTATTGTTGTCATCTTGTTTTGACTCTTGATTCGTCTGTGTATTCCCTTTTCCCTAAATGTAGCACTTGCTTCTTATAACAAATGATCAGGATATTCTATTTTATCTACCTCGAGATGCATTTCAAGTTTATCACCCTGTTCACATTAAGAGGCTGACATTAATAGAATCATGGTGCATGTGTCTGATGCAATGAAACACGAACTTGCACGAGTAATAATTCGAATAGTCGTTACTGATGATGCTGTCATTGCTGTTTTGCTATTCCGTGACAGGGGAAGACGAACGATGGATTGTGTTTGGGAGGGCAAAAAGCTTTGGATAAATATATATCAATGACCTTTCAAATGCACCTGGCAATGAGTGATTACACACAGTTATTGTGATGCATGTCTTTAACAGTTGTGATATGGTTCTCTGATTGCTCGAAAAGGATAAAAAGACTGCGTAGGAGACATTGATTAAAGAGGGTCTTAGTAGCGATGTTTACCGTAGTTTCATGGAAGAAACGTAATGACAGAAAGTTGGAAAACCATTATAAACTCGTTGAAGACATTGTTTTACTTGTTTTCTGTAAAATAAACAGAAAATTCAGACGTATTTGTCCTTGACTGCCTTCATTTTTGATACGAAAATAACAAAATCAGCCGCCATATTGTGATCATATTTACATCATATTTACGTACTGTTTATAATCCTCCAAAGAAGGAGCACACCCGAATAAAGAAAGATAACTCAATCTGATTTTTTTCCTAGCATTGAGTAACCCATTTACATATTCTAAAATGTGTCTCCATACTTCTTGCTTAAGAATATATATGTTTAGGTATTTATTTTGAGTTATGGGAAAAGTTAAAGAGGGTCTTAGTAGCAGTGTTGGTAGGGTGCCTTGGTCATCTTTTTCTGTATTCTTTATTTTTGATACTATTTTTCACTGTTGCTTTATATCCTAAAATTGTGAATTTACTGAGCACAGCTGTTTTGTGCTGTATTGCCATCAAGCACAGCAGGGGTAGAAAGGTGAAACTGGTAAAATGTGGTAGACCATAGAAACAGTATGAAACAGATCTCCTTTAAAAACATACTGCATATAAAGTTCAACTGTGCCAAGCAATGATAAAAAAAACTTGTGTGACAAGCTGCTTGACAAGTTTTTCAGCCTTAAGAGTAGAAAGATAGAGTTCTATATGGGCTAAAGATGTTGTTCTTGTATAACCTGTGATTCAACGAATAAACACAAATGTTTGATTAACATCTTTTATTAAAATATGCCCTTTTCATATTATCATATCGCGCGTTAAATGCCCTTTTTCAGGATTGGCACCCTGCCCTTTTGAAAACCTAGCTGGAACACTGACCACTCAACAAATATTGTGGAAAAGCAAGTAAAGAATCACTCTAAGTGTTTTGACATTCCACTAAGCAAAACACCAAAATACTCAAAACTCATTCTTTGTAAAGACAGTGATCGCGTCGAATCAGATAGACGACACTGTAGTTCACGCATCAAGCGTAGAGAGCGTCAAATCTGATCAAACGCCTCGTCAATAAATCGGCCGCGCTCTCTCAAACCGTTATATTAAAGCCAGAACTAGAGGCGACAATGTATACATACATATACAGATACAGATACAGAGGATGTCGCGGTCGTTGTTAATGTAGAAAATCGGTTTCTCGTGCACTGCTTTGTTTGCATGTGGTGGTGACTGTGAATAAACATGGTTTTTTTTGGCCAAATAGTAGTACTTTGAAAAATGTTTGAGTACTTCAGTAATTTTATTTTGTTTTAACCGATCTATCTAAAACTCTTAATCAAAGATATGGATTCAGGACTCATTTTTGAAATTAACAACATATTGGGTTTTTTTTTTACCGGAAGTGTTATTTAAAAATTTACAACAGAACAAAATTAATGGTTTTGATGATAACTTGAAGCCAATAGTTTGATAATAAGTCAAAAAAAAAAACAAACATCAAAATCATTTTCTTTACATTTTGAAAAAAGTTGAATATTAAAATAAAAACTTGATATTTCTATGTCCGCCATTTTGGAGATACCGGAAGTAAGGTTTTTAAAGAGAAATGTCTTGTACATTGTATCCATGAGAAGCACAAAAAAAAGGTTGCTGCACAATGTAATGATAGTAGCAATACATTAAAACACATTTCATTTATCCTCCCTAAAAATAAGCTTATTCTAGTACTATATCCGTCATGTTGGATTATACCGGAAATAGGATTTTTAAAGACATCTTATCTATATCATATATCCATAAGTAGTATATAACAAAGGTTAGTACCAAATATTATGTTAGAAGCATATAAATAACACCTTTTCACATACTAGCCTTCGATATAGGGCTGATTTAAGTATGATTTCCGCCATTTTGGATTTTACCGGAAGTGAGACATTTTTTTCAAATGCCTCCCTATCTGAAATAAAAGAGTAATATTTGAGATAGGTCTATGCCAAATTTCATGCTTGTAGCAGGATGTGCACAATTCGTCTGAAATATGCTTGTAGCCGCCGGACTATGACACATTATACATGTATGATCGGTTTATATACCAAATATTTAACCATTATGTATTATCAGATAGTTACATTTTAAAAAGGAAGGGATAAAGGATAATAACTGCTATTCGCTTATTATATTTCTACAAAAAACAGGACAAATGTCCTGGTAAAATCAATTTTTGGGGAAATTGCCCATTTTTTTTTTTGTGTGTGTAGTGAAAATCATTTTTTTGAAATTGCTCAGAAACATTTTCACATTTTTTCAGTATCTAATGATATGAGCTGATGATAGTTCTTCAAAATAAGGATATGGTGCTAAATGGTAGCATTATGAAAAATGGTATGTATTGCAAAATTTGAAAGCCACCAAGGGGTCTTCAACACATCTAGAAAATCCTGAACCTGGAGTCTTCAGATGACCACTAAACAAAATGTGTACTAGTTCAGTGAAATGGACATCGCACTTGAAGTATAAATGAACCAAAGGACTGGGTTCAATAAGCACACAAAGTGGCCCTGTTCCAAAAAATAATTCCGTCAGTAATTAATTGACTATATGCTAAAATACAGATGCAATAAGAAAAAAAGAGGCCAGAGGCTATAAACTACGGAAGCCGATAAGGGTCATTCGAAAAAAATAACTTAAGTCGTAATTTTGACATAACAAGTCATTATAACGACATCACTATGTCGTAATAACGACATCGTTATGTCGTAATAACGACATCCTTATGTTGTTATAACGACATCGCTATAGATTAATTTGTTTGTTCTTAATGAGATTACTAAAGCGTCCTCCCCATTCAAGCAGTTATAAAAGCGTTGGACCCCAAGTTCTATAAACCAAAGTTCCCCAGGATAACTATTGCTTCAACCTTAGTGGGAGGAGGGGATCCCGCTAACATGTTTAACCCCGCCACATTCTGTATATGTGTGCTTGTCCCAAATCAGAAGCCTGTAATTCAGTATAGTCATTCTCAAAAAGAAAATGAATATGTTTACGATAGGGTTTTGATACAAACTTTGCCCTCACTGGCGGACATTTTTAACTTCGGATCAGCTCAAAACGTAAAAACACTGTTTAAGGACCTTTATACTAGGTACACATTGTATATTTATACTACGTTATGTCGTTATAAAGACATGAGAATGTCGTTATTACGACATAGCGATGTCGTTATTTCAACATACTATGTCGCTATTACGACATAGCGATGTCGTTATTTCAACATAATATGTCGTTATTACGACTTAGCGATCTCGTTATTACCACATACTATGTCGTAATCACGACATAATTTTTTTTTAATGACCCTTATCGGCTTCCGTAAATAACCAAAAATTCGGCTGGGTTAAACATTTTTTGCGATGCACATCTTAACACTGTCATTAAAACCTATTCTTTGCTTACCTGTGCAGTGTACCAATTACCGGTAAAATCTGTGACACAATACATGTAATGATCTTTATGAATCCAATTACTGGGACATGCTGTATTGATAGAATGATAAATAAATAGAACTAGAGGCTCTAAAGAGCCTGTGTCGCTCATCTTGGTCTATGTCACTATTACACGAAGGACACAGATGGATTCATGACAAAATTGTGTTTTGGTGATGGTGCTGTGTTTGTAGATCTTACTTTACTGAACATTCTTGCTGCTTACAATTATCTCTATCTATAATGAACTTGGCCCAGTAGTTACAGTTGAAAATGTTGGTAAAAATTGACTATAAAGGGCAATAACTCCTTAGGGGGTCAATTCACCATTTTGGTCATGTTGACTTATTTTTAGGTCTTACTTTGCTGTACATTATTGCTGTTTACAGTTTATCTCTATCTATAATAATATTCAAGATAATAACCAAAAAACGGCAAAATTTCCTTAAAATTACCAATTCAGGGGCAGCAACCAAAAACGGGTTGTCCCATTCATCTGAAAATTTTAGAGCAGATAGATCTTGACCTGATAAACAATTGTACACCCTGTCAGATTTGCTCTGAATGCTTTGGTTTTTGGTTATCCCTATGTTCTATTTTTAGCCATGGCGGCCATCTTGGTTGGTTGGCCGGATCACCGGACATATTTTAATCAAGATACCCCAATAATGATTGTGGATAGGTTTATTTAATTTGGCCCTGCAGTTTCAGAGGAGAAGATTTTTGTAAAAGATTATTAAGATTTACGAAAAATGGTTAAAAATTTACTATAAAGGGCAATAACTCCTTAAGGGATCAACTGACCATCACGGTCATGTTGACTTATTTGTAAATCTTAATTTGCTAAACATTATTGCTGTTTACAGTTTATCTCTATCTAAACAGCAAAATTTCCTTAAAATTACCGATTCAGGGGCAGCAACCCAACAACGGGTTGTCCGATTCATCTAAAAATTTCAGGGCAGATAGATCTTGACCTGATAAACAATTATACTCCAGTCAGATTTGCTCTAAATATATTGGTTTTTGAGATATAAGCCAAAGACTGCATTTTACCCCTATGTTCTTTTTTTAGCCATGGCGGCCATCATGGTTGGTTGGTCGGGTCACAGGACACATTTTTAAACTAGATACCCTAATGAAGATTATGGCCAAGTATGGTTTAATTTGGCCCAGTAGTTTCAGAAGAGAAGATTTTTGTAAAAGTTAACGACGACGGACGATGACGGACGACGGACGCAAAGTGATGAGAAAAGCTCACTTTGCCCTTCGGGCCAGGTGAGCTAATACACAATAAATGTAAGAGTGACATTCGCTATAATCTGCAAATGTCAACACGTAAACTTAAACATTTCTTTAAAATTTACTGCTTACAAATATCTCATTACGATTTTTTTTTTATTTAAAAAATAAATCAATCTCCTATGTACCTATATACCAAAAATAAATGACCGAAAGAATAAGACGAATGTATTTGATGAAATCAAAATAATATGATTTTACTTACAAACCTTAATAATACTAACACAAAGCCAAAAAAATGGCACACACATAAACATTAAATAACCAGACACAAAGCAGTCACCATCGCATTGCATTTTCCTTTTATTTGCATACAGGCTACATGCCTCTGACTGAAATGGAATTTAACTTATACATTTTGCATAGTTTGTGCAATAAACGGAATGCAATGCTGACTATATATAATAAGGACATGTTTTGCAAAACGAATAATCAAACAAACGCCAATAAATGTGTTTATATGAGCTAGCATTTGGGGGATTTTCTCGCTGTGCCAAAGACCTATTGGTTGCATTGGGCTGTTTTCTTCTCTTTGGTCTTGTTGTTGTCTCTTTGACACATTGCCCATTTGCGTAAATTTCTTGTATGACCATAACCCTTGACTCATGATATAGTGCTACATATTTTACTTACTTGGTACCGTTCTTTGTATACTAGAAGACATGAAAAAAAAAACATTAAATATAATACAAGAAGTTATTTTCGTTTTATAAAATATTATATAAATATATAAATTACAAAATATTATCACAAAATATGGATTATGAAAAAGTAAAAATTATTATTTCATAAATTTGTCTTTAAATTTAGTACTAATATCACATTTCCCAATTACTGATGCTTTTCCTTTATTTCACACTATAAACACATGTTATTTACGTATCTCATTTGTTGACTTGTGCTAAACCAGACAAAATTGTAAAGTATGATAAGTGAAAAATGATATATTGGCGTTTTTTTCACCGTTTATCATTGTGAAATATCTATTGATATCAAATCTTTTAACAAAACAAGTTTATAGGTTAAAATCAGTTTAACATATTGAAAAAAGGTACAATACAATATATGACGCACAGATTAATTCTCCCAATTTATTTTAATCGGAAAATTCCTGTAACAATTTATGAATATAGTACATGTAGTTGTATCTCACCTATTTTGTCGGTTGTTGCTGGTTTCCCTTTTCGGAAGTTTTCCTACAAATAATTTCAAACGTTGCTCGACTTCTAAAATTCTACCTTTATGTATCATACTTTACTAAAAATATAAAACACTTACCCTCCCTCACATAGTACATTGTGCTTCCTCGAGGTATTATGACATGGTGCGTCATTCCACTGCATGTTGTATTCAGGTCCATAGTCCATGCAGTTTTCTCTATGGACCCCAAAGTAATGGTCGGGCTGTCCTGGACTCCAGTTGAAATATCCAATGGGCTGACCTGTTGTATACCAAACCCACTTTCCTTCATTTGTAATATCCGACCCATCTAACCAGACTGCAACAAGTTCATGAAACTTGATAAATATAGATTGTGTTCGCTTTTTTAATTTTTAGTTTTAATTTACCAAAATCATGGTTTTGTGCAAACAAACAAAAAAACACACAAAAAATAAAATAATCAAACAAAGAAACCAAAACTAACTTTATTGTATATTTAATTATTTGAAGATATCCTTCCTTCATATCAAGATAAAAAAAACAGCGATCTTACTTGTTACATGCATAGGTTCCATTATAGATTTGATAAAGTCTTGCTCATTTAAGTTTTCTATGATTGGAAGATGTAGTCCGTATCGTTTGCAGGTTTCCTTAAACAAAATATAAAATATATAATTATTACTTATCATAAACGTAGACATTTTATACACAGGCAAATTTCATTCACATCAATTATACGTGAATTTAAATTCATGTGAATCTCACGCGAAATTCACGTGATTTTCACCCTTAAACGAGCATACGTGAAACTCACATGAATTCAGTTTATGTGAGTTTCACATGGATTTCATGTGAAATTCACGTGAAATTCACATAAAAATTACATGAAATTTGTTCACGTGAAATTCACATGAATTTTTAAAATAAAGTAGCTCAAACAACATCTAAATTTTTAAATTCAAGTAAAATCATGAAAAATACCAATATTTTTTTTTATAAAAGTTCACGTGAAATTTATGTGAAATTTTTCACGTGAGAATTAAGTGAATCTCAATTCACGTGAAATTCACATGAAAATTTTCACGTGAGTTTCATGTATAAGCTCGTTTGAGGTGAATCTCACGTGAATTTCATGTGGGATTCATGTGAAATTCACGTGAGCAAATTTTGCTTGTGTAGTATACGTGGTTAGGGTTTGTCTAGAGCAATATGTATTTCCCGAAGAAATTTGTGAGTTGTTGCAAAAACGATTTCAAACTCGCTTTGACTGTAATGAAGAATTTCATAGACATCAGCAGCGAAATATTTTCTAATCTCTGTTATATTTTTAAAATGAAACAGTCTTCTATTTAACATTTCGGTATGATGAACATGTAGTATTGAACACAAATGGAATGTCTTACAGGAGTGCATCCTCGATATTAAATTATCGTTGCTTTCTATAATTAGTTTAATTTGCACATGTATCTGTTCGAAGCTATTTCAAGTAGCGAGCTAATTACCTCCTACGTTTATCCAATAGTCATTCATCATAAAGTGACCAGTGGACGTTGGCTTGCTGCTCTTGCACAGTTATATATTAAGAATGAACTAATAAACTAATAGACACAATATCAACATGGAATGACAAGAATACTCATCGTAATTGGATGATTTTTTTTTTGCAGTCTGGTGTTATAATCTGTATATTGATCAAATAAAAGAGACAACAGATACCAAAAGGGGGATTCAAACTCATATTTAAGTCGAAGAAAATGACAACTCCGAGACAAAAACGAAAAACCACAGACAGACAAACAGCAGTATACTATACTCAACATCGATCACTAAAGACTGATCAACACGGCCCTCACAAAAAAACCGTTGGTGATCCTACTTTCTCTGAATACAAACATACATAAGAGAACACATCATCTCTATTCTAGTATCTTACTCTAGCTTCAATAAGTGTCATCACAGATTCATTTTCCAGATAACAATATTTTGAACTCTCATGGTAATGCCATTGATACGGACATCGCATGCCTATAAAAATCAGTTTAGAGTTAAGTTAAGGTATAACTCAAGCATGAAATAATAGCAGCATGTCAAAAGCATGTATGAAATAAAATAAAAAGAGGCAAAAGGTATCAATGAGACATAATTGATTTCATTTGAATAGCAAAAGCTAAACTTATGTATTGCTTGTTGTGATTTTTATTTGTGTGACTAAATTTGTATTTATAATAGCAGCCCGAGTGTGTTTACATTCACATTTGTATCTGAAAATGAAATTAACACAACAAAAAAGTAGAATAGAAAGAGTACTCCAAAAAGTCATTATACTTAAAGAGAATTCTAAATCCGAGACATATGTAACCGTATGAAAAGCTCGTTTACTAGCAATGTGTTCCGACTCATTGTTTAGAGTTCGTATTGTAATTGCAAATTCCTAATTAGGCAATGCCCGGATATACTATTAACAAAAAACGTCTCTTTATAAAAAACTTTCATCCAATCAGACTACAAGTATTTGTTTAAATATTTAAAATGTACAAAGTTAAAAATATAAGTATTGATGGTTACTAATAAAATTAACGGTATCAATTTTCTTGCACCAGATGCGCATTTCGACATTACATGTCTCTTCAGTGATGCTCGTGGCCAAAATATTTGAAATTCAAAGCTTATATAAAAGATGAAGAGCTATAATTCAAAAGGTCCAAAAAGTATAGCCAAATCCGTGAAAGGAAGCAGAGCTTTGCATGAGGGAGATACATTCCTTAATTTATAATAATTTCTATCATTTTGTAACAGCAAATTTTAATAACACAAAAAAAAAATCCGTATTTTCATGCCTAATACTAATTGTACAACAGCAAAAATTCTAATAGACTTGCCTGTTTCATATATAATAGACCAGTTTCTATATATAACTGTATTAAAGTCATATGAAACGAGTGACTGGTGAAAAATAATGTTTATCCAATTCTTGAACCAATGCATGTATATATCATAAACTTAGTCTTCTGTGCACGATTTTATCATTTTTTACGCAAATATATCGTATAATCGTCAATTTTTTTTTCTCTCTGTATGTTATGATTTAACAAATATGGCAGCTCATTGAATGTCGTGTTTTGACTCCGAAGTTTACCGATTGTCACCTTATAGTAAACAATCAACAAAAAAGCATGAATATTGAGCACGTGTTTAAAAGAGGGACGAAAGATACCAAAGGGACAGTCAAACTCATAAATCTAAAACAAACTGACAACGCCATGGCCAAAAATAAAAAAGACAAACAGAAAAACAATAGTACACACGACACAACATAGAAAACTAAAGAATAAACAACACGAACCCCACCAAAAACTAGGGGTGATCTCAGGTGCTCCGGAAGGGTAAGCAGATCCTGCTCCACATGTGGCACCCGTCGTGTTGCTTAAGTGATTACAAATCCGGTAAATAGTCTAATTCGGTAGGTCATATTCATGAAAGGGAAGGGGATTGTAGTTACGACGTAAGGAACATATCCGATATCATTTGTGAAACGGTTATTCCATAACGGTCAACCAACATGTACAATCAGATAATAGTTTATTTCAGTGACAGATCCATGCGATCACCGGATTTTTACGAGAAGGTTCGGATTTCAAATGTTTGGCTTTGAGCGTTCCTGATGAAGGTAAATACAGACTAGAGGCTTTCAAGAGCTTGTATCGCTCACCTGACTCTACTTGGGTTTTTAAAATTATATAAAAAAAGATAAAATTTGGTTTAAAATTGCATTCCATTCTGTGGTTTCCTAAAAGATATTTGTATGTATTTCTCATGGAGTCCTTTGTTAAACTAAGTTCCCCGCTGGCAGCCATCTTGGATGATGGATCGGCTACTAAGTTCCAACACTTGGTCAGCACCTCATAAGGAACATTCATGCTATGTTTGGTTTCATTCCATTAAGTGGTTCTTTAGAAGAAGACTTTTGTATGCATTTCCCATAGGGTCCTATTTTAAACTAAGTCCCCAACTGGCGGCCATCTTGGATGATAGATCGGCTACAAGGTAACAACACTTGGTAAGCATCTCATAAGGAACATTCATGCCATATTTGGTTTCATTTCAATCAGTGGTTCTCTAAAATAAGAAATTTGTATGTATTTCCCATAGGGTCCTATGTTAAACTAAGTCCCTCGCTGGCGGCCATTTTGGATGATGGATCGGCTACAAAGTAACAACACTTGGTCAGCGCCTCGTAAGGAACATGTATGCTATGTTTTGTTTCATTCCATTCAGTGGTTCTCTAAAAGAAGTCATTTGAATGCATTTCCCATAGGGTCCTATGGTAAACTAAGTCCCCCGCTGTCGGCCATCTTGGATGATGAATCGGCTACAAAGTAACAACACTTGGTCAGTACAATATTAGGAAGATAAATGCTATGTTTTGTTTCATTCCATTCAGTGGTTCTCTAAAAGAAGGAACATTCATGCCATATTTGGTTTCATTTCAATCAGTGGTTCTCTAAAATAAGAAATTTGTATGTATTTCCCATAGGGTCCTATGTTAAACTAAGTCCCTCGCTGGCGGCCATTTTGGATGATGGATCGGCTACAAAGTAACAACACTTGGTCAGCGCCTCGTAAGGAACATGTATGCTATGTTTTGTTTCATTCCATTCAGTGGTTCTCTAAAAGAAGTCATTTGAATGCATTTCCCATAGGGTCCTATGGTAAACTAAGTCCCCCGCTGTCGGCCATCTTGGATGATGAATCGGCTACAAAGTAACAACACTTGGTCAGTACAATATTAGGAAGATAAATGCTATGTTTTGTTTCATTCCATTCAGTGGTTCTCTAAAAGAAGTCATTTGTATGCATTTCCCATAGGGTCCTTATGTTAAACTAAATCCCCCACTGATGGCCATCTTGGATGATGGATCGGCTACAAAGAAACAACACTTGGTCAGCACTTTGTAAGAAACATTCATGCTATGTTCTGTTTCATTCCATTCAGTGGTTCTCTATAAGAAGTCATCTGTATGCATTTCCCATAGGGTCCTATGTTAAACTAAGTCCCCCGAATGATTTTTGTACCATATGATAAAGTAACAACTACAAAAGGTAACACATAAAATTTGTAATGGAAAACAAATGTTTAATTTGTTTCTGAAATTTTTATACCCTCGAGCCTCCTTAAAGTAGATGAGTTGTTTAAAAAAAAAGGGGGGCGAAATATACCAGAGGGACAGTCAAACTCATAGATCGAAAATAAACTGACAACGCCATGACTAAAAAATAAAAAAGACAAACAGACAAGTAATAGTACAGAAGACACAACATAGAAAACTAAAGAATAAGTAACACGAACCCCACCAAAAACTGGGGGACCCCCCTCCCCCCCCCGGGTGATCTCAGGTGCTCCGGAAAAATTATAATCCAAAGAATTTTTAATAATTTTTCAAATTGTAGTTTAAACCGAACTTATAAAAAAAAAAAAAAAAGAAAAAGAATGGGTCATAGGGCTTATCTTCATCTTACAGGTTTTGCAAAATTGACAAATTTTGTATAGATTATGAATGCAAAATCCAATTTTCTGCCATAAAACGAAAACTATGCCATAGAATTTTGAGATAAAGTATGGAAAGATAGCTATATATGCTTTCAGATAAGAAAAAAAAATGGGGTCACGGAACTCTATTTCTCTGCTACATGATAAAATAGGTAAATTTCTAACACATTCTATTGTAAAAGTAACTTTATTTTAATTATCTGCCCTTACATTTGAGTTTTCTCCCTTTATGTGGCAAAGTTGGAAAAAATTGAAATAAACAAAAGCATTCTGTTTTTTGTAACATACAATTTTAGATATGTTAAAACATGTCATTTTCTATCTTGAAATGAAAATTCTTAAACATAAATTGCCTACTTCTCTTCAAATTTGCACATTTTATTAAGGGCATATGATACAGTAACAGGGGAGGTAATGACGTTGCTAACGCAAATTGTTATTTTCGCAATGTCAAACTATGACTTATCGGGAAAATATGCAGTTTTCGACTGATTTTTATCATTCAATCTTATTTAACTTGAAAACGAGTTCATGTACCCCTCTTTTTAAAATTGCCAATTGGTTTCATTACGTAAGAAGATTATGGGTGCCAATTTTTTTGAAAACGTCAATATATAGCGCATTTTTTTTTGGATTTGTTAAATATGCAGCAAAAAACAATGTTTTTTTTCTACATTCATGAACATTTTTTAAATATGAGTTATTTGAAAAAAACAAAATGCACAAATTTAAAGGACATTTTTATAAAACAAAAATCAGCTTGTGTTTATCTTTTAAAACAAAAAATGTATATATTTTATGAAAAGGAAAATACGTCCACAAATCCGAATTTTGAGCAAATATATAAGAAATCGACCTCATTTTACTCAAAAAGTAGCATATGAAGGTATATTTGTTATTACATATTTGGTTTAATCAGGCAAACATAGCCTTTATGCAAATTATCAGCAAAATTTCAACACGGGATAAAAACTGTATTGTATGCCCTTAAGGTGGTCCCCAACACTTTCACTAAAATTAATTTGGCTCGTTTAATTTTCATGAAATGTTGACAATGTATTTACTTTGACCCTTTAACAAAAATAAAAAATTTCAAAATATTTGAACCAACCGTTTTGTCAGAAAAATTACACTGGTTATATAGCAGTTTGACAAACACCAATTTTAATCATTGAGAAGCTTGATATTCCCTTTACAACACAACGTAACTTAAACGTTTCGCTGACTTTACAAAGTTATCTCCCTGTAGTGTTAGGTACCACCTTAAAGAACTAGAAAGATTGTTTTCTATTATTTCAAAATCCAAGATACATTAAGCCGCAGAAAATTGTAAAAAAAAGCAATAATGCTCGATAGTTGTCTCATTACGAGAGGATCTCCTCAATCAAATGTTTATACTTTGATCAATCAGTTTTCAATTTCATTCAGTGTAGTTCTCGGGATTTATGCTTCCGTTTTTAGAAAAATTAAAAGACAAAAAGATACCATCCAGATAAAGCAATCTGTATACTTTCTCGTGTTTTTCAAAGACATCAATTTATGCAAACAATCTTAAGTCTTTTCTCAGATATATAGCGGTATTGCGGTGTTTTTGTTAATAATTGTAATCATGATCGTATTTTAGACTATTATATAAACGCTGCTTTCTGACAGAAAAATATACAGTCTGAAATATGGTAGCCGCTATACCATACAGCACCTAAACAAACAGTTCATTGAACCTATCTGCCGATAATCTAACTTCAGAAAGCAAAAATTACTGTACTTTAAACAGGCTGCATCTCCTTCTTACAAAATGGAATCTCAATGATTATAGTCTGTTATAAGAGACATAACTTTTTAAAGGCGACACATATCTTTTTTCAATTTTATTCGAAAAGTTATAAAATATGCCAAGCAAGCAAATCAATTTTATAAGTCGAAGACAGACAGACAACACATAGCCTAAGGGCTTATCTTCATGTATTATTTAAATTACAAACAGCTGTCATACACAGGGAGGTTCACCTAGCTATACAAAAGGGTTCACTCACCATATGCGTCGGCAAATGAATGTATTGAGGGAGGAATATTTCTGTTGTTATCTTTTTCGTTCCGTTGTCTGGTAAAGTCTTTACGTTCGATTTTGCCAGTTTTATGGTTCTCTTTTTTTATTTACCTTGGAGTTTTTGGTATTTTTGTAAACTATTCTTTTTTTTATTGCATTTGCAACTGTACCTGTGAATCTGAACATCCTACACTATACCATGCTATGCCACTGTCTGTTATCTCTCTTTGGACGTAACATTTCTACAAATAGTATATATCTATATGCAATTGCTAATGAGAATTTATGCCGGCTTAAACATTGAGCGAATCTTACGAAAATATTGTTTGATTTTAACAGGATTCATTTTTATGCATTGCCAACACATGGTATCTGATTCAGAGAAATTAATTAAAAGAAACAAAACGGAATACAATTGTTTAATTGATAAGATATTTACATTTAACATACTAAAATAAGAACAGACGGCCCTGAAATAATAATTAACTCATTTCCATTTGTACTAATAGGAAAAAGCTAAGACAAAACACACATTTTCTTATACAATGTACCTCATGCTCCCCACAAGCGGTTACATGATTACAGTCACGTGGTTGAACAACTTTATTGCAGCTAAGACATAATGGTCCTCTGCCGGATAATGCTGTTGGTTAAAGAGATAAACGAAGAAACAATAGTTTCGTACTGATAAAGAATTAGACTTAGAATGAAGATTGACAGATGAAATGATAAATTACAAAATGAACATGTCCATGGATTTGCAGAAATGTTCTGGATTATGGATAATTCAAAAGTAATATGGTTGTAAGATTAAACACATTCTTAATCAATTTGATGTCTGATAAAACAGATCTCTTTGATTCAATATTGTTTCCCTTCTTTGCCAATTGCTTTGTCATGTTTGTTTTACTCATTGTACACCAATATCATTCAAATGGGTTTTCAAGAGCTATAATTATTCTATACAATAATCATGCGTTACACGAGTTACATTCTTATTTCTTTAATGGGATTTTGCATCATTAAAGCCAAATTTTCACAATTATTTTAAATGTTTTATTTTCAATGTTCAACAATCCACTGGTTCGATTGTTCTGCCGCTGGTGACCCTTTTTTTGGAAAAAAACTGAATGAGTTTCAGATGTGTTTAGGTACATGTGTACAACCCATCAAACATACCAGGCTTATAATTTATTACGCCAATTAAAATATAAAATTGATTAGTAGTAATAACTGAAAATTCCGAGATGGTTTTGTCGAATACAGCTAAGGCAATATATACCTATGGTGAAAAACTTAAGTATTCAGATTATTCCAACAAACGAACAAAATAAGACGCATGCAAACATCACAAAACTTTTTGCAATAATGACTTCAATAAAAATTGGAACTGATGTCAGGCATTCTAACAGGGACAAGCAGTATCCTGCTCCACATGCGATTTCGGTCTTTAGAACGTGTTTAGTCATTGTTTCGTCCTATACTTTTAGCTGTTTAGATAACAGTATGTTACAATCACAATACTTTGACATACCTGTGCAGAAATTGGTGTTGTCTAGACTAAATATGAATATTAAGAGTAAAACGGCAAAGCTATTTTGTAACATTTTACCAAATGATCTCCAGTTAAATTGTCTCTGAAAATAAAATGGCATGTTAAATGTACAAGCAAATAAGTGTTAGATTAAACGGATAATTCTCAGTTAGTTCCCTGTATCAAATCGATCGTTAATGGAAAGAGTTGCAACCTTTATCAATTAAAATTTGTGTAGTGTGTTGTGTCATTTTTGCACTAGTATACTCGATATTTTCCTCTTAGGTCATGCTGTTTTCTGATATTCCTCGAATTATGATTTCGATTCCAAATTCCACTTTTCTTAATTCCCCTTCATTTCTTTATATTTGAAAGGCTTCACAAGTATCATTGGTTTCATGTACAGAAGGTTGCTAGAAGAATTAGTCAAACATTGGGGTTTGGAATTAAAATATCATAACTACTTGTGGCTTGTATTATGAATATTGTTGTTTTCTTATTAACACTGGATTACAAATATTCGTCATCTTGTTGCTTTCATTTTTAATAGCCAAGGTATGAAAAGGAAAATTCATGACCGAACCTTACATATAAAAACGATGCTCTAGTTTTTTACAGAATCTATCTAGATAATTCAAGGTGATTGGAAACTGAAATCACCAGGAAGGCCTTCAAACATCATACAGGAACTATCAGTAGCTGCAAACTTTTGTATACCCTGCTAGCTTACAGAACTGGTGAGTCTCATGTAGTGAAGACAAGGTGGTTTTTTTTTAAGTACCGTACTATGCCGTTTTATGCATTATTGATTGTCTCAAGGATCATACAAAAAGAAAAATGCTGTTATGTTTGACAGTTGATTTATTTCTTGTATGTAAAATGGGTGGCGCAAAACTCGATACAAACGAGTCCAGTGTGTATCGGTAAGACAGGCTCGTCTCTGCGTACAAAAAAGAGGGGGGCTTAGTACAAGTGATCTAAACTTAAACGTTGTTTTTAAGGTATATGCATGTTACTAAAATATAAGGTGTTATTACACTTTCGAAGGTCTACGTAACTATTAAATCATCTATATTTAAAACAAATATTTCAGTCAAATGATAAAATTAAAGGAAACATAAAGGAACATACATACACAAATGAAGGATGTTATAGATATGAATTGAAAGTTGATACATGTATACATATTAATATATTAGTAAAGAGATAAGACACAGTGTCGTGTAACGGGAGAAAGGTAAAGAGTCGTGCTTTTGGTCAGAATTATAAACTTATGATAGATACAAGGCTAGAAAAAGTTGCGCTACAAACGTACATTTTGTCTACAAAATACTCATCAGTGATACTCGAATCATAAAATTTAAAAAGGCCAATAAATGTACGAATTTAAAGAGCATTTAAGACCCAAAATTCCGAAAGGTTTTGACTAATACAATTAAGGAATCTATTCCTGGGGTAAATACATTTGATAACGAAACATTTAGGGCTATTAAGACCATTAATTCATAACTATAACCAAATGAATAACTTATTTCAGACGTAATATCTGTACACCAGACGCGCGTTAAGGAAAGAAAAAAAAAACAATTGATGTAAAATGATAAACACCTTATAATGTTGCAGTTATATATCATAGAATACATTAAGACATTTTAGAATGTGTATAAAAGGTATAAAGAAAAGCACGGTAAGTAGGTAGTGTCTTAAACTACATGATATACCAAACTTGCAAAGAAAAGTAAAGTATGCAAAAACAGATTGAGTAGATCTACATGTTATTGATTAAATTATTTTGCATGTTTTATTCAACAATAGAAGATAAGAAAACGCTACCAAAGGACATTTCAAACTGACAAAAAACTAAAATTAGAACTAACAAACTATTTTACACAGACCTTTGGAGAGACACCATTTCCTCACCTGTATTAAAAAAAAATAACTGTATATATGTGGCTTCAACTCAAGTCATTATGATGGTCATAGTTGTAGAATAGGGGCAACTACAAGTGCTGTTAAGGCAAAAATAGAAGATCACTTGATAAAACATTAGGGCGCAGGTCTTCAGATAGTTAAATAAGGTACATTAGGGTAACGCCAGCATCTATTTAAACAGCTCAAAGTAAGTTAGGTAGAATTTAAGGGAATGCTCTTTTATAAATTTTCAAATGTTTCATATGCATGTTTTCACAACGTTTCTGTATGAAATTGTTTTTGTTTTTGATATTGATAATGTGTTATTATTATATGATTGCTTTTATTTTTATTTTTGTTTTTTTTTTACTCATGGCTTTATTCAAGGTTCACCCTCCCTTACCTCACAAATCCTTGGGGACACTCAGCTGTTATCATTTTATGAAACAAATAACAGTTAAACATATTCAGAACCATTTCTGAGAATTTTGTATAAATAGGTATTTATATGTTTACTAGTAGTTACTTGTTTTGTAGTCTACAAAGCAAGTAAATAAAACAAACAATTGGGTATTTAGTAACAATTCGTTTCAGATATAATCGGCAATGATATGACGATTAAAAAACTTAACCAGGGTTACGATATGCCCATTTCCTCACCTGTATAAAAAAAATAACTGGATATATCTGGCTTCAACTCAAGTCATTATGATGGTCATAGTTTTAGAATAGGGGCAACTACAAGTGCTGTTAAGGCAAAAATAGAGCTCACTGAAAAAAACAATAGGGCGCTGGTCTCCAGATAGTTAAATAAGATACATTAGGGTAACGCCAGCATCTATTTAAACAGCTCAAAGTAAGTTAGGTAGAATTTAAGGGAATGCTCTTTTTCAAATTTTCAAATGTTTCACATGTATGTTTTCACAACGTTTCTGTATGAAATTGTTTTTGTTTTTGTTTGACAATTGGCCGTTTCAGAATCTAAAGGACTATGGGTAAATTCATTATTAGTACCCCAAAATAAAAATTACGTCAAGTCATTGGTTGAATTTCCATTGTTTATTACATTTTTAACGAATCACGACGTTTTGGTGTACACTTTGGAAAATATTACCCAGGATGCATTAGATTCTGAAACGGCGAATTGATATTGATAATGTGTTATTATTATATGATTGCTTTTATTTTTATTTTTATTTTTTTTTACTCATGGCTTTATTCAAGGTACACCCTCCCTTACCTCACAAATCCTTGGGGACACTCAGCTGTTACCATTTTATGAAACAAATAACAGTTAAACATATTCAAAACCATTTCTGAGAATTTTGTATAAATAGGTATTTATATGTTTACTACAAAGTAAGTAAATAAAACAATCAATTGGGTATTTAGTAACAATTCGTTTCAGATATAATCGGCAGTGATATGACGAATCAAAAACTTAACCAGGATTACGATATGCCCAAAGGCAATCAGAACAAATAACTCAAAGAAAAATAGACAACATATTGACAAAGAAACCACAACGGAAACACGTGCATTTCGGCAATTAACTACGTAGAAACAACAGCCATTGATACGCGAAAGCTTCAAAACAGGGGTAAAATCAAGTTAGCCAGGAGGCTAAATACTAGTATATTAGACTACTGTAAACCAACTAATTTTCGCGAGCGATTTTTTTTTTCGCGATTTCCGCGAGTAGTAAAATATCGCAAATATAACTCGTCGTGAATATGTAAAACTTGGATTTTTCCTTACTTAACTGCATCAAGTAAATTTGAGAATCGCGAAATTAAATCCCCGCGAAATTGGACAGAAAGGGCTAAACGCGAAATAAAGAATCCGCGTATACAGTTATAAGAATATTCGTTTTTAAGTAAAATCGGATTTCTTTCCACTTGTACAATTATCCTTTTCATACTTTTGTTTTTTGTAGTTTTTTTTCTGAGTATTGAAATTAAGAAATTTGCGCTGCTGAAAATATTAAAAAGTGCTGCATCGACTGCAATATAATTTGAGACTTTTTTGACTAGACAAATGTAGAAAAAAATTGCACAAATCAGATCCGCTTCTTAAAATATGTTTTTTTAAACAGAATTAAGGACTAAATGTTTGCAAGACGATCACGTGATATATAATACCATAATACCAAAAAGAGATTGATAAACACTTAACTGTATGCCTTTGATTTTAAAACAGTTAGTTAAATCATTGACGGTGTAATGGTTCTTCAAGCGCTCTCTCTAATCAACAATTCATTTAATAGTAATAAAGTATAAACAATGTTGAAGAATGACAGACGAAAAACTTAATATCTCCTTTAAATCGTAGCTGAGAAACAAAGAGAGCTTTATCAATTCCACTCCCATTTAAATCATTTCATTTTTTAAAGGGGTTCGTGTAGCTGTGTGTTTATTTTTTATTGCAGTTGTTTTAGACCGTTGTTCGTGATGTCGTTGGCTTTTTATAGTATTTTTACCATGACTTAGTCTGTATCGTCTCGATGTATGAATTTTGATTGTTCCATTCAAGTTTGGTATCATCAACCTCTTTATTTTAAATTAAACATAGAAATCTTAAAAGTAAAACGGGATAACTATAAATCACAATTGGCCGAAACACATTTCCTTTATGTAACGGAGAAATAATTTGAAACAGAAAGATGTGGTGTAAATTCATAAGACAAACTATTTGGTTTTAATTGGGTTCGAAATTTTAATAAAAGTCTGGTTTTATTGTGCTCACCTCGATGGTCGGAGGCCTGCACGGACAAACCAAATAAAGGAAACAGTTGTATATCGCTGTTTAAAATTCATAAATCAATTGAGAGAAAACAAATCCGGATTGCAATCCCTAAAGACTTGGATATTGGTATTTGATACTTCTCTTCAAAGCGCGCAAAAATCAGGTGAAAGGTTAAAGACTGAAATATGGGGGTCGATTATGATGTGTCCGGTGAGGTGTAAACATGTAGACCATAACATTTGTTACTAGCACGTTAATAAAATAGCGTAAAAAAACAGGGATATTTGCATACAATTCCATTTAAGCAACTATCCGAAAGCTACCATATGATGAGAAGTAAAATATAGTTAACTGAACGGCCGTAATATGAAAACAATACTGTATAGTAGAGTATAAAAGCAAATGTACCACAAAATGTAAAAGTTTTAAAAGGAAAAGTTATTTTTTTTCAGTAAACAATAAACAAGACGTCTTCTTTAGATTTTAATATAAATCTTTTAACAACATATATAACAATATGTAATGAGTCATATATTTATTAAGATACAGCACCTTTATTTGTATAAATACTGAAGTTATTTTTCCTGAGGAAAAATTTAACCAGTAGTATCCATTAGTTTTTCATTTTTTTATATATAACAAATGATACAGATACATGTAAACAACAATAATAAATGAAAACATTCTTCAAAATATGTTTAATAAAATACCTGTCTATAGCAATATTGCAAAAAGCAGACACCTTTTTTAGAGTAATGTAGCCAGTTCAACAGTCTTAAATACTTTTCCTTTTTTTATATATATTCTGGTATCGTTTTCCCGATTTAGCATCTAAAGTCTTACCGCGCAAGACAAAAATTTCCAGTGTTCAGCATTTGGGATCATATTAACAAAGGGACTTTTTAATGAGACATAATAGCAGTGAAATACTGCCCATGTTTGAATTTTGTAAGATGTAGATGTTGTTTTCGCTTTTAGTTTAAAGGTATTTTTCTATATCTATATCTCTATAATTAAGATTACTTCTGAAAACGACCTAAAACAAGTTTGCTTGTATTGTAGAAGGGAAATAATGGATTTATTCTCGATGATTGAGGGAAAACCTACTAACAGTACTAAAACATCGCGGTCCAAAAATGTAAAGTTGAACGATAAACAATTGTTGTTAAACGATATTTACATATATTCACTGGTGATTATAAACAAAGTGAAATACAAAAATGTGATTATGATCAACACTAAAAGTTTTAAACACTGTCATTGATGTCCTGATTGTTATCTACCTGATTTGGAGAATACATAGATATTGATTCAGCATTGTATGATACAGGTGTGTTCACGGTTGTTCCCACGTTAGAAGACGAGATTTCATACTTGTCATATAAATGTCTTGATTTATCTTGTTCAATGTGAGATGGTATTGACGATGGACGAATCATTCGTAGAATTTTCTGAAAAGGACCATATTTTAGAACATGATTTATCGACAACAAAATGCATAAATGGCAGTTAAATAATTTTTAGATATATTAGCCCTGGCATGTGAGCCTTCAGGATTTACATGTTTTGTTTTTTTTTTAATTTTCTTATCATTTTCATGGTTATCATGGTTGTATTTAAAGGTGAGAAAAGAAATTAAACTGTCCAATGAGACAATCTCACTATGCCTCAAAAACGAAGTCATCTACTGAAGCATAGTATACATAAAATATCGGGATACAGTAGTATTATCAATTTTAAATAATCTGAAAAATTAGATTGTATTCGTTAATATATGGGTTTTTTTTTTAAATGGATTCGGATATTTATTGATATCCTAACACACAAAATCGATAGACTTGTATCTAACTTCACTTAAATTCAGAAACATATATTAATCAATAAAGTCATTTTTGACATGTTTACCTAGTATGTCTGTTTGTTTTGTTCACACATCGTTGTCAATATAATGGAGTTTGATGTGACTGTCTTACTAGTGAAAGGTTGAGCAAGATATAAAAACCAAGTTTAATCTACCGTTTTCTACATAAGAAATTGAATGTATCAAGTCAGGAATATGACAGTTGTTATCCCTTTGTTTGTTGTGCGTGAGCTTATGATTTTGTCATTTGATTAGGGACTTTCGGTTTTGAATTTCCTTGGAGTTCCGTATTTTTGTGATTTTTCTTTTTGTTAAATATTATGATATTTTTTTGCAATGCATAATTACTCAATAAGTGTAATAACTGCAATCGGACTGTAGTTTTTAAAGAACTATTTTGTAATAAATAATTGCCTTATCTATTTAAATATTTTTGCATCAGTTCAGTGAAAACTCACCTGCTTGAATGTTCCAGGTGTAACAATGAGAAGATATATAATGTAGATAGGTATACAGATTAATGAAATTGAAGATATTGTCCATCCTATAGCCAATGACCATTGGGGGTACACGTATCCATTTAGTTCTATGCCGTCGTAGTAATAGATTGATAAAATGAATAAAACCTGAAATAAAATTATATCGAATAAATTTCTGTACCGAATTGTTGCTACTTTGTATGTAAAAACTTGCCACAAATGTCTCCTCCAATTAGCTGTTGATAAATTTGGCAAATTAAAAACATCATAGCACTTTGACTTAATTTAAAATGTTAAAATCTGTTTTTTTTGGTTGGGTTCAATTTGCTCAGTTTTAAGTTTCCTTTATATTGTTATTTGGATTAAATTGTGTTTTGGTCCGTTTGTTTCTCCCCTGTCGTTGTAGTTTCTCTTCGACTTGTTAGTTTAGTGTACCTTAATATCTCCTGCCTGTCTCTCTTTTTACACTAGCGGCACTAAGGTATAAAGTTATGACAAGGCATAAAACTTTATAAATTCTGAAATATTTGTCCTTACTATAATTGAAAAAAAACATTGTGTAGAGGACAAATAATTATACATCAAAATAATTTTCTGTGTGCTTTAATTTTCAACAGACGCAATATTAAAGAGAAGAAGATGATTGTATGATGCCTCTTTTTATATAGAAGACCTTTTTCATGAATTAAGATTAGATGTATCACAAGCGTGTATTTTTTGTAATACTACGTCTCTGTATCAAAAGTTTTCCTTCGTCGAACATCCTACATTAAAATATTATACATCTACCAGTTTCTATTACAAAATCACGTTCTCTAATACTTTAATCTAAATGCCTGAATTACTTTTGTGTGTTTATGTTTAAGCAGTATTTGATCTGTTTAATACGTTTTGATTAACAACACGAATCAAGCAATGTCCCGCATTATCTTTTTAAAAAATTTCACAATGCTTTTCAATTGTATTATTGTGGTAACATATTCTGCAACACTGAGTCTACCACATTTGGTTTGCTTGGTAGGATCGATCATTTCGTATGCGATTCTTTTTCTTTTCTTTGAACAAATCTACTTTGAATCTTATGCATATAACTTTGTACTTTGTTCATGTATTGATATGAGAGAAGATTAAATAAAAACGAACGCACATTTTTTTAAATAAATTAGGCCGTTAGTTTTCTCGTTTGAATTGTTTTACATTTTCATTTCGGGGCCTTTTATAGCTGACTATGCGGTATGGGCTTTGCTCATTGATGGAGACCGTACGATAACCTATAGTTATTAATTTCTGTGTCATTTTGGTCTGTTGTGGAGAGTTGTCTCATTGTCAATCATACAACATCTTCTTTTTTTATATATTAAATGGTATGCTACTTACAATGAGGCAAATTGGGCATATAAATGCCCAGCATATTTTCCAAAATATTCCAGGCTGAAATCCTAACATACTTTGTATATCATTTGAAAAATGTTGTACACCTACAAATATATTTGCATTAATAAATACATTTCAAAATTTCTGGAAACACCTCACTAACAACCAAAGTTCACCAAAAGAATGTCATACACCCCGACAATCATCAGAAACTAGTAGATGTCAAGACAGAAACTTCAAGTCTACTTTAAAATTTGTGTTTTCATTAACAAATAGTGTGACACTTAACATTTTCTACAAATCTACAAATATTGCAAAAAAAGCATTAAAAAAACTAATACAATTATGTTGAAAAAAAAACCTAAATTTCACAAAAGTTGACCCAAATACAACTCAAGCAATATATGCTACGGATAGAAAAACATAAAGTTTAGAATAATAATAGCATATTTAAATAAAATGAATATATAATTGCTATATCATGTCAACACAATATTTTTCTTTTCTGTGCTGTTGACCACATTGGAGAAGAAACGCCGCAGTAGCATTGACCCAGTGCTATTAAAAACTCACCAAAGATACCCGGCCAATAATTGTGTACGCCATACCAAACTCATGCTATTCATTATAGGCTAGTATTTTATATGAAAGTGTGGTGAAGTTTTTATCATTACCGACTACAGCATGTTTTTCTGGGTTTTTTTTTCTTTTGTGTTTAACTTGTATTTGTCTATCGTTTGTTTTGGCTTTTAGTTTGGTCTTTTCGATCTATAAGACTAGTTGAGGATTAATACTAAAATAAATGAAATTTTATCAAAATTTACTAGATGACACCTTCTAACATTTTTAATTCGACACACTGTACTATCATTTATGCAAATTAATTGACATATAATACAATGAAAAGATACACCATTAAATGGCCCTTAACACAATATGATAAATTTATTCAATTTTACTGCAAGTGTACTGTACAAATATGTAAGGTTAAAACCTTGACACCTGCAGTGTAGCAATTAATCGTGCAGAATGTATACAATTAATCATCATAAAAGGAACACTTCATCAAGATTTGTTTGTTAATATTCTAATATGTATGACTAATTGTTATTCTTTTGATCATAATATACAATTCAATGCCCTCAATTTTAAATTCTATGTAATCATTGGAAGGGAAGCATGAAATGAAATACAGTAGATATAGACAAAACAAAAGATGTACAAACTATCAAGCAATAAGGAAAGTTTGTTTTTAAACATGTAAAATGTAAACAAATCCATGTACTTTCATTATACCATTAATCGTGTGCTGGATATAGGTCAACTGAGCCAATTAGACTAAACATTTAATTTAAATATATATTCAACTCATGATTACAATTATTGTTTAATTGCATTGCAAATGGTTTGAAATCAAATTAGAAACAAATTATTAAGACAACATGCCCCAATCTCAATATCAGATTTTAATTTTTAGTATACATGTATATATGTATATTCTATGTATGTTTGCGTCTGCTTAAGTTGTAGATCAGTGTTTCTGTCGATCCGTTGTTTTCCTCTAAACGTTGGGGTGTTTCCATTATTGTTTTGTTTGTTACCCGGTTTTGTGATTGCATATTTGAATTATGACTATTGGACGGCGGTAAACTATTGTCACCTTTATATATACCGCAAACTCTGGGCAGAAACGTATTTTTTTATTTACTTATACAAGACCATTACAAAAACAAATATGTGTTGATATGATTGATGTGACATCAACTTTCTGGTAAAACTTATCATTATAAACAGCCTTAGACCACGCAAAATTTTATAATTATACTAGTTAGACGCACTGATGAATGGCCGGACGGACACACAGACTGGTAAACATAATGCTTCCTTCGAACGCCGGGGAAGCATACAATAATTCTATAGTAATAGTTCTCGTGAAATGTAAACTTACCATAAAACCAGTTAACAGCTATTGCTTCACAGAAACAAATACAAATAAGTGGTATTGGAGCTGCATGTCTGTCTAACAGACTAACAATGTATTGTCCACCCTAAAATGAGGCAGTATTATGTAAAAAAAAACAAAAAAACAAAAAAACAAAAAAAACAGAAAAAAAAATCTGTGTGCACTATGTACAATGTCTGAAAAATCTTATTATTTACAATTTAAATACATTTCATGTAAAAAACAAATTATATATTACACTCATTACCATATCCATAATTTACATATTTTGAAAATTGTGCGATTATATTCTCATCAATTTTATTTACCATTCGTTTAACAATTCAGTAAATTCAAAACATGAATCAAATATGTAATTCACCGCTTTTATTGCAGATAATTGACTACAGATATCAATCATATTTCTTTTAGAATATCATCAAACATGGGAAGCAAAAAACTGAGTCTCTAACTGTCTTCGTAGTGTTTTTTCATTTTATGCTGAAGTTGTCGGTTTTTCCTTGACTCAATAATTTGATTGTCTCTTTTAGTGATTCTGTTTTTTGTTTTATGCATATTTGAATACAATACACTGTGCACCGTTTACGTTGGGTAAATATTCTTTAATCCGGTTACCTTTTGACTTGATAATATATGTAAGTATGTAGCTACGTATGTAACTGAATACGGATCATTCAACGGTGTTCACCTACATTTTTTCTAACTCGTTTTATGTTAATTGAAAAACAATAATCTGGATGAATTCCAATAAAACAAATTGTGTGTCTGATTTGACAAACACCTTGAGTACTCACATTTGTGGTGGACGGTAGTGAACCAAGGAAGCAATATATTATAACTCCAAGAACAAGCCATTCCCGTCGTCCTTTTACTACTTTGAATGAATCCATAATGGCCGTAATTACTGCCTCAAGTCCACCAAACTGAAAAATGGGAATCTTTATTCATCTCTAAATATCTGTCTCATCAAAACAGTTATTGCATTAGATAGCGCGCTTCAGTTAAGTAAATGAACTTGTTTTTAATTGTAGAATGTGATGTATATATAGAATGTGTAAATCTTACTGTCCTGTTTTAGGATAGGGGAAATGAGCACTCCCTTACATGTCTAACCCTGTTAAACTCGTTAAATACCTGTCCCATGTGACGAGTCTAAGTCAGTTTTAGGATAGGGTAAATGAACACTCCCTTACATGTCTAACCCTGTTAAACTCGTTAAATACCTGTCCCATGTGACGAGTCTTAGTCAGTTTTTGTCGTTGGTTGTTATCTATCATATGTATGTTCCACTTATTGTTTTTAGCATAAATCCGACTGTTGTTCATCGAATCGTTTCACTGTTTATTAGTTTAGTGCTGACTACTAGTTCAAATCTTTTACAAATAATTTATTGTGTAAACATCCGTCTTGAATTCATATGTACACGTGTCTATGTACGAGTATTTCATTTAAAATCAAAAACTCTAAAACAGTTCTAACTGATTTGAACTTTTACTAACTGATGTTCATTTATTGTATGTTCCTTTGTTGATTAAACATGCTTGAAGAATCTGTCATATTTTGTTTGTAATGGCGTTTTATAAAACTTAGTTGATCGCATGTTTATGGTTGGCATCCAAATCTTTACTGTATCACCTTTATTCTGGGAAAACATATCCGCGCTGAATTCGGTTTATTATACGTTTACGCTACCGACTATTAATAGAATATACTTGATTTGATATCTGTAATGTTTGGAAATCCGAAGTTTGCCGAGGAATGCCGAAGTTTGTTACCGAGGTGTTGTCTTTTTTCACAACCAGGGATTAAAGGTGGTACACATTTCTTATTGCGACGTGACATATATACGAAATGAACCAAAGTTACGTGTGTAATTACATACCGTACTGTCCATGCCTAGTGTGATAAGCATAACAAAGAATAAGATAGACCAAAATACTGAACCATCCAACGTCGCTAGTGCTTCAGGGTATACCATAAACACTAGGCCAGGACCTAAATTAGTAAAGCATAATTTTATCTATTAATCGTTTTAAATAGAACTTGGCATGCTTATTTAATGTATTATATGATTAAAGTCCACCTCCGACTTGTTTTTTAAAAAAAAACCAGTTTCATGAACTTAAAACCTCATACTACAAATAAAATACTAGTAATAAGGACGGGAAAAGGGAATGTATGACTCAGGAGTCCAAATTTATCTACTACAATCACTATCCTGTCGACACTCGGATTGTGAGCCCAAACTCCGCATGTGGCAACTGCGTTAGTCTCCGATCTTAATTGAAAATGGAGGCATATGTGTTATATCGATGGTCAGTAAGATTCTACTTTTCAAAACAAAACATTTCTACAATTTTAAATTAAACATTCTGCAAAATGTATACCTCCAATCTTCATACGTAAAGTTGGAAACACGTTTGAAACAACTATTAGTTAAGCTGCTACTTGTACCATTATCTTCATTTTACAATGAAATGGCCTAAACGAATGGAACCGAGATTTAGAGTCTGGACAACGTTTAGTGAGACATTTTCTCTGCATTCCAGTGTATATTTTTTTCAAACAAATTCATTGCATTATATGCATTGCTGTTTATGGTCAGTTAATTCTATTTTCCGAATGTTTAGTAACGTAATTATTAACCTTAGTTATACTGACATTGATTTACAATACACTTTGAAATACATTGACAACTGATCGGATATCTTACAGACTACGATGTGAACTTTTGTCCTAAGTAAGAGATACACAGTAACATCTCAATATCTTTTTTATATAATTTGTTAGGCGTGTTGACATCTATAGATTACACAATATAAAAATTAAAATCACAAAAATACTGAACTCAGAGGAAAATCTAATCGGAAAGTCCATAATCACATGGCAAAATCAAATGACAAAACACATAAAAAACGAATGGACAAGAACTGTCATATTCCTGACTTGGTACAGGCATTTTCAAATGTAGAAAATGGTGAATTAAATTACCTTCCATGGCTACTTTATCTATATCCTTTTGTGTGATATGAGCCATGTAGCCTAATACAGAAAATACCACAAAACCCGCTAAAACGCTGGTAAAACAATTGATGGTAGCCGTTGCAACAGCATCTCTGAAAACAAAAAGCATCATGATGTAAAATTGCAGGTAATTGTTGACATGTAACTTAAATGTTGTGTATTTTTCTTAAAACTTTTATTGTTCTTAATATAACAGAACGCTTGAACCATGGCAGTTCATTTAACTACTAGATATAAACAGCTTGTTTTAACGAATAGTACTGTAAAAAGTATTAAAACAAACAATACGTCGAAGACAGACTGATAAAGGCATTGAAAAATACCAAACACTACATACAAAACTATAGACTAAGCAAAACGAACAAAATTAAAAGCCGGTGGTTATCTTGGCTACTCCAGAAGGGTAAGTAGATTGTGCTTAATATGTGACATCCTCCATGATGTTCATTGTGTAGATTCAGAATGATACTCAATTTGACTTGTTTGCGAATATGGTTCCGTCCGTTTTATGTCTGGGTAATAAAATATCAATCTGATTATAAAATCAAACAAGAGTGCACAATAAAATGATTCAAACAATTCAAATGGGAAAATTAAATCAAACAGGAGTACACAATGAAACATTTCAAACAATTCAAACGGGAAAACTAAATCAAACAAGAGTACACAATGAAACATTTCAAACAATTCAAACGGGAAAACTAAATCAAACAAGAGTACACAATGAAACATTTCAAACAATTCAAACGGGAAAACTAAATCAAACAAGAGTACACAATGAAACATTTCAAACAATTCAAACGGGAAAACTAAATCAAACAATAGTGCACAATGGAACATTTCAAACATTTTTTTAAACGGGAAAACTACAGAAACAAACGACAACCATTTAGAATCATTGTCGAATAAGAGGCAATATATTGATCGATTTAATTGTTGTTTGAATGTAAGTCATGATGAGGATATTGTATGCTATGATTTTACATTGGCATCATACATTTTGTTTAAAATTATTAAAGTCTTACTATCTGGAAGAGCTAGGGGAAGAATCGCTAAAACCCTTTTGTTCGAGTACTCTTGCTAGGTTTGGGACCCCACACTTCAGAATCTATCTCAAAGATAGAGATAGTCCAAAGAAGATCTGTTCGGTATGCCTGCAACAGGTATCATAAACCTAGCAGTGTATCAAACATTATCAATACATTCAACTGGCCACAATTAACACATCGCAGACTACGTGCACGATCACATCTCATCTTGTTGCTATACCATCTAGCACAATTATTATCCCATCAGACTCAAGAACCAGAAAACATCATTCTCACACCTTCAGACATAATAATACAGCCGAAGACTCGTACCGCTTTTCATTTTTCCCATACACAATAACGCATTGGAATATTTTACCAACTACAGTTGTAAATACACAGACAGTCGACACGTTTAGAGAGCAGCTTACATATGCTTTTCTTTCCGCTCTCATTTAAATAGCTTTATCTCCTTTACATAGTTTTAATCACAACATTTGTTCTCTGCACCGTTTTTGCATATAAGTAAAATATACACTAGTTTTAAAAAAATAGGCCACGTATGCATCAGTTATTAGTCATCTTTATTCAGATGGAAAACTGAAAAACTTAAAGAAAAAAAATCGCATCAAAGAGTTTTCCGGCGGGGACATGAGTTGAAAATTATTATGATTTCACCAAAGTTCTATCTGACAATGTACCGCAATTACTATTTTGTCAGATGAAATTCTCAAATATTTAGAATTTTATAGTTGCTAAACACTGCCTGTTCGTCAGTCTGTCCGGAAGAAAATATTTCTGCGTGATAACTAAATAAGTTGGCTTTGCAACAGAACTATTAACTGAAAGTGAATTTAACATGTCATAATGACTGCCAATCTGTCAGACTGATTATGTGGTTTAACAAACTAGCAACCTCTTTAAAGACTATCGTGTCGCTTCTATCTATGTTTTTCGTTTTTAATATGTTAGCTGGCAGGAACACTTTTAACCCAACATTCATTCTGAAAATATCCTCTTCCAAGTCAGGAATAAGGCAGTTGTTATCTAATAGTTCGTTTCTATGTATGTTGCATTGCCGTTTGTTTTTTGTTTCATTTCAGTGTTCTGTTGTTTCGTGTTTTCCTCTTATTGGTGCTGTGTTTCCCTCGGTTTTAGTTTGTAGCCCGGATTAATTGTTTCTCTCAATCGATTTATGACTTTTGAACAGTGATATACTATTGTTGCTTTTATTAATCTCTGATAGCAATCAATAACGAACATAATTAGCGTCTATCAGTCTTAGCAGCTTTTTCAATCTGCTGGTTGTCAAAATAGAAATAATTTACTTACATATAACAGTTGTTGTGAAATTTGTTATAACTTGATAACGCCAAAAGTGTACCAAATCCTGGCCCCAAAGAGAAGAATATCTGTGATGCAGCATCTAACCATACCTACAATTGATAAGTTGAGTTTTTGGTCAACAACAAATTCTTAAGAATAGTCCAATAGCTCCTTCTCATAAAATATTAAGATTAAAATTGATTATCCTCTATACTTCATTGTGTATATCTTATGGGCAAAATTGATCTATCGATTGATTGATTACTGTGTTTAATGACATTTTAGAACTCTTGACTATAGCATGGAAGCACATTTTTAAAGTAAAAAGTACCCAATAGAACCAAGGGATATTAGCATACGATTTCGTAAGATTTCTTCAGAAATTCGATACACATTAAGACCAAAAAGTAGAAGATGAAATTACATAAGAGAAGTTATACTGTAATATCTAAGTTTGCTTTAAAAGAACTGAAAGTTTTTGCCATCAAATTTGAGTTTATGTTATGTTAATACTAGGGATGTCAAAAGATCTGAAATTTAATACTCGGATACTCGGTCATAATACTCGAGTACTCGCAAGTACTCGGATGAATCTTAAACGTCTATTGAAAAGTTTAAGTTGGATTTTAGGTGGGATGCAGTGCTTTTGTTATTACCTTTCATAAACACATTGACGAAATACAAACGTATAACAAACATAGCTTGCTCCTCTGTTTTTTGTGTCAATGAAACAATAAATAAACGACTGCCGTTTTTACAAATAACCTATCATAATAGTAATTATTGTTTGTTTACGTGTTTATGAACCAAATTTCAATAAAATCAAAATATTTTATAAGCAAAAATCAAAAATATTTGCATTTTAAGTCCGACAAAGTAGACAATATATTTAGCATCTGTTCCTGAGGAGTTGGTATTTTTTATAACACGACTTGTCTGTTTAAAATTTGTCAACAACAATTATGATATTGGACTTCAAATTACTTGTGCTCTTTCGTGTTGCTCAGTATTACTTTTTCTGTGTTTTTGTTTTGCACTATCGTTTGTCTGATTTTCTTTTTTTTTCTTTAGCCATGACGTTGTTAGTTTATTTTCAACTTTTGTGGTTGAATGTCGCTCTCATACTTTCGCATATCTCTAAATTGTAAATTAAACAATTATAGTTAAGCTTTACAAAAGAGTAATTAAATTAATTTAAATATACATCTCATACCAATCAGAAGTCTTCATTAACAAACAAAGGTAAGTTTTTACGGCTTGTGATGAGTTAATTATTAATCCATGAAAGTGTTGATCCGTGTACAAACACCGTTAAAAATGTCTCAATCAGTTGTGTAGGATTCCCCGCAGGTTACTTTGATTTTGTGTTCGTTTAAAAATATGATCTGGTCAACAATTTCAGACGAAAGACTGTCAAACTCTCTATTTTTTGATACAAGGAGTGCACATGAAAATATTCCCTTGAAAGGAAAGGACGTTGCTGGTACTACTATAACAGATAGTATCCTCAGAATAAACATAGTTATGTTATTAATTTATTTTATTGAGTATTACGAAGGAGAAATTTCAACAGAACTAAAATTGAGTGGAAATGTGAAGAGAGCTATCTCAAGATGTATAAAAAGCAAACGAGTATCCGAGTACTAAAACTGTACTCGAGTACTCGGTCTTCCGAGCGAGTACCCGAGTACTCCAGTACTCGTTGCCATCCCTAGTTAATACACACAGAAATTAAATCTTTAAATAAGTTTTGCTGACTGAATAAGCTTTTTAGAAAGGTGATACTTTTTTGGTCAGAGATATGAAAGACGAAGCCGTTAACCTAGAAGAACTAAATCACTTCCTTAATAAATACAACTGTTTACAAAACAAACACCTCAAGAGATTTCAGATTCAATGGAACAAATCTAATGACATTAATGCGGATAATTCATGTAAACAAATAAGATGTATACATTAATGTCAATAAAACCTGTCTAGTGACCTATAAAGATAACCTAGAAAAGGTCGCTAACCTTAAGGTCTTAATCATATTAATATAAAGTATGGTCATTTATAGAAATATACCAAAGAAACACACCATCTTTTTTCATAAAGTTGTTTGATATCCGTGTATCGTGCCAAAAATATTTCAATTTCAAAGTAATGATTATGATGAGAAAGAAATGTCGGGTACACACCAATCGACAGGGGTAGCCTGTTATAAGACAAAACAATGGTTTTGTTGAATCGTTCTAAAAATAATCCATGCCATTTGATCTTATTCCAACACATTTTGCAGTTGGTTCATTACTTTGCTTCCATTCGCTTGTTGAGTATACAATGCAAAACACCTTGTTCAAATGTCAGGCAGAGCTTTTCTTTTAACTTATAAATAACATTATCAAATGCGTTGACATGACGTTGAATGAATTATTGATCAATTTTAATTATTGTTCCTTTATCCTTATAAATGTATTCAGTTGCAGATGTTCTTATAACAATCGAAATGTCTTGAAGTTCATCTTAAAAGACGTATTTATGATGTTTGCACTTTTATACTTTCCTTTTTTAGAATTCAAAGCATGAAAAGGTTTGTGATCTCTCTGTCTAATTTCAACAAATTTATTAGAACAAAAAAGAATGCGACTTAAAAGAAAAAATGTGCATAAATGTCTCAAGATGTACAAAGTAATTAAATTTTAACAAATTAAAATATCTTTCCTCTGAAATTTTCAGTCTGTGAATAATTCATGAAAGCAATTAACTTAATTAAATTTTTGAAAACCTTAGCATCAATCATTAAGTTTGACATTTTCTTATACAATTGTCGGTAACCGTAAATAAAAACTTTAATTTGTACGAGCAAAAGAAACAGAAAGAAACGCAAGACTCGCAGAGCTTTTCTCTTGTTTTGAACCGAGTAAACACGGAAACAAGACTAAAAACAAACAGGCACAATGGCAAGCATGTTAAAGATCTAACGATCTTTAGAAGCAGGAAGAATATCGAGACCCGCGGAGATATTCTCTTGTTTTGAAGCAAGTAAACAAGAAAATTCTATATAATATATATAAACAGAAATGGACAAAACGGACTACTTTTTAAATAAATATGCAGTCATAAGCAATTTCAATGTAGCAAAGCTAATTCTAAACTTCGTCTAAATGCACCTTATCATGACTTAGCAAAGATTTGGGCGGAGTATACGCAAATAAGATAGCAATCAAAAGTCAAACGTTATAACCATATGTTCTATGTCCTTTGTACCAAGTCAGGAATATGTCCATTGTTATATTATAGTTCCTTTCTATGTGTGTTACAATTTAACATTGCGTCGTTTGTTTTCTCTTATTTTAGAGTGTAAATTGACATTGCGATAAGACGTGTCACGGTACTTGTCTATCCAAAATTCATGTATTTGGTTTTGATGTTATATTTGTTATTCTCGTGGGATTTTGTCTGATGCTTGGTCCGTTTCTATGTGTGTTACATTGTAGTGTTGTGTCGTTGTTCTCCTCTTATATTTATGCGTTTCCCTCAGCTTTAGTTTGTTACCCCGATTTTGTTTTTTGTCCATGGATTATGATCAGTTTGAACAGCGGTATACTACTGTTGCCTTTATTTCGTACTATGTGGTACCATTTTAGCAGCGTCCAATGTATATCGATATGCATTCGCCAACAAGACAAAGGAAAACAATAATATAATTTAAGGAACAGAGCTTAACTTCATTTACGTATATTTGGTTATGATGCAAATATATATAGCTAGACATTTGCAAATAGTTATCAAAGGCACCAGCTAGGCTAATAATAGTTAATACGCAGACGCGCGTTTCGTCTACACAAGACTCATCAGTGACGCTCAGATCAAAATATTTAGAAAGCCAAACAAGTGCAAAGTTTAAGAGAATTGAGTTCCCAAAATTCCAAAACGTTTTGCCAAATACGTCTAAGGTAATCTATGCCTGGGATAAGAAAATCAACTTCTATGCACTATGTATAAAAATGTAACTTAGAGCTAAAAAATAAAAAAAGAACAAGGTCCAGAAATAGTACTTACTTCCACTTTGAGTAACTTGTCCCACTGTGGTCTGAGGTAGTAAATTATGCCATCTTTGGCACCAGGTAAGGTACATCCCCTTACCAACAAGATGAGCAATACAACGTAAGGAACGGTAGCAGTTACCCACACTGCCTGAAACAATCAGTTGAAAAGTATTATCTGGTTAGTTTATGAAATGCATGTATGTATTACATACAATCTACAATTTTGTAATTGTTGCTATTTATCCTGTTTGTATAAAATAAAAATGTCTCTTGAGTGATATATTTGCTGTGAATAAACAATGCATGTAGATAAGGTAAAACAAATAAAAACAAAAAACAATTTGGAGAACAATACTTGTCATTTCTTTTAGTCTTCTTTTCTGTTTGCAATTCATTTTTCATCACTTAATTCGTAACTGAAATACCAAATACAACAAGAAATACATGTGATCTATATATATATATATATATATATACACAAGAATTTTAAGATGTTCATGTAAAACATTACCCACCTTTCCTGAGGATTTGATCCCCTTCCACAAGGAAAAATAAACAACAACAAAGACTGCTATCAAACACAGCACCATTTGCCATTTAGGCGAACCAACTTTTTCAATACCATAAGCTTTTTGGTCCTCTAAAACTCTAAATCTGAAGAAAATAAATTTGGAAAGGACAAGTTAAAGATTGATTAGTTGATTATGCATGCACCAAAACTAAATTAAATGTTATAAATGCAATGCTACATTACCCTTTAAATCATTTATTTTCTAATTTTGAAATACCAAGACGTGTAAGCTTAATTGTATTTATATTTTTACAAATTCAATTGCATACAATAATTATATTTGTCTGCATCATTATTTATCAAGAAAGTTCAAGAACATTTTATAGACAACAGTTTTAACTTGATTTATGTAATTTGCTTCGTCTTGTAAAACACTTCACATAATGTATCAAACATTTTATATGATAGACACAGTATAGTTATACAATTGTCATGCTAACTTGTTTTTTCGTTTTCGTCGACAGGCTTTTAATCGATGCATGTACGTAACTTGTTCACTGAAGACACTCAATGCTCTTTAGTGGGATTTGAATCAATCTCAAGGAAGGTCCGAATAATTTTTAAGTTGAAGAGCGTTTAATACAAAAATAACCCAAAAACAGTTGCGCAAAATCTGCCTAAGGCTTTCTACGTCTTGGGTTAGAAAAACCCTATAGTTCCGTAAAACTTAGAGTTGGGTCAATTTCTCTTTATAATACGATTGACTTAAGTTGGAAATTTTTAACGTCTCTGAAAAATATTACAAGACGGGAGCCAAATTTCGAGCTGGGTCTGCTAACCCTTCAAGGACACATGAAATCACCCACAGTTTTTTGTGGGTTTGTGTTGCTCAGTCTGTAGTTTTCTATATATCGTGCTGTGTGAGCTATAATATTGTTTGTCTGTTCTTGTTTTTTTCATTTTTTAGCCATGACGTTGTCAGTTTATTTTCGTCTGATGAGTTTGAATTTCCCTCTGGTATCTTTCGCCTTTCTTTTATTGTGAATAATTTCAAATAAGTCCTGAATTAATTGATGAATTATTTTTTAATTCATTTTTATACACATTTATACATACAAGTAAAATTCTGTAGCTGCTAACATTGAGTTGTTGGTCACGTGACTAACATTGTATCCGTCAACAACAGATACGCAGTCAGGAGTGTTCCACGTGTTGTTGCAATGAGACCAGGGAACTTCCGAACGGAACGAAGCAAACAAGTAATAAACTGCCCATGCAATCACTGTGTTATAATACATTCCGACGAATGTGGCAACGAAACATATTCCATAACCGAGACCTAAAAAAAAGAGCACAATTAAATTCAAGACAAACCTTCATTAAGCAAATAGTATGAAATTCAAAACAGTGTGGCTGTGGCTGTGGCCATTGATTGACACATTAAAATCATTCATTGACTGGGACAATTTAGGTGAACGTTTGTATGTAACGACCAATGCTCACTATGTACTTTTTAAAGACACTTAAACTATGGGGTCACCAAAGGTTTTCAACACCTAAATAAAGTAATTCGAAAAATTAATCAGAAATAACACGATATTTTGATTTATATCAATTATATAAATCAAAACACAAAGGTTATTCCTGATTAATTTTTCGAATTATTTTATAATTAAAGGCGTTAAGAAACCTTTGTTGACCCCACAGTTTAAATGTCTATCGTAGGTACGTCATGAACAGTGGTTGTTACAGACAAACGTTCACGTAAATTGTCCCAGTCAATGGATGATTTTGATGGGTCAATCAATGGCCACAGCTACACTGTTTTGAATTTCATACTATTTGTAAATTTCGGAATTCTCGCAACCTCATCAATTAAATTAGTGCAAGCATTAACATACTTGTAAAAAGTGCAAGTACATAATATGGCTTTATTCTATGAAAGAGGCGATTTGTATTCAAGTATTTAAAACAAAAACTTTATGATATGCGATAATCATTTTGAATGTCTAGTTCAGATAAAATACTTTTTCTTTTGAAGGTATTCGATGATACTGATTTTGTTCGTGACTTATCTTACTTTTGAACTTTCTTTCTAAATCATTATGTGTTATCGTCTGACAGGCGTATATTTTTTTTAAGTCTACTTCGTGTTAGTTGAAGCAAGATTTACAGTTCAGCAATTAATTTATGACTTTACTCAGAGTTAAAGTACGTTGGATATATATATTATACTATCTTCAATAAACTATAGTAATCATTAAATGTTAAGACTGATTTTCAGCTAATATCATATAAAATTAAACTAGACAGGTCCATCTATCAAAATTTACACTTAATAAGAGTGGCCTTAAATGAATTTTACTACTTCTGTTGTGTCCTCTTGTGGTATACAGCTCGTTTCAACGTATTTATATAAACCTAGCTTTCAAATGTTTATATTTCAAACATTTTTCTGTAGCGAGCGACTAATTTTTGCGAAAGTCGACTTTCGAGAGTTGAAAAATAACGCGAATATCAATTGTCGCGATTATTTATAAGCTTGGATCTTTGCTTATTAACAACATTAAGTAGTATAAACATGTCAGATCGACACGAAGTGGACTTAAACGCGAAATAAAATATCCGCGAAAATTAGTTAATTTACATTAGATACAGAAAAGAGCATCGTGTGCACGAAATTCATAAAACTTTCGTCGGTACGTGTTGGATGACATATTGAAGTACATGTAGCATGCATCGGTAGTACAAAATGTATGTTTACCTGTAAACATAGGACAAAGTCTGTTCCATATAGAAATTGCACCACAGCGTTGATATTGTCCTAACGCTAACTCCATGTAAAACAAGGGTAATCCCAAGAAAATTAGCATAAAAAAGTATGGTATCAAAAAGGCACCTGCAAATAAAATGTAAGTGTTCTATACTCTAAATGTACAAACTGAAATAAACAAAATCATGGACCATTACAAAAACACACAAATGAAATAGATATAAACTAGAGGCTCTAAAGAGCCTGTGTTGCTCACCTTGGTCATTGTGCATATTAAACAAAGGACACAGATGGATTAATGACTAAATTGTGTTTTGGTGATGGTGATGTGTTTTAGATCTTATTTTACTGAACATTCTTGCTGCTTATAATTATCTTTATCTATAATGAACTCGGCCCAGTAGTAACAAAATTTATGAAAATTGTTAAATATTGACTATAAAGGGCAATAACTCCTTAAGGGGTCAATTGACCATTTTGATCATGTCACTTATTTGTAGGTCTTACTTTGCTGTACATTATTGCTGTTTACAGTTTATCTCTATCTATAATAACATTCAAGCAAATAACCAAAAGCTGCCAAATTTTCTTAAAATTACCAATTCAGGGGCAGCAACCCATCCACGGGTTGCCTGATTGGTCTGAAAATTTATATAGATCTTGACCTAATGAACAATTTTATCCTGTACGATTTGCTCCAAATGCTTTAGTTTCAGAAATATGAACCAAAAACTGCATTTTACCCTATGTACTATTTTTAGCCATGTCGGCCATCTTGGTTTGTAGGCAGGGTCATCAAACACCTTTTTTCAACAAGATACCCTAATGATGATTGTGGACAAGTTTGGTTTAATTTGTCTCTATAGTTTTCGAGGAGAAGATTTTTGTAAAAGATAACAAAAATTTACGAAAAATTGTTAAAAATTGACTATAAAGGGCAATAACTCCTTAAGGGGTCAACTGACCATTTTGCTAATGTTGACTTTTTTGTAGATCGTACTTTGCTGAACATAATTGCTGTTTATAGTTTATCTCTATCTATTATAATATTCAAGATAATAACAAAAAACGGAAAAAAAATTCCTTACAATTACCAATTCAGGGGCAGCAACCCAACAACGGGTTGTCCGATTCATCTGAAAAGGCAAATAGATCTTGACCTGATAAACAATTTTACCACAGTCATATATGCTCTAAGTGCTTTGGTTTCAGAGATATAATCCAAAATCTACATTTTACCCCTATGTTCTATTTTTAGCCATGGCGGCCATCTTGGTTGGTTGGCCGGGTCACCGGACACATTTTTTAAACTAGATACCCTAATGATGATTGTGGCCAAGATTGGTTAAATTTGGCCCAGTAGTTTCAGAGAAGAAAATTTTTGTAAAAGTTAACAGGACGACGACGACGACGACGGACGACGGACGCAAAGTGATGATATAAACTCACTTGGCCCTTTGGGCTAGGTGAGCTAAACAGGCATCAAAGATAGCACCAGGTTTATTATACTGAACGCCAGACCCGCGTTTTCGTTTACAAAAGACTCGTCAGTGTCGGAGTGCTCGAATACAAAACAGTTTAAAACCCCAAGTACGTAATTTAAGAGCTTTGAGGACCAAACAAAATCCGAAAGGTTTTGACGAATACAACTAAAGTAATCATTCACTAGGAGTTAAAAATCTTTAGTTTTTCGAAGAATTAATTTTTCATTTGCTTCGTACTTTTTTGGCCCTTTCAATTACTTTTATTTGAGGATCACTGAGAAGTCTTTCGTAAACAGAAAATCGCATCTGGAGAAAAAAAAATAATTCTGGCATCTGGTCGACGATTATTTTTTGTAAACTATTAATTTATACATATGATCATCATGTCGATGTTACGTCATATCAACACAGAAGTGTTGACTTCTGGACTGGTGAGATCTCGGAGATGTAACCTCCACCAACAGAAGCATCGAACCAGTGGTTGAAAAAGAAAACGCCCCAAAGATACCAGGCTTAAGATATATAGTGTAAACCAACTGCGTATTTTGTCTACAAAAGTGAAAAGACTAAAGTACGAAGTTGAAAATACTGAAGATCCAAAAATTCCAAAAAGTTTTACAAGATGCAGTTAAAGTAACCATTTCCTGGAGTATAAATCCTATGTTTTGTCAAAAAAAATAATTCAAAAGATCAAAACTGACCGACTAATGACCAAGAACTATATACAATAAGATTGAGAATGGAAATGGGGAATGTGTCAAAGAGACAACAACCCGACCATAGAACAGACAACAGCATATTTCCATATAAATTAAAATTGAATTGAAATTGATATAAAAATAGATTTGATAATTAACATGATAAAAAAAAACGGCATCAAAGAGCCTTAAATCAGTAAAATGTACAGATAATTAGTCTTAATAAAACAAGGGCAATCACAGACAAACAAACACATAAAACTATGACATATCAATGAGGCAATTGTCATTAAATTATACAAATAATGATTATGTTAACATTATATAAAGCATAAGATGATAAAAACGATTTATTATTACACAAGATAAAAAAAGGGTATTTTATTACACACGATAAAACAGTATATTTTTGTTTTCTAACTACTGTTTTATTTCTGTCCGCTTTGACTCTGCGAGTTCAACAAGCTCTTCATTGATCATGACCAGCCTATTGCTTTTGTTTGCCATTTCAGAGACACGATTTTTGTTTTTTTTTTCGTTTTTCGGAAAAAAGAACCGATTGAATGTTAACTGTTAGAACCAATGATAAAACATCTTATAAATCAAATAGATTGCATTCCTTGTGAAAAAAAGTCATGTTTGATAAACAAACGTGAATTCTGCTTGTTCCCGCCCATATCTAATCTAGCGTTTGGTATTGGTTGTCAAATTGGTTGGTTTTTTCTTCCGTTTATAGTTTTAGCAAAAAATAAGACGTTGATTTCTCTTTTGAATCGATCCACATTTTGTCATACATTGTACATGTACATGTACCTTTGCCTTTTAAAGCTTACTACATGGTATTATATGTTCTCATTGCTGAAGGCTGTACGGTGACCGCTGCAGGCTGTTTACATTTGGTCTCGGAAGATATTTGTCTAAAACTACATCTCGTTATTATTTTAACTTCTCGGGATGGTTCGTTGTAGACCCGTATTAACAATATCAAATAAATGTACGAAATATAGTATAAGCTGGTGTAGTTTAATGATATTCTAGATCTGCAAGGTCAAATTCAAAATTACCCTTTTGATTAATATAAAGATTTATCAATTTCTGTTCGTAAACATCTATTTTTCCATCTTCTTTTTCTATTAACATGCGAACCGTGCAATAATTATTGTCAGATCGCGCACAAATCACCATGTTTATGATATTTGCTTTGTATAACCAAGGAACACAATGTGACCTACTCAGAAATTGTTTCCCCTGCAAGAACTCTTTAACATGGAAACAAAATCGGTAATTTAATAATCAACTCTTCAGCAAAAAGTCAGATCAAAAATTTATCTGCTATCCGCTATCCTATAAACGTTTTTGTATAAATATTTTAAGAATCAAACATGCCGAATGTATTCCCTCTTTCTATCTCAGCATGGAAGAATTATTACTTCCATTATCTAAGTTAGTTATCGCCATTTGTATTATAATTTCTATTCTTTACAGCTTTCTATTAGAAATTAATACATAACTGTAGTAAAAATAGTATAATTAATCAAAGATGAAATGGTTTATGGAAAGTACTATAAATGTAGATTATTATCATCATGATAAAATAACTGAATTCTATGAATAATCCAATTTGCAGTTAACATAAAATTTACAACAGAATTTTAAAATATAAAACAGTTATAAATCTCAGGATGAAACGAGGGATTGAACTAGATATTTCTTTTGCTTTTTTTTAACCCTGGCCTTTTTTAAAGATGAATTATATATTGGAACATTTATTGTATTTCTTTTTTTTAAAGTTCTTTTATCTTTAATTAGCAAGTTCTCAATAGATTTGCTACAATGACTTTTGACTTTTAGTGCGAGGCATGATGACTTACTTCAGTATCAATAACAGTTACATAACTATTTATAACACACTAATGTCAGGTTAAACAAATATCAGACCTTTTCTGCTATATCTGTATGTAATATTGAATCTATTTTAAAATGGTCTGGATGGGGTTTACAGATTAGATTGATTGATTGTTTGTTGTTCAACGTTTAACGTCCAGTGGCAAATAGTTCATGCATGTTCAGGGTGACTTTATTTTATAGTATAGTGAATAATGGACAAAAAGTGCAATCAAAAGGTCAAAAATTGTCAATAAAGCAAAATGGTCTTAAAAATTAAAGAATAAATGAATAAAGCACCCCACCAGACCCTTTTTAAAGAACACAAGTGCATCATGAGTGGGAGGATAACTTTATTGAAAAAACCGCACACCATGACGTCTATTAATGTCTTATTTATTACGTCATGAAATCTTATTTACGTCTTATCAATCTAAAGCAAAAATAAAGTATACTAAAAATAAATGGTTTTATTTCAATGAGAAAATGAAAAGTATATAAAAATAAATGGTTTTTTTTGACATAAGAAAATGAAAATCGGAGTTATATCAGTGGTTCTTTTCGACTTTTTGAAGTAATCAACTTAAGTGCTATAGCTAGCCATTGAAATGTCAAATATTTCGTGATTATTGAGGAAATATCAGTATTTGTCAGTCGTTGATGGTACTTCATTTGAATCTTATAGCCGAAATGAAAAATTCATCAAGACATTTTCAGAAGAAGAAAAAAAATGCATTAAAGTACGGATGAGTAATGTTTCGCTATCCGACAGTTATTTTTGTGTTTATCTGAAGCTAACATTTGGTATTTGAAATTTCAAATGGCAGCGACATTTTTAATTAATCAAATTGAAAAGTGTTTCAACTTGTACATCAATGAATTTGTTCAACAAGCCAGAATAAATGAATATGTTTAAACTAAGCAAGAACACATATTAAGTTTAGCTTTTCAATTATAAGTTTCTTTTCCTTATTAGAAGACAAATAGAAGTGGTAGTATAGGTGAACACGTGAATGTCCCAAATTAGTAGCCTGTAATTCAGTAGTTGTCGTTTGTTTCTGTATATTAGTATCATACATTTTTTTCGTTCATTATTTTGTACATAAATCAGGCCGTTTAGATCTCTCGTTTGAATGATTTTACATTTGTCATTTTGGGGCCTTTGATAGGTGAAAATAGGGTTTAATCATTGTTGAAGGCCGTATCCGATGACCTAAAGGTTTTAATTTCTATGTCATTTGGTCTCTTGTTGAGAGTTGTCTCATTGGCAATCATGCCATATCTTCATATTTTCTTATATTTCATGATTGATTGGTGAATTGATTGATTGATTAATTGATTGATTGATTGATTTTTGGGCCTTTTGGTGATGTCATCGTGATAACCGTTTTTTATTGTTGGCAGTAGCTTGAGTCTATGAAGATAATCAACGACATTCGGTATGGAAACTGGCTATAATCTGGACATTCAAAATTTTATGAATTATAAACATCCATTGCATAATTTGGGTCTACAGAAATTCCTGAGCAGCAAAAAAGCCTCGGAATAATGTGTAGGTATTCCCTTACGTTAAAAAGACAGTAGCCTTTATTGAAGCTTTTGTGACGAGTAAGCAAGTCAAGGGACCTAAGTCATGTACATATCGTGTAAAATAAGTTGATATCTCATATGTATAGTAGGCCTATCTTCTTCCCTCCAAAAAACGTGATAAGAACGAATCGTTTTGTTTCGAGTGTTTATATAAGCATGTAATCTTTACACTATATTTTGCAATCTAATTTTTATTATTTCGGATCAAATTCATCAAAGCGGGTGAACTGAGATATGTGACGTTGTTGATAAATTTGTGTCAAACTTGATATTCTCGGGTCAAACCTTGTCGGTATATGATTTTTCTAGCGAGTTCAGATGTACGGGAAAAGATATAAAGGATCAAATGAACACCTTAGTGCATATCATTCAACTGCTTAGTCATACATTTATAAAAAAAAAAGAAGATGTGGTATGATTGTCAATGAGACAACTCTCCACCAGAGACCACTGACAGAAATTAACAGCAATAGGTCACCGTACTGCCTTCAACAATGAGCAAAGCAATTACCGCATAGTCAGCTATGAAAGGCCCCGAAATGGCAATGTAAAACAATTCAAACGAGAAAATTAACGGCCTGATTTATGTACAAAAACTAAACACAAACAAATACGTAACACATCAACAAATGACAACCACTGAATAACTGGCTCCTGACTTGGGACACATACATACAGAATGTGGCGAGGTTAAACATGTTAGCGGGATACCAATCCTCCAGACAAGAATTCACAAATTGGGTTTTTAACCCACCATTTTCAAATATAATTGGGTGAAAAAGTTTTTTAATTGCATGATCAATTCCAATTCACCCCTCATGTTAATATCAAATTGGGTTTTTCACCACCAAGCTCCTTAATGTATTGGGTTTTTTCATCAACACAATATTGAATATTTAGGCCTTTCTTTGTTCAGCTGTTTTATTTGGTTTAGGGTTAGGGTTATTTGATAGCTGTTTTATTTGGTTTATTCACTGAGGAGCAATTGTAGGTTTAATTTGTGTTCCGTTTCAAACCTTCTGCCAGTTTTGTATTTTCTCATATAAACTGTAAAAAAAAACGGATATGTGTATTCACAGGCACTCGTCTTATACCTTTATATAATAAATTCTGCATGTGTGTGTATTCATTAATTCAGTAACAGTAAAATAAAAAAAAATAGTATATAAACTCGAATTATACTTGAACGGTTTTTTTTATTCCAATTTTCATAAATCTGGGTTTAGTTGTCTTTTATTAGAACTTTTGGTTTCTGATGCTTTATCATGTCATGATTGATAAATTTGGCCTTTCAATTTTTCCATCTGATTTCGTTTTTGAGGAAACCCTGCCTGTTTTTATTAGCAATGTTCTCGTTAAGGTACGCACACACGCCTGTGTGTTCGACGGACACTTCCTAAAAACACTGGCTGAGTCTTGATATCATCATAACTTTCCTTCAGCTTTTCAAAAGAAGCAGAAAACATGCTTCTATTCAATATTTTTACCGGACATTCACTTTCGTTTTAATTCAATGTATGTTATGATAAATCCCGAGCAATGCGAAAAAATATGACTACATGACACACGCTAATTGGATAAACGCCGAGAAGATCGAAATGTTTTCAAAAACACGTGTACCCTTTGAGCAACGGAAAACTCTAACAGGGACCCATTTCAGCTACTTGATGCAGGGATCTATTTTTAGAACGAAAGGAAATTTCCAATTATAAATATTATAAAAATAGTTTACGCGACGACTGTAAACAGATAAGGGTAAATAACGCAAATGGTAGCCAATAAAAGGGTTGAGAACTCATGGTTTTGGCATATTATTGGGTTTTCCTTTGAATTAATTGGGTTATTGAACCCTGCAATGGGCAATTGCATTGGTTTTTTTATTATTTGTATTGCGTGATCACGCAAATTTATACGCAGCTTATCCTAACCTGGGACAGTGGTGTAACCGAAAACAGAAGTAGGAACTATAAAAATCAGTTGAAAAAGGCTTCACTCATCAGATGAATACAAATAGAAAACATAGGCGGATCCAGGGGGGGCCTTGGGGGCCCGGCCCCCCCCCCCCCTTTCGTGGGAAAAATTTGGTTGATTATATAGGGAATCATTGAAGCATGACTGGAGCCCCCCCCCCCCCCCCTTAGGTCAGTCAGCGGGCCCCTCCTTAGGAAAAGTTCTGGATCCGCCACTGGAAAAACACCTAACAAAAAACACAAGAGTGTTACATATTATCATATTAATATCAGCAACATAAAAAGGGAGCATTGCAGTCATGCAAAAAAATGATTCATCTAGAGATTTTATTATGTAAGATACAAATTGTGTTGTCTTCTATAAACTTATGAAAAGGGAAGCTTTCGTTGATATTAGTGCGTAACGGTATCAAATCCCTACGCTCGAATCCTAGATTCCCACTAAAACGTTACCAAGAGATACACAACACTATTTTCCTTTAAAAAATCATAAAGTTAAGATTAACTCAGGGTCCTCAGGCATAAAACTTTACCCAGTACTCGGAGTACAAAAAGTGTGCTCGAAACACCTAATCCAGTGTTTGATTGGTTGATTTCTGGGTATCGGTACGATAATCGTACTCGAAAGATGTATGACTGTAAGGACTTACACTGATCTGATGTAATAGTTTACCAATTTCTTTAATTAACGCATACTAGATGAAATCGTTTATAAATCATCTTCATTCTTTTCAAAATTAACAAATCCACCTTCGCCTTTTTATAGTCAAAATTTAGACAGGATCATGTATAATGGTATGATAGCTGTTGTTAAAGTATTATACTTTGGAAAACTATCACGTATGATTGTCTGGTTTATACGTATTCATGTAATTAATTGAAAAAAGAAATATCAGTTCGACTTATTTTCCTTAATCTGAGCTTGTAAAATTATACAAAGACAGTTCTTTCTGTGTCAACAACTCTATAATGGAATCTATTGTAACATTGCGCAGACTTGTGATTCATATGTCCATCAAAGTGTCCATTACACGATATATTGACTTTTTTAAACAATGTACTTATTTCTTTTTGTTGTTCCTGTCATTGCCAGACATGAAAGTTTCTATTCTTATATTATCATAACATTTTCCTTATATAGAACAACGACCTCGTCTAAGAGCGGTATTAAATGCTTTTTGACATTATCTATTTACTTCCTTCGTTTATTCGAAGACTTTATTTTATTTTAGACTTTCTGCAAGTCTTGTATATATAATGAACAACATATAGATACTATCGAAAAAATCGGAAAGCAGGAAAAACTTGATAGTGCGCGTTTTTAATTAAACGTTATTTTTCTGTAACACTAAATGGTAGCAATATCTGACGTTACGTATTAAGGTGGTACCTAACACTACAGGGAGATAACTCTGTAAAGTCAGCTTAACGTTTTAATTACGTTGTGTTGTAAAGGGAATATTAAGCTTTTCAATGATCAAAATTGGTGTTTGTCAAACTGCTATATAACCAGTGTAATTTTTCTGACAAAACGGTTGGTTCAAAATTATTGAAATTTTTATATTTTCGTTAAAGGGTCAAAGTAAATACTTTGACAAAATTTTATAAAAATTAAACGAGCCAAATTAATTTTAGTGAAAGTGTTGGGTACCACCTTAAGCATTTTACCGCTAAATGTTTCTTCAAGCGCAGCAAAAGTCCGATGCAAAATAACCTTAAATATGGTAAATTTAAATACCGATACAACGTAGAATCTCCTTTAGTCCAAAACTTACATTGCAATCAAGCAAAAAACAAAAAAAAAGGAGTTTTACCCGTGTTCAAAACTGCAAGTAAGCAACGAACCTGCATTAATAAAACAAAAACATCCGTAATTTGAGTTTTTAAAAATCAGAAAGATGCAATTATTACACATGAAGTATTATCAAAACCTTTATTAATACGGCAAATAAGTTGAAAAACAAATATTATGCTTGTTTGCTTTTAATGTATCAATTATCATTATAAAATGGGTGTGGAATTCCACTGATTAAAGTTCTTTAGGTGGAATGATTTTCCACAATACATCTTTATAGTTTTAGTGAAAGATTTAGTAAAACTTTTGACCAATTTGTGATACCTGTATTCCTCTGATGTAAACATGCTTTTAGTTAATTGCGTTCAATGAAATCTGAGACGTAACAGTTACTGTAAAGACACATAATTATCGAATCAACTACGTAAAAGAAAAAAACTAAAGAACAAGACCCGAACAGCATACACCTTCAAGGAACTCAAGAGCATGACCCGAACGACATACACCTTCAAGGAACTCAAGAGCATGACCCGAACGACATACACCTTCAAGGAACTCAAAATTAACAAGTTAATAAAAATGCAATCCAGTTTGTCATACATTTTAATATATATTTTTTGTAAAAGATGTAATGTACACGTCAATGAGACAGCAACCAGAAAAAAAAACAAATGGGGAAAACGTTAAGTATAAGACGTTCATATACAGCCTGCAACGATAGAGCTTGGTATTTTTCCTAACATCTAGGTATTCATTTAAAGATACTAATGAAAATTGCCCCTGCATTAAATTTAGGTTTTTTATCGTTAGGTTGCCGTCTTGTTTGTGTAGATCCAGTATCTCATTTTTGTTTAGTTAAATAAACCAGTTTTTCTATTAAAACCACTGACACTGCATATAAATGGCATCGAATAATTTGTACATAAAACCCTCAGACCTGGTATAAGATCTAAACGACATGAAATCAAAATATATAATCTTGTAAAACTGACTTGTGATAAGGAATAATGATGCAACTGAAACAATTTAGTAGTAAATTATCAATAATCAAATGAAAAAAGCAGTTTCTCTAAAACTGATAATGATTACACTTTATAGGCAAAGAACATCGATAAAAGAAATTATTTTTGACATTTTTGCTGCCACGAGGGAATCATTTATTTCGAAAACTATCTCGTTCTTAATAGATTGATCAAACGTTTACGTAACACTCTATGAATATTGCAACTGTGTGATATAAAATGTGAAGATGCAAGAGTTATTAGGTGAAGATTGTTGTCGTACAAAACTAAACCTTGGATTTTCTTTCAATTTCCTTGCGTATTTGATCAATGGTGACATTTATAAGTTATTTTTTTCTAATTTGCCAAGAAAAGAATGTATAAATCAGTTGTTTACGTTATAACATGTCTATTGAATTACATTGTTGATAAATTCGTTTAAATTGAATTTCTATTAGATTAAGTTTTGCATTTGCTGCAAGTGATCCACTAAAACAATAGCTATTAAACATGTACATGTATACATACATGTATGTTCGAACAACTAACGAATAGGCCCCTGAACAAGAGGTCAAAATTCAAGTAAAAGAAAGTCAGAAAAACTCAAATGAGGATAATAACGAAATAGGCAAGTCATTTAAACGAATCAAACAGTGAATGTCTGCTCAATGTTAATAATATCATCTATTTATATTGTTATCATTGAATTTCAGAAAATGTAGAAAATGTTCAAATACTGTAAAAGTGATTTATTTGTGGGTACCAATTTTCATGTAATGATTTTCCCTCAATTCCAAGTTTTAACGTAGAATTACAAATGATAAGAAATTACCATTTAACTGGGTAAAACATCTATCGTGTTGTTTTTTTATTATTATTGATCATTGTATCTTAAACAGTATCAACAATTTAAGTGTCGGTTTACGTTTAAACGAGCTCTCATGTTGTGATAACATACCAGAAAAAAGTTTTGAAATTCCACTTTTTTTAAATAAGATTAAGTTTCGTGTCACGATATTTCAATTTCGATGCAATATATCAAAAAACTCATCAGCATCTATAATTATAAGATTTCACTGAGATAGACACATCGTATATTTTTTTACGACCAAATGAATTGTATAAATAACACTTACGAAGGATTCATCGTATATTTTTTATGACTGAATGAAATGTATAAATTCTTACAGAAATCTGACCGGTGTAGAAATGTGATCATTTAATTGTTGATTGGATTATTATGTCACATGATAAACACCTGTGATGTTGATTTCCTCTCGTCTGGAGTGACAGGCGACCACCATTACAATAGAGATACTTTACACCAAAAGTATCAATTTATATGAAAGATATTGTATATGGTTTTATTGTGACAATGTTTATGTCTTCATTTAAATGATTAAGAGCTCAATGATTTTTTTAGGTCAGGTTGAAACCTCAATCGAAAAAAAGATTTAATTCAATCTCTAATAACACTAAAACGTTGACCTATTAAAACAACAATCAGCAATGCGCAAATACGCAAACATTTTACTATTTTGTATCTTTCTCAAAACTCCTGTAAACATCACTTTGAGATGAAGGAAGAGAAGGATTGTTTCATATTCAATACATATAAAGAGGCAACTGAACAGCCTTGTACATGTACATTGCAGTAAAATTGATTTGTACGAAGCTTTTGAAACAAAACGAAAAGCGAAGCTCGTCGAGCTTTTCTTTTGTTGCGTAACGAGTACAAAATACATTTTATATTTTCACAATGTACAAGTATGGTTGTCATACTGCAATGTACACTCGGCACACCATGAAAGGTCTGATTTTTCAAAGAAATCGACTCCGTGTAAACGCGGACAGCGAAGAGGACACCATAATTAACTCTTAACACGAAAAAAAAACATGCATATTACCGTTTGCTCAAATGGAAGCGGAGTACCAAGAGACTTTTATTTGTGTACCTCAGTGTTATTTGAACAATTATAGTTGACTGATTATCAGAAAAATGAAATAATTGTGAATAAGTTCGCACGTTGAGGTTAGTGTACTAATAACCATTGGATGTAGCAAATGCCTTTGTATGATGTGCAACTAACTGTTATTTGTTTTTTTCAATATTTAGCAATATTTCCTTTTGGGATTGTTTCTTTTCAATTCAAAATGTGTTCCCGATGGATTATAGACACCACCCCACCCCATATAAAATATGAAATAAAAGATTGATCGTTGTTTGTTTTACATCTAGAATTCCCATTTGTTTGTCATTTTGTGATGTTTCTTTAACGTTTACCCTACTTCCCTTTTGTTAATATTTATATCAGTAATATTTTTATTTAATTCCACGAACCACGGGATAATTTGCTGTACAAAATCTATTCTCTTATTCACAATAAGCCATATTTATTTACTTTTTGTCAAGAAATGTCCATACCATTCATGACTAAGCACAAAAACAACAGCGAAACTGTAACAAATAGTTCAACTAATGTTTACAAACAAAGTCGCGTGACACGGAATATATTAATCACATAAAGAATTCTTGACTTGAATGAAATACATTTGTATTTATTGTCGAGTACACGAAACAATGTGAATAATCCAGTATCAATTGTGTATTAAGTTTGGGAAGAACATAATACATTTAGGTCAAGAAAACGGTAACAACTACACAGGAAAAGGCACTTCGTAAAATAACACCTCCTTAATCAAACTACTCAAGAGGGTCGAATATATTCTCTGCACTTATATTGAATTGGTAATTATAAACAAACCAAATAAATATTAAGTTTGGTCAAATTGTTTTTGGAGAAAAAAATACCTTCCTCATTTTCTCCCTCAAGTTGTTTGATTTTTGGGTTAAAATACGTGTATCGACAAGCGAATTATAACTATATATCAATAGTAAAAATACACAGTCGGAAACCCGGTTGAAATAGAACAAAAGAATCGAAGCTCTTTGTTAGAGAAGGCGATAAATGTGTACTGTATTGTTTACTATAGTGACAAAAATTTTAAAAGTTAATAGAAACAAACAAAATAACAATTTTCTTTTCAATTACGAGGTGTTTTATTTTAAAAACACCATTTGCATAAGTTTTCAATTTATCTAGTACATAAGTAAGCAGAACAATTAGATTTCAAGTCGACGACATGGGTATCTTTCAAGTTGGATGAAGAAAATGCATAACCTCCGATTTTTTTGAAAAAATTACCACGGACGGAAAACATATCAATCTATTAGTTCAAAAAATTTTGTGTCTGCCCTTCCATTATGCGACTCAAGAAAAAATTCCAAAAAATGGGTAACAATTGTATCGAAAAGAGAAAATCGAGTGCACCTTTTTATGTTAGGGCGTGTTTGAGTTGAATATTTTGTCTTGATATCGTACAAAGTAAGATTATTCCATACATCATCTCGCTTCAGATTCTATTATTTTTATATACCAAAGCTACAGATTGACTTTATAACACAAAAAATAACAGTACTAAAAGATGAAATATATAGGTCAAGTGAAATACCTATCTAATGAGTCACAAAAACAGAGAAGGTGTGTTCGAATAGCTATTTTTTTTACTGAAAGTACTTGACGACACAGTCTTTCAAGTTGGATGATGAAAATGCATATCTTTGAAAAAATATATTTTTTTGTGTGTGAAAACTAGGGTTTATAGTCTTTATACACTAAAAAAAATCTAGTCTGCCCTTCAACGAAATTTTTAATTAGAATTTTTTTTAAATGTTTATGAATTTTCGAAAATTCCACCTGACAACCGATCAGACAATAGTTTTAAGTTGAATCAATGCAGACAAGATCATTAACTGATGCTCATTAGGTAGTTGATACATTTGTCTTTTAAAATACAACTGACATATAAGGATCGTAATGGTGCAATGTGGATTAATTTATCGGTTTCCATGAGCAAAATTGATAGCGCGTCATCCCTACAATGGCTTCCATTTCTACGATTGTGGAAATGAACTGGCGTAATGGGGAGATAATTCTGACGATGTAGAATCCTGACTGTACATGCATATTGTTCAACAATCAAATTAAGCAGTCCTTATACATGGTAAGTTTATCGCCAATTGTATTTATACCATCATGGTATAAACACAATTGGTGATTCGGTTCTCGTAATTGAAAAGTACAAGCACTTTCAATTTTTCAAACGCCTGTGAGGTAAAAATGCCTAGCAACTCTTGTATGTTATAGAACACTTGCAGCACTTCTCAGGTTGGACCATTGGTTGTCTGTTGCAAGGCAAACTGACTGCCTCTATCTTATATATTTTTGTTTTTTAGTGGCATTTCAAGTTTTCCGCCCTTCGTTGCAGCTTTGCAGAACCTACTGTTCGAAGTGGAAAGTGATGTTTTATTTCACTTCGTTTACTTATCATATATCATATATGGATATAGGAAGATGTGTTATGAGTGCTAAGGTCAGAGACAACTCTCCATCCAAGTAACAATTTATAAAAACAAACCATTATAGGTCAAGGGGTCAAGGTACGTCCTTCAACACGGAGCCTTGGCTCACACCGAACAGCAAGCTATAAAGGGCACCAAAAATTACTAGTGTAAATCCATTCAAACGGGAAAACCAACGATATAATCTATATAAAAACGAGAAACACTTATGAACCAAATAAACAGACGACAACCACTGAACATCAGATTAATCGTGTATATTTAATTATGTATATTAAATACTTACTTATATTCAATATACTTTCATTTCTTCATTAACGTAAAAAGTCACGGTTATTTTCTAATAATCGTTTTTAATTCTATTAGGTGAAACATTAAGCGACGTATTTCGCTATCTTTCGTGGTTGCAAATTTTAGCAAGTGTGAGGTTCAGTTTGTTCCTTTCAAAGTCTTAAAAATACCAGATATTAAAACATGGAAAATCAAATATCTTTTCTATCTATCAACCTTCAAAAGAAGTAAAAGGTAACGATCCTTTATTAAACAGCCATTCGATCTGAGGACATGGAACCCCTTTATTTATTTCTATTGTATATGCATAGATTTTTAGCTTTAATACCTTATATAGAGGAATATGTTTTCGTGTTTTCTCTTCAAAAACGTAATTGTTTTGTCAGTATTATTGTCATTTTGTAACAAATCTATTAATTGTGATTTATCGGACAATAAATATATGGTGTTTTTTGTTTGCAACTTTGTGTTTTACACTTAAAATAACCTATCTAATTATAATATAAGGAATATATTATTCTATCACCTGCTGATATGTATTACTTCTTATAAAAAAATAGCAGTGTTATTAATACATTTGCTTGTACATTTGTTATCACAGATATGTAATTACCCAATAAATTCATTATTGATTATTGGAATGCTAATGGCACTCACTATATGTCACGAAATGAAAGGATAGCAAATATATTATGTCGAATCAAAAGGTATGCAATATAAACAAGTCACAAGCATTATGAAGCAGTTTTTAATGTTGATAGATCCGAAAGATACATTCGCATTTCCTTAAAATAGTTATCACACTTCACATTTTAGACCATCAAGCACCATTATAAGAACTAAATGAGTTCTGCACTTATATATTCATTACAAGTTTCAAAGGTTAAATCATGTTTAATATCTTAGATTATTAGATACTAGTATGCTCATATTTGTCTCCCCTTTCAACTCGTCAAATTACCAGGAACTGCTAAACATGTCATACTAGAGTTCAACCCTCTGTTTGCTAGGGTTCGTGTTGCCGAGTCTCTAGCTGTCTGTGTAGAGTTTTATGGCAGTTGCGGATCCATGCGGGTTCCGGAGTAGGAACCCCCATTTCTGACGATCAACGATTTGAATATGGGGCATATATTTGAAACGCCCACTTTCTCCTGGGTTGGAACCCTCCTTTTTAAAATGGCTGGATCGGCCACTGTGTGGTCTTTTGATTGTCTACGATCTCTAAACGCTTTCAATTACTGTCGTTGGGTTACTGTAGCATTGACAAAAGTCACTTACACGGCATATCCTTTTTATTCATGTTTTATAAAGCCTGTTCAATTGCATATATCATTTTATATCAAAGATTATTAATTGTACAAAAATCTAGTATAAAAAGCATAACAATAAACAACTGCTGTTTTTAAACATGTATATTTCAGGGAATTTTCGAAAAGAAAATGGTTTTAAAAACGTGCGATACGTGTATTTACACCAACTAGTGTAATTTGTTAAAAGAAACATTGACTGCGATACTTAAATGTCAATGACATTATAGTCTACTGACTAATCCGAAAAACAAAGATATGTAAATGTTTTGTAGTTGTCTTGTGGTCAGTCAAAATGACCGCAATTCTGATATCTGTCAAATTTGTGAGGCTAACAAATTTCTCAATTGCGTATAAATTTAGATGAAATTGACAATAACTTGGCATGAGGTCCCTCACTTATAGAACATAATAATCACATAATATAATTTTAAGCTATTGAAGTCATGTATTACTTTACAAAATGTCAATGTACTTTTGCTTATATTATTCACGACGATATTGGTCATCAAGAAATATCCAAATTTATAATTTATATAATCAACCAATTGTCATTTTTCTAGAATATTCAAAAGGACAAAAAAAAAACCAGTTCATAGTTTATCTAAAATATAACCTCCTTTGTAACTGATATTTTGTGAAAGGATAATGCGACAATATAAATCAACAATTTGATGTTTTATGTTTGCATTGTATATATTGCCTTCAACCCTTTAGGGTATAATGTGCATTTCTAAATAAACATTATAAACTTAGTATGCACATTATAAAAACTTCATAACAAGCCTCAGGAATAAAGTGAATTTCAGTATTTCTTTTATGTGTGCAAAATGATGCAATTCAAAGTTTAATTGTTGCTTCAGTTATATAAACTTTACATGCTTACTAGCAACTTTCCCCCATAGACGTAGCTGACGAAAATCACCTCAAAAGGGTTTATGACCTTATTTGCTCTACCTAATATCTACAGAAATAGTAATTATTCAAAAGGACTAAACTTTACACCATTGCATATAACGAACACAAAAATCCATCTAGCCCGAGGCCATTCACAACCGTAAATGAAAAACAATAATTATTAATTACAAGTTTTACCACGTGCATTTGTAGTCTAGTCGTCAGACAGAATGCATCGTGTATCACAAATTATTTTTCAGTACATACAATATATACACCCTAGGGGCAAATGTATACTACATCATATTAATAATGATAGATAATAATATAAAACTTGTAAAAGAATAATCACCCTCGTCATATGTTGAGGTAAACAAATACGCATGAAACAAATACAAATATTAAGTAAAAACATATCCCGCCTAAAATAATTTCAGTTTTCCGCTCCTTGTGGGATGAATATAAGTATTAAAGTTTGTTTCAAGACACCAAAAACTGTAGTTTTGTCTATTTTCCTTATTTTCCTTTTTGTTTAACATTTTTGATTTATAGTATATTTTTCTCATCTTGAACATGAATGAAACATTTAACACAGGATGCTAAGCAAACAACAATTAGTCATCAATCACTCCCCCAACAAAACTGTTTCTATCTAATAACGCGTTACATTCTCACGAATCTAGGCATGCAGCCTATGCATACTATTTATAAAATGTAACAACTTAAACTTGGAATTTAACTATTCTTTATAACTTTTATAGCATTTACTTGAGAGAAGTTACGATAATATAATTGCACCCGTTTGACCATTCTTAATAAATAGGTCAGAATAGACTAAATTCTAGCAGGAACATGATGTATTGATATAGTAAAATAGTCACAGGTTCCATTAAAATAGTATATAAGTACATTTTTATTTCTTCACAATCGAATTCCAATTAACAATGTTTAATCATTATGTAATCGTCAAATTCAAAAAGCATTTACACTACATGGTCTATGTCTGTCCGTTAATAGATATAGGAAGATGTGGTGTGAGTGCCAATGAGACAACTCCCCATCCAAATAACAATTTAAAAAAAAGTAAACCATTATAGGTCAATGTACGGCCTTCAACACGGAGCCTTGGCTCACACCGAACAACAAGCTATATACGGCCCCAAAATTACTAGTGTAAAACCATTCAAACGAGAAAACCAACGGTCTAATCTATATATAAAAAACCGAGAAACGAGAAACACGCATAAATTACATAAACAAACGACAACTACTGTACATCAGATTCCTGACTTAGGACAGGTGTAAGCTTTTCTATTGCTGATTATTATCACGAGCCCCAGATGTGGAGCAGGATTTGTTTATCTTTCCGGAGTACCTGATCACCACGGGTTTTTGCGAGTCCTTGTTGCTCAGTCTTAAGTATATAGTTTTGAAGAGCGTTGTTTGTCTTTGTCTTTTCGTCAATTTTGCCATGATTATTTTGGTTGTAAAATGTTCTTCAACTTGTGAGATTTGATATTTTCTGCTTCTTTTGCGTCCTTCCAGAATAATGTAAGCTATAAACTCCACTCGTGCTACAACGGTTAAATTTTAACGCTAATTGCAGAGATCTATTTCGAGGGAGCCTGACAATTCGATTAAAACAAGAGATTTGTACGCACACTTAACTTCAATAAAGGAACGATTTACATGCCCGCATATTTATTTATTGTTTTGAACTATCTTTTAGCATAGTGAAACGAATGTATTAATGTGCAAACACGAAAAGCATTCTCAAATTCGTTGTAGTGCGTTTATAGGCTTAATCTAAAGATACCATCAAGTCTCTTGGTAAAGTCAATTTGATACTTCATTATTTTTGTTTTTATATTGAATTCCAAAAGCATCTTAGTAAAAAAAAATCCCGTTCGTGTCTTAGCCAACTTGTTATCAAACAAACATCTTAGATAAACAAATTCCAGCAAATAAAATTGAGAATTGAAATGAGTTCTACTTAGACTATTAAGCAATAGAGACCTTTTCCCTATTAGAATCAAAGCAATACTCGTTGTAAATATAAATGTATGCTAAATATAAATTATGCAAGTACGTCGATTAAAATAAAGACAGTTTCTCGCCAGATCTCACCTCCAAGTTTTGGTTCTTATCTTACAGCAGTTTTCGCCAGATATTTTTTTTTTTTTTTTTTTCATATTATCCAATTATTTCCTTTTTAAACAAAAATCCCCCAAAAAGATTTCCGTTACTTTTTTTTTCGCGATGTAAACGATCAAGCATACTATTTCTTTTAATAACACTGCATATATACTAGATGTAGATCTATTTAAGTGCGGACATACCTTGCCTAAGTGCAAAATAATTTTGTTTTTAAGCATTTTTCTGAATTATAACTCCCAGGGCCCTTATCTACATGTACCAGTACATGATCATTCCTTGAAATATTGAATATTTTTCTACACAAAACTATATATTCTATTATGTCTTCCAGGGGCTTTTGTCTGTTCCTCCTATTATAGGAACACGTGTTGACTTATTGTAACAATATAGACGTACTAGAGCCACATGTTGCAGGCGATATATTTTTTTCTATTAACCTTTCTTTTATATGCTATGTATGTGTTTATATATAGGACATACAATCTCGTGTTTATCAGATACTTAACATACTTTCTACATATTACACAAGATATTTAATATCTGTTCAAAAGATGATTTATTAAATAATAAAACTGACAAAAGAGCCTTTTTGTACGGTCACACGGCATTGCAGATGTAGGTAATCTATGTAAAAAAAATCTATTTACATTTTTAATTATTTTGAAATTGAATTTTTGCTTTAATGAAGAGTTGATGTAAGAATAATATAATTGCATAGTGGTCTAATTGATTGCAAAATTTTACAAAAAGTCAATTTTCTTTTTCAAATGTCAACTTTCGTCTGTCAAAGTTTATTAAAGTTATTAAAATATACATTATAAATAATAAGTAATGTAAGACTTACCCCCTCCATTTCGGTAACAAATGTATGGAAAACGCCATACGTTCCCGAGGTCCACTGCAAATCCTATGACAGATAATAAAAACTCCGACTTTTTACCCCACGTTTCTCTTTCCTTTGTTGCATCTTCTTTTAACGATTCCTCGTCATTAGAAATAATTCCATTTTTCTTAGTTTCATTTTTAGTTTCACCATTCTTAAGCAATAATTCATTTGGGGGAGACATCGGACTCTTATAAGTCCTTCGTTTTGGTTCAACTTTGTAATTCACATAATATTTTTCTTCTTTCTTCTTTCCTTCATTATTTTTATTATCTCTCTTTTTAACAGTTTTCTGAACCTTATTGTCATCAGTTAAGTTTTCATCCTCTAATACATCACATTGGTTGACAAACTGTACGTCTACCGGTGACCTCGTGTAGCTAATCGTAAATGGTTTTACGTTCATTGTTGGTAGTCAATGAAGTCAATATCCAGTGATCTGATTGGTTGAGACAAAGTGCCCAAAATCACCTGTCAAAAGACGTTACCTTTCCAATGTTTATAAGTTAAAAGTATATGTTATTCCACAGTTTACTAAAAATCTAGTTAGTTTCAAAAATTTATCCAAGAAATTAGGAAATTTTTATTCATTATATAATATAATTACGAATCAAAATATTCATGAATTCAGTTGAAAAAAAACAATGAAATATTGCACAGTGCAGAAATGACATTTCCGAGTTATTAATCATTTAAACTAGTTATGTAACTAGTAAACTTTTGCACAAAATATGTCATTCTTTCGGCCCGCCCACATACAATAGCAGTTAATTTACATGTGTCTATCGATCATTGTCCGTGAGTACAAATAATTTAGGGATGTAAATTTCTTAATAATCGTTTAAAACTTTCACTACAAATTGATTAATATAAACCACTATTTAATCACTCATATACAGTAACAAATCTACCATTCGCATGAATGAGAAAGGCAGTTCATTGTAATACACTTTCCTTCACTCTAATCAACGCCCTCATGGCTATTTTTCACCAAAACAACGAAATGAATATTTTGACGGCTGAATCCATCACTGTTTTATTTAAACGAACGGAAAATCAATTATAGACCACAAAAGTTCATATAAAAGCTGTAAAACACGTTTAAGATAAATCACAAATTTAATCTGATATATTTGTAGCGATCAATGTCTGATCTAGTGAAGATATATCATAACAAATTACATGCCAGTTGTATTTTTTGAATTATATAAATAAATCTCGTCTATAGTACTTCAAACCTAACATTAATCAAAACACTGTCACTTTGTTGACAGTGTGTGTCCTACTTAAGAAAATCAAAATTTAATTTGAAAATTATTAACTGTTTGTTGTCGACAATTTGGCAGAGAAAAATTTCTCATCGTTAATTATTTTGAAGATATCTTCTCAGAAGCTTAAATGATGTAAAACAGGAATAGTTGAAGATCAATGGACGTACGTAGCGGTTTTCTGTGTATCTATATCACATTGAAATAGACGAAAAGGAGCGACCACTTCATTTTGAAATGAGATATTTCCTTCTGAACCCCTTTAATTGTCAGGATCCACAAGTTTGTATGAAATTTACATTCTAGTTGGAATTCGGTGATAAATCCGCGATGCTCGGTCTGTGTAAGGGGGGTCTATGCTCTCTGTACATTAATGAAGCACTTGTAAGAAGGTGGTGAATGTTATTTTCGTGCAACGTGTTTTGTCATTTTTATTTCACGTGCAGCTGTGAAAAAGTTCTTTATTCGCCGTGTTTCGTGAAATCGGTAAAAAGATCAACGTGCAAGAAATTTGTTGTTCATCGTCAAAAGGCAAATTTATTTCACGTTCTTCCGTTCTTTACGCCCCTCTTATAACAACTTGGGATTCGTATGTGGCACGTTGCAAGGCAAAATGCTATCAATATTCAACAAGCACTCATTTTCTAGTGGCAGTTCATAGTTCCAACCCTTCATCCCGGTCATGTAAAAACTTCTTATTGACTGATTGTTAGTTTGATCTTGTTCTCAATAAGCATGAAGTATTTGCCAATAAAGTAAAGCTAGTTAACAACCAATCAAACAAAATTAACAAAACGAAATATATTTAGTAAAATGTGAGTTCTGTTTTTCTCCTGAAATAGACGCACAAAGAGAGACACTGAATACGTATAAATACGTGACAAAGTATGTAAAGATCAAAGCTGACAAAAATTAAGCCTTGTTGCTGCTGCAAAAATGACAATACTTATATATTGTGTGTTTTTGGAAAGACCGATGTGTCAGGGGGGTATCGATACATTATATTTAACATTGCCATAAAAGCGGGAGGTTTGGCATGCCACAAAACCAGGTTCAACCCACCATTTTTTTCAAGTTGAGTTAACATAAGACAAACCACTTCATCAAGAAATTAGAATCTGATCCAGTTGCAATCTGAGTCAGAACAAAACTACACATCTTCTTGTTGACTACCATCACAATGAACTTGCTATACGGTATGCGTTTTGCTCATTGTTTAAGGTCGTATTTAGTAACCTTCTAGGTCATTTAACCTCTGGTTAAGAGTTGTCTCATAAGGAAATATACCATATCTTATTTTTATATTACATTAAAAATCAAAAGCAGCTTAACGATCCTTATATAACGTTTCTTGAAAAAAGAGGATGATGCGTTAAGCTTTATTGATTACGCCATCTTGTTTTTTAATTGAATTAAAAATTTCATATGTATATATTAAATTAATGGGACACATGTGTACTTCTTCTCTTATCATATAGTATAATAAAATTGAGAATGGAAATTGGGAATGAGTCAAAGAGACGACACCCCGAAGATAGAGCAGACAACAACCGAAGTCCACTAATGAGTCTTCAATACAGCGAGAAACTCCCGCACCCGGAGGAGTCCTTAACATGCAATGGTGTTTCATTCTTCTTGTTTATGTATTTTTTTTATCTAACGAACGTAACAACAACTTACCAGTATACCGTTGCGATTTTCACCTCGGCTGAGAAACCGTGTCACTACTTTTCAAATTGCAATTACATGTATTCAGTAGTCCTTTCTAAAAAATGAAAATCCATAACAATGTCACTTGAAAAAATGCTATCCTAAATCATATATTTAGTTTCCAAGTTATACATTTTTAACATCTTTTAGATTGAAAATATTGTTTCAAAAACCGCAGCAAGATGCGTTCACTATGATCTTTTATATGTATGCGTTTAATTTTAACAGTCGGAAGTCAGTGGTTCTTTCTAGGTTGTGCAGCGTCCTACATCAAAGAAAAACAAACTGACCGCCATGGTATCTCCAAGAGTTCTGAAAGTGGCGTTAAAAACCAACAATCAATAAATAATTTAAACTTTGACAAGCGTTACTACAGAACTCGTTTTGGAGATGATATTGAAAATGACAAACTTAAGGCTAGGAAACATTTGTATAAGATTCGCTGGTTACACGTGTTTTGATTCATCTGTGACATTTCAATGATAAACTTATCTCAATAATTAGACAGAGACATGAAAGCATTAATTGTAGTCGGTACATGTAAAACACTAATAGAGTAATTTGTGTAAAACTTTAGTTCGACACTCATAAAGACAATACATTAAAAACTAGGACTGGATTAAAATGAAGCACAAGGCGTGTCGTTTAGCCTGGTCTTAATAGAATCATGATGTATTTTGTTTTTTGCCATGTTAAAAAGGACGTCTTTCCATTAGAAGTCCCTTTGTTAATTGTGTTTAAACTTTTTGCATTTTTTTGTATTCGTAAGTGGAAGAAAGTTCTAATTAGGAAGACCATCGACGTATCCAAGTTACCAGACCACAATACATTGCGTTTGAAAATGCCCTTTACATTTTATTATTTGACTACTTTTTATATTGACCAACCGTGTTCAGACAATATAGAATTAGTTCTATTGTTTAAAATTGATTAAGATACTTTTTTTGTAGATACGTGAAGTCGAGTTCGAGTTCTGTCTCTGTGTGACACGGGTACCGTACTCCGAAAAAGGTAGAATTTACTAAGAAAAGAAAAAATAATATAACGATGAAACTCATATCTTCGAGTTTGTCATTTTATTTTTAATTTAGAAGTACGAGTTTTATAAAGTGATGAAGTTACAATAATAAATGAGAGTGTTTGAGTGGTGCAAGTTGGCCGTGGGTCGAGTTGACATAAATCCAAAACAAATTAAATACAAAACAAGTTTTAGCTTTCTAAAAAGCTATGAACTGCTTCGCTCTACACTAACTTAAGGTTATATGTGTGCATGTGGTTGTTAAATTAGTATTGGAAATGCGATATTTTTAAATATTGATTGATATAAAATGGATTTACTTTAAGAGTGTGCGTTATGTACACCCGTGCTTAGACACGACTCTTGAGGTGTGCCTTTCTGGAGGTGTGCCTATATTGTCAGAAGTTATAAAATACAGATAATTGCATTTTTGTAAACATTGTATAGGAACATTGTTTAGCACAGCAAATCGTGCAAATTGCAGAGTTACAAAGCAATTAAACACGTATTAATAAATAATTACATTAAATGTATGTTTCACTATAATACGTTATTCTGATTGGCTAACTGTACATCACGTGTTATTCCTTAAGCAGTTGTATCACACAATAAAAATTTTCATTCATGATGACACGAGGTCCCACAATAAAGTGCACAGGTAAATGAAATAAAAACTTGATAAAAGGCGTGTTTTCATGATCCTATAGGTAAAAATGTAATTATAAGTATTGAATGCTTTTTTTTTTGTAACTTTATAGGGTTGTAAAAGCGTTGACCGTGCGCACATTTTTAGTATGAAGCACTTCCGCGCTTCATACAAAATGTACTTCGGTCAACGCTTTTACACCCCAATATATTTACAAAAAAGAGCATTCAATTCTTAATTGATATTTCAATATTGAATTTATCTGTGAGTGTATGCATAATAAAACGAACATGAAATAATGACAGTTAATCGGAACTGAAATACACATGATAGTTAATTTTCCGGCATTTGATGTCTTATCCTGGACGAGAAAAGTCTGTAATTCTTTATCTCATTTAAGCCAATAGCTGTTGCTGTATCTCAGCCTCATTATATTGCAACCAATCAGAATTTATACGTGATAAGTAATTTATTCTAGATGGCGTGTATTTCGACTGAAACTAATAGCTCCGCACCGTGATGCGAAGCAAACACAAACATGTTATCCTGCTTACAAAACGTAGACAGTACGGAACCAGCTGAAACCTACTTTATGTTTAATTATTTTAGCAACGCTTATTTAAGGTAGCACAATACAAAGATTTTTCATCCCCAATCAGACATCTTTAAACTGATGTAATTCCACTCATCTTTCTTTAAATTTTATAAATGAGGTACCAAAAGAAAGAAGAAGGATTATTCTTTCAAATTGTGATAATTTCATTATGACATAATTATTACATAATCAATTGTTATGTAATTAGTTGCCATTCTGTGATGTCCATACTTGAATGAATTTAGCTTCTTTGTTCTTCATAGCATCCTAAAAATTTTTATAGATTCTTGCACAACACAGTTTGACCTCCAAAACTGTGTCTCAGATTTTTCCTATTGTATTTCATTCTCTCATAAATCTTCAATGAAGTTTGCAACATCAATTCATTAGAGACCACTAAGTTCAATTGAGTATAAAATTTGTTCTATTGATGATTTTGGAAATCTGAGACACAGTTTTGGAGGTCAAGCTGTGTTGTACAAGAATCTATAAAATATTTTAGGATGCTATGAAAAACAAAGACGCTAAATTCATTCAAGTGTGGACATCAAAATATAGCGACTAATTACATAATAATTAATTATGTAATAGTTATGTCATAATGAAATTATCACAATTTGAAAGATTGATCTTTCTTCTTTCTTTTGGTACCTCATTTATAAAATATAAAGAAGGATGAAATGAATTACATCAGTTTAAAGTTGTCTGATTGGGAGTGAAAAAATCTTTGTATTGTGCTACCTTAAGTAATTGCTATGTAACTTTATAAAGTACATAACATGTTTACACTAACTATATATCATCATATAATACTTCAGACGATCGTGGGCTCGCAGACAAACCGGTTAAAAAAGTGTGTCTACATTAATAGTATACAAGTATACGTAAATATATTTGTACGAGCTTACAAAACAAATACAATAGATAGGATCGCCTTGCTTTTGACCAGTTTCGCAGCGACTGTAAATTAATTTCATGAACGTTGAGCATTATAATATTTTATCCTGCAATTTAATATTGGCGGTTAAAAGATTAGTTGTAATAATTTCTCAGCGCGGACCGTAAGAAGGACACCCCAATGAACTGTAGCGTAAATAGTTATATGAATAATTTTACACTTTGCCCGCAGAATAGGCAAAGTAACAGAAGATATTTGAATATCGAATACGAATATCGAATGCTTTGTACATCAGTTTAAATGTATAAGGTCGATTGCAGGATAACATTTTGATGGGACCAAGAGGCCAAAATACGTTCGCAAACTGATTTTATATCAGATTGTTAAGGTAACCGACAATATATTATTATAATTTATACAATTATACGACATCTTCCGACAACAGCACTATCGTATTTTCCAAAAGTTTTGGGGGACTTGACTTGCTGTTCAATCTTTCTTTAACAAGCTTGTTATTTCTTAATCTTTAAAACAGTTTGGTAGTGCAAACATATTTGTAAACTGTGTAAACTAACCTTTTATCTGTTGTTTCTAATAGGGGTTTATCTCTACATGAAATATTAGGCTTTCGGATCTAAGATATTAAAAAAGGTCATGTCAGGTCGACAACTTATTACAGAATTCTTACAGATCTATGTACAATTCTTGAGTATGTAAACAAACTTTATGTGTTAAAACAGATAACCGTCTAATATTGTTACTGATAGCATTTAGTCGTATTATATGGTTCAACTTTGTGAGAATTTTAATTTAAAATCTATAAAACTCCTCCTTCTCTTCATAAAAAGTACGGCGAAGGACAAATTTTTCCGGATTATCGAGATTTGACTGAAGTTCTCATAACCTAATTTTGGGACGCAGACTTTACGATTTAAATTTGATCAATATTAGTATATCTGTATTTTTAATCGCTTTGATAAGAAAAAACATAATGATAAAAAGCAACATGTATTTTGAAAACACGAAAATGAAACGTTTACTTACGAATGTATAGAATAGTAATTTGTATTCACAATTTTCGTCCTGAACATGCATGAAATTGTTGCCACTGGACGTTAAGCAAACAATATTCAAACAAAATTACTTCATTTGAGAACAAAGTGATCAACCCCATGAATATCTCTGTCGTCAGTGTATCATATGTATACGTGTTGTAGTTTGTACTTGTGTGCATGTTTTAGGGCATGCTTGTAAACATGTCATCGTGCATACGAATTGAACACGCGGAAACGTATCGTGGTCGTTTGAGGTTGAAATGCAACAACAAATGCGCGTTAATCCCCACGCGTCGAAGGCGAGGCTTCAGGCTCGTGCACGGGATGGGGATAACAAAAACAACGCAAGTTATCTTACCTTACTATCATGTCAACATTAAATGGCAGACTTTTTCGTTCGAAGTGAAAAGTGTGTTACTTTGATATGGAGAAATGTATAGAGTTTGACCATTTAAGCAGAAAGTCTTCAGGGTGTATAGGACTTTAAAGTTAAATTATGTTAATAACAGATAGTGTGTTGACAATGAACTTTCCATTTAATATGTATTTAATGTAAAATATGCATGTTCTTGACCTAGATTTTGAACTACTGTACCGCAGGGCTTGATCTATATTAACCATACTACCAAAAGGATAATTAAGGAAATTGTTAACTTTTCCTATGTGAGCTGGAGCATAACTGTATTACTTAATTCATGCACTGTGCATTTTAGTGAAATAATCCGTTATTAAACACACTTTTTAAAGAGGATTTGCAAAACCAGTTGCAAAGAATTTCAATTTTATAGTTGTAAACAAACACTACGATTTTCTGTTTAGCGAATCTATATTAGGTTGATACCAGTGGCAGATTTAGGGGGGGGCCAGGAGGCCCGCCCCCCCCCTTTTTGGGAACAAATTTAGTTGCTTATATAGGGAATCACTGAAGCGTGACTGGAGCGGGCCCCCTCTTAGGTCAGTCAGTGGGCCCCCACTTATGAAAATTTCTAGATCCGCCACTGGATACTACATTTTTTTTAAATACTTCTTGATTATTTTTGCCCAAGTCATGATAACCCAACAATGAAGTGACACCCAATTCAGAATGAGTTGCTACACATTTCGGAAACATGTAAACATCGTCCCTTGTTCCGCATTGTTTGGGTTTCTTATTCTTTGATCGGGTTCAATTGTTTTTTCACAATCTCCGTTATTTTTTACACTATCCGTTAGTTTTGGGTTGAGTGATTTGATGAAAAATGTTAGTTAAACTCATTTCAAAATGTGTGATACAATTCAACGAAACACGAAACCGTCACGAAAAAAATAATAATAGGTAAATGCCTAATTTTCGGCTAATATTCGTCGTCTTCACTATTTCTTTTCGTGATCCCAATCTTTGTATCGCTGTTAGTTTTATTTTCAGGTTCTGGTATGTTCTTTTTTTAATAAATCTGTTGACATCATTTTTCCGTGTGAAACAAAAAAATGTTAAATGTGTAGCATTATGCACATTTATCATTGTTAAACTTCAAATTATATGAAATTAATAAGCAATTTGTAGTAAATGTTGTACTTGTAGTTTTAGAAAAAGGTCATGAAAAATGTGTTTTAACATTTAGAAAAATAATGCAATATATTTGATTGACAGCGAGAGAAAACTTGTGGTTTTTACTGGTTCATCGTTTTAAACCGTAAACTGTGACTAAATACCTTTTTGAATTAAGAAATTAAAAAAAAGACACTAACTTAAAGGTGGGCCTTAAATGAATTTTGCTAATATGTTAAGGTTCCTTGAAATTTAGAAAATAAAAAGATACTAAGGTTAAACGGCTTAAAATGGGTTTTCCTTTTCTTTTAAGGCTAGTTTTGTTCATACAGCTGAAAGAAGTATACCGTATAGTCGGCTACTTTAACATTTATTTGGCAGGATAACAGTGTGATGACGTTTACCCCACATCTAAAAAAACAAAAGTGGTTTCTACGTGAAACATAAACAATGTTTCATTAATACAAACCCTTATGCGAATTCCATTTTTTTTTTATATTATCTTTATTTAAACGGACGCCTTTACTTCAGTTCATCGCCTTTTAGAAACTAGAGCAGTAACATCAACTTCCAAACAGGACGATCATCTTCTGAGATTGGATAGAAGATCGTAAAATCATAAATCAGCCAAAATCTTCGGCATCGATCAGAGACCTTATGACGATTCGGAAGTTCAATTTCAGATTTCATTCACAGAGTCTGAAACGTCATAGTCCCATGCAGTCATAAACGTCACTATAGTCCACGACTCCTTGTCAACGTCAAACAGAGGAAGACATTTATATAGAAAGCAAGTCCAGTCAGTGAGAGTGTCTCAATAAGAGGTAAGCTTTACAGGGAATCTATAATTTGTTGTTAGACAAAAAGCTCTTACTAGTGCGAAATCAAAGTTGGCTTTAAGTTGGCTTATCTTAAAAAGGGATGTGTTAATATACCAAAAGGAAGGAGAAACAAATCCTTATTCGAAGAAGAAAACATACAGTTCAACAACAGCAAAACAAAAAATGTCGTAAAACAAACTTTATATTTTGTAATGCACTATTGTGATATGATACTAAACCCCTATCGGGAGGAATTGTGCTTGATTTTCATTTGATAAAGACATGATCTTTCAATCAGCTTAATGGAGGTCTCGAGCTGGCATGTCGACAACTACTAGTTGTCCTTTTTTATTTATGTATCATTGTCATTTTGCTTAGTTTCCTATGTTACTTTTTCTGAAATCGGACTCGTTTTTTTTTAAAACTGTTTACTGTGCGTATTGCAGTGTGTTCGTTTTTTTTCTACATTGGCTAAAGGTTTAAGCAGGGGGGAGAGATCTTACCAAACATGTTTAACCCGTCGCATTTTTGCGCCTGTCTCGAGTCGGAGGCTTCTGGCCTCTGTTAGTCTAGATCTTGTTTGTTTATTTGATTTTAGTTCATTTATATTTTTCGGAGTTTTGTGTGACGTTCATTTTCACTTAACTAGTACACATTTTGTTTCGGGGAAAGCAAAAACCCGACTCCGTGTGCGGGATTTTCTCGTCGGTTAAAAGACCCATTGGTGGCCTTTGGCTGTTGATCTTTGGTAAGGTTGTTGTCTCTTTGGCACATTTCACATTTCAATTCTCAATTTCATAGACTATTCGTTAATAATTGTACCTGTTACATTAAAACTAAAATGCTCTGATCAAATCTGAATTTTATTCCCGGATTTGATAATGTTTTGAAGGTTTTGCACGGCCAGTCATATTATACTATACATAATAAGTTTTGATAATGGTTGAAGGTCGTATGGTGACCTATAAGTCAGGAGCCTGTAATTCAGTTTTCTTGTTTGTTGTATCTCATTTTTTGTTTTTGTTTGTTATTGTTTTACATGAATCAGACCGTTTGACTTTTCGTTAATTTATTTTACATTTGTCAATTCTGGACCTTTAATAATTTTCTGTGCGGTATGAGTTTCGCTCATTGTTGAAGGCAGTGACCTATTTTTACTTGCTTCTACATCGTTTTGGTCTCTGCTGGAGAGCTGTCTTATTGGCAATCATACCACCTCTTTTTTTAAGTTTAACATAGTTGTTTTCATCACATCTATGATCTCTTATTGATAGTTGTCTTTATATTTCAATCATGCAACATCTTGTTTTATATCAATGTAAAAATAGATATTCTATTTTCAGCATTATAAATATCCACCACAATGGGACGTGGAACAGGAAAGTGGCGATGAACTGTCGGATGAGGTATCTCAGGCTTCGGAGTTATCAAAGTTACAAAGACAACTACGTGTTATGGAAAATGATAGAAGATCCTATGCCGAGGAGGCCCAAAATTATCTCAGAAAGCAACAGTAAGTCTACAAAAATATTATACCTCAATTACAAATTAAGCTGTGAATTCACAATTATCTAAAGGAGATTTGAAACAAAATGAATACGTATAACAAAATCGTTTTGAATGTTAGTTTTAAATTTAAACCAGCTTGACTTAGATGTAAAACATTTCAAATAGATATTATAATTATTCTATATAATCTCCTCCGTTTTTTAGTTGGATACAATCACTTTTTTTAATATTTTTATTTTGTAATACCGCAAAAACATGAAAAAAGCATTGAGTTAATTCTGTTTTTTAACTGAAAAAATTACTAAATAAACTTACTGAAGATCTGTCAAAGGAATGTATAATTATGCATGCAATATTAGAAATATTATATAGAAACGACTTAATTATATCAAGAAAATCAATAATTCACCAAATATGCATAAATTCCAGAGTCCACTTTTTGCTTTAAATTATGTTCGCCAATAAGATGAATAATCATTATCTGATTTCAGGCAATAAGCTTAATGCCTCGAAAATTTCAGGCAATAACTTAATGCCTAGTCGTTAGCTTATTGCCTAGGATTTAAGCTTAATGCCTAATTTCACTTATTGCCGCTAACATATACATTTTGTTTATATAGATTAGACCGTTGGTTTTCCCGTTTGAATGGTTTTACACTAGTAATTTTGGGGCCCTTTATAGCTTGTTGTTCGGTGTGAGCTAAGGCTCCGTGTTGAAGGCCGTACTTTAACCTATAATGGTTTACTTTTTAAATTGTTATTTGTATGGAGAGTTGTCTCATTGGCACTCACACCACATCTTCCTATATCTATATACGATCTTTTTCAAATAGGTTCAATGTACCTAAAATCTATAAAGTAAAATCGTAGACAAACGGGAGACAACCAAGTTAGAATCAAAACGCCAAAGTCAAAGACAGACCGACAAAATCAGGCGCGGATACAGAGGGGGGGGGGTTCCGGGGGTTGGAACCCCCGCTTTTTTTTGGACGAACAATGCATTTGAATGGGGACATGTAATTGGAACCCCCCCCCCCCCCCCCCCCCCCCCTTTGTCCTGGGTTAGGAACCCCTCTTTTTTAAAATGGCTGTATCCACCCCTGAAAATCATTACACAAACAAAAAAACGACGACAAAGAACACAACTGTCTACATAACAAATCACAAAAACTTTCATACTGAGCAACACGAACCCTGCAAAAGAAAAGAAAAGAAAATGAACTCTGCTCCACATTCCACACCCGTCTGGTTTCTGATATAAAATACATTGATAAGTAATATCAAGTGAAAAGATATCATACAACAGCGATTGGTTATTGTCGCTCATCTAACTAAACATTAAGGATTTATAAATTAACGAAAGGAAGAAACAAACAAAAATGGATATATCGGCATGTAGTGGCTATTGAGTTGACATATTTTATGTTGAGAAGAGTTGGTCAAGCAATTAGATAATAAACTTTAAAAAGTAGATAATTGTGCCGTCCGTCTTTCAAAATCTGTATGGAGCCTCGATGGCCGAGTTGTCTAAGTAGATAACACTGTCTACACAGAGGTTGTGATTTCTAATCCAGCCAGCACGTGGCAAATGCGTTCGACTGTTATCCTAATTGTCTAGGATTGACAGTTTTCCTGCCGATTTTTATACAGGCTCTCTAGCGTTCTCCATTAACAAAAACTTACCGCCACGAATTAGCCAATAGTTCAGAAGGAGGTACAGTATTAAACAACAAAAATCAATCAATTAATCAATCAATCAAAATCTGTTACCAAAATGTTACTTTCAAGAAAACAATTTTATATTTTATACAAGGTCTGAAATAGCAAACTTATCCAAAGAGAATCTCGATATGAGAACAGTATTGAAGTTAGCTCAGAGTGACAAGAACGAGAACAAAGACCTGGATGATACAGAGAAACTGTTTAATCTAATAGAAAGTCTGGATTACTATAACAACAGCATCAAGTTAGAGAAAATGAGAGTTAATGAATTAGATAATGAGGTAATGTATTCATGTGGGTAGGGTCGTGCAAATTTAAATTTTCTTATATGTTTATGCCCCACCTACAATAGTAGAGGGGCCTTATGTTTTCTGGTCTGGGCATTCCTTCGTCCGTTCGTTCTTCCGTTGTTCCTCTTCAAGTTAAAGTTTTTGTCAAGGTAGTTTTTTTTATGAAGTTGAAGTCCAATCAACCTAAACCTTAGTACACAAGTTCCTCATGATATGATCTATCTAATCTTAATTTTCACTCAAATTTCACGGTCCATGAAACAAAAAAAAATGATAGTGTGAGCGGGGCATCTGTGTACTATGGACACATTCTTGTTTTCTAGTATTTACTTGTTCATTTCTAAAAAGTTTATGCTGCTATATCTTAGTACTGTTCCTTTTCAATGAAATTCCATAGCTGAAGCGAGACGACCTGTTAAAAAGTTCGAGTTCGGAACTTTTATTAGAAGAAAATATAGGTCCTATTTATAAACAGTATCATGAGTATAGCAGTGCGACTTTGAGATGATGTTAAAAAATTTCAATGAAAGTAACGTGCATTTCTTCCTATTTTTTTTTTATATATACTGGGTAGCTTTTGCGGGAAATCTCTCCAACCTTTCCTTATTGGAACAGTTTGTGATTGGTTTTCAAAGGTCCCAGCTTATTATAGAGATTAAGGCTGAAATGGTAAGTGTAAAGCCCAGTTTGACATTGCGACTAGGCTCATAACTGTACCACAGTAATTACATTTTCTTTCGTTGTAGATTCTTAAGGCAGAGAGAAAAATTGCCAACCAGAGAAAGCAAAACGGAAGTAACACGGAGATCATAACAGAAAAAAATATCCTGAAGAAAATCCATGTTATGGAAAACCGTCTAAATAAGGTATATATTTTATCTGTTTAACTACTAAGTATAAGTTAAACTTTAAAATCAATATTCTTATGAAAAAAAACACTTTCAAGATTTGTGACATGAATTTAAATAATAACTGCTACTACGCACCCTCGTCCGTTGCGGCATTGGTCGTTGTTATTACAGTTTTACTTCTTTTAAAATAAGCAATTCTGTGTAACTTTTGAATTTAATTCTCTCTTTTTGTATTGTACTCGTTTAATGAACTCGATTCAAAATTCTGAGAGTTACGTATAAACTACGGACAATTTTAATATGCTGACGGACATATGTAGTCATAGAACAAAAATGAGTTCCCACTAAAAATTTCCTATCATTTAAACTAAAATTGATATTTAAAAAAAAGATTACCAAGTAACTTTATGAGCGATTTTTTGTAAAATAGATACCATAAGATGTTGAAATGTCTGAAGTTTTTATTGTTCATTTGGAAATACGTTCGTTTTGATTATCTGATAGCTTAAACACAAATGCAAATTTTGTAGGCTACAGTTAAGTTCAACAACCAGTTAGCTGTTAACGGACATCTTCGTAAAGAGATAGACCATCTAAGACAGGAGAGGAGTGTATTTGATAACTTGTATAAAAAGATCAGCAAGGAGCTGAATGAAACTACTAAGAAAATGAATGACGTCATCTCTAAAGCTTCTGTGGCTTATGAAGAAAGGTAAATGTAAATTGCATTACATCATTTGGATGTTTTACGTTAAATCTAGGGGGGGGGGGGCTATTATACTAACTTTTAGTATAACAGGCCCATGTTAACTAAATTTCAAGTAATTGCATAGTATTGATAAAGGGTGTTTTCGTGATTGTCTTGTTTTATGTTTAAGATTTGTATAATAACGCCCACTGTCCTTGGATGCCATTATTAATATCGGCTTCGCCTCATACCCTTATTAATAACCGCGGACAAATAACAACAATTGTAAAGAGATAACGGAAACTTTATTACATATGTTTTTTTGCAAAAATGTAAAATGTCTCACTTGAGTTAGTCACTGGTAATATTTTTCTGTACCCTTAAATCGAAAATATCCCAGCACATTAAAATTCACATTGTTTGCAAAAATGTCTCACTTGAGTTTGTCACTGGCAATATTTTTATGTACCCTTAAATCGAAAGTATTCCAGCACATTGAAATTCACGTTTTTTTTGCAAAAATGTCTCACTTGAGTTAGTCACTGGTAATATTTTGGTGTACCCTTAAATCGAAAATATTCCATCACATTAAAATTCCCGAATGCAAGTAGCGAATGAGATCATTATCGGTGTTATTCGGCCCCGAGTTAAAAATTATTCTGTATTTCAATTCTTGGATAATATACGCTATTCTTTTTTTAACATGACCATGACCGGCAGATGAGTGACATAATGGGATGTATTTCTCGGGTATACTTATTTCTTGGAGATCATGTCATTTCATTGTAACTGATATATTTATTTTGATATCCACCAAATAGTCTGTATAAGAAGAAACCTCTTTAGTTTTTATAAAATTTATGCAGAGATGAAGCACAAACAAAAATGATAGCCCTGAAAGAAAGAAGTGAAAAGGACATTGCTCAGCATGAGTCGGAAATGAAAGATCTGCAGCGGGTTATTCACCATGACAACAAACTAAAAGAGTTTTTCAATGCGAAGTCAAATGACCGTGCATTGTATAAAGAGGAAGAAGAGGCAAAGAAAAGCAAAAGTAAGAAATGTTGTAGATGTTGTGATTTACCCCTAAAGTTTGTCACCTAGCTACTAACTTACAATCACAAAAAATAAGGGAGATGGGAATACTATAAGAGGCTAGTAATGCCCTTCAACGTCAGGCGCCAAACAGTAATTTTCGGCTACCGGTAGCGTCAAATTTGCAAAATTTTAACGTGATTCATCAAAATGCCCTTATTGTGATTCGTCAGAGGTCTCATATATAATTATCGTTACCGACATTTTTGGAAAAAAATTGACGTGATTCGTCAAAATCAGTCAATGTTTTTATCGTCTAAAAGAAAGTGTACAATCTATCGTCATTATGACCCTCCTATGATAGCTCTGGTTCATGCATTGTTTGTTGGCTTTGCTTGTACTTTTATTCGTTTTAAAGTAGTCAGTCGATTGGTGTGTTTTGTTAAGTCTGGGTTCCTGGCACAATAATATTCTGCAGACTTCAGATTTGAGAATATTTGAAGTTAAGCTTGCGAAAAAGAAAATACAACTACAAGATTTCATGTTAGCGTTTTGTTGTACTGTCTAATATATTGACCCATTTAGTATGTATAACTTGGATGCAACAGGTAATTTTAATGGAAGTGTCTTATTTGTTTCACAAACTGCTCATGGCATATCATTTAGAGATTTAATGATTATAACAATATAAACTCAAAGGCGTATAAGAGGGGCTAGGGGGCCGGGCATGACCCTCCCCTCCTTTTTTGTGGAAAGATTTTGATTTATTATATAGGAAATCACTGAAGTAAAACTGGAGCAGGTCCCCTCTCATGATAAGATCATGATCCGCCACTGGTACTACCAGTTAAATTTTTTGATAAAAGAAAAGCTTTCTTTCTAACATTATTTTATGTACATCTAGATTCAAAGGACAAGGATACTGACGCCGAAAACGTACAAATACAAACGTTCGAGGAAGCGATTGATAAAATAAAAGAAGCCACAGGGGAAACAGACATCGAAACAATCGTCGATAATTTCATCAAAAAAGAAGATGAAAATTTTGCTCTGTACAACTATGTCAATGAACTAAACGACGAAGTTGAACACCTTCAGCGGGAAATAGATGAAATGAATAGAGAAATCAAACGAATTGAAGCGGATGGTATAAAACAAGAAGACGAGAGAATTAAAGTTTTACAAGAATTGGAGGTAATAATATTTATTTTATAATCTATATTCAGACAATATACGTATAGTGTCTTGAAATATGAAATTTATTTGTATGAGTCTTAGAAACGGGAAAATGCGAGGTTTTACCGAGCATTTTCCCGTTTCGTGCCGAATACAAATAAATTTCATATTTCAAGACACTATACGTATATTGTTTTTATACTGAAGTCGATAAAAAAATGAAGAAAAAAATATGTAACAAATATTGTTAAAAAATAAAGTGTTTGGAATTTCCCTCTTGGGGTACCATTTTGGGATATTTCCCTATGAGCTTAGTCCAGGCGGTAAGACATTGACATTTTAAGGAATTAGAAAGGGAAAATGAACTTATTAATAACATTTGATAAACATGGTATATAAATTACCAGTTTGAAGACATAACAAGTTTAAATTTATAAAAGTTTGACCATTGTTACTATACGTTGTCATGGTTGTGACGTGACGTTGTTGATGAAATATTGTAGTTCCGGTAAGTACGCGGGGCTAATAGGTTAGTTGGGGTCATTGGCGTATAAAGCTAACGTTTATACGTATAGCTTTATCTGTAGTAAAATAGCTGATTGCAGGATAAAATGAAATATCGGTTGTATTTTTCCTCTTCAATTCCGATTTCGTAAACAAAAAGCATGTGTAATACTAAGATGATAAAAAAAGGTGCAATATTGAATGTACTTGCAATATCGAGATGTAAGTGTGACATGATTGCCTCCCTTGAATAGTACACACTTCGTTATTTCGAATAGACAGAAAAAATATTACAGTCATTTCTTATAATTTAATTCTAAATTCCATTTTAAACCGTAGAAAACCACGAAAAAAATGTTGATGACGTCACGGTCACATGACTAAATGATGTCTATGGGCTGATAACAAAATAACGTCAGCCAATCAGAAGACGCGTTACATCCAAAATTAAATTATTTAATGATGATTATCAACAGCTACTGTAGTATGTGTACTCTTTAGTTTATCCCTAGTGATATCCACTGGATAAAAAAGTAAATAAAAAAAAAATACAAATATTGTTAACAAAATTAAAATCAGAAATAGTCAGTTTTATACCCGTCTTCAAAAGTTAAGAATTACGTATTTCAGACAGTTTTATGTCTGTAATCATATGTGAACTTTACTCTTTTATTCATGGAATAAGGACTAACGAAGTTACCTTGTTCGAAGTTTTGTCCCTAAAGTAACTGAAATGTTAAATGCGAGATGATTAATATTAAAAGAAATGTGTTTGTTTCATCAGATACGGGGAGATAAAATAACAAAGGAAACGGAGCAAGGCAACAAAAAGCTTGTGGAAATAAATAAAACGCTTGACCAGTTAAAAAGTGGTGTTCTGCATCTGTTTGGAGCCATTGATTGTGACCCATCATCCATTAAAGATATGCTGGGCAGTGAAAAGGGCGTCACCAATAAAAATATCATGAAGTACATGGGAATAATTGAGGGAAAAACTATGGATTACTTACAGAAACATGAATACAATGAAATGAAGGTACGTATGTATTCAATCGCGTTAGAGTTTCCATACAGATTGTGGGTATTTTCATTGGCTAATCAAGAAAATATTGATGCGTCATTGGTTGGATGCGTTTCATTTTTGAACAGTTTGCATTTGATTTTAAATAGCAAATTACAGACAGTGCGAGAAAGTTAACCTGCACATGGGCGATCGTTGATTATAATAAAGCTCTAGAATCATATCTGGTTGAAGACAGACATGTGAAACGTACATTACTAGTATGTTAATTATAGAATGTCAGAATCTGACTGATGAAAACTGTGAATGATTGCTATTCTTTTTACATGAAATAGGGAATTTCCAAATGAAGAATCGGTATATTTAGTAAGTTAAAGAAAGGTCGTCGGATAAGATATTAGTCCATAAATTAACAAATATACAAATGGTTCAATATTGGAGCATAACTATTTCCCTTTTATCCTCTAATATATATCACTAGCCAATTGAACAGAAATTGCAACAGCCTTTTGATTTATAAGTTTCTATTATTTGAAAAAAGTAAAGAATTACCAAGCAATTTACGACGTTTACGTCTGAATTATTTCATATGATGACAGAATGTAACTTACGACAAAACAGCCCGCCTCCGGGTGCGGGATTTTCTCGCTGTGTTGAATATGTTGAAAACCCATTGGTGGCCATCGGCAGTTGTCTGTTCTTTGGTAGGGTCTGTTGCTTCTTTAACACATTCCCCATTTTCATTCTAAAAGAGGGGCGAAAGATACCAGAGGGACAGTCAAACTCATAAATCGAAAATAAACTGACAACGCCATGGCTAAAAATGAAAAAAAAAGACAAACAAACAAACGATAACTACACATGCCACAACATAGAAAACTAAAGAATAAACAACACGAACCCCACAAAAACTAGGGGTGATCTCAGGTGCTCCGGAGGGGTAAGCAGATCCTGCTCCACATGTGGCACCCGTCGTGTTGCATCTAAATGTTATTAAGCTGAATATCTTATTGTTTCTTTTTTTCGAAGTCTCTCTGATGACCGTCACCGGGTGATGACTTGTTAACTTGGGAAGTTCAGTCTTTTCAAACTTAAACAAATGCATATGGATATTTATATTTTCCGTGGAATGTACAGAGAATTACATGCCTTTCAGTAGTTTGAACAAGTCCTATCATATTTCAGAAAAATCCACCTCCTCCTGAAAAGAAAGACAAGAAAGGAGAGCCCTCGACTCCTAGTACACAGATGACAAAGGTGACTGAACCGCCACCGATTTCCATTAATCCACCATCAGCCGCGTGAGTACATTTCCATTCCTTTGATTACTATCAGTCCTATCTACCAATTGATCGGTAAATATCCATAATTATTTTTCAAAAGTACCATGCTTATAATATCATGTTTAGCATTTCGATGTCTATCGGCGTCTATTCAAAACTAGTCTGACGGTATATATAAAGTAATTTTTTTTGAACTTCTGATAATCCTGAAATCATATTCGAACTTTATGATAATCTGTATTTCAAGAGAAGTTCTTTTTTATTTTGTTTGTGTATGGTCAACTGAATAGTCAACCATCTTCCAGATCTTCAGTAAAGTTTATCGGTGTAAGATTAACACATCATTCCTTAAATCTTTGATTAGTCATTGATCCTAAAATCTGTTCTCAGCTACATATGTTTACCCCCTCCCTTTATTTGTTTTGCATATACAAGCAACAAACTAGAGAGACAGACTTTTGAAGATATTAGATTATGAAATCTGATTTCATATATAAAAAAAAAACGAAAACATATTCCACTCTTGAACGTTTGTCATGTTTGTATTTGGATTTCAAATTCTTTGGCTTTAAGCATCACTAAAGCGACATAACTATCGAAATGTGCAACTGGTACCGTTTATGTTAGCACCAAGAACTTATTGTGTCATGTGGAATTCTTTTAACCTTTAGCAAACATTTAAAGACTCAAAACATAGCAATCGGTGCTCATATTTATTATTTATATCATACATTAACGCATAATAAATGTATCCACAGTTCAATATTTGTCAGATCGTCAGCCTCAGGTGTATGTTGATTCTACAGTTAACCATATGAGTCCGGTTTTATATTCTTCAATCGTAAATCTGGTATTATGCCTAAGTGGTATTTGTGTTTGCCTCTAATCGCATGTTTATTGGTTAAAGAAATATTCATCCCGGACAGAGAACATGTAAAACATGATAGTAAATGACGATTAAATTTAAAAATTATTTTGGATATGGGTAGAAATAAGTTTGACGGAATTTTCAGTCTATTCTAACTGAAGGTCTGAAGACGAGCATGCAGACACTCTTGTTTGAAACACATGTTAAAGGTTTAAGCATGATCAGTTTTTCAAAAAAGAACATTATTTGTTTCTTTAATAGTGATGACGAAGAATTGGAGATACCAGAAGAACAAACCGAGCTGAGGCCGCTAACACACGAAGAACTGAAATTAATAGCTCAACGAAATATTGGTAAACGGGTTAACACATTGGCTGTCCCGTCACCAACAAAAGCCGCCAAATCACCAAGAGCTACATAAAGAGGACACATCTGGATAACACAAATGGGTTAATAAATTGGTTCTAACATGTTTCTGATCTTTATAGTTATTGTCAAAAAAATCACAAAGTAGTCTTTTTCTAGGACCAGTGTGCTTGCTAACGATGTAAGAACATTATAAATTTCCATTATAATCTGTTGACTTAAAGTTTACATATATGCATCTTTACTCTATAAAACATTCTGCAAGCCTGTGCAAACTTACTCTGTCGTGTCAGTTAACAGTCTGGAAAAAAAACCACGCATATACTTAAGAAATAATTCCTTCATGTCATGCTCTATGCTCATTTTAACATGGGTAGGCATTATATTTGTCGATATTTTACACTGAGCGTTAGCGAGGTGTAAAATGTGGTCAAATATAATGCCTATTCATGTTAAAATGAGCATAGAGCATGACATGAAGGAATTATTTCGATTCTAATAGGACAAATACAGTATTTTTATAGGTCGAAGCGTACGAAATTACCGTAAAAATGTTTGGCTGTTCCCTTTTCCTTCTCGAGGAGTCTGTGCATTGCATTTCAAATTTGATAAGTTTAAATGCTACGAGCAGGGTAAATATATGTTGTTTCATAAAAAAAAAATATAATAAAAGTTTATTTTAGCTGCTTAAATGTATATATTTTAAAGGATAACGATGGAAATAACGTTAATATAAACAGTTCGTGCGCATGTGTCAAACATATTTTGTGCTCATTAGAACACGGCTTTGTTTACAAAGCGTAATAAGGACGTCATATTAGAATGTGGATTCATCAATATTCGCTGGATATTAATATTCGTGGATTTCGTGGTTACTGGAGAACCACGAATTTAAATGTTCAACGAATTACAAATTTCAAAAGGAATGTATGCAGACTTTGCCAAAACCACGAAATTAAGGAAGCTGGCTTGTCATGTTTTGAATTTCTTGTCAGATTTTCGGAATCCTCTGGTTTTATCCATTTGAATGCCTTGAAAAAATTCGCCCGGTAACCCCCATTTTTCTTTTCGTAAATCTTTTACATATATCATGATAAGCCATCTGTAAAAGTCTTCTAAAATTTGAATTATTCTTTTTATAGTTTTTGAGAACTTAAACTTGTCAATGATAAAGCTATGAAAAGTCAAGAGAGAATATTTTCACGCCAGAATCTCAAAGGCTAATATCTCGAATGCAAGCACAGTGACCTATATATTTGTTTTGCTCTTTGGATTCCTTTATTGATCCCCTATCAATATAAACTAATGTTTTGAAAAGTTAATTACTTTGAAACTGAGAAGTCAACTCCCTTAAATAATGATCCACGAATATGCACGTTTTCCTCAATCCACCAAATTTGGTACCAAGGAAAATAAATGAATCCACAGTACGTGATGATAAGTAAGAGCATGTTACAACATTATTCGGTTCATCATAGCCGACAGATTTTCCAATTTCTACAGCCATGATTGTCGTACATTCGCGAACAAGTTTACTCGTTGTAGGCCTCAATTCTGTCTGTTGATTACGATTACATACTTCTGTTTATATGGTTTGATTGATAAATTATCTTTATTTCCTCCATATATGAAGATTTTACAATTTATATTATAAGAACAGATTCAAGAAAATAACACTAACATATTTACATATTCTAAACAACAGCAATAAAAAAAAAAGTCTATAGGTAGTTACATAATTACATATGAAATAGAGTCGAAAACAAAACGTCTATAATTCACCAATTTCATACAAGAACAACATTAGTTAAGATCAAATATGTGACTATAAAGATCATAATTGAAGACCTGGTATAGTTTATACATATAATCTGCTATGTGGCACATCAAGAGGCTCCATACATCAGCATTTATAGTTTGCATGGTATGATTCATACTTCCAAGTAACGACTCGACAATTTCGTCATCATCTTGATTAAAGAAACGAACGGAATCTTCTACGTCAAGAATATCAACAATTTTGTAGATCATTTCTGTCCGAATTTGTAAAAGAGATGTACAGCAAAGTATGTAATGCATAAGTATATCCGTATTATATAAGTTACACAAGGAGCATTTGCCTGTTTGTACAGCTATGGATCCTAATTTTACAAGCGTCATAAATTTTGAATTTAGAGATGGATAAGTTACCGCTAGTCGTAACAAACGATGCTCCGTCAAACATGTATGTATTTTATGGAACCGCTTAAGTTCTGGTCGCCGTTCAACTGAGTGTTTCCATTTGTCTTCTTCGTATATGTCTAAAGTCTGTTTTACAATTTCGCTCCACAGTAGCTTGTCTGGAAAAACATTTTCAGCCACAAAGTTTTCAACAAAAACATCAAATTCATATTTCATCAAAATTTTGATATAATCGTAAGTCAATGATATTTGACTGGCCTCACCGGTTAATATTTGTCCCATACGAAAATTAAACATCCGTTTATATTTTGTTGTCGATTTTGAACGACACAGTCTCCCAAAAAACAAAAGTTTCATTTTATCAGTATATCCTTCGACAGACAACAAACCAACATTACTAATACAAGAGTCAGTCGGACTACGTTTGTCCATCATTAGTATAAATCTGACGAAATATCTTTGAGTTATTTCCAACATTTCAGTTTCACGGTAGGGTAGCTGACCCAAAGTTTCACATCCATAAAGTGCAGTTGTAAGAATAACTCTTTTCCATATCAAGTTATTAGTTAGGCAACAACCATTTTCATATCTGGGGGGGCCTGGGATTTTTTAGAAAAAAATATTTTGATGGCCTAGCTGACCGAAAAAAAAATTGTGTTTTGCACTGTAGCTGAAAATTTTTTTATGCTGTCACCTGTTTGAAAAAAAATGTTGCACTGCTGAATTTGAGAATAGTGAAAATAACAACAGTTGAGACAGTGAAACAGCAGATTATAAACATCTGTCCAGTCTACAGATTACGCTAAGATTTCTATTTATACCTTATTACTTTTTGAATTTTCCTGTAATAGTGTTTGATCCACAAATATTTAAAAGCATTCCAAATATCCTGCATGTATGCTACTACATTAAGACATACTTAAAACTGCAACTATTATAAACATGAAATGGTCATTTTATAACATGGATAGATATGGTATCATAAGCAGTCTTTTAAAGTAGCCCTGATTGTGTATCACACAGACTTGTATACTGGTAGTATTTTCCTTTGTATCATTCTGTATCATTCTTTATACCTCTTTTTTCAATGGAATGTCAATTATCATAGTTGGAAACAGTGGATGTTTATAATTTGGAGCTACTCACTCTTTGCCAGTACTTATGACAATGGTGGCCACTTCAATTGCAGTATTAAAATTCAAGGACTGTGGTACCAGTATGACGGACTCAGAGAATATCATAATGTAGAAAGTGGCTAAAAAAACACAACAGAGACAACAGCCAATGCCAGGATATACTGACAGAGCCATGCACTTTACATTTTACATCAATCAAAAAATTAAAATGAATTTTATGTAAATTTTATGGTTTTGAGAAAAAAAAATGTATTTCTGTTCCACATTATAGGAAAAAATTTTTTTGCTTTCCTTCTCATAAGAAAAAAAAAATTATCGGAGGAAGGTTCTGAAAAAAAAAATATGAACACAATAAAAATCCCAGGCCCGCCCCCGATAAGAAAATGGTTGTTGCCTTAAGGCACTCGGCCCTCGTGGATTAACACCAACAGTATATAGTGAGTGAAGTTTCTGTTTTAACTTTTTACCGGATTTATCTGATCTATCGAAAGTTTTTCCATCTGAGTTAATAAGTGTTCCAGTGTAAGTACATGTACGTTTTCTTTCGAGTACAATATTACCTAGGTTAAGACATGCTGCAGAGTCATAATTGTTGCGAGTCTTTTTTGGTGATGTAAAAGTCAAAACACTACTTTTCGATGCATTATATTTTAACCGCCATTTGAGCGCATAGCTGTTAACAACGTTTAATAATGTCTGAGCACCATTTACAGGTTGCGCTTAATAAAGTTGTGTCATCAGCTAACAAGATTGTTGGTATGCTTATCGGGCCTACTAGTAGTCCACAATGTGTCGATAATAGTTCACAAATCAAGTCATTGATAAATACGGAAAATAACCAGGCAGACAACACACGGCCTTGACCTACTCCATGTTCAATTCGAAACACTTGACTTGTTAGTCCACTATGCTGCACATGTGCTGTTGCAGTTTTATACGACATATATATCAGATTCCACAATTTACCTTGAATTTCAATTTGGTTCAGTTTGTAAAGCAGGCCATCTTGCCACACTCGGTCAAAGGCCTTTTCGTTGTCAAGAAAAATGGCATAAACAATTGAATTACGTTCAAGATGATAATGAATTGCTTCTTTCAAGGTGTAAATAGCTGGTATCGCACCATGTTCTTTTACAAATCCAAACTGGAGTGGATGCGGCATCACACTATTGATATCAACAAGGAGTTTATGAATACGATTCAAAATTATTTTATCAAACAGTTTTCGTAATGAAGAAGTTAAAGTAACTGCACGGTAACTATTTGGATTAGTTTTGTCTTTATTATTTCCTTTATAAAGAGGTATAATTATTCCATGTCTAAATGATAAAGGTAAGTATTCTTGTTCGAGAATTAAATTGTATAATACACTCAGATGTTTAAATAAGTTTTCACCACCATATAGTATGTGTTCATTTGATATATAATCTTGTCCTGGCGATTTACCGGCTTTCAATGTTCGTACCTGATCCTTGATTTCATCTACAGTAATCGGTTTGTCGAGAGTATCAATATAACCTTTGTATTTATTTTTGAAAAGATCATGGACTTTTTTGGAAATTTTCCCGTAAAATTGTTTGTCAAAGCAGTTCTCTTCTTTTATATATAATAATATAAATTATATAAATTTTCAAAATATTTCCCCCATAACATACATATATCTCCAGGTGTCTTTGCATTGGTATCGTCATAAACAATTGTATCTGTTGTCGGTCCTTGTTTCCTCATTTTACGCGCAGTTCTGAAAAATTCTCCGATGTCAACTTCTGCCGCATTTTTAATGTCCTCATACTTTTCTTCTCGCCATAGTTTTTCGGCCTGACAGTTACGTTTCCTTTAATTTGTAAAGTTCGCTAGCTTGATGCTTCTTATTGTTCACCAGCTTGAGTCTGGTGTAAATGAAATTCTGAAGTATTTCTCGTCTTTTCAAACAAAGCTATTTTGATTACTGATTATCATTTTTTATGATATCTAATTTAGTTTGAAACTTGTTCAATCCTTACTAATCATTTGAACTTGTATCCAATATTGTCTTTGATATCGGCTACTAGTATATCATTTTGTACTTATACTTACATCTCTTGCCTTCTTTCGAGCATTATCAGTAAAGTTTACACCCTTTTCGCTGGATTTAAGAATTCAGGGTTGATAAGTTGGCATGTTTCGTAAAATGAAAAACTACACGTGCCTCAAAACTGTAATTTATAACAGATACTTGAATGTCGTTTGAACAAATTGGTAATTTAGAAATTATCTTTTTAATCACACTCTTTTTGTCTTCCAAATGATGAATTTCGCTGTCTGAGGTATTTGCTATAACAACAGGTCCACAGACGGCCTGCAATCTAAGTAATGAGGCATTGCTTGAGAACCATTCATACTTTTCAGTTTGCGTAAAACCATAGGAAGATCTCATATTACTAGAAAATTGCCGATACACGTCTGTTTGGTGTTTTTTTTGAGAGTAGTTTGCCTATGCTGATCGCATAAAACAGCATTCTTTCGGATTAACGTTGCATCATGCTCTAACGGTCTTTCAAGATTTGTAAAAATATGTTAAGACGGATTGAGCCGACGATTTTTTGGTGATTTTCTACAGTTTTTCAGATTAAGTTGTTTAAAGTGACATTCGCCGAACAAAGCGGCATAACTCAGATCTACATACTATTAGGTTAAATCTGTATGTGCTTTACTAATATGCATGGTTGATGTTCTCTTTCTCACAACAGTGTACAAAAATGAAAAATTGGATGCCTTTTCAGTATTCAAAATCTGTATAATTGAGACGAACGATAAGTATGTATACTAGTAGCCATTGTTTTGGTGCAGAATGCTATTTATATACAATATTTTGCTTTTATTTTTCAAACTTTGTAATTTTTACTATAGTCCTTACTACGGTTATTTTTTTTTGTCTTTTACCTGCTCATATAGTTGTTATTTGCAAATAATTGTAGAATTAAAGTCTGTGTTACAAATGGAAAATAAGGAATGTTTAGTACTTATTTCCCGTGAATTTGTTGCACAGACATGATCGAAAAAATCTTTTAATCTTTACTTGAATTCACAATATCGCAGCCCACTGTGTATATTTACAATTTCAAGTTTAGGACGACACAGATCTAAATAGATCACCTGAATCATGTGAATATAAACGCCAGAAGAAAGCCAAGAACCGACATTTGATATATTTTGACGCATTTTGAGTATTTATCCAAAAACACATATATAAGAGGGATATCGCTTACAAAAAACAAATTTTCAAGAAGTAGATCTATTGATGTGTTGTCTTAAGGGTATGGGCTATTTCATTATGGTAAGCAATGTCCTTAAATTAAACATTTGACAAAAATATTTATGTTATTTTGATATAAACGAAATGCCCTCTTCAGCACCATGTAATGCTTGAAAGCTTTTTCATCTAATGAAAATATGTAAAAATTGTTGTCTGTTTCGTAATGTTTTTTTTCCAGTAGGATTTAAATACATTTACAGTAACTTATTGACCCTCTGAACGAATCAAATGCAATAAAATGTGTCAAATCAAACACACAATCGGAGCAATTTTTGAGGGAAATTTAATGCTTTTTGATGAGTTTGATGTGTAAAAAAACATAAAACAATATTTCCCTTTCAAATTGTACCGATTGTAAGCCTGATTTTACTTTTTTTTAATTATTTATAATAATTCGATTAATACGCATACGCTCTTAGTTGTGTATCAAGCGCTAATTGTGTTCGTTATGTATACACGTCATAAGACATTTTTTAATTCAAAATTAGTTATAAACTCAAATAACGATTGTATCAAAATGCAAGCCACAAATCCCGCTTTTTTGTAACTGTTTCCCACTTACTAACTTTTGTTCTTCTTTTTCTGAGATTCCACTTTTGTAGCGCCTATATCCCACATCCTCACTTCTTAAACCCCTATATGCCACAACCCTCAGTGATGATGATGGTGCGTTATTTTAACTTAACTAGAAACTGATTTTACTGGATTCTTATATCATAATCTGATTTTATAATATGTTTTAATTAGTAACATTGTTTTTTCTGTATAGAATATGCATAATTTATGTTTGAAGTCAGTAGGCATTGAATTATGAAATTAATGTTCTAAGCAGTATAAAAGCAATCGATTTATAACGTAAGAACTAGCATTGGTAAGGTATATGCGCATTCTCCATTGAACCGTTCATCATTTCTATGAGGAACAACACTTCGTGCTGTTTATATAATAACCACACGACATTTGCATTAAGATAAAAAAAAAAAAATGGTTCACTGTATTTTAAACATTTTTTTCAGGGGGAAAAGACGACTTTCGATTGTCTATAACCTATAGCCTATATATAGCGTTAAGATCCAGTTCAAAACACAGTTTTTATTCATTGATGCATTTGAATATTACCTCTAAGGGTTTAACATCCAGTTATCCATCAAGTCATGGAAACACGAAGTTAATGAAAATTATTCTCGACGGTTTAACCTATTTTTTGTTATGTAGAACAGAAATTTAAATAAGCTACGGAATAGTCGTCAATAATTGTCAGCCATCGGTATAGAAACGTTACAAAGTTCTGTAATCGTTGACAAAAGCTCACAACTGATTATTTCAAAGAGGCATGACGACATGGACATTTTGTTTGGATCATACCCTGTAATTTTGCTGGTTTTAACTTCCGTTGGACATTGTGAGGCATTCTTAGAAGATTTTTGTTACGATAACGATGTTGAATGTATGCACTCAAATGACATCACTATCATGGGACACTTACAACTTAGGAAAAGTCATCAAACTAACATCTTACGTAGAATACAGCAAATAACTTTACTCAAATGTGTCCAAGAATGTTTCATAACATCACAATGTATTGCCATTAATTATCGGAAGAACTGGAATCTTTGTGACGTCTTAGGAGAAATAATTAATGGAACATTGGAAGATGTAGAAGGTTGCATTTATAGTGAAATATCAACTTGGCCAAAGGTAAGATTTCATATTGTGTCATAAGTATCGTGAAAATTACTAAAGGGACATTCACACTCATAGTCGAAAAAAAACATATAACGCCATGGAAAATCAATTTTTATAAATGTGTACGCAAGACGTGCGTTTCGTGTACAAAAGACTCATCAGTGACACTTAATTGAAAAAGTCAAAAAGGCTAAATAAAGCAAGAATGTGAGCATTGAGGAACAAAACTCCGAAATATTTTGTCAAATACACCTCAGGTAATCTACTCATGAGGTAGAAAATCCATAATATTTCGAAAAATTCAAAGTTTTATGAATAGTTAATGATCATATTAATGATGACTACTGAGATGGTGATACCATCGGGGAGAAACCTCCACAAGCAGTGGCATTGACCCAATGATTTAAAATCTTATCATATATACCAGGATACCAGGATTAAAATTTTGTAAGCCATAATTGTATATCGTTGTTTCTGCCAGTCGCTTGCAGGAGTTTGCGCTGACCACAATTGTACAGCAGGAAGAAAGTGTGTTAAAGATGGTTATGGGGGAGTCAAGTGTATTGCTGCTTGTAAGTTTAAATACAGTTCATGCTGAAAGGTTTAATAGAGGCAACTAATTAATCAGCCCATTTTCAAACATTGCCTAATGTGTCTGTCCTTTACAAAAATGGATTCATCAAAAATAAATAAGAAGATTAAAAATGACACTTAAAGGTAACGCGATACCGAATAACGTTACGCCACGAGTTATCGTTCCTGACGTTATTGAATAACGTTCACACATACCAGTAAATGCATAGATAGATATGGGTCTGAATAGGGTTTATAGAATAATAATTAGTCGACAAATAAAAACTGCGAAATGAAAGACAAAACAATAAGACGTGTTTCAAGTTTTTCATAATTCAAATTCAAAATTCAAAACCAAATATGACAACAATCCATACATTAATACTGATATATATCATGCCGACTGAATAATGTATTGTGATAGCATTATGATACAATTTAAATGTCAAATGTCAAAAGTCAAATACAAGATGCTCAGTGACACGTGGCATTATCATACCCTTCTCTTAAAACGATTCATTGCAGATAAAACATTCACATTACAACATGGTAGTACTCATTTTATTTCTATATTGTCGATGTAATTAACCAATTTATTGTTGATTCAATTTTTCAAGACATAGATATAAGATGTGGTATGAGTTCCATTGAGACAACAGTTTGTAAAAGTAAACCATTATAGGTTAAAGTACGGTCTTCAACACAGAGCCTTGGCTCACACCAAACAGCAAGCTGTAAAGTGCCCCAAAATGACTAGTGTAAAACCATTCAAACATGAAAACCAACGACTTAATCCAGGGCCGTAACTATATTGAGGCAAATGAGGTAAATGCCTCATGTAAAAAATTTAAAAAAAAATGAAAATAAAGGTTGTTTTCATATCAAATTGTTTTCACGAAAAGTATCTTGCAAGAAGCAAGTTCTCTTCACTCTCTGGTGTATCCCCTGGATGTTTTTCGTTATCCATGTTTGTATTTTCCTTTTAGTTTTTAGAGTTGATGGTCTATTGTTTGTACTTCCAGGTTTGTCTTTTGTTCATTTTTGTCCTACTTTATGACTATCGTCTGAGCGTTGATTTTGCAATGTTGCATGTCCATCGATGTCCAGAATTGTGCGAGAAATATATTTTCAGAACATGCTACTCAGTGGACACAAAAAAATTGTCCTTTCTGCATGGATAATTGAAATTGATATCAAAGAATACAAAACCGTTTGTTTTATTGTAAACATAGCTGACATGGTTTGAATTAAAGTAAGGTCACATATTTCCCGGTATCAAAAAATTTGAAAAAAAGGGTATTGCCATATATGACCTTCTACATTGAAAGGTTAAACTTGCATCAAGTCGTGTTGAGACCCTTTAACAGATAATAAAGGAGTGTGGGGACATAATCGCACACAAAGTCAATGCATAGAAAAAATACAAATCAATGGTCAAAGTTTGTGTTCCTGCTCTTCATATTGATAGTTGCCGGATGGTCTTCAACAATACTTGTAAAGAATCATTAATACCGTAAAAAGTAAAAACACAAAAATACTGAACTCCGAGGAAAATTCAAAAAGGAAAATCAAAAATCAAAAGGCAAAATCAAAAGTCCAAACACATCAAACGAATGGATAACAACTGTCATATTCCTGACTTGGTACAGGCATTTTCTAATGTAGAAAATGGTGGATTGAACCTGGTTTTATAGCTAGCTAAACCTCTCACTTGTATGACAGTCGCATCAAATTCCATTACATTGTCAACGATGCATGAACAAAACAAACATACTCAAAGAGTAAAAATGTCAAAAATAGGGGTACAACAGTCAATATTGTGTTATCATCTTAATATCACTACATAAACAACAAATGTAACAAAGTAGCACAAAAAGGCATACATCAAATTTAACATTCTCATTTTGCTTTTCTTATACGGCTGAATTTATCTATGTAAAGTCTACCCATAAATGAAAGAAGTTTTTCATTACTGGTGTAAAATTGCGCGTTTGAAATTCGCACAGGTAGACATAAAAATAATTTTGTCGTATGACGGCATACATAAATGCAGACTCACGTAAAGTAGATATAACAAAAAACAGACTTACAGTAAAAATAATAAATAAAATAATGGTGTGGTTCAAAGTATGACGGGACACATAAGTACAGTTTCACGTCAAATACGGCTGAATTTATCTATGTAAAGTCTACCCATAAATGATAGAATGTTTTCATTACTGGTGTAAAATTGCGCGTTTGAAATTCGCACAGGTAGACATAAAAATAATTTTGTCGTATGACGGCATACATAAATGCAGACTCACGTAAAGTAGATATAACAAAAACCAGATTTAACAGTAAAAGATCGTAAAGCAAGGTGAAGATGGTCCATAGTGTAGACTTAAGCAGTACTAGTACTTAAACTATAATTCTGCAATGTCACTATATCTAAATCTAGTCATAAAAAATCACCAAAGTCTTATCACAATACAAGACAAGAACAGACAGACAGATACGGTATTAATTATTATGAGAATTACGATTTGCTTTTAATGTTGTCTCTAATACCTAAAAGTCTTAAATTACAATGAATCTTTGTTTTTGCTTTGGGACCTGATTGTGGAAAAAAAATATCTAAAAATTAAACTGTCAATTGTTCTTGAACAATTGAGAGGTCTTTCCTTTTGTAATGTAAAATACATGTTCAAACAGACGTAGAATGTATTGAAAAGCTTTAAAACACACTGAAAAACCTTACAATAAGGTTAAAAACACCAAATTCGCTATATGGGACATGACCTTGACCTTTGACCTTTTGACCTTTGTCAAGGTCATTAGTCCCCAATGTCATTGCCGAAGACCCCATGGGTCTAGGACCTTTGGTTATATAGTAAAAGATGATTTTGTCTTTCCAGAAACCTAAAACAGGTGTTATGCCCCTTAAAAAAAGGTCAAATCTCTTCGGTCAAAATGTAACAAAGTTGTGCCGTAATGACCCAAACATTTTCCACTATTTAAAACTTCTGTAAGTATAATGGTTTCTGAGATTATCCCATAACAAGGTGTTAGGTCAAAGGTCAAGGTCAACATACAAATTTGACCTTGAGGTATTTTTCAAAGATACATAAATTGATGATGATTGGTGAAGATCCTAGGTGTCTACGACTTACGGTTTCTGCGTTTTGGTGGTCAACCGACACCGGTTAATTTTCATAGGGGCATAACCCTACCAATGAGTCGTTGAATCTTTTCGATCCAAATGTAACGAAGAACCAGGGTCTGGTCCTGATCAAATTTCACCCTTTGTTTTGTTTCTACCTATTACGGTTACGGTGTTGGAACGATAACAAGGTTTTTGGGTTTTGGAGGGATTACTCCGAACCGACAAAATATTTCGACTCACAGGGTGAGTTCCGGATAGGTATTCATTACACCGATACAAAGTGTGAACATGAAAGCGACACGTCTTACGGTTACGGAGGCTAACTTCGTCAAAGTTTGGCGGAACAAAAAGAATAATAATAATAATTAAACTGTCAATTGTTCTTGAACAATTGAGAGGTCTTTCCTTTTGTAATGTAAAATATATGTTCCAATAGACGTAGAATGTATTGAAAAGCTTTAAAACACACTGAAAATCCTTTAAATAAGGTCAAAAACACATAATTCGCTATATGGGACATGACCTTGACCTTTGACCTTTTGACCTTTGTCAAGGTCATTAGTCCCCAATGTCATTGCTGAAGACCCCATGGGTCTAGGACCTTTGGTTATGTAGTAAAAGCTGATTTTGTCTTTTCAGAAACCTAAATCAGGGGTTATGCCCCTTACAGAAAGGTCAAATCTCTTTGGTCAAAATGTAACAAAGTTGCGCATTAATGACCCGAACATTTTCCACTATTCAAAACTTCTGTAGGTATAATGGTTTCTGAGATTATCCCATAACAAGGTGTTAGGTCAAAGGTCAAGGTCAACATACAAATTTGACCTTGAGGTATTTTTCAAAGTCACTTGAATTGATGATGAATGGTGAAGATCCTAGGTGTCTACGACTTACGGTTTCTGAGTTTTGGTGGCCAACCGACACCGGTTAATTTTCATAGGGGCATAACCCTACCAATGAGTCATTGAAACTTTTCGATCCAAATGTAACGAAGAACCGGGGTCTGGTCCTGAACAAATTTCACCCTTTGTTTTTTTTCTACCTATTACGGTTACGGTGTTGGAACGATAACAAGGTTTTTGGGTTTCGGAGGGATTACTCCGAACCGACAAAATATTTCGACTAACAGGGTGAGTTCCGGATAGGTATTCATGACACCGATACAAAGTGTGAACATGAAAGCGACACGTCTTACGGTTAAGGCTGCTAACTTCGTCAAAGTTTGGCGGAAGAATAATAATAATAATTAAACTGTCAATTGTTCTTGAACAATTGAGAGGTCTTTCCTTTTGTAATGTAAAATACATGTTCCAAAAGACGTAGAATGTATTGAAAAGGTCAACGTCAACCTTAAAACGCTCGAAAACACACTAAAAATCCTTTATATAAGGTTAAAAACACTAAATTCGCTATCTGGAACATGACCTTGACCTTTGACCTTTTGACTTTTGTCAAGGTCATTAGTCCCCAATGCCATTACAGAAGACCCCAAGGGTCTAGGACCTTTGGTTATATAGTAAAAGCTGATTTTGTCTTTTCAGAAACCTAAAACAGGGGTTATGCCCCTTATAGAAAGGTCAAATCTCTTCGGTCAAAATGTAACAAAGTTGCGCCGTAATGACCCAAACATTTTCCACTATTTAAAACTTCTGTAAGTATAATGGTTTCTGAGATTATCCCATAACAAGGTGTTAGGTCAAAGGTCAAGGTCAACATACAAATTTGACCTTGAGGTATTTTTCAAAGATGCATGAATTGATGATGATTGGTGAAGATCCTAGGTGTCTACGACTTACGGTTTCTGAGTTTTGGTGACCAACCGACATCGGTTAATTTTCATAGGGGCATAACCCTACCAATGAGTCGTTGAATCTTTTCGATCCAAATGTAACGAAGAACCGGTGTCTGGTCCTTAACAGATTTCACCCTTTGTTTTTTTTCTACCTATTACGGTTACGGTGTTGGAACGATAACAAGGTTTTTGGGTTTCGGAGGGATTACTCCGAACCGACAAAATATTTCGACTCACAGGGTGAGTTCCGGATAGGTATTCATGACACCGATACAAAGTGTGAATATGAAAGCGACACGTCTTACGGTTAACGCGGCTAAATTTGTCAAAGTTTGGCGGAAAAAGAATAATAATAATAATAATAATAATAATAATAATAAACAGAAGAAATACAGTAAGGTCTTTCCCTTTTGTAAAAGGAAAGACCTTAATTAAACTGTCAATTGTTCTTGAACAATTGAGAGGTCTTTCCTTTTTTAATGTAAAATACATGTTCCAACAGACTTAGAATGTATTGAAAAGGTCAAGGTCAACCTTAAAAAGCTGGAAAACACACTAAAAATCCTTTAAATAAGGTTAAAAACACTAAATTCGCTGTCTGGGACATGACCTTGACCTTTGACCTTTTGACCTTTGTCAAGGTCATTGGTCCCCAATGCCATTACTGAAGACCCCAAGGGTCTAGGACCTTTGGTTATATAGTAAAAGCTGATTTTGTCTTTTCAAAAACCTAAAACAGGGGTTATGCCCCTTATAGAAAGGTCAAATCTCTTTGGTCAAAATGTAACAAAGTTGCGCCATAATGACCCAAACATTTTCCACCATTTAAAACTTCTGTAAGTATAATGGTTTCTGAGATTATCCCATAACAAGGTGTTAGGTCAAAGGTCAAGGTCAACATACAAATTTGACCTTGAGGTATTTTTTAAAGATACATGAAATGATGATGATTGGTGAAGATCCTATGTGTCTACGACTTACGGTTTCTGAGTTTTGGTGGCCAACCGACACCGGTTAATTTTCATAGGGGCATAACCCTACCAATGAGTCATTGAATCTTTTCGATCCAAATGTAACGAAGGACCGGGGTCTGGTCCTGAACAAATTTCACCCTTCATTTTTTTTCTACCTATTATGGTTACCGTGTTGGAACGATAACAAGGTTTTTGGGTTTCGGAGGGATTACTCCGAACCGACAAAATATTTCGACTCACAGGGTGAGTTCCGGATAGGTATTCATGACACCGATACAAAGTGTGAACATGAAAGCGACACGTCTTACGGTTACGGAGGGAAATTTTGTCAAAGTTTGGCGGAACAAGAAGAATAATAATAATAATTAAAATGTCAATTGTTCTTGAACAATTGAGAGGTCTTTCCTTTTGTAATGTAAAATACATGTTCCAATAGACGTCGAATGTACTGAAAAGCTTTAAAATACACTGAAAATCCTTTAAATTAGGTCAAAAATACATAATTCGCTATATAGGACATGACCTTGACCTTTGACCTTGTGACCTTTGTCAAGGTTATTAGTCCCCAATGTCATTGTAAAAGACCCCATGGGTCTAGGACTTTTTGTTCAAGAGTTTAGGCTAATTTTACCTTTTCAGAAACCGTTAACGGGGGTTATGCCCCTTAAGAATATGTCAAATACTTTCGGTCAAAATGTAAAAAAGATGTGCCTCAGTCACCTAAACATTTTTCACTGTTTATTATTTCTGTAAGTACAATCGTTTTTGAGATATCGACTAAAAAGTGGTAAGGTCAAAGTTCAAGGTCAACCTTAAAAAGCTTTAAAACACACTGAAAATGTTTAAAACACACTGAAAATCCTTAAAATTACGTCAGAAACACATAATTCGCTATATAGGACATGACCTTGACCTTTGACCTTTTGACCTTTGTCAAGGTCATTAGTCCCCAATGTCATTGCTGAAGACCCCATGGGTCTAGGACCTTTGGTTATATAGTAAAAGCTGATTTTGTCTTTTCAGAAACCTAAATCAGGGGTTATGCCCCTTACAGAAAGGTCAAACCTCTTTGGTCAAAATGTAACAAAGTTGCGCCTAAATAACCCAAACATTTTCCACTATTCAAAACTTCTGTAAGTATAATGGTTTCTGAGATTATCCCATAACAAGGTGTTAGGTCAAAGGTCAAGGTCAACATACACATTTGACCTTGAGGTATTTTTCAAAGTCACATGAATTGATGATGAATGGTGAAGATCCTAGGTGTCTACGACTTACGGTTTCTGAGTTTTGGTGGCCAACCGACACCGGTTAATTTTCATAGGGGCATAACCCTACCAATGAGTCGTTGAATCTTTTCGATCCAAATGTAACGAAGAACCGGGGTCTGGTCCTGAACAAATTTCACCCTTTGTTTTTTTTCTACCTATTACGGTTACGGTGTTGGAACGATAACAAGGTTTTTGGGTTTCGGAGGGATTACTCCGAACCGACAAAATATTTCGACTAACAGGGTGAGTTCTGGATAGGTATTCATGACACCGATACAAAGTGTGAACATGAAAGCGACACGTCTTACGGTTAACGCGGCTAAATTTGTCAAAGTTTGGCGGAAAAAGAATAATAATAATAATAATAATAATAATAATAATAAACAGAAGAAATACAGTAAGGTCTTTCCCTTTTGTAAAAGGAAAGACCTTAATAATAATCAGAAGAAATACAGTAAGGTCTTTCCCTTTAGTAAAAGGAAAGACCTTAATAATAATAATAATAATAATAATAATAATAATAATCAGAAGAAATACAGTAAGGTCTTTCCCTTTAGTAAAAGGAAAGACCTTAATTAATTAACCCGTTTCAATGCAAGAAAGAGTATGGGAAACGCACAGAATGCACAATTTTGCGTTATTTTTCTCAGAGCTTCTGGGGGCCTTAAGCGGCCCCCAGACCCCTCGCCAAAATTTTTTCGCCTCGCCCCGCTCGGCGAATATATTTTGCCTCACTTTTAAAAAAATTTATATGATTCATGACAATGTAATAAATTTCTAGTATACGACACATGATTGTTCATTTAGAAAATGAGGTATCATATCGTATCCTTCTTTAATAACAAAATATATATAAAACCACTGTCTGTTACTATATACTATTGCTATTAAATTGCAGTTCAAATATTATATTTTATGCTACATGTAGCCTATTTCCTATTTAAATTTCTCCTTTTGGAAGGTGAATTATCTTTACCTGTTTGTAACGTTGTGTATATTTACGTCCATGTTTGAAGTTTCTAAAATTCATTGAACGTAATTTATGTATAACTGGTGAATTATTAAGTATGTGATTTCATTAACCTAAATAAAATAAAACTTTTACTAAATTCTGTGTAAATTTACAAAATAAAGTATGATTAGAATGGTTGTGATGTACATGTAGAATTCTTGTAAGAACATTTGTACTGAGTAACCCACTCAAGTGTCCGTAAATTTATACTTTGCATACGCTTGTTCCTAAAGTTAATCAAGTTAACACCGTTTGAGAAAAATCTGTCAATAGTTATCAAAGGTACCAGGATTATAATTTAGTACGCCAGACGCGCGTTTCGTCTACATAAGACTCATCAGTGACGCTCAAATCAAAATATTTATAGAGCCAAACAAGTACAAACTTGAAGAGCATTGAGGATCCAAAGTTCCAAAAAGTTGTGCCAAATACGACTAAGGTAATCTATACCTGTGATAAGGAAATCCTTAGTTTTTCGAAAATTCAAAGTTTTGTAAACAGGAAATTTATAAAAATGACCACATTATTGATATTCATGTCAACACAGAACACAGAAGTGTTGACTACTGGGCTGGTGATACCCTCAGGTACGATACGTCCACCAGCAGTGGCATCGACCCAGTGGTGTACATAGTTATCAAAGGTACCAGGATTATAATTTAGTACGCCAGACGCGCGGTTCGTCTACATAAGACTCATCAGTGACGCTCAAATCAAAATATTTATAAAGCCAAACAAGTACAAACTTAAAGAGCATTGAGGATCCAAAATTCCAAAAAAGTTCTGCCAAATACGGCTAAGGTAATCTATACCAGCTGGGATAAGGAAATCCTTAGTTTTTCGAAAATTCAAAGTTTTGTAAACAGGAAATTTATAAAAATGACCACATTATTGATATTCATGTCAACACAGAAGTGTTGACTACTGGGCTGGTGATACCCTCGGGGACGAAACGTCCACCAGCAGTGGCATCGACCCAGTGGTGTAAAAGTTATAAAAGGTACCAGGATTATAATTTAGTACGCCAGACGCGCGTTTCGTCTACATAAGACTCATCAGTGACGCTCAAATCAAAATATTTATAAAGCCAAACAAGTACAAACTTGAAGAGCATTGAGGATCCAAAATTCCAAAAAGTTGTGCCAAATACGTCTAACCAATGACATATTGCGTAAGTTTTCAATCTGAATTGACAAGGATTATCAGTTTTCTACCGACGTTCGGAGGTTCTCTTTTGGTACATTCATCAATAAAAATTGACCAATTCGAACTAGCGCAAAACTTATGAAAGTTGAATTAGACACAAATCAATCAACGAATCAATCAATCGTGGGTCAATCGCCATTCGGGTCAGACCATTGACCTTACAATTTACTGCTTCTCGAATATTTGTGAGTAAGACCAGAGACTGGTCGACTATAAAGTCAAATAATGTTCAGAGTATGGCGACGTCTCTATGTGAACTATTACATTGTGAACTAGCACATTAAAATGTGTGTCGGTCTAGAACACTATGCCATTAGCATGAATAATTAGCCAGAGGGCGTTAAACAGCAAACATTTATATACTTATTTTTTTTTTCGTTTCTCTTTTCTAAACTTTAAGTAATAACAATATTAGCTAACATCTGTCTATTCTGTAAAACTCATTTATGTAAACCCTAATACCTGTTCAACAGAAACAAACAGAAGGTCGTTGTTTCTTACGTTGAAAAATATAGATTCCACAACTGCAACAAGTGTATTACGATATTTTAAGGAAATTCAGAAGAAAACAAGAAATTTCAACGTCACAATTAAATTTCAATTAATCATTAGCTGAGAACAGATTTTTCACCAGTGAGGAGAAATATTTTTCTCACACCGGTCAGGAAATGTGAGAAATGCACAAAGAGTAGAGAAGTGGTTATACTTAACATTTCATGCGATTGTTTTTTTTCTCATCTGAATTAATACCCGTACATTGTCATACAATGGTTTATTTTTACAAATTGTGACTTTGATGAAAGAGTTGTCTCTTTGGCACTCATACCACGCCTTCTAATTTCTATTGATCATGGGGAAATGAAACAGAAACTTCTGATATTATAATAACATATGTGTTTCTTTTTAGGAGATAGTCTTACATACCATAACGGAAATATGTTTTCTACGTACGACAGAGATAATGACATTGCTACTACAAATTGTGCAGTTGTGTATGAAGGAGCTTGGTGGTACCAAATATGTCATCAATCTAATCTAAATGGAGCTTACCTATCGGGGTGGAAGTCATCTCGCGCTGATGGGGTCATATGGCTACATTGGAAAGGACACTATTATTCCCTAAAATCAACAAGACTATGATAAAGAAACTGTGATCACCTGACGTTAATACATAGTTACAAAATACAATCACAAAGAATAATAAAAGACTTATTTCAAAAATGTGTTCGGGAGGTTCGTGTTTTAAATAAATGGCGGATAATATTTGACATGCAGTGCTGTACGAATCATTTATATTGTTTCAAAACCGTAAACAGTTGAAGAACTATCGATACATTATTAATTTGTTGTTGTACACAGAAAACTTTAGATTCATTTTTTTTTTTGCTTTTATCATGTCATAATTGTAATATTCTCTAAATGTGATATTTACCTGAAGAATTAAATTAACATTTTGCTCCAAATCACTATAATTGTAACTATAGCAAAAATAGAGGTAAGGCACTCATACTACACTGCTTGCTATTGTATGTATCATTGTCATTTTGATTTGTTTCTTCGGTTAGTTTTTCTGACATCGGATTCGGACTTCTTTTAATATGAGATTTACTGTGCGTATTAATGTGTGTTTCTATATCCTACATCGGCTAGAGGTATAGAGAGAGGGTTAAAACCCCGTCGTATTTTGCGCCTATCCAAAGCGAGAAGCTTCTGGCTTTTGTTAGCCTTGTGTGTTGTTTTAAATTTTTAGTTCATGTATATGTGTTGGAGTTGTTTAGAATGACGTCCATTTTCACTGATTAAGTACACGTTTTTGTTTAGGGGCTAGCTGAGGCTCACCTCCGGGTATGAAATTTTCTCGTTGCGCTGAAGACCCATTAATGTCCTTCGGCTGTTATCTGCTCTTTAGTCGGGTGGTTGGCTCCTTGACTTAAACCAATTTCCAATTTCGATTTTACTCATAAAACACAATGAATGCAACGATCTCCCTGGGAAAATGTTTTTAAAGAAAACAAAACAGTTACCTCTGTTCAAAAATATCAAAAAAATAAATTAAAAAGTTACTTATCTTTGGAAAAACAATAAAACAAATGATGATGTTAACTAATGATTTATTTTGGGAAATTTGATCATTTTCTCTAGTATGAAAATAACTCGTTAATTGAATGTCGATGTTGTCAAATGTGGGTCTTCCCTTATATAAATAAAGCAATTTATTCGGTTTAAACTCATTGGAACTCAAATCTATCAGTAACTATGAACCTCAATGAATTCACAATCATATTTACAAGAAAGAATACATGGCACTTGACAACTCAACTTCTTAAAACACTATCTAGATTAATTCTAGTAACTGGAGATGTCATCATCTCAGTAGTCAGTACTTATAATATGTCATTATTTCTTATGTTTGCTTTTGCTGGTTTTTTTCATATTTTGCTGACGTTACTTTCTTCTTATTCAAACATAATTCGTACGATCTTTGTTGTTTTGTTATAACACCAGTATTTACACGATACACATTTGAAACTTTATGTGTAACTGCTTACGCCTAGGATATCTAGTCTATTTCAATTCGTTTTTCTTCCGGACAAATACTAACAATGAAATTAACAATATAATATTTATATTATGGTTACTAGACACACTGATGTTTTCGTTATGACTGATATAGTGTATGGTTATCTTTCTTTAGTGTATATGTTTTAAACTCTCTTGTAAGTTGAAATAAAATTTATAACAAACATAATCGTGACTTTATTGGTATTACCAAAAACGATGTTCATCTACATAGCTTTGTCTTGCTTTTCTACAAATTAATCATCTCTTTTTTCTACCTCATGATCATGGTACAGGTAACGACAGGTTGTATATCCATGAAAGTGTTTATGAATATAACAATACTATTTAATTTGCTTGTAATTTACTGATACGATCACTGTTGCTGTTTTTTGCAAATAATTTCGAAATGTTGGTCTTCAAATCACTCGAAATGTGTAGTTTTTACTTATTATGGCGCTGCAATACAGTTGTCGAGGTCATATATTGTTTTCTGTTTTCGTCATTCCGTCTATTAGTCATTCCGTCATTCCGCAACAAACCATTATGCACAATTTTTTATAAATGCCTTCAGATATTGGGCTGAATTTTGCTATTTTTTTTGTATGTGTGTTAACCGTTATGTGTCACAGATCGAAATTAATGTTCGTTATGCTCTGACGTTTCCCTTAAACTTTGTCTTTAACAGAGAAAACTTCTGATGAAAGAATGCAACAGTGATTGTTCCATGATATCAACAGTTTTCTTGTCGAAAAATCACAGGCCCGGTCTGGGAGATTCTGATACATGGACCAATACTCAAACAACCAGTTCATAGCACTGAAATCAAATAATTCTTACTATTCTTTAAAAGAAAATTACTCAACTTTAAACAGGTACATGTAAAAGTTTGTAATTATCTTTTCTCAGTCACGATGCTTTTTTTGTCAATATTTGTGAGTTCGTCAATGCTGATGTAATTCATTTTTCAGAGAAAAAGTTAAAGATTTTATAAGTAAGTTAAGATACGATCGAAAAAAAACTCATTGTTCCTTTGCATACGTGTATTTCTTAAATGTGTCAAAGAGACAACAACCTGAACATAGAAAAGACAACAGCAGAAGGTCACCAATAGGTTATCAATACAGCGAGAAACTCCTGCATCTGGAGGCGTCCTTCAGCTGGCCCCTAAACAAATGTGTATACTAGTTCAGTGATAATGGACGTCATACTAAACACCAAATTATTCAAATGAAACTAAAATTAAAAATCATACAAGAGTAACAAAGGCCGGAAGCTCCTGACTTGGGACAGGCGCAAAAATGCGGCGGCGTTAAAAATGTTTTTTGAGATCTCAACCCTCCCCCTATACATTTTGCCAATGTAGAAAGGTAAACGCATTAGTACTAACATTGATTTTTTCTTCATCAGTTTAAAGAATGTGTTGTTTTAAATAAAGGCAAAAAGGTGATAAAATAGTGATGAAATGGAATAAAGAATGGAAACGGAAAATTTTTCACAGCGACAGCAACTCATATAGGACACGAAATCATGATGGTCCTACATCCTATTGATACTATGTTATATTTTCTAGTTTTGCACATTGCACGCTTTCTTCAAATGTTAATGACGTATTCACACTAAATCCATTGGAATTTAACTTCCTGAATTTGAATCATAAAGGTATAGTTTCATTTTGAAACGAGGAATCGTCTGTTCGCAGAATATTATTCGACTTATTATTCTCACTTACTTTTTATCAAACCTATAGTGTGTTCGTTTGGTGCGTAACTCAGAATATTTCTAAAGTCATAAAGTTAAGGTCTGTATAAACTGTACTTACGTTTGAACAGCTAACAACTGCTTTTAACTTAACCCTGTGCAAACGCATTACACTGCTGAAGGTATCTAATAATACTAAAAATAGTCCCTTTACCACTGTTAAGCATCATTTTGATATTTATTGTTGATAATGCTGTTGATGTTTCAAAAGCAGGAATAGATACTTTACTTTTCTACATTGGCTAGAGGTATAGGGGGAGGGTTGAGATATCACAAACATGTTTAACCCCGCCGCATTTTTGCGCCTGTCCCAAGTCAGGAGCCTCTGGCCTTTGTTAGTCTTGTATTATTTTTAATTTTAGTTTCTTGTGTGCAATTTGGAAATTAGTATGGTGTTCATTATCACTGAACTAGCATATATTTGTTTAGGGGCCAGCTGAAGGACGCCTCCGGGTGAGTGAATTTCTCGCTACATTGAAGACCTGTTGGTGACCTTCTGCTGTTGTTTTTTTCTATGTTCGGGTTGTTGTCTCTTTGCCATATTCCCCATTTCCATTCTCAATTTTACTTTCTTTTTTTTCATTCTTTTTCCAAGATTCGAATGTTTACCCTCTATATCCCACATCCCAACTTTCTTTACCACTTATATCCCACATTTCAAAAACACATATAATTCCCCTCAAAGATGGTGTTACTGGTACAATATTTTTTTTTTGCTTTAAATATTTGGTTTAACGAATGTTATGATATGTTTTTACTAGTAGAATAATTGCAAACAAACGTTTCTATTTAACACATTTGATTTTCTAATTGAACAGTTTATTCAGTATTGATGCTTAAAGACAGGAAGCATTGAAAAGTCAAATTAATGTTTCAAACAATATGAAAACCATAGAATTGAAACGTCTGAACTGTCCAATTTTCTCTTTGGATTTTGTTTGAAATTTCTAAGTTTGTAAGTACGCAAGTACTTGACTCATATCAATTAATAAGTTGTGTTTGCGCCTCTGATTTTGCCATTTGATTAGGGACTTTCTGTTTAAAAAATTTCCCGGAGTTCAGTATCTTTGTGATTTTAATTTATACACATTTTATCCCTCAGAAGAATTGTTTTGCACAACAATGTTTTCAGGATCGAAATACAATCTAAGCTATTAGAACAGAAACTCAGTAAGCACACACCAATTTATGAACACAGTTTTTGTATGACACATTTACGCCTTCTTCGTTGATACACATATTTTTACCAGCTAATTATCAATAAAAATCTAATTTGGTGGTTTTTTAAACTTAATTTGGTTCATTATCAAAAAACAAAATCTTAGATTTATTCTTAAGCAATATTGATGCATATAACATTTTCTAATAACATTATTCTGTAACCAAATGTTTAAATGTATAAATATAAATACATGGCATATGTTATATGCTATATCTTTGACTGGATTATTTGATACAGCGCCATTTAGCGTTACATGAACATATGTCTATTGTATTAAATTTCAAAGATATAGAAAAAAATCCTAAATAATTAATTTGCAATGTTTCATAAAAGTAAATCAAACATTACAATAAACTCAATTGTCATATTTCTATCTGTAAATAACTTTTTCGTGCAGGTATTATAAATGCAAAGTACCTATTTATGTTCTAATTAGTCTACCATTTAATATTACATTGGGAGAGCAGTCCCTGCTGACGTTTTCGTTCTTGTTGAAGGTTCTACTTTATCAATTTTTCAATAATTTTCTCCTTTCGGAAGCAATAACATATGAGTTAAAACAATATCAATATTTGACTGTTCAATATGAAATTATGAAATGTGTTAAGCTGTTGCAATTATATATCAATTTAATTATATTGTTGTAAATGGGTATTGATAATAATCTCAAAGAAACAACACATTTTATATTTCTAAATTTTATTGGGATCAATATCTGAAAACCTGAAAATAACGGTCTTAGATGATTTTCATACACTAAGACAACTTTGGCAAACTCAATTTGGGGAGATCAAATTGTATATTTTTATAATTAGTACCAATTTTATCAGATAACATTACATTTAACATAACGTCTATCAACTTATCAAGTTGACATAGCGGTAAAATTCAACTGTCAGTGAACAGGCACTTCGATCACGATTTTCACGGGTCTACATTAAATTCACACTTTCAGGGGATAATGGGTTTGTAAAACATGTTTGTTGTTACCTATTCATTCAGTCTCAGTGTTATTTGACACATCTTTTGGGTAGTTTTCCCTTAAATTCCATCGTGGCGAGTGCTTGTTTACGTATATTGGAAGTTGCCATTCCAATGAATGGTCACTTCCGGGTAACGGTACTTCTTTATTAAGTTATAATAATACACAAAAGTCTTATTAAGATATGATTAAATTACTTGCTGGCCTTCCTTTTATTGTGTAGGATATTTAATAATAAGATATAATTACGTTAAGTACGTTTTTGTGAAGCGCCGTTAAGGAACTATTTTGTGATTTCAATGACGTCAGATGGAAACGTAGGTGATAAGGCTAAGAGTATGTAATTTTAAGGTTTATATTTATTATGTCACTTATTTATTGGAATTAAAGGCAAACTTTCGCGATTTTATGTATTTATAACGACATTTTGGGACATGAGCCAGAGTTTTCCTTGGTATTTCAAAGTTATAGTAGATTTTCAGTTCTGTGAGTCGCGGATGTATTTCACCGTCAAGTATAAATACGGCGTCGCACTAGCACTTTGGCATATCGTATCTGGCTATCAAGCAGAGCAGAACAATAAACAAAACAACCCTTAAAGTCAACCAAGCTATTTAGGTACAGGATGCATTTCGATATAAAGCTATTTTACCTTAAGCTATGCGATAGCATTTCAAGTCTATATTTATCTTTTTATATCTTTTAGAATATTAAACTAAAAGCTTACATAAGGACGTCTAGGAACCAAATACCGTTTTTATAAATATTCCCGCTTAAGCAGGTCTTCAACAGGAAGTGGCTTCATATTTAGACAAGATGCGGAACCAGTTCAATGTTTACAATTTCTAATAGCAGTTTTTTGGCAAATTATACAATTATTAAAGATGTAAAGATACGATGTCCCACCACGTTGACAACTTTCTAATATCGTAATTTAATGAAATAAGTATATTTCAATCTCTCATTATTGTATGATTGATAGGATAAAGTCTTGTAAATCTGTATATATAAGATGCATCTGGGGTTCGGAAGGCCAGCATCTTACTATTCCAATTGATGATTATACTATGTTATTGCTGATATTTGCATGCGTTATTTATTGAGATATATATATATATATATAACTCGTCTAAACATCAACCCAACAATGTTAGATCTGTAAATTTGCTTTCGCAAATTTTGGTTCTTCCCTCGCCGGGATTCGAACCCATGCTACTGTGATATCGTGACACCAAATCGCCTGCACTGCAGTCGTCCCGCTAGACCACACGACCACCTGGGCTCTCAAAAAAAGAGCTTTCGCTGGCCGTGTGTTACCTTTCCTCGTCAGTTTTAATCTAGCGGCGTACTACAGTACATGATATATAAGGCATGAAAATGTTATTGTTACAGATCAGCTAAATTATCTATAGTAAAGGATCCTACAAATTAATGTAATATACAGTCACAGAAAATAATTATATTTATAAGTACGTCTGAGTCAGTGACAACTCTACAACAGATGTATCCATCGGATCGCCATCAATGATGGTGATACATGGCTGTGTACATAATGTATATACAACTCGTCTAAACATCAAACCAAGAATGTTAGATCTGTAAATTTGCTTTCGCAAATTTTGGTTCTTCCCTCGCCGGGATTCGAACCCATGCTACTGTGATATCGTGACACCAAATCGCCTGCACTGCAGCCGTCCCGCTAGACCACACGACCACCTGGGCTCTCAAAAAAAGAGCTTTCGCTGGCCATGTGTTACCTTTCCTCGTCAGTTTTAATCTAGCGGCGTACTACAGTACATGCTATATAAGGCATGAAAATGTTATTGTTACAGATCAGCTAAATTATCTATAGTAAAGGATCCTACAAATTAATGTAATATACAGTCACAGAAAATAATTATATTTATAAGTACGTCTGAGTCAGTGACAACTCTACAACAGATGTATCCATCTGATCGCCATCAATGATGGTGATACATGGCTGTGTACATAATGTATATACAACTCGTCTAAAGTATATATCATCATTGATGGCGATCCGATGGATACATCTGTTGTAGGGTTGTCACTGACTCAGACGTACTTATGAATATAATTATTTTCTGTGACTGTATCTTACATTAATTTGTAGGATCCTTTACTATAGATAATTTAGCTGATCTGTAACAATAACATCTTCATGCCTTATATATCATGTACTGTTGTACGCCGCTAGATTAAAACTGACGTGGAAAGGTAACACATGCCCACCGAAAGCTCTTTTTTTGAGAGCCCAGGTGGTCGTGTGGTCTAGCGGGACGGCTGCAGTGCAGGCGATTTGGTGTCACGATATCACAGTAGCATGGGTTCGAATCCCGACGAGGGAAGAACCAAAAATTTGCGAAAGCAAATTTACAGATCTAACATTGTTGGGTTGATGTTGAGACGAGTTGTATATATATATATATATATATGCATACTGGACAAGAATAAAAGTCATTCTTTTACGCTGGATTCATCATTCTATATATGATTATGCTGGAGTCAACAAACTACACTCAAAACAAGACTAAGTAAAGGAACACTATCAATAATCAATCATACGGAATTAAAAGTACACTCGACACCTACTCGCCCGCCTGTAACAATATAATAGATCTACTACTCTATCGAGTGTGAAAAGATAACTATCCACTCGAAACAGTTTAATTTTCAAATTTAAAACGCGAAGCTTGTCGAGCGTTGTAGATTTCTAAAATTTAACTGGTGAGAGAGATACAATCGTAAAGCAAAAGAACTAGAGGTGGAATCTGTTTCTCTTATATTTTCAAGCGATATGCACATAGAATAAATCTTGTTTTTCGGATAATCTGCAAAAATATGTGTTCTTTTTATGTCACGTCATCAGACATGGTAGCCTTTTTCATGACGTCACAATAGAAAATTCAGAGGAAAGCAAGAAAATCTGACGTCATAATTCAAATTTGACCAATGAAGAGCTAACATCAAACACCACACGTTGACTAAATAAAATAATCAACAAGTCAGGAAAAGGATAAATCGCGTGAGAATTAGAAAATACATTTGATAAGTCTACATTCAAGTATATCTATATGACTTTCAATATAACTAAAATGTTAAAATGAATAAAGTGATATATCTATTATATATATATTGAATAATGTTTTCTTATAATGTTATTCAGATCATTATAACCACTCCCCGAATTTAATGCGCCTATTAGAAATTATCGCTAGATCTGCTTTCAATATCTCCATTCAGTCTTTAATGTTGTTATAAAAAAAACATCAAATATAACAGGCTGTTGATTGTATACACGATAATCGCACTTTGTCTTCAAAAGGCTCATCTGTTTCGCTCGAAAAAAACCCCACTTTAAATAAAAAGATAAATGTATGTTGAACATTGAGGACCCAAAATTATGAACGGTCATGTGAAATACATCTAAGATAAACTTAAACCCAGTATTGCAAAAAAGAAATACGATATTGTCAATCAATTGGAACGATTTCCCCCATTGTGTCAAAAATGGTAAACTAGAGGCTCTAAAGAGCCTGTGTCGCCCACATTGGTCTATGTTTATATTAAACAAAAGAAGCAGATGGATTCGTGACAAAATTGTGTTTTGGTGATGGTGATGTGTTTGTACATCTTACTTTACTAAACAGTCTTGCTGCTTACAATTATCTCTATCTATAATAAACTTGGCTTAGTAGTTTCAGTGGAAAATGTTAATAAAAATTTACAAATTTTATGAAAATTGTTAAAAATTGACTATAAAGGACAATAACTCCTTAGGGGGTCATGTTGACTTATTTGTAAACCTTACTTTGCTGAACATTATTACTGTCACAGTTTACCTCTATCTATAATAATATTCAAGATAATAACCCAAAACAGCAAAATTTCCTTAAATTATCATTTTAGGGGCAGCAACCCAACAACGGGTTGTCCGATTCATCTGAAAATTTAGGGCAGATAGATCTTGACCTGATAAACAATTTTACCCCTGTCAGATTTGCTCTAAATTCTTTGGTTTTTGAGTTACAAGCCAAAAACTGCATTTTACCCAATGTTCTATTTTTAGCCATGGCGGCCATCTTAATTTGATGGCCGGGTCATCGGACACATTTTTGAAACTAGATACCCTAAAGATGATTGTGGCCAAGTTTGGATTAATTTGGCACAGTAGTTTCAGAGGAGAATAGTTTTGTAAAAGATACCTAAGATTTCTATAATTTTGTTTTATACAATGTTTTTTTTTGTAAAAAAATGAGAAAATGAATTGAACAATGCTTTGGTCAATGGATTTCATGAATCAATAAACCATTGAAAAAGTTAACTCTTTTTTTTTTTAAATTCCTAGAAATGAATGTTATGAAATATTTTATCAATAACATCTTTATGCAACGCAAGCGTGTCCAAGTAGCTCATTAATTATTCATATGGCGCATTGTTAAATAGAAAGCATTGAATGTATCGACATACTCTCGTTCTGCACATTTAACTATTTGTGGCCCTTAGAGGTTTAACTTCCTGTTATCCACTTACTCGTGAAAAAGACTGATTGGTTCGATGTAATGTTTGATATGATAACATAGCACCCTAATGGTATATCAATATATATGTTAATTCTGATTATACATTTTCAGTACATCTACTGGAGTCTCATTATTTTCACAAGAGCAGAATATATCAGATTGATACTCCCGAATAAACTTTATCAAGTTTTAATTAATGAAAAACAGATAGTAGAATGGACATTTCGGTAGCATTGTTATCAATTGTTTTGTTTATCTTAATTTCTTATGATCATTGCGAGGCTTTTTTGGAAGATGTTTGCGACAAGGACGATGTTGAATGCCAGCATCCAAATGATAGCACCGTCCGCGGTCATTTACAGCATGGCAAAAGTAGCCAAAGGCACGTCCTACGTAGAATTCGAAATATGAGCTTGTTGCAATGTGTCAAAGAATGTTTCTTGACATCCGAATGTATTGCCATTAATTATCGAAAGAACTGGAAACTATGTGACGCAGTTGGAGACATAAGTGATAATGACCAACCATTGGTACATGAAGATGGTTGTATTTACAGTGAAATATCAACCTGGTCTAAGGTAAGATTGCATACAAAAAAATAGCAAACTTATTAGAAGGCTTTTGCAATATGACAAGTGATCTATGACATAGAGATACTCTGGAAGTGAAAAATCGTGAATGAAATATCTTCTATTAAATGATATGAGCAAAAGAACCCTAAGACGGATAAATCTGCATATGCAATACTGGTGACGTTGTCCTGTTGATATAAATCCGGAGCTCTGTTGTTTTTTGAACAGGGTCAATACGGATTAACAGATTAATACTTACACTGTGTGATTTATACTTCCTAGCTAATTAGTATTATGTAGATACAATGTTAGTACTTGGACGAAAAATCAGAAATTACATCTGACTATGTTGACAAAAACATCGGGAATGCGAAAAGACAAATTCAGTTATAAATTTCTGTATTTTCTTCAACTTTAAGTTACATGTAAGTTGCTTAATTTAGTTGAAGAATAACAATTATTTAATAAAAGTGTTATGAACTGGCTGTTTCTGTATTGGCCCTATTATAGATTCCTGAAGAGCTGTATTGGCTAACCTCCAATCTATAATAGGACCAATACAGACAATCAATTAAGGTTCATCTGAAGGAATTGAAAAATATGGCCGTTTTTAAATCCAAAAATGTACGATGAGTAAAGACACACTGATGCATCTGAAAGTTTTAAGGCATGGCAGGACCTATGTATATAAAAATCATATGAAGTCTATGTTTCACAAAATTAATTACTTACCTGTATTTTGACGTGCATTTTTCTCAAATCTGCAGAAGATAGCAAAATAAACAAACACGTGCACACGAGTTTCATTTGATACAGTCCACTCAGTTTATATCAACTTTTGTTTACAAGTGTCTATTGTCCATCTATTAAAATCTGTTTATCTAGGTCCATCTATGCCTTAAAACTTTCGCAGGTGAACATATTTGTCTGGACTCGAGTTGAATTTGTGGTGTATAAACGGCCTATATAAACACTATTTCATTGTCCTGTCATTCAAAAAATAGATATGAGTACGACAATTGAAAGATAAATTTGAATACTCAACAATTATTTTACTCTAAAATTCAATAACAGAATGTATACTTAATTAAAAAACAAAAATCTAAATTGCCAATTCTTGAATATTTTGTAAGAGTTTTATGTTGCTCATCTGATGATATAAGAATCATAAAAATATTCTGATGAGATATTATTGACAATATGACAACTATCAACAAGTGATCAAAAGATGCAGATGCATCTTTAGTTTACCTGAATACCTTTTTTTTTTTTTTATATCAACCTTCTTTTGATCTTTATGTGTGAACACACCAAATGTAATTTAAGGGCATTATTTACAAATCATGAAAAGAAAAGCACCTAACAAATAGAAGTATAATTAAATTCTACTAATAATAAACATCATTATATTGCAATTTGTTTAGAACGATAATTTTCATTGGTAGTGGACAAATAACATTAAGAGCTAGATTCCACGTTCTGTAAGTCCGTACCTAAGGAAAACTACAATTTTGAATTCCGATATTTGTTTGGTATGTAAAGTTTTTTAAATAAATAAAATGTCACAGTTTGTGTCTTTAAATATTCTTTTTGTCAATATTGAAACCTTATAGAAGCGTAGGAAAAGTATAAATACATTTAGCGTTAATGTCTGCCATTGAGATTTTACTGATGACGTCACATTGTTTAGATGGAAAAACTTTTTAATTAAAAGCGTTTTTCAGCCAAAATATTTACTTCAAATGGATTTTTTTTAAATATGTGTCATTAGAATAGAGATCACAGTATAGTTTTTTAAGCTTGGCCCTCGTAAACCTTTACTGTCGCAAACATCCGTTTACCTAAATCCGACACGTGTCGTTAAGCAAACTCAATTTGCGACAGTAACGTCTACGGTGTACGATGGCAAATTTTACAATATAACACAGTTATCTCCTAAATATCCATTATAAAGTTTTCGTGTTACTAAATGCAATTTCAAAGTATCTTACATGTAAATATTAAATTATGCAGTCCGGTTATCTAATGTATGATGCTGTACTTTATATATATTGTATAAAAATATATCATACAAAATTCATTAATACACGATACTGTGCTTTATCGAGGACAGACGAATGGTTTTTTTTTTGGTTTTTTTTTTATATTGTATATAAAACTCACCCTACCCCTTTTTTTCAGACGAGTTTATCATTTCAAAAGGACGACAAAACAACGAAAATTATTCAGGAAATGTCTTTTCAATATTATGTCAATATTTTCGCAAAAAAATACTTTATTCACTGAAGATATTAACATGTCATCTTAAACTTTAACAGAGTTTCGCGGGAGTTTGTGCAGACCACAACTGTGCCACAGGAAAGAAGTGTGTAAAAGATCGAGATTCAAACAGAGGATTCACTTGTATTTCTGCTTGTAAGTCAAAATAAATGTCTGAATCCAGGAACATTAAATAACATATTTGAATGTCTAAATCTTAGGAATTAAATAAAGTATTTGAATGATTATGTAGTCGAAATGCGCGTTTAATGAACCAAAGCATCCGGTTTCTCTGATGAGCTATTATTATTATTATTAATATAATCAATACAGCAACATTAAAACTATAAACATATCATGATATTATCAGCTTACTCGACAAAACCAGTTTAGCTACTTTTAACGAGACTTTCAAAATGTATTAAATTTCAAAATATAAAACATCATGCCATGTTCATTTAAAGTTTACTGTGTATGACATTATCTGAAATATGTATAATTTCCTGCTTTTCCTGGCTTTGTCAGTTAGTTTTAATTTTACGAGTTTGTTTATCCCTTTTTTTGTCTTTTGTCCCTTTTTATAAACTTACAAACGGATATATCCGGGTTGTCATCAGATACATACTTGATAATAATTGTTTTACATGCCACAGTATTATTTGGAAATCAAATAAGCTAAACAGATGCGAAAATATCAAACGCCAAATATGTGTATAAAAAAAATTAACACAAATAGTTAATTTCTTGTTTAGGGAATACTCAAATTTGTGTGATATGTTATTCTTACCAGTTAAATACTTATGCCTGAACCATTTGTAAACATCGACAATCAGATTGCATAATACCGATATCTAATATATAAATAAATGTATATCCATGCACTGCAAATCATGTAGCGGTTGATGTCAATTAAAGATACATATTAAAAAATATATATACGGCTTTAAAACTTCTCTTTTCTCATTAGCTAAAGCATAGGGACCCTTCTTGGATAAAACATTTTATTAACCACCAGGAAAATGAGAGTTTAACATAATATTACGATCAGATAACGTGTCATGCATATTTTTTTTTTATCATGCAACAACAATAGCGTAGGTTTATGATGCCATTCGAATTTTTGTGTTCCTTCTCTTTTTTTTTGGTATTAATATTTTTTTAAAAGTTGATTATTTGATTTAGTATAAAAATAAGGAGCAGTTAAAAATCTTCAGCAAATACTAGAAAATTGGAATTAAATAAAAAGTAATATAAAAAAAAAACAACAAGTGTTTACTTTTGATACCAGTTGATAAATATAGATTCTACCACTGCATCGATTTACTACAATAGTTTTACATTCGAGACAATTCAATTTACAGATTTAAAATAAAACTGTCGAGAGTGGGGAAATGACCTTAAGGTGTGCCAGTATTTCCTGGCCCATAAGGGATAATGATAGCCTTTTTAGAATTTTCACCACTTTCTAACACTGCAAAAAATTCTACATTCACAGTTAACTGAAGTACTTTCATTTTACTATTCAGAAAAGAATTTGAATATGTATCATGACCGTTTACTTTTTTTGCTATTTTTAAAAACCTAAGGCCACTAGTACTTTTAGGTCTTTTATGGTGCAGTGAATACAAAATTTAAAAAAATTCTCAAAAATTCATTTTCATCTGTATGTAAAATTATTTCATATTTTTCTACACCTGATTCATCCCTCAGTTTGGGAAAGTAAGATCAGTTGATACTGTATTTTTTGTCCAATCGCACTGTTTAGATACATTAACCTAAGTAGGGTACACAAAAGAGCAACCTAAATTCTGGAAAGCAAATACTACCGTGCCACCTTAACCAAGACATAACAAACTTGAAACCAGTCATGACACCTATGATACATAGACTTCTTACTTTGGAACATATTACAATAAAGAATACTAGTCTGCACTCATTTCTTACCAAAATAAATGAAACATTACATCCCTACCCCATCTGGCAGATTTTCACTTTTTTTTCATCTTACCATTTTTACTTAAGGAGTGAACAAAACCCAAATATATGATGTTTCAAATCAACACAGAAGTCAAACATGGTGATTCAGGAGGAATTATTGGAATGCCAACTCTGTTTATGGTTAATCTGACTGAAAGAAACAGTTTAAGCACCACATCATGAAAACTGATATTAAAGTCCATTCCACATTTTACAGCATGCCTTATATTACTTTAAACATTTCCAGATTATGAGGGTAATACAACAAGAGTCTTTAGATTGCAGTTAACTATTATTCCAAAATCTGTTTGACAATACATGTACTAGAATACATCTCTAAGTTGACTGTTTGTCTATTTCTCATGTATGCATTAAGTTAAATTATGTCCCCTTACATAATCAATTTGCCTTTATTGTGCTTTTCACTGTCAGAAAATCTTAACAACTAATAGTATTTTCATGGAAAATGAATAAACCATTTAATCTTGCTGATATAACATCATAAATACATTCTTTGTCAAAAATAATGTCTAGTCAATGTAAAGAACCCCCTATTTCTATCTCTATTTCAGACCAATATGAGAGCTAAATGAATAAGTAAGGACCCCTTAACCACTTACTGGTTCCCCAAAAGCTCCAACTGGTGTCATGTTACATCAGAACTACAAATTGAACCTCAAGAAAACTAGTGTAGCTGTACTTGTGTTGAAAAAAATAAGAAACTATGCAATTTATTTGTTACGGTGAAAATAATAGGATGTACATGCAACCGAAGAATGTCGCGTCTCAAATTTCAGTGGTTGCACATGTGTCAGACACTGCGAAAAGTCAAAGCGAGCATTTATAATTAAAAATGTATTGCAAGTTACATAATAATAATGAAGTTCTACTTTCTAGGTAAATTTTTACATTATTACCTACAGATTAGGCAAAATTTGCTGAATCAGCAATTTTTACTCTCAGGGGTGGAATTAAAGGCTTGTTTTTATCATAGTTGCCCTTAATCTACTTAATATTGATAAACTTACAAATTGCATAGGTAAAAAAAGATCCTTTATTGATTTAGTGTAAAAATATATATCCCCCTTAAGGTGGCACGGTAGTATTTCCTGGCCCATAAGGGATAATGATAGCCTTTTTAGAATTTTCACCACTTTCTAACACTGCAAAAAATTCTACATTCACAGTTAACTGAAGTACTTTCATTTACTATTCAGAAAAGAATTTGAATATGTATCATGACCGTTTACTTTTTTTGCTATTTTTAGAAACCTAAGGCCACTAGTACTTTTAGGTCTTTTATGGTGTAGTGAATACAAAATTCTCAAAAATTCTCAAAAATTCATTTTCATCTGTATGTAAAATTATTTCATATTTTTCTACACCTGATTCATCCCTCAGTTTGGGAAAGTAAGATCAGTTGATACTGTATTTTTTGTCCAATCAACACAAGACTTGGATGACAGAATCTGTTTCTTTTATAATTTTTCGACGATATGAAGACAAATATAATCGTTATTTTTCGATGATCTGAAAACGATGAGTACTTTATAAAAAATGTCAGTTTATTTTCGATTTATGAGTTTGACTGTCCCTCTGATATATTTCGTCCCTCTTTTATATGTATCATGAGTAAAGTCATCAGATATTGATTAAATAAAAAACAATCAACAAGTCAGGACAAAGATTAATCGGCTAGTGAACAATCGTAAACCTGGGATTGTTATATTTAAATTATTATACATTTACCTGCTGTCCGGCTATCATTGTTTCATGATTAAAATAGCTTGCAGGAAGATATAAGTACTATAAATAATTATAGATTTTATTGAATGAAAAAAAATCGATCCAGAAAAGTATTTCTTCATAGCAAACGTTTTGAAAAAGCGAAACAATAAAAGTAAACAAAAGCTTAGTTAAATCGGCTACAAAAAAAAGCTTTCCAAGGCTTTGCTGTATTTCTCTCAAAATATAGTAAACATATTTTATTCAGAAGAATTATATGAAATAATCTTGTATAAGTTTATTTTATCGTTACATGTAATGGTAAGTGTGCGTTATACCTACATTTATCTACACGTGAATAATAGAAAAATCACAAAAATACTGAATTTCGAGGACAATTCAAAACAGAAAGTCCCTAATCAAATGGCAAAATCAAAAGTACAAACACATCAAACGAATGGATAACAACTGTCATATTTTCTTATGTAGAAAATGGTGGCTTGCACCTGGTTTTATTGCAAGCTTGACCTACACTTGTATGACAGTTGCATCAAATTCCATTATATTGGAAACGATGCGTGAACAAAACAAACAGACATAACAGGTAAAAACCTCGAAAATAGGGGTACAGTAGTTAACACTGTAATCGCAATCACTAAACAAACACACAAATATGTAACAAAAAAGCATAAAATGTCATACAGACCAAGCAAAATAGCAAAATTAAAGACAAGAATACACAAATTTTCCATAGTAAAATAAAATAATGACGGGATGTATACAGAGCCACGTCATATATGTATCAAAGAAACATAAAAATTCATTTAGACACAGCACATAACAAAAACGAGCGACAATCGTTGAAACATGTTATACAATAGCACAATAACGGGATGTATACAGAACCACGCTATATGTATCGTAGTAACACCAAAAGGAATACAGACAAAGCACATTAGCAAAAATGGAAGACAAGAAATCGAGAATTATCATTTACATAAACATAATGACAGGATGTATACCACATGTGTCTCAATTTATCATAATAAAAACAAAAAAGGATTTATCTCAAGTATCTTAATTAATCATAATAAAAACAAACAGACATTTACCACAAGTATCTTAATCATAATAAAAACAAACAGATATCTACCACAAGTATCTTAATTAAGCATAATAAAAACAAACAGATATTTACCAAAAGTATCTAAATCATAATAAAAACAAACAGACATTTACCACAAGTATCTTAATCATAATAAAAACAAACAGATATCTACCACAAGTATCTTAATTAAGCATAATAAAAACAAACAGATATTTACCAAAAGTATCTAAATCATAATAAAGACAAACAGATATTTACCACAAGTATCTTTATCATAGTAAAAACAAACAGATACTTACCACAAGTATCTAAATCATAATAAAGACAAACAGATATTTACCACAAGTATCTAAATCATAATAAAGACAAACAGATATTTACCACAAGTATCTTTATCATAGTTAAAACAAACAGATACTTATCACAAGTATCTAAGTCATAATAAAGACAAACAGATATTAACCACAAGTATCTTTATTATAATAAAAAAAAAAAATTACCACAAGTATCTTAATAATAATCAAAACGAACAGATATTTCCACAAGTATCTTAATAATAGTAAAAACAGGCAGATATTTAACACAAGTTAAATATAAATATTAGACATTGTAGATTAAACACGTTTTTCTCTCTAAATTCATAAACCATGAAATAATCGATGATTCTATGTAAAAAAAAATATTTTCAAAATAATAATTATCACAGATTATTATGTAGTATTAGCTTTCATTTTATTTTCAAAATCACAACAAATAAGAATTTTCCATCGAATCAAACCTATCTGTAAAATAACTTCAACAACAACTTGGAAGAGTTGGTATTGCTTTGTTTCATAAAAAGAATGGCCAACGTAGAAACAAGTATCTTGTCTAAGTGAGGTATAAATCTTACTTTGAAAAGGATCACTCTGATTCAAACAAAAAATTATCTGAAACTGGCATTATCAAGATGCTTGATTTCTTAATTGACAACATATTTGTCAAGTTACGTTCGGAGGACGTGTTTTTCAATAGACTGTTGGCATTCCAATGGGAACCAATTGCGCCCCTCTTCTTACAGACCTGTTTCTTTATTATTATGAGGCCAACTTCATACAGGAACTTCTTAGGAAGACTTTCCACTATAAAGATGACGTTCTTTCACTAAATAATTCAAAATGTGGTGACTATGTTGAACACATCTATCCCATCGAACTAGAGATAACGGATACAACAGATACAGTTAAGGGGGCCTCATATCTTGACTTACATCTAGAAATTGACAATGAGGGTCGATTGAAAACAAAACGTTACGACAAAAGAGATGATTTCAGCTTTTCAATTGTAAACTTTCAATTTCTAAGTATCAACGTTACAGCAGCACCTACATCCCCAAATTGATACAATATTCCCGTGCTTGTATTTCCTATCATGCTTTTTCTTGATAGAGGGTCACAAGAAAGCTATTAAACCAAGAGTCCCAATTGGTGAAGTTGAAATCATCCCTTCGTAAAATTTACGGACTCCATCCGGTTGCCCGTTATTGGATAACCGTTTCACAAATGATATCGGATATGTTCCGTACGTCGTTTCTACAACCCCTTTCCTTTTATGAATGTGACCTACCGAATTAGCCTATTTACCGGATTTGTTATAACATAAGCAACACGACGGGTGCTTACCCTTCCGGGGCACCTTGATTTTTTTATGGCGTTCGTGTTGCTTATTTTTTAGTTTTCTATGTTGTGCGTATATCCGGGTGCGGGCTTATTTCACTGTGTTGAAGAATAAAAGCAACAGTAGAATACCGCTGTTCAAAACTCATAAATCCATGGACAAAAAACAAAATCGGGGTAACAAACTAAAACCGAGGGAAACGCATTAAATAAAAGAGGAGAACAACGACACAACACTAAAATGTAACACACACAGAAACGGACCAAGCATCAGACAAAATTTCACGAGAATAACAAATATAACATCAAAACCAAATACATGAATTTGGGATAGACAAGTCATATCGCAATGTGAAATTACACTCAAAAATAAGAGAAAACATACGACGCAACGTTAAAATGTAACACACACACAAACGAGCAATAATATAACAATGGCCATATTCCTGACTTGGTACAGGACATTTTTAAAGGAAAAAATGGTGGGTTGAACCTGGTTTTGTGGCATGTCAAACCTCGCACTTTAATGACAATGTTAAATATAACATTGAAATGACAACATAATATTACAGGATTACAATACAAATAAATAGGAGAAAGTATTAGACAAAGAAACACATGATTATTGAATAACAAAAAGCATCAGGTTTAAAATTCAATACGTCAAAAACGTGCCTCGTCCACACAAGACTCACCAGTGACGCCCAGATATAAAAGATCGAAAGTGAAAAAAAGTACAAAGTTGTACAGCACTGAAGATCAAAAGTTGAAAAAGGCTATGATAATACGGCTTTGTTTTTATGCTTGGGAAGACCCATTTTTGTTCTGTTTCTACTCTTTGGTCTGGTTGTTGTCTCTATAACACATTCCCAATTTCCATTCTCAATATCATATATAAGAGCGATTCACGATTAGCAAAATTATAATATATCCCGTCAACTGTAAATTTAACCCTGTTAGTGTCATAAATATTACCAGCTGATACATGTGATAATTAATGTCTAATACGTCCTGTTTGCAGACTGTGAAAGATCCCTGCCAGAAATACAAGATGCTGTTTGCACAGAAACATTTGGGTCATATAGAAACCTCGGCACTGGAATAAGTTTTAAATGTAAAGATGGACTTGCTTTGATAGGACGCCCATTTGCTGTTTGTACGGAATTTGGAAAATGGAAAATTCTGTTTTGTTGTATAGAACCCGGTAAATTCATCTTATTTTTGGTTAAGTGATAACCATTTGCAATTTAGAATTTAAAAAAATCAATACCAATATACACAAACGAATAACAAAATGAATAAAACATACGGAAAAAATTAATCTATATATTAATCAAGCTAATAAATAGACTCCAAGAAGGCACACAAACTGTTAAAAATGAAGGCAACAGTTATTTCCCGTTGTTAATCGATTAAAATTCGAATCAATACAACAAACTTTTAACAACGGAGCTTGACAGCGTGGATGGACAAGATTAATAAAGGCAACAGTAGTATACCGCTGTTCGAAATTCATAAATCGATAGAGAAAAAACAAATCCGAGCTACAAACTAAAACTAAAAGAAACGCATCAAATATAAGAGAACTACAAACATCTTCTGATGAACATGGAGCATATCATGACAGCATGAGTGGACAGGGTAAACATCTCCTGATATACATGGAGAATATGTCATATGAATCCACACTAAGTCAAAAGGTCACGATGAGTTTTTTATGTACTTTTGGTATCTTCTGCCACATTTATTAACATGTACCTGTCTATTTATCTTGTTGTTAATAGTAACGGATATACAAAAATAATGATACGCTATTTATTTTTCATTAAAACTGTTTTGATTTGATTTTCTTGTCGGAAGCCTTGTACCCACCACGTGACTGTACTGGTATACCACGCCGCTGTGGATCTGGTGTTTACCAAATTTATCCAACGCCTTCTATAAAGTTCGATGTCTATTGTGAAATGGATACAGAAGATGGTGGCTGGACAGTAAGCTTCTACTTAACTGACGCGTTCGCTGCATGGCTAGCCCGCATTGTACACTTTATCCTATAAATCACCTGATAGTTCATCCTGTCTTGGCCTACAAAGATAAAGATATATCATAAAAGGAAGTAATAAGAGGATCAAAGAAAATAGATGCAATTGTAGGTCATCTTACGGTCTATAACATATAGCGCCAACTTCTCCCAAGGTATTTGTAGACAATACAGTAATGGTTTCAACATTCTTGATGAAAGTAAATCCAGAAGATCGAATCTGACGTACTAAAATATATAAAATCTATATTTTCATTTATTTAACCATTTTTATACAAAATTTACAGAACATTCGATTTAAGACAGTAGATATAGTTCACATGTCTATTTTGTCTAGTAATTAATTGCAACCGCTAATGGTGGACTGTTTGGCCCATAAAATATATCCCGCCTCGTAATCAGAGCGTAGGTTTTGCCAAAATTAAAACTATACATTTTATCCCTTTGTTAGTCGCCTTTTAAATTTTTTTATTAATTTCCAAACTTGCAAAAGGAAAGGCATATTCAGTAATGAGCTTCCAATGCACCAAATTTATAACGTGTTTTTGTCATTAAATATACATAAACAAAGCATTCAATTTTAATTTTTCTGTGTATTCAAAAATTTGCGGAATTTTTGTTATTGTCTTTGGACGGTAAAAAGTCGGACAGCAAAAGTAATGTTTAATAATCTGACATGTTAAGGCTTTGTGTACGATTGAAATAAAAGTAAACTTTGTTGCCTTCGGCTGTTGTTTGCTCTATGGTCGGGTGGTTGTCGCTTTGACATATTCACCATTTCCTTTCTCAATTTTATTTGACAAACAGGAATATATCCTTTAAGAAATGTATTAAGTTTGATTTTTGTTATAAATATCTACAAAAATAAATTAAGGGATGAAGGTATATACTTAATATTTAATTTTATGTAAAATTAAGGAATACTTTCTACATAAATAAGCCGCCTACCAAAGCCAACAGATTTTTTTCGCCATGAAAATCCATTTCTTCAACATGCACGTCCCTTCTTTATATTTAAAAAAAGGACACACACACACACTGTTCATATTTCAAAATATAATACGTGGGGAAATTCAAAATATATGAACAGATTCTCTAATTATGTTTATCATATCTAGGTAATCCAAAGGAGACTAGACGGCAGTACAAACTTTTACAAAGGATGGACAGCTTATGAAGAAGGATTTGGGAATTTTACACATAATTTCTGGCTAGGTATATTACAATAAAGATTCTCAATAGGTTAAAAAAAAATCAACAATATCATGCACAAAAATAAGTAAAAAGACGAAAAGACAATCAAATATTGATTTAAAGTACACAGGAAACTAAAAAACTTGATTGATAAATAGAAAAATTAAAAAAACATTTGTGGATCAAAAAATTAAATGGTGTTACAAATGTAAGACTTTCTCACTATTTGTTTTAACTCATATTTATCGATCTTTCGAAAAAGCAATATTATGTCTGGTATTTTACGTTATGAATTCATTAATCCATTTTATATGGATTGTGTTTTGTTAATGGCGAGCGTCATGACAACCACTTCAATTTTCATTTTTATGAACCTGTTTGATGGTCTAACGACTACGAAGTCCAAAAAGTTACCAGTTAATACACATGTCATAGATGGCAGGATTTTAAAAAGTCATTCAGGCATGTGTTTGGTCTGCAACAGATTCATCCGTAACGCTGGAATCAAAAAAGTTTAAAAGGCAACATGCGTACAAATTGGAAAGAATTGAGGACAAATAATACCAAATGTGTTTTGCAAATAGAGCTCAGCTAATCTAATCCTTCGTTGTTGAAATATTCAAATTTTATAAACTGTTAATCGATAATTATAACCATATCTATGATAACTCATATCAACACAGACGTGCTGACTCCTCGGCTGGTGATACAAGGATTTTCATAATTATCTATAAATTTGGTCTATTTTCGTTCAGTATTATCATGTCATAAAGTTATTTTGAGCCTTTTTAAAGAATAGAGCGATATGTTAACTCGGTCGTTTGGTCATATTCTTTACATACACTCCTTTGTGATTGATTGTACCGGATTAACGATTTTTCTTGATTAATAATGTGTTCGATTATAATTATAAAGTGGATTACATGTAACTAAATTTTATGTAGAACTTTTTCAGTAGCGTGGATAATGACAAAGATATCCATATGTTAAAGAAATTTAACTGATATGTTTTTATCACTTATTGTTATAGATACATTTATTGCTTTTAAGTAACACAGACTTCAGTTTCTCACGACTTGTTGAAAGCATCGTTGAAACCGATTGCTACAAAACAAAGTACTGATATAACATTTCATCTAATATTATCTTTATCTTAACCTCTAAACCAGACTTTATCAAGCAAAATATTCTATTTGCCAAATGTTGATTTAATTATATTATTTCACACTTTTAACCAAAGTAATTGTCTTTTATCAATGCAGATCATGAAATTTTAACATGATTTATTGGCATGTTAATCGTGCATTAGTTAAGTATAATTGCAGATATCAAAAGGATTTAGCGTAAGAAATATTAAATGTAATTGATCATGAAAGATTTGAAAAACATAAATTTCTTCTTTTTGGTAGTTCTTCATTGTCAATGAAAAAGTATGTACTCCCTCAGAAATATAACTTTAAAATGCCTTCTTATTACCATATCAATTATGGATATCAGCAAGTATACTAATGATCGAGTAATTTATAATAATTTTCAGGAAATGCAAACATTCATGCAATAGTCGCAACTGGTAATTATCAACTACGAGTAGAGCTAGAGGATTTTGAAGGAAATACAGCTTGGGCGGAATACACTAGATTCTTCATTGGAGACGTCTCAACAAACTATAAATTGGATGTAAGCGGCTACGAAGGAACTGCCGGTGAGTCTCAGTCATTCTTTTGACTTTTGTAGTCTGGTAAAACAAAAACTTAAATCTGAAATAATTTGTACACTTAAGAATATTGTTTCTAATGTAGAAAGCTCAGATAGAGTAAACTCACACGGGACGATTATAAAGAATCTACTGTATGATGACTTTTGTGAGAGTAATTGCCCATATAAGATGAATTTTATCCTTTTTTTTTAATATTTTTAAAATAGACGGAAAGATTTTTTTTAATTAAAGGTCAGCAAGACAAGATCTACCATTAAAGCCACTTGTCTCAAATAATCAGTCGAGTTTTGTGTTTTTGACTATTCACTTTTAAAAAATATGTAGATAAAAGAAACTTTAACAAGAACTATCTTTAAAAAAGATATCCGACGTATTTAAATTTGAGTATATGTTAAAAACTATCATTTCGATAACCTTCAGAAGCACAAAAATACCATTTAAATAACGTTTTCTCTGTTTGTGTTCAGTATTCTCGGTCCTCGTATCTTTCTGTTTACATTCACCAAAACCCCGCGGAAATCTCACATGCGTAGGTGCGTTCTAAAAGTCATGTACGTTCGTACAACAAAGTTTACATTAAAAATTATATAATTGTCCCGAATAAACAGCTGTCACGGATGCAAAGAGCTATTGGAGAAACAATTATTTTAATAAAAATATAAATCTTTGTTAGATCTAGTTCAAATATTTATAGTTTTTCACTTGCTTTCCATCACGATATAATTAACGAGACGTTTTTTCAAACACAACCAAATCACCCACCATGACAGCATTTTGTCAAATCACAGAAAGGATTTTCGAGCATGCGTATTCTATTGCCATAGTTAAGCGTCCTTACGTTCAAAGGGCACAACCCGAAACTATACCGACTACGTCGTAAAAAGCAAAATTCGTCTTTAAGTTATTGCATTTTTTTAACAGAAAGATATGTTTTAAAACGTATCATTTATCAGTAGGACAGAATCTATAAAAGAGATAAATTGTTGAAATTGTCAGTCGACTCGTTATTCATTTCTTGTTCTCAAATGACGATTTTTAGCAAATATTTGTGTTATTGTCTATTCTATTGAATAATATGATTTGAAAAACATATCGGCTAGACTATATTTGCAAATATGAGAGTAATTGCCCATATAAGATGAATTTTATACTTTTTTTATTAAATATTTTTAGAATAGACGGAAAGATTTTTTTTTTAATTAAAGGTCAGCAAGACAAGATCTACAATTAAAGCCACTTGTCTCAAATAATCAGTCGAGTTTTGTGTTTTTGACTATTCACTTTTAAAAAATATGTAGATAAAAGAAACTTTAACAAGAACTATCTTTAAAAAAGATATCCGACGTATTTAAATTTGAGTATATGTTTAAAACTATCATTTCGATAACCTCCAGAAGCACAAAAATACCATTTAAATAACGTTTTCTCTGTTTGTGTTCAGTATTCTCGGTCCTCGTATCTTTCTGTTTACATTCACCAAAACCCCGCGGAAATCTCACATGCGTAGGTGCGTTCTAAAAGTCATGTACGTTCGTACAACAAAGTTTACATTAAAAATTATATAATTGTCCCGAATAAACAGCTGTCACGGATGCAAAGAGCTATTGGAGAAACAATTATTTTAATAAAAATATAAATCTTTGTAAGATCTAGTTCAAATATTTATAGTTTTTCACTTGCTTTCCATCACGATATAATTAACGAGACGTTTTTTCAAACACAACCAAATCACCCACCATGACAGCATTTTGTCCAATCACAGAAAGGATTTTCGAGCATGCGTATTCTATTGCCATAGTTAAGCGTCCTTACGTTCAAAGGGCACAACCCGAAACTATACCGACTACGTCAGAAAAAGCAAAATTCGTCTTTAAGTTATTGCATTTTTTAACAGAAAGATATGTTTTAAAACGTATCATTTATCAGTAGGACAGAATCTATAAAAGAGATAAATTGTTGAAATTGTCAGTCGACTCGTTATTCATTTCTTGTTCTCAAATGACGATTTTTAGCAAATATTTGTGTTATTGTCTATTCTATTGAATAATATGATTTGAAAAACATATCAGCTAGACTATATTTGCAAATAGACCTAGCTGAATGACACAGACTCTTTTGATCCTCTGATTATACTTTTTTCTGATGTTGTGTTTTCCCATGTTATGGGGTTAATTGGGAGCCTGCATTCTTAATGTGCAAGTTTGAATGCGGGAGCCTGTTTATATTCAATTATAATTGTTGTTAGTTGCTATCCATCGTTTTTGTGTTTAATTTTCCTTGTTTGTACCTAAATTAAAACATGTTTGAAATATTCATACACTTTGTCAGGGTAATTTATTTCTTTTTGGTCCTCATGGTGACACTGTAGTTACTGACAATATATGTATAACTTCTGATTAAGAATGAGATATGTTTTTGAGTTTATATACATATAGACAAAACCTTTTATATAGTCTTGTATGCAGACTTTGGATAAACAACGAATTTAAATATCCACAAATTTGCAAGTTTTTCCTAATCCACAAAAAATGATACCCACGAAAAGAAATGAATCCACAATTTATATTTTTTTTTAAATGTACCAATTCACTTTGTTAAGTGTTATTGATGCAAAAAATTTTATAAAATTTGCGAGTATTTTTCTCTGAATTTCATATCATTAAAGTTCTGATTACATGTGTTTAATCTGTATAAATCTTTCACTATTCTTGTTTTTTATTCAACAACAATCGGTTGCATATAGGTTTGATTTAGATTGGGTGTGTAACGTCAAATCAAGCAGCAAAGTTGTTTATTTTTTTAAAGAAAGAAGTTATGTGTACATTGTTTATAAAACTTAGGGAAGCGTTTGAAAATAATTGCAGTTAACAATTTGCATAATACATATTTGAAAACTAAGAATATATTTTAATGAATGGTCTTATTTTAAACTCCAGATAACCAATGACCTTACATTAATCTGAGTTCAGTTTAAAGACCGGGTCTAGGATATAAAGAGAGACACATCATGAAAATATGATTTTATTCAAATATTTGACAGGGTTAAGAAGTACGAAGCATTAAACAAAATTAATTATTTTTTTATTTGTTTTTTTTACTTTTCAACTTGTACAGATGTCAGAACATAAATAATGGTTAGATAAGGCCAAAATGTGAGAACATAAAATAACTTACAATAAAGATATTTTCAATTGAAATCCTGAAGCACAGTTTTTTTTCAAATTCGAATTCCTGTGATTGACAAGTAGGAGGAGATATCCATTACAACAACTTTCTGTTTATGTTTTACAACGGAAGAAGCATGCTACATGTAGCTTTATTATATTTAATCTAAAGCATGCATTTGTGAATTAAGAATCTACTAACACATTGCAGGGGATCAATCAATTATATTATCCTTTCAAAGTTTCAGAATATTGACATTGTTTTTATCTGTTGTGCCAAGTTATGTTTAAGAATAAATGTTAAATACCAAACAAATGTTACTTTGATATTTATGTAATTTAGTAATTTATGTAACTATACCCAGAGGTGGTCCATATACGTAAGAATTTCTGAATTTCGATGCCATCCTCCTACTTGTTTTAGGAACCAATTAGACATTCTATCTCTTTTGTGCCAAGTGTAATTTTTGAATTTAGGGTCTCTTACAAGAGCAGCCTGTATCACATTTAATATCTGTCATCCTGAAACATCATTGTCCAGAAATATTTGTACTTTTCTTTAGGCAAACTTTGATTTCTTTGATGTCTCTCTTGAGTTTCCCACTCCATTAGTCTATTGTTTTAACTAGTATGCAAGGTTTGCAAAAATGAAAGACACATTCCTCACATTATTGGCCTTGTTCTATGATGTATTGGTTTTCTTCAATTCCATCTCCTCTCTCTTCAAGTGCAATGTCACCAGTTCGTGTGGACATAGTTGTAACATTTGCAACCTCATTGACACTATCTACTTAATTTACATATCAATTGTAATATTTAAATAAACTGTAAATTTTTGTTCTTTAGTGACAAACGTGCTATTTTGTCAAGTGTAAACTTTATGCTATCTAATTTACACGACTTGACCTTTCATCAAAATGTAACAATAAAAGACAATATTTTTACCTCCAAAGCTAAGCACGAAATACCTTGGATATCAAATTCCCAATGTTTTGTACACCTCATATTATAATAAGGTACCTACAAAGTGATATCATTTATATTTTATGTTTCACACTAAACGATTTTACATACGGAATAAAAACTGACATGATGAATATGTTTAAAACATATTTTTAGGAGACGTAGCGTCTGTAACGCTTTGCAAATTATGTTCAGTACTCCTTTATAATCCACTTTCAAATAAAGGGAGGCTTTCATGTAGGGCAGTGCATGTTTCTTTACGCTTTATTATGAATTGTGTTCAATTCTTACTGCCCCACTCCCTATAATTCCATTTAGAATAAATGTACATTGCTATAATGTAATGGTTTAATTATCATATCCAGAATATGATAACTAGGATTTGTAGATAAAAACAATCCCCTGCAATGGTTCAACATTTGTCAACTGTTTGCATAAAGATGAAGTAAATAATATTCAGGGTGTATAATATCACATTACATTAGTGAATTTTAGTATCATTCTCTTGCTATTGAAATGGAAAAAGAAACAAAATTACCACCTTGTTTTCAAATTTCGGTTCCTGGAGATGACAGTAAAAAGCAATTAATACTTTCAGGATTCCAAAAAGTTCGGACTATACGTGTGCATCAACTAAATCACCTTTTATATTATACTGATATCTTAGAAAAGGTTTCAGACTATTTTTTTCTTGACCTTAGTGGACAGTCCTCAAAGTCTATGACAACGTTAGATTTAAATACATACATCAAGGTGGAGAACAAATTATTCGTAGCGGCTTAAATATCACTCCAGAAGATCATCAAAGTTGTAGAAAATAAGGCAACAGTAGTATTCCGCTGTTCAAAGGTTATAACTCGATTGACAGAAAACAAATTAGGGTTTAAAACTAAATAAAGGCAACAGTAGTATACCGCTGTTCAAAACTCGTAAATCGATGGACAAAACACAAAATCGGGGTAACAAACTAAAACTGAGGGAAATGCATTAAATATAAGAGAACAACGACACAACATTAAAATGTAACACACACAGAAACGGACTAAGCATTAGACAAAATTCGATGAGAATAACAAATATATCATCAAAACCAAATGCATGAATTTGGGATAGAAAAGTACCATGACATGTCTTAAAGTTATGTGAATTCACAGTCAAATATAAGAGAAAACAAACGACCTAACGGAAACACAACGTTAAAATGTAGCATACAAAGAAACGAACCATAATATGACAATGGCCATATTCCTGACTTGATACAAGACATTTTGAAAGACAAAACTGGTGGGTTTAACCTGGTTTTGTGGGACGCCAAACCTCCCGGTTTAATGGCAAAGTTAAATTTAACATTAAAATGATAACATAACATCACAGGACTACAATACAAATAAATAGGAGAACATATTAGACAAAGAAACACATGAATAATAGCTATCAAAAGGCACCAGGTTTAAAATGCAATACGCCTGAAGCGCGTTTCGTCCACACAAGACTTACCATTGACCACCAGATATAAAAGTTCGAAAGTCAAAACAAGTACAAAGTTGAACAGCACTAAGGATCAAAAGTTCAAAAAGGTTGTGCCAAATACGGCTAGGGGTTTCTGCTTGGGATAAGAACATCCTTATTATTTAGAACAATTTATGCTATTGCAAACAGTATATCACATGAATACATGAATATAAAAGATATACATAATAAAACTGAAGTATTAACTAATTACAGAAAACAACAGACACACCCGACTTAGTCAAGGCCTCAACGTAAAAAGTGAAAAAAGTGACGTCACATACGGAGCGGTGAAAAGGCACAAAAATGACGTCACATTAGATTCTGAAACAGCACACAAAAAATGACGTCACATTTGAATGACTAAAACTATTTCTCAAAATTAAGATAGAATTAGGATTGATTTAAGATTATATTTGAACTAAATACTAATATTACATTTAATAACCATGCACATTGCAATATTTATTAATAGCAAACTGAAGTAGCAATTAACTATATAATACCACTGCTGGTGGACGTTTCGTCCCCGAGGGCATCACCACCCCAGTAGTCAACACTTCGGTGTTGACATGAATATTAATAATGTGGTCATTTTTATAAATTTCCTGTTTACAAAACTTTGAATTTTTCGAAAAACTAAGGATTTTCTTATCCCAGGCATAGATTACCTTAGATGTATTTGGCACAACTTTTTGGAATTTTGGATCCTCAATGCTCTTCAACTTTGTACTTGTTTGGCTTTATAAATATTTTGATATGAGCGTCACTGATGAGTCTTATGTAGACGAAACGCGCGTCTGGCGTACTATAAATTATAATCCTGGTACCTTTGATAACTATTTACACCACTGGGTCGATGCCACTGCTGGTGGACGTTTCGTCCCCTAGGGCATCACCAGCCCAGTAGTCAACACTTCGGTGTTGACATGAATATTAATAATGTGGTCATTTTTATAAATTTCCTGTTTACAAAACTTTGAATTTTTCGAAAAACTAAGGATTTTCTTATCCCAGGCATAGATTACCTTAGATGTATTTGGCACAACTTTTTGGAATTTTGGATCCTCAATGCTCTTCAACTTTGTACTTGTTTGGCTTTATGAATATTTTGATATGAGCGTCACTGATGAGTCTTATGTAGACGAAACGCGCGTCTGGCGTACTATAAATTATAATCCTGGTACCTTTGATAACTATTATAAAGCTATGTCAACCGAGGGAAACACATCAACTATAAGAGGAAAAAAACGAAACAACAGAAACACTCTAGTGAAAAAAAATGACAATACAACATACATAGAAACGTATTAAGATACATCACTCTTCCATTCAAAACGGGTATTTCAGTATGAATAAGTTGACACCAAAAGGACATCTAGCTGCAATGCATTTTAATTGTGACAGTGATCATGATAAACACCATTCTATTTCATTGTCATCGTCTTTTTATTTACCTAACGGTGAATACCTAGCAAACTTGAGGACATGTCATGGATATATATGTAGTGGAATGTTACCAGTGCAATACAACAGGTTTGCTAAAACTGCAAAAAATAGGCATATCAACAAACAAAAACAGCAATACATATTTCAAAAATACAAGCATCATATTGAACAGCAATACAAAGAAACTATTGAGTCAGCAGTTTTAGAAGAAATTGGAATGTACAATGACTTTAAAAGAATTTACATATTGACAGATGCCCGACATAGCTTGCGTTAAAATGCAAAAGAAATGTTGTAGCCATAGCAGAAAACAATTCTTAAATGTGAACATGATACAAAATCTGATGATTCTGTATCTCAACGCCATGAAAAATTGTGTACCCAACGGATCTTTAATTACATAGAAAAGCAAGTAAATGTAGTTTTGCATGACCGAAATTTGAGTATAAACAAGATGTTAAAAGGCAAAGGAATCACTACAAATCAGAATGATCCATAGCATGCCATTTTTAAAAAGGTTAAACTAGCAATTAAAAGTGAATCTGCAGACCAACATGTTTAAAAGAAAAGTCCTGATCAGCACAACTAGAGGACAAGGTGGAATCAGTTGGCATACATTTTCATTTGGGCCGTTAGAAATTTTGAGGAAAATCCAAAGGAATTAAAGGATGTATTGCTAAATATTTTGGAACATTATAATAATAACCACTAGAAGTGTCATCCTGATTACAAACTACGAACCTAAACGGATATTTATTCCAATATCAATTGCTGAAAAACTTCTCCTATGTGTTATATGGAAATCTACAATTTAAACCCTCCTTGAAAATTGTATTTAGCCAAAGATACTTTTATGTTGAGTTCTTTACTATGAACATGTTCCAAGATGAAAAAAATGCTTTTAGTAATGACAATTGCAAAGCTGTCAGATGGCACTTTGTCATTGGAATGAAAATGTTGATCACGATTTCACCAAAACCGAAGAAATGACCCACGAAGTAACATTGGAAAAAAGAAGTATAAGCCTCAAACTTATAATAACGAACAAAGTATTTGGGATAGGCAAATAAATTTATTGTGTTAAAGAAAATTAGAGATGTATTAATATTCATACATGATATTTATTATGAAGTAAAAATTTTGATTCATTTATTCATAAATTCATAGAATGCAACTTTATATGTTTGTGCCTCATTGAAACATTTTTATTTCTTATTGGATACATTAGCATTGTGATTATATATCTTGTTTATATTCATTAATTCGATTTTCATGAGATAAAAATCTGTGTTTACCAGTTTCTTCATATTTTCTTTTTTCACAGCATGCAATCACGAACATGTGCTTCTATTAACATATTCTATAAGCACATTCACTGAAAATAATTTATTTCTTATCTTAGCACCGGCCATATTCAAATAAGCTTAACTGCTGTAAGGACGTAACATTTTCTATGTCATCCCCGGTCTTTAAACAAGTTTTTGTTGTTTAAACTTGAATACACTACTTGTATCCACGTGAGTTTAGATTGAACAAGTTTGTGTTGTTTAAATACTTGATTAAACTATTTTAACTACATGAGTTCACTTTAAATCTGTTTTTGGTGTTCATACTTTGTAGACATGACAGAATGATTTTTGCGACGCGATTGTTTGCCTAATTGTTATTCAATAGACATTAGAAAACGCATTCATTGGGTATTAGTTTCATACTATACTTTTACGGATAATTGACATTCAGATTGTATATTTCAACAAGATGTTATACATGCAATATCAATGGAATCATGGTACATACCACACTTTGCAGCCCTTTTATCAGAGTTATGGAACTCTGTTTTGTCATCATAATTGATTTTTATTACGTCATTGCAACAGTAAGTTCAACCTTTGCTAAATTCTAACAAAATCCTTTTTTACGAAAATGTGCAAATTTTATTTGATTAATATATAAGAAAACAAACAAATACATAATACTGTGTTTATTTATCTAGGAAACAGTCTGCAATCCCATAGTGGAAGTATGTTTTCTACGTACGACAGAGATAATGACATATATCCAACCAGCTGTGCAGTTCAGTTTAAAGGAGCATGGTGGTATCACAAATGTCACGCTTCAAATCTTAATGGAGCCTACTTGTCAGGGGAAACAAGGTCTTTTGCTGATGGAGTCATATGGCATGGATGGAAAGGACATCATTATTCTTTAAAATCATCAAAACTAATGATAAAGAAATTGTGAACGACAGCGTTACACAACACATTTTTTGGTAGAAACAGTCATAGCCTATTGTTATAATGTTCTCACGTTTAATTTTCTAAACTATCATACGGAAGACGTGAAAAGGACAATTTTCGTCTTCAGATGATTAAAAAGATATGATTACATATTTTTTTTAAATTTACAGATTGTGATAATTATTTATAAACTTTTGGTATGAATTAAGTAGCTGCTCTCAATGTTTATTGATCATACCTATTTTATTTGAAAATTATTGATACAGTATTATATTACTGCCTGTACATAAACATGATACATGCGTTCACGAAGTTAATATTTCTTTGATTCTCAGAGTTTTAAATCGTTTATCTACAGTTACACCATTAAAGGGAAATTCCGCGATTTTTTACTTATCATCTAATTGTGTTCATCTTAACGTAAAAAAACACATTTGCAAAGTTTTAAATTTATATTCCTTCTAATAACATTTTCACTGATATTGAACTAAAAATGTTTCCGTTCTATTTACCGTTATTATTTTGATAATCATTTCAATGCAACTTTTGTGTGAGCAGAATGTGTATATTATTTTGTAAATTAAGGTCACTGTATATTTCTCGGCTTGAAGTCAATTCGTTTACCTTGTAGCTATTTAGCAACATGTGTGAGTTCAAGCGTACACAGCCAGGTATGAATGTTGTTATTTGGAAAGGGTAAACAAAGGATCAAAAGAGTATGCCGTTTTTGATACATTAAGATTTAATACACGATGATAATAAAGATACAATAATTAAATTGTGTAAATTAATTGAAAATAAAATTCAGATTCGTAATTCCGAAAGTGTATAAAAATAAAAGGAAACATTTTTTTATTACTTTCTTAGCGGCAATTAACGTAAAGATTCAAATATGAAGTAAAAAATAGAACTTTTAATCTTTAATAAAAACTAAATGCAATATTACCCAATTTGATAAGGATATACCATTGCACATCTGTTTGATATACTTTACCGGAATTTCTTAACATGTATTCAAATCTGAATGTGTTTAAATGCTAAGAATCGTAAAACTATCGCAATTTTAAAGTTTTCAATTTAAAATAAAAATATACAACATACAACATGCATGATTTTTTTAGTTTCTTTTTAACATTTCATTCTTACATAACTAAATTCATTGGACAATCATTTACACGAACTGTTTGTGACAAAATACCAATTATCGTTTATCTCATCAATGGATTTACATACAATATAATAAATCTAGCTAATAAATTATTTTGTTTGAGGATTTTTGTACATTTTTTTAAAAATTCTATGATAATATTTGTGCAATGTTGAACATGATAGCCGTCATTAATCCAAATAAGTAATACAGTAGTTGTAGTAATACTTATATTTTAGTCATGCATAACTGATATTGACGAATTTAGAATAGTTCGTCCCTACATCGTTGTTCTTGAAACAATCATAATTAGCATACATGTAAGTTTCCTGACGTATGAGCGCCATCGAGGATGAGCTCCAGAGAAAGCAGACTAGTAGCGTTTCGTTAATTTGTTTGTTGGGAAAGGAGAAGACATGCAACCACTTGTACAGATAAACGACAGAATTACCATACAAGCATTTATAGTCAACACAATCAGAAAGAGTTTCAATCGTCGGACGGGGAATATGAAGGCTTCCAAGAATGAACAAGTAACATGTCTAACTCTGAACAGTTAGAAAACGGACTATCGACATCGACCGCTTGTTCTTGATATTTGAAAATGCATGCATATATGTATACGTTTATGATAGTGATGAGTTAACTTCTTGCGTCTGACGAAAACAACATTCCTGCATGGTTATATCTTGCCATATGTTTATATTGGTTTGGTAGGTGATTACTCAAAATCGTTATTTAAAAATCTTGTTTGTGAGATGTAGATTCATTTCAATACCAAAATTTTGTCTATATATTAAGTTTCACAAGTGTATAACACGGAGAAGCTCTGAAGGTACAATACTCCTATTTTGTTTGGGTGTGAACCATCGATGTTTACAGCAATATCAAAGAATAAGATGATGATGGTAGAAAGAACTATGGGCGTCATATGGCAAATATTACATGCATATCGGACCATGAGTTGTAAATCTGTATGAAAAGATTTCCAATACAACCATATTATTGAGAAGGAATATTTACATGCTATACTCTCGTACTAGTATTACAGGGTTCTCGTGTCGTTCACCTTAGACACACATCTTTTTAACGATGTTTAAAAAAAGACAGAACCAATTTAATGTCATATTTCCCTATTTCATAATATAACTATAAGTCTTTTATCTGGCAAGAATACCCCTATGTAGCGGACAAACAGTTTATTCTTTTTTCTGTTATTGAATAACAAGAAAGAAAATAAATCCCGAAATTAATTTGAAACTTTGATACTCAATAGTTTTCCAGCAAAATATTCACATCCCTTGGGGATGATTATTGTTCGTCCAGTGGCATATATAACATGCATGTCGGAACAGGAAATTTGACATAATGTACTTTCAGAAACATGTTCACATTATTATACATAATACCCAACAATTGTGGTGACGAATTCCTTCCTTTGTTCGAGAACAATATTATTGAAATAGAAATCTGTGATGTCCATAACTTCGATGAACCAAAGCAAGTTAAATATCGACCTGTATTAAATTCATATTGGTTCTTTTCTTCTTCTTCGTCCATCGACATCCCAGGATAACATACTGTTGTCATACGAGGATTAGTCTATTTACAAAACTTTTAACCCGAATTAAACAAAATGTATGTTTCTTTCTTATGTTCAATGTAAAAATGTATATAATTTGTAATTGCAACTATCTATAGTTCCATAACTTTCTATCCAGACGTATAAACAAATGGTCGACAAGTGCGTATATTTTTGTTAAATGAACATTTCTTGCATGTTTCAAACTGTCCTTCACTTTTAACCAACGAGTACTTACATTTCCTTAAACTTCCCCTTGGAAAACATGTGTAAACAGATTTTTATTTTATCGAATCTTTTTTTTTATAAATAATAGTCTTTACACCAGAAATATTTTTTTATAAACAAGCGTATGAGTAGTAATGACTAGTATATCACTATCGGACACGCAAGACAGAGATGCATATTATACACCTGATAGTTAAAAATGGAAAGTTTCAAGTTATCGGTCGTGTACACTGATCAATACCCTCATAAGTGAAACGATGCCTGAATTTGCAAGTCCGACAGGAAATCGCTTGAATACCTGAACGTGTAATCTCACAATACATTTGGGAGTAATACCTTTAGCCATGCTGGTGATCAGACAAGAAAAGGTTCGAATTTATTTAAATAAGTTTATTACATAAAAGAATTATGAACAAATTAGTTTTTCGAAACCAATTTTCACGGAACACTTATTTATGCTCATTTATGACTTTGAACTATGACTTTTTCACCAATTCCCATATAAACAGTTAAAAACGACAGACCTCGGTTACTTAAAAAAACACATTTTCCGTATCAAGTTAGCTAGTTGGATAACATAACCGTATTAGACACGCGATTACGACTACATTAGGCTACTGTGGTTTTGGTCCTTTGTGGTTCATAGACATATCGTGGTTAAAAACGGAGAGGATGGTCAAAATGGCGACAAGCAGAGAATTGATACTCTAAATTTATAATCAGAGGTGATTTCTTGTCTAGCAGAATAAAACTTTAATATTCATGAATTTGAGCATTTTTATACAGAATGGACATAATATCATTTTTTTATTTTTTTGCGGAGTTTCCCTTTAAGATGTCTACTTTCCGCTAGTGTTTTCTCTTTATTTGTCTTTTTAATAAAAAATGATAAAATCCATGCATTTTTTTGTATTATCCCATTACTGGAATAAATACATATGTAGAAAAGTACAGACCTGTTGGTGACCTTCTGCTGTTGTCTGCTCTATGGTCGGGTTGTTGTCTCTTTGGCACATTTCTCATTTCCATTCTCAATTTTATTCAAAAAGTGCCATTCAGGAACTGTTGTCATAGGGACAAGTAAAAACTCGAACATAATGTTAAAAATGTAGTTTGTTTTTTTATTCGGGCTAGAACATTCTGAACTAAATCCTACCGTTCTCAAACTATGACACAAATACAAGTGAAACAAATCCTTATTCTTTATCTTCCACACTTATATTTTTTTCCAGTTCGACAAAGTAAGTATAAGTTACCCTCTCATGAAATTATTTTTATATCGTCGGCTTCAGACTTTGATCGATCGATTGACCCAGAAAATAATAGGATTCTTCCCTCATGATAACTTTCAAGTGTACGAATTTCGTTGCAAATTCATTTAAAAAAAGAGGGACGAAAGATACCAAAGGGACAGTTAAACTCATAAATCTAAAACAAACTTACAACGCCATGGCTAAAAATGAAAAAGACAAACAGACAAACAATAGTACACATGACACAACATAGAAAACTAAAGAATAAACAACACGAACCTCACCAAAAACTAGGGGTGATCTCATGGGCTCCGGAAGGGTAAGCAGATCCTGCTCCACATGTGACACCCGTCGTGTTGCTTATGTGATAACAAATCCGGTAAATAGTCTTAATTCGGTAGGTCACATTCATGTAAGGGAAGGGGATTGTAGCTACGACTTAAGGAACATATCCGATATCATTTGTGAAACGGTTATTCTATAACGGTCAACCAACTCGTGATGGCGTCCGTGTTAGCAGCAACCCTCTATCAAGAACATTATGATACGAAATGCAAGCACGGGAATATCGTATCAATTGGGAGATATATACTCCGTATGCAGTTGCTGCTGGAATGTTGCTATATAGAAATGGAAAGTTCACCATTTGAAAGCTGAAATCATCTCTTTTGTCGTAAAGTTTTGTTTTCAACCGACCCTCATTGTCAATTTCTAGATGTAAGTCAAGATATGAGGCCGACATAACTGTATCTGTAGTATCCTTTATCTCTAGTTCGATTGAATAGATGCGTTCCACATAGTCACCAAATTTTGAATTATTTAGTGAAAGAACATCATCTATATAGCGGAAAGTAGAGTTAAAGGATATTGCTAACTTCTTATTTTTCCTCCTAAGAAGTTCCTGCATGAAGTTAACCTCATAATAATACAGAAACAAGTCGGCAAGTAGAGGGGCACAGTTTGTTCCCATTGGAATGCCGACAGTTTGTTGAAAAACACGTCCTCCGAACGTAACAAATATTTGTCAATCAGGAAATCAAGCATCTTGGTAATATCAGTTTCAGAGAATTTTTTTTTTAAATCAGAGTTATTCTTTACTAATTCCGCGAAACATTTTTACAAATTTAAATAGTCTTGTTACAGTGGAACCAACTTTGACCCCTGTACCTAATGTTTCATTGGATTCCTTTCCTACAATATATCTTCCACTACAAATGAGCAAAGCGATGATTATTAACAAAGAAAGGAGCATTGGAATCAAAGAAAAACAGAACGATATCTTTAATTCCAATCAACATTAAAAATAATAGCTTTCATCATTTCTGAGCGGATCAAATTAATGGGTTGTTCTTAGTTTTATCCTGTTTTGTGTACAATAGAACGAATTCTATATAACCGATTCCGTTAAACACGACTCTATTTTCTTTATTGAATTAAAATTAGAATGTTTGAAATCATGGTAAAACGGTTCAGTCGAAAAAGAACAACTAAAACTGTATTATGTCATCCTCTACATCTAACATGTCTAAATCTTTACTTAATTAATAAATACTAAGTTGTTCAATTTGCAATTAAGAAAGAAATGCAGTATTTTATCCTGTCAGAAGATGAACTGCTGATAGATACTGAAAAGCGTAATAATGCAACATTTGTACGCACAACACAGGTTAAAAGTATTTCAAAACTCACACGACATTCTTTTTAAAAGAGGAGTGAATGATACTAGTAGGACAATCGCAATCATAGTTCGAAAATAAACCGACAAAGCCAGGGCTAAAAAAGAATATGAAAAACACACACATATTCATGATAATAGTACACAGGAAACAACATAGAAAACTAAAAACTATGCAAAACACCCCCAACCAAAAACTTGGGGTGATATCAAGCCCTCCGGAAGGGTAAGCAGATCCTGCGTTACATGTGGAACATGTCGTGTTGCTCATGTTATTACAAATCCGATAAATAGTCTTATTCGGTTGGTCACATTCGGGATAATGGAAGGGGATTGTAGTTACGACATGAGTTTTTATGGATTCTTTTTAATTTCAACAGGCTATTGTTTTGGAATTTAATGCGATTGTCGTACAAGTGAGAGGTTTGGTGCTATAAAACAAGGTTTAATCCACCATTTTCTACATTTGAAAATTCCTGTACCAAGTCAGGAATTTGTCAGTTGTTTTTTTTTTTTCATTTCATTTTTCCATTTGATTAGGGACTTTTCGTTTTGAGTTTTCCTTAAAGTTCAGTATTTTTTTTATTTTACTTTCTTCAAAACACATACCCGCGTTAACTACAGTTTTTGGAAATGACTAACTCCATCAAAAATTTCTTTGGACACCTTTCAACCTTTGTTTTGTACAGAAAGCTATTTCTAGTATAGTTTTCGATGATTTCATCTGTGCTCAAATAAACAAATTAATGTTAATGCCAGATATTTCTAAAAACTATTCTCTTCAAGCATTAAAAAATGGAATGTTATAACGGTTTCGGTAATAAGAGTTTTAGAAAATGTAAATTTGTTTTTGTCATATATAGCTGGCAAGATTATCCCGTTACTCTTTTTGATTCTGTTTCCGACAGTATTAATGATTCAGCATCATGTTTATAACAAGCTAGTTGGGTGGTTTCTTTAAACTTTGATTTCTGTCATAGGTATGCTTTTCCCCCCAGCTTCCCCGAATGTCGTCGAAAATTATCCCTCTTAGGTCTTTTGAATCCCCTGATTTTTAACTTTAAAATATCTTAAAGTTATGATTCTTTACGTTTCTTAACAATTAAATTGACCAAATAATGTTATTTATATTAAATAAAAATTGGTCTTAAGGTACCTTATTAACAGACAGCTTAGTTGCTACCTACCAAACTTAAGTGCATGTCTGCATATCTAAAAGCTACTTCTCTTATAAAAATCAAGTTTTGAACAACATCCAACCTTTTGGTCATTTTAATTTCGTTATGATTTCGTTATATTTATAACTTAACTCTTCATTTACATGAATAATTATTCTCATTAAATAAACTTACTCTGTGTCTACAATTGTGTGCTGTATCGTCGGGACCTACTGCGGTATGAAGCATGGATAGCAAAAGAAAACACACACTGTATAAATGTCGTGTGTCTGAAGCGCTTTCCTCCATTTACATTCATAAGGAACGCTCATATCAAAACATTTGAAATACAGTGAATTGTCAATACGCAGGAACGTTTGTCTGAGAAATTTTTAAATGTTTTTCATGCAGTGTTTATTAATTTATCAATAGTTGGTACTTAAGGATGTACTTAGGTGAGGTTAGGAGAAAATTAATAAATCGAGAAATCAAAATTGATACTATAAGCAGGTAGATCATTATTTAAGGATAAAAATATGCTAAAAATATTAATAGGTCATGGCTCTCCTTTTCGAGATATTTGAGTTTTAAAATATGGCGGGAAAAGGTTGACTCGGACTTTTACCTAATGTTTGCATTGGTATTATTTGGGTCCCAAAACAAAAGAAAGAAAATTAAGAATCGTTTAAAATTTTGGTAAATGACTTTTCTTGAGCTATTTAGTCCTATATGAAAAAATAAATGGGTGTTATGGGGCAAAATATTTTACCTTGTTTCGTATGGAAAATCACCAAGGAGTCCAAAAATTTGACACAAATTCTAAAACCTCACCTAAGTACCTCCTTAAGAAGTAACTCTAATTTATTCGACTACACTTATATTCAATACATATTTTCTTATTGTTTTATCTATATATCAGTTTAGGAGGCAATTATCTCGTTTACGAAAAAATGTGCAAGTCTGTATTCTAAAAAACTGTCTAAAATACCGACCTTTTTCGACGTAATAATAATATTTACTTATTTTCCTATTGCAAAACAAGAAGGGTGTAAACAAATTAGTATCTCTGATCTCTTCTGAATTTCCTTAATTTAATCTCAAACGTTCAAAACTGAAAGTTCAATGTTCATGGTCAAATTTATCACTGGTATAAAAATGTTTGGTAATTGAATTATTAAGTATGTAATACTTATTTATCGTTGTTATGGTCATGATTACCCCTACTTTAATTAACGTTTCTAATTTTATTGGTATTCTGAGACAAAATCATCAATGTTAACAAGCTGATAATTCTGTGCCCCATACACGCTTTTCGTCTACGAATGATCAATGACGCTCGAATAATAATTTTTAGTATTCTGTAATTTTATTTGAAATAAATGGAATTCTTGAACATGTATGAGATTTGTCCTTAACAATATTCTGGCCTGTTCGATATTTTAGCTTGATAAAATAATTGACAAGGTTTACTTGTTTGTTATGACAAAGTTTAAGAAATGAATGTTATGGTATAAGTTAGTTATAATAATCGTTATTTTTAACAAGCGTTTCCATGCATCCATGCAACTTGTACTTGATAAATTGCATGCATATATTGGTGATTTTGAATCTGTTCAAAGTTTTGATTTTTCTACCCTATATACCACTTTGCCTCATATTCTTATTAAGAAAAAATTCACATCCCTAATTAACTGGGCATTTAAAAAGTCGGAATGCGAGTACATATGTTCAAACTCTTTTAGATCATTTTTTAGTAGCAATAAACAAAAGAACTATGTCAATTGGACATGCTTTGATACTATTTATGCACTTGAATTTTTACTTGATAACATTTTTGTTCGCTTTGGAGATTCCGTATATCGTCAAGTTATTGGAATTCCAATGGGGACTAACTGTGCACCACTTATTGCGGACCTGTTTTTGTATTGTTATGAGTTACAATTTATGACTAAAATTAGCAAAGACCCATCAAAACAACATTTGATACAAAAATTTAACAATACTTTTAGATATTTGGATGATATATTGGCTCTAAATAATGACGACTTCAGTATGTATACTAAAGAAATTTATCCTGTAGAACTTACTTTAAATAAAGCTAATGATAACAATGACCACTGCCCTTTCCTCGATCTTGATATCTATATCATAAACGGGAAGCTTAATACAAAAATTTATGATAAAAGAGATGATTTTTCATTTCCTATTGTTAATTATCCATTTTTAGATGGTGACGTTCCCTTGTCACCATCTTATGGTGTTTATATATCTCAACTTGTACGATTCGCTCGTGTATGTAACAATGTATTAGATTTTAGCGAGAGAAATTTATGTATTACTGAAAAATTATTACACCAGGGTTTTCGATATCACAAACTGGTCAAAACATTTACTAAATTTTATCACCGGTATAAGGAAATAATTCGTAAATATAACTCAACATGCAGACATCTTATACGTTCAGGTATTTCACATCCAAAATTTTATGGAAATATTCTTTATAAAGCACAAAAATGTCAGTATTCTCCTCAGAAACTAACAAAACCTTTAAATAGACTTATTAAAAGGGGATATAGTTACGATACTGTTGTCAGGTCATTAAAGATTGCATATTTTGGCTTTAACATTGATTCACTGATAGGGTCTTTGCATCGGAACTAAACACATTTACTTCTAAAAAAACAGTTGTTGGCATGACACGGGTTATGTTCTTCTCATATATTTTATGATAGTATGATACTAAACCCCTAACGGGAGGGATTGTACCTGATATTCATATGATGAAGACATAATCTTTCAATCAGTTTAATTGAGGTCTGGAGCTGGCATGTCAGTTAACTGCTAGTAGTCTGTTGTTATTTATGTATTATTGTCATTTTATTTATTTTCTTTTGTTACATCTTTTGACATCAGACTTGGACTTCTCTTGAACTGAATTTTAATGTGCGTATTGTTATTCTTTTACTTTTCTACATTGGCTAGAGGTATAGGGGGAGGGTTGAGATCTCATAAACATGTTTAACCCCGCCGCAATTTTGCGCCTGTCCCAAGTCAGGAGCCTCTGGCCTTTGTTAGTCTTGTATGATTTTAAATTTTAGTTTCTTGTGTATAATTCGGAGTTTAGTATGACGTCCATTATCACTGTACTATTATGCATATTTTAGGGGCCAGCTGAAGGACACCTACGGGTGCGGGAATTCTCGCTACATTGAAGACCCATTGGTTGCCTTCGGCTGTTGTTTGCTCTATGGTCGGGTGGTTGTCGCTTTGACATATTCACCATTTCCTTTCTCAATTTTATTTTAACTCACTGAATATCTATAATGCACATTATGAGTTATTAAAGATTAAAATCGAAAGCCCTTAATATATTTACAAGTCATTTCTTTAAATGTAAGTAATATTGGTCCGCAGAGATAAGACTTCTTATCATGCATACAGCCATCAAAAGACTATCTGGTTGTATATAATATATGATATGATAATGAAATATTAACATGTCTATTGATGTTATTTACATATTTGCATTAACTGAAATAATTTCATGACCGCAGTAGTTATCAAATTACTACTACCTCAAAAAAACTTTAAACAAGATTTGTTAATAAAACAAAATTACAATATGGAAATTACGAAAGCTATATTCTCATTCTCAGTTGTTTTGTTGCGACAAAGACGATGTTGAATGCCAGCATCCAAATGACAGCACCACCGTCCGTGGACAGTTACAACATGGCAAAAGTAGCCAAAAAAACGTCCTACGTAGAATTAGAAATATCAGCTTGTTGCAATGTGTCAAAGAATGTTTCTTGACATCAAAATGTATTGCTATTAATTATCGAAAGAACTGGAAAGTATGTGACGCAGTTGGACACATAATTGATAATGATCAAGCATTGGTATATGAAGATGGTTGCATTTTCAGTGAAATTTCAACCTGGTTCAAGGTAAGATTGCATACAAATAAATAGCAAATTTATAACAAGACTTTTGCTGTATTCTGAATAAGTTATCTGTGAAATAAAGACACACTGTACGAGAAGAACAGTATACAAGCTATATTTGTTTGTCCTTTTATTTATAGAATAAACGTGAACGAACTAAAAAGGAATTGACGCAAACAGTACTTTCGATTATTGACTCAAGATTTAACCATGTCATCTCACACTTTAACATCGACCAAAGTACTTCGTGCCGGAATAGCATATAATTTTTGTAGAACCGTAGAAATGTTTGCAATATTTGAATTATTTCTAAAAGATGTAATGAACAAAACATTAAATAAATGGGGAAAAATATGTGTATAAAACATGATTGACATGACTATCTAAAATGTTCGAGAAACAATAATTGAATAAAATGACAGTCAAACAATGAACTTTAATGAAGTTCCAATTATTTCAAAAATCTTTGAATGACTTTGATGCTTTGTTGGTAATTGCTGGAGATATTTCAATCAACATCTAACGGAGAAATGTTCCTCGTCCACATGTAAAATAAATTTCGAGAAGGAATCCTTTATTTATTAAAAGTTTTGGCAAACAAAAGCATTGTGAGCTCTATGTACTATTTTTCATCAGGTTTTTTATGTTAATTTCACATTTTTTTAAATATAGTGTACCATAGAAGCAAGGAATATGCGAAAAGAAGTTTAATTTCTGTCAAGTTATTCAAACCAAAGATTCATACATTTTTGAATGAAATATATTTTCATACTTTTCATATTCTTAAGAATCAAGTTTGAGGACAATAACATTTCTTCCTTAATTCATATTAACATAAAGTCCGCCTTCTTGTCAATATGATGAGTTGTTTTTATTGGAAATAAAATAACTCATTAAATGCAACACAGTTCGTGTTTTATGAATTTTATTTCAATAACTTTAGTAGTTACGATTGTATGTAATAACAATTTAATCATTATATGTACATAAAAAGACAATGAATATTAAACACACAGCACAACATGTGACCTTAAGTTCCCGCTGTCTTCAGTTCCATAATATAAAAGAAAAGTTTAATTTTATATGACATATTTTGTTAATTTCAATTTGGCCTTGGCATAACTAGTGAAAACACAAAAAGGTATGTATTAAAGGGGTACTAGCTGTCAAATTCATGTTCATCAATTTTAATCAAATTCTTATATTTGGTTGATGACAATGTAAAACATTTATCCAAACTATTAAAAGTCTAAAATAAACAATTAACATGGCACGGGCATGAAAAAACGTATCTTCGTTTCATGTGTATTTTAGTCTAGACATCATCTTGTTAACTATCGAGTTGACCTCTAAAGTCATCTAATGACCATATAAGCGATGGAAACATACATATAGATATAAATATATTAAGCGAACTCGTGCTGTCAGATTTTTCTAGGTCTATTTAATTTCATATTATAGAAGAAGAATAATTTTTTATCATCGTTTTTACCTGTAAAAGAGTGAATTTTTGTGGATCGAATCAGTCAATCAATGATTTACCTTTGTTTCACTTTGAATGTTGACATTCTTTTCCTTTAAAAAACTTTACACATACAATTCACGTGTTGTCCATCTTAAGGGGTTAAGTTGAAGTTCACATGAATACGGATTCAATGAGGTCCAATTATTCACTTGCAAGTGAATAAATTATAATCAATGTTTTTTAGCTTATTTTGCCAAAATTGAACCATACTGTCTGCTAAAAGCTAAGTATTATTTCACTCTTTGCAATTCATTAATGATTGAACCAAAAAAATAATAAATTAGATTTTTATATATCTCGTAGCTAGTGCCCCTTTAATTCACTTTTCTCAATTTGTTTAGTTTTAAGTAGTAGTTTTATTCTTTGATATTTGGATCTTTCAGTCTTTTGCGGGAGTTTGCGCAGACCACAACTGTGCCACAGGAAACAAAGGATTCACTTGTATTCCTGCTTGTAAGTCTAGATAAATGTCTTAATCAAAGATAATTGAATTGAATATTTGAATGATTATTTAAGTAGTCGAAACGAATGTCTAATGTACCACATCATCCGGTTTCTCTGAAGAGTAATTTTTATTATTGATATAATCAATACTGCAACATGAACTACCAACAAATCATGATATCACTACTTTTTTAACGGGACCTTTTAACTGTATTTAATTTCAACAAAACACAAAAAATTATACCATAGCCATTCAAAATTTACTGCGCAAGACAATGTTTTAAATAAACATAATTTCGTGTTTTTTTGTCAGTAATTTTTCGATTTACGAGTTTGCTTATTACTTTGTTTTGGTCTTTTGTCTCTCTTTTATAAACTTACAAACCGGTATGATAGGGTAGAAAACAGACACATGAAAGACTATTGTGATAAATAGTACATTTTACAATTACTTGGAGTACAATAACATTAACACATCTAATTTTAATGGAATTTGAACCGATAGATGCCTTAAAGGTCAGCCAATATGAAATATCCAAATATTTATCAAACAATTTATTACACAATGTAAATCCTTGTTTATGGAATATTCAAATTGTACAGACTTTTATTCTAACCAGATTCTAGTAGCATAATACCAAAGTCTAAGATATTTAAATGTATGTATATTTATTCAGTGCAAATATAGGGTCGGGTGACAATTGTGAGAAAATATTTAAACTTATCTTTCTCATTAGCTAAAAATAAGGAATTGTCTTTAACTATCACAGATTATCATGCAGGATTAGCCTTCATTTTATTTTGTAAATCACAAAATCATGAAAAAGATAAGAATGCTTTATTTCCATCTAGGCAAACCGTTCTCGTATTCAAATATGTATAAAAAGATTAACGATCAGTAAAAATTACAACATATTGCGTTAACTGTAACCTTTAACATACTCCTGTTAGTGCCCTTTATGCTATCAACTGATACAAGTGATAATTAATGTACAACCCATCCTACTTTTTGGCAGACTGTGAAGGACCCCTGCCAGAAATACAAAATGCTGTTTGCACAGAGACATTTGGGTTATATAGAAATCTCGGCACTGGAATAAGTTTTAAATGTAAAGATGGACTTGATATGATAGGACGCCCATTCGCTGTTTGTACGGAATATAGAGAATGAAAAATTCTAATTTGTTGCATAAAACCCGGTAGATTTATCTTATTTTTAGTTTATTGATTATAACAGGCATCTCCGTATGAATTAAAAGCAATAACAATATACATAAACGAATAACAAAATACTGAAAAAATATAGTAATTAGTAAATTTGTATTTAATTCAAAATACAAATCAAACCCCAAAAAGGCCCAAAAAAAATCCAACCGTAAAAAGATTTACAAAAATTAAGTTTTCTTAGTCAAATTCTTCTGCCGATCGAATGTCTCCTTTTGAGACTTGGTAATGACGTTTGACTTTGATAACAATCCGTTTCAAAGACACTAAAAGAGCCAATACCAGGGAAAAGACAGTCAAAGAAAACAGTCAATCAATGTAGTTTAAAAGAGAAGTAGAGAGGTATTATAATTGTGCTCAACCTTTTTATACATATACAAATAGTCATGAATAACTGAAGATATCACATGAACGTCCAACGGAGAATGACAGAGTGAGTGGAAAGGGTAAAAATCTCCTGATATACATGGAGCACATTTCATACGAATCAACATTCATTCAAAATATCACAATGAATAAGTTTCAAAGGTGATGTTGGTATCGTCTGCCACATTTTTACATATACCCCTCTATTTCTTTTGCAGTTGATATTAACAGATATCAAAAATTATGATTCGCTAATTTTTTTTTCATTAAAACTGTTAAAAATGATTTTCTTCTCAGAAGACTTGTATTCACCACGTGACTGTACTGGTATACCACCCCTTTGTGGATCAGGTGTCTACAAAATTCATCCGACACCGTCTATTGAGTTCGATGTCTATTGTGAAATGGATACAGAAGATGGTGGCTGGACAGTAAGTTCCTTATTAACTGACGAATGCGCAGTAGGAGTCAGGATTAGAGATTAGATGGTGTATATGATGGTGTGCACAGTGCCGGTCATTCATTGAGTCCATGACTAGCCAACATGATGCGTTTTGTCCAACAAATCTCCTTATAATTGATCCTGTCTTTGCTTATAAAAAATAAATATATAATAAAAAATACTATTTTTAGAGGACCGAAGAAAAACAATGTAACTGCAGGTAACCGTTCGGGTCTAACAGTGAACAACATACCAGCATACAACTTAAAATAACACATAGCAACCTTTCTATGTTAAATTCTATTTTCAAGCATTAATGTTTAATTTTACATATAGTAACTTGGATTGAGAGTTGTCGTATTGGCTCTCATATCACCTCTTCGTATATCTAATAAAGGCATAAGCATACCTTTAATTGCATATTAGAGAGTACTGGCTCCTTGAGTTTTTATATTACAAATAACAAGTACTTTTGACTTAAGCACCAGGGCAAATTTGTCCTCCTGTTACCATGTCATATAAAAAAAAAATACTCAAAGGTCACTTTCAACAAGGGACCTACAGTTATCCCAAATACTCATGACTTCATTTGATATTTCACCTATTGTCAACGATACGGCTTGGTGTAGATACTAATTAGTTTGGAATAAAATTTTATATGACAAATGAATCATACGCTCAATTTGAAATTAAGTGTAGGAGTTCATTAAAATTGTATAGTATACATATCTTTAAAGTCTGTTTCTCATTTCCAGGTTATACAAAGGAGATTAGACGGTAGTACTAACTTTTACAGAGGATGGACAGCTTATGAAGAAGGATTTGGGAATCTTACACATAATTTCTGGCTAGGTACATTCTAATTAAATTTTTCAATAACTTCGAAAAAAAACAACAACAATAGCATGTCAAAAAACGAAAAAAAGACATAAGACACAACAAATGTTGATTAAAAACTACACAAGTAACTAAGAATGTAGCAGCAACAACCTTACCTAAATTAAGGGGTAATAATGAATCAATAAAAAATAACATTTCTGGACCAAGGGATATATGTTGTTATAACAATCCTATAATGTTTGATTCATATTTTAATGTGCCTCGATATCCTGTATATGATCATTTATCATTTGAAAAAAAAAATTGAATTGCGGTCAGTACACCTTATTTGTATTTACTAAGTATGTATATTCCATAGTGGAATGCTGCATCCCCGCAATTATGTCTATTGGTGTATGATATGAATTTTTAACTCCAATGTTATACGAAAAGTGTTGTTTTATTCGCAAGAGGCATAACAAACAAAGCTTTTTTTTTTACATGTATTAAATGTACAAGTACGAATTCCTTAAACATTTTGGATAGCAGGATTTAATGTTTGTTCTCCATACGTGCGTTTCGTCTACAAAGGATTCATTCGTGACGGTCAATTGATCTGAGCGTCACTGATGAGTCTTATGTAGACAAAACGCGCGTCTGGCGTATTAAATTATATAATCCTGGTACCTTTGATAACCATTTATTCAGTTTATATGTGAGACAATATCTAAAAATCTCTAAATTTTAGCAATAAGAAAAACTAGAATTGCACAATGTTATCAAAAGTAAACAGTAACATGACAGAACGTAACAGAAAGGAATTGCAGAGTACTTTTTGTCCTTTAATTTGAATTGTGTGGAAGATTACTTACATCTACATATCAATTTAATAAGATACTATAAAACATTCATACTATTCAGGAAATGAAGCCTGTTTATTTAATTTGGATATTATTTGAATGATTTAGTTGTCAGAAAACAACACTGGACAACTTTTTAGCTCACCTGGCCCGAAGGGCCAAGTGAGCTTTTCCCATCACTTTGCGTCCGGCGTCCGTCGTCCTGCGTCCGTCGTCGTTAACTTTTACAAAAATCTTCTCCTCTGAAACTACTGGGCCAAATCAAACCAAACTTGGCCACAATCATCATTGGGGTATCTAGTTTAAAAAATGTGTGGCGTGACCCGGTCAACCAACCAAGATGGCCGCCACCGCTAAAAATAGAACATAGGGGTAAAATGCAGTTTTTGGCTTATAACTCAAAAACCAAAGCATTTAGAGCAAATCTGACATGGGGTAAAAATGTTTATCAGGTCAAGATCTATCTGCCCTGAAATTTTCAGATGAATCGGTCAATCGGTTGTTGGGTTGCTGCCCCTGAATTGGTAATTTTGAAGAAATTTTGCTGTTTTTGGTTATTATCTTGAATATTATTATAGTTAGAGATAAACTGTAAACAGCAATAATGTTCAGCAAAGTAAGATCTACAAATAAGTCAACATGACCAAAATGGTCAGTTGACCCGTTTAGGAGTTATTGCCCTTTATAGTCAATTTTTAACCATTTTTCGTTAATTAAAGTAATCTTTTACAAAAATCTTCTCCTCTGAAACTACTTGGCCAAATTAATCCAAACTTGGCCACAATCATCTTTTGGGTATCTAGTTTAAAAAATGTGTGGCGTGACCTGGTCAACCAACCAAGATGGCCGCCACGGCTAAAAATAGAACAAAGGGGTAAAATGCAGTTTTTGGCTTATAACTCAAAAACCAAAGCATTTTGAGGAAATCTGACATGGGATAAAAATGTTTATCAGGTCAAGATCTATCTGCCCTAAAATTTTCAGATGAATCGGTCAATCGGTTGTTGGGTTGCTGCCCCTGAATTGGTAATTTTGAGGAAATTTTGCTGTTTTTGGTTATTATCTTGAATATTATTATAGATAGAGATAAACTGTAAACAGCAATAATGTTCAGCAAAGTAAGATCTACAAATAAGTCAACATGACCAAAATGGTCAGTTGACCCGTTTAGGAGTTATTGCCCTTTATAGTCAATTTTTAACCATTTTTCGTAAATTAAAGTAATCTTTTACAAAAATCTTCTCCTCTGAAACTACTTGGCCAAATTAATCCAAACTTGGCCACAATCATCTTTGGGGTATCTAGTTTAAAAAATGTGTGGCGTGACCTGGTCAACCAACCAAGATGGCCGCCACCGCTAAAAATAGAACATAGGGGTAAAATGCAGTTTTTGGCTTATAACTCAAAAACCAAAGCATTTAGAGCAAATCTGACATGGGGTAAAAATGTTTATCAGGTCAAGATCTATCTGCCCTGAAATTTTCAGATGAATCGGTCAATCGGTTGTTGGGTTGCTGCCCCTGAATTGGTAATTTTGAAGAAATTTTGCTGTTTTTGGTTATTATCTTGAATATTATTATAGTTAGAGATAAACTGTAAACAGCAATAATGTTCAGCAAAGTAAGATCTACAAATAAGTCAACATGACCAAAATGGTCAGTTGACCCGTTTAGGAGTTATTGCCCTTTATAGTCAATTTTTAACCATTTTTCGTTAATTAAAGTAATCTTTTACAAAAATCTTCTCCTCTGAAACTACTTGGCCAAATTAATCCAAACTTGGCCACAATCATCTTTTGGGTATCTAGTTTAAAAAATGTGTGGCGTGACCTGGTCAACCAACCAAGATGGCCGCCACGGCTAAAAATAGAACAAAGGGGTAAAATGCAGTTTTTGGCTTATAACTCAAAAACCAAAGCATTTTGAGGAAATCTGACAGGGGATAAAAATGTTTATCAGGTCAAGATCTATCTGCCCTAAAATTTTCAGATGAATCGGTCAATCGGTTGTTGGGTTGCTGCCCCTGAATTGGTAATTTTGAGGAAATTTTGCTGTTTTTGGTTATTATCTTGAATATTATTATAGATAGAGATAAACTGTAAACAGCAATAATGTTCAGCAAAGTAAGATCTACAAATAAGTCAACATGACCAAAATGGTCAGTTGACCCGTTTAGGAGTTATTGCCCTTTATAGTCAATTTTTAACCATTTTTCGTAAATTAAAGTAATCTTTTACAAAAATCTTCTCCTCTGAAACTACTTGGCCAAATTAATCCAAACTTGGCCACAATCATCTTTGGGGTATCTAGTTTAAAAAATGTGTGGCGTGACCTCGTCAACCAACCAAGATGGCCGCCACCGCTAAAAATAGAACAAAGGGGTAAAATGCAGTTTTTGGCTTATAACTCAAAAACCAAAGCATTTTGAGGAAATCTGACATGGGATAAAAATGTTTATCAGGTCAAGATCTATCTGCCCTAAAATTTTCAGATGAATCGGTCAATCGGTTGTTGGGTTGCTGCCCCTGAATTGGTAATTTTGAGGAAATTTTGCTGTTTTTGGTTATTATCTTGAATATTATTATAGATAGAGATAAATTGTAAACAGCAATAATGTTCAGCAAAGTAAGATCTACAAATAAGTCAACATGACCAAAATGGTCAGTTGACCCCTTTAGGAGTTATTGCCCTTTATAGTCAATCTTTAACCATTTTTCATAAATCTAAGTAATCTTTTACAAAATCTCCACTGAAACTACTAGGCCACAATCATCTTTGAGGTATCTAGTTTGAAAAATGTGTCCGATGACCTGGCCATTCAACCAAGATGGCCGCCACGGCTAAAAATAGAACATAGGGGTAAAATGCAGTTTTTTGCTTATAACTATGAAACCAAAGCATCTAGAGCAAATCTGACAAGAAGTTAAATTGTTAATCAAGTCAATATCTATCTGCCCTGAATTTTTCAGATGAATTGGACAACTGGTTGTTGGGTTGCTGCCCTCCAATTGGTAATTTTTAAAGAAATTTTGCCGTTTTTGGTTATCTTGAATACTATTATAGATAGCGATAAACTGTAAACAGCAATAATGTTCAGCAAAGTAAGATCTACAAATAAGTCAACATGACCTAAATGGTCAATTGACCCCTTAAGGAGTTATTGCCCTTTATAGTCAATTTTTAACAATTTTCATTAATTTGGTAAATTTATGTAAATTTTTACCAAATATAGTTCTCTGTTACTAATGGGCAAAGTTCATGATAGATATAATTGTAAGAAGCAAAATCGTTCAGTAGAGTAAGAACTTCAAACACATCACCATCACCAAAATACAATTTTGTCATGAATCCATTTGTGTCCTTTGTTTAATATGCACATAGACCAAGGTGAGCGACACAGGCTCTAAATTTAGAGCCTCTAGTTTTTTTTGGGGGGGGGGGGGGAGTGGGGATTGAACATTCAAACTATAAAACTTTTTTGGAAGAAATGTAAGAAGGAGTGTTTAATTGGCAATAGTTGGTGCAATATATACTCTTTTTAATATTGATTCTTAAAATTATCAAAAAAGATGGTTGAAAAGAAAAATGATTGCCGGTGTAAGATGGAACCAGGAAATTAGACTTTTTCAGATATTGTCTCATGTAACAGATTTTTTTTTTAATAAAAAGATATGTTCAAATAGTCGAGTGTTCAAACATTACACCGAACCATACGTATTTTGTGATTGAAAGGGTCGGATTTTTAAATCAGGGGAGACCTTTAATCTAATATTCAATTGAAACAGATTGGTTTAACTTAAATTCTTACATTACATTCTAACTCCTTTGTTATAACAAGGGGGAAATGGAGATGTCCTCCCTCAGAGAGAAACCATAAGTTGCTCTCTTATTACAGGATCAATTACGGCTATCGGGCAGATAGTTAATTAATCAAGTAATTTATAATTAATTTTACAGGAAATGCAAAAATTCATAAGATAGTCACAACTGGTAATTATCAACTACGAGTAGATTTAGAGGACTTTGAAGGAAATACTGCTTGGACTAAATACACTAAATTCAACATAGGAGACGCAACAACAAACTATAAATTGAAAGTAAGCGGTTACTTTGAAAATAGTACTGCTGGTGAGTTTTACCTTAGTCTGAGACTACTATAACACATATAGTAGTCTCAGCCTTAGTGCTGTTAATATTTTCTATCCTGAAAATCTTTTAAAAATATCTTAAACTAATTTGAAGATTTATGTAAAATATTATTAAAGTAAAAGAAAAATATGTTGTTAGTTTGTGTTTATTTTTATGTTACTTTTTATTTTTAAGTCTTGTTTCTACCAAACGTGACAGTTAATGTCCATTCGTTTGGTGTGTTTTGTAATTTGATTTTGCCGTTTGATTAGAGACTTTACGATTGAGTTTTCCTCGGAGTTCAGTAATTTTGTGATTTTACTTTTTTTTGTATGTCTCTGATGTTTGTTTTTATCACTTTGGCTACTAAATAACAATTATTGTCTCTTTTAGCAATCATGTCTGTACAAAATTAGAATTATGGTCACCATTTGGAGGCGGTCATGCAGGTGTTTTTTTACAATATTTGTATAACTGCATATTGAAGGATTGAAAATATGTCCTTGAGTTTATTGATATATTGGTATATATATAACTATATATTTATCTAAATATCAACACAATAATGTAAAATCCGCACATTTGCAGAAGCAAACAGTAAAATCACAAAAATACTGAACTCAGTGGAAAATCAAATCGGAAAGTCCCTAATCACATGGCAATTTCAAATGACAAAACACATAAAAAACGAATGGACAACAACAAATATTTTTTCTTCAATCGTGGGGATTTGAACTCATGCTATTTGGATATCGAGACAACACCGCATGTACTGTGTACATCGCTTTAGACCATTCGGCCAACTATACTGAACAATTAATCAGTTTTCGGTGGCCTAGCGTTATATTTCCCCGTCAGTAGAATCTAAAATTGCCTAATATATCATGTACTGTGTTACAACTCTAGATTCTACTGACGTGGAAAGGTAACACTTTTTCTTCGAACGTATCAAAACTTTGATAAAATAATTTTTGGGAAAGGAACAAAATATGCTGAACTAACATATTTGTTTCTATTTAGGAGACAGCCTTACATACCATAACGGAGGTATGTTTTCTACGTACGACAGAGATAATGACATTGCTTTTCTTAGTTGTGCAGTTCGTTATGAAGGAGCATGGTGGTACCAAAGATGTCATCAATCTAATCTGAATGGAGCTTATCGGGGGGAAAAAACTCTTTTGCTGATGGAGTCATATGGAAAACATGGAAAAGTTATTACTATTCATTAAAATCAACAAAACTTATGATAAAAAAACTGTAAACAACCAGCGTTATAACACACATTTTCGGTAAAATAACGCATATACCTTTATTTCAATTTGCTAGCTTTAAACATTGGAAGAAAGGGAACTGTGTAGGAAGGAAGCAGTTACTACGAGAAAGGTCGCCTATGTTGATGGAGCTATATGGAAGAGTGGTCAATTGCCGCCTTAAAAATGAACATGTGATTACTTAACTTTTTTTATAGACTTTTAGTAATATGTTGCCGCTTTCAATTTTTATTGATCGAACATATCATATTGGAATAACTGTAATATTTGTTCTGTCTATGAAAAATTAACATCAAAAATGGGGTGCACACTGAATAACCCGCTTACGGTTATTTTACAGTGTGTTCCACATTTTTTTTTATGTTATTTCGAAAAGACAGATAAAATATTACATTTATTCCTTTTAATTTAATTATAAATTCCATTTTAAACTGTAGTAAACCATGAAAAAACTTTGACTAAATTATGTCTATGGGCTGATAAACAAAACAACGTCATCCAATCAGAAGACGCGTAACATCCAAAATTAAATTATTACTTATGTACAAACATCTGCACCCATTTATGAGGTTGATTGTTTGAAATTTATTTTGTTTAATTGTTTTGTTTAAAATAAAAGTTTAACTTGAATCTACTAAAGATGATCCTTTCTTTTAGCTTGTAGCGTGTTTTATTTTAGTAAACGAGCTTTTGTATTTTGAAAAAATGACAAAATCCATGGATTTTTTTGGTAGTTTGTTCCATACATTTTTTGAAAATGTTCACTCAATTAGAACTTTAGTTTCAGTGGATCGAATCAATTTATCAAGTAGTTAGTTAATCCTTGCTTCACTTTCAATGTTGACATTCTTTTTCTTTTAATAACTGAACACGTTTAACTCATGCTTAACCCAATTCTAGCTAAGGGGTTCACATGACGTCGAATTATTCATTTGCAAGTGAATAATTCATCAGCGATGAATATTTGGTTATTTTGACAATATTGAACCAAACCGACTACTAAAAGAAAATTATTATTTCACTATTTCACTTTTATAAATTATTGGACATTAAAAAAATCAGCTTTTATTTTTTATATATATCTCGTAGCTAGTACCATTTTAAGGTATGTTCTAGTTTATTTTATATATATATATATATATCTCAGCTAGTACAACTTTTAGTTTTATTTTTTTAAATATCTTGTAGCTAGTGCCACTTTAAGGTATGTTCTGGTTTTGGATTTTGTATTGATTTTCTGTAGTTTTATTTGCTACAATGCATTCATATATAAATGTACATTGTTACTTAGGAGTGTCATGTGAGACATCAACTATATTAGATAATGTATGTTGTCTGTAAATAAGTAACTTTAACTCACGTTTTCACTTATACATTGTATTTTAAATGAGCAGTATGCATAATTGATCTTTTTAAATGGAGAACCCTTGGAACGTAAAATGACGTAAAAATCAATTTAACATTTTATTAACTTGCTATGAAATATAAAAATCACTCTTAAAATTTTTAAATATGGCGCTTTTCTGGTTTTATCTCCATCGAGGGATCTCAGGGACAAATACCTGAAAGTCAAAGATGTACAAGTACAGAAATCACGTGAATATGTACATGTATATCAAAAAAGTAACAAGAACTTACAAACGCTGAAAAGTCTCGCATGTTTACCTTACCTTCAATTTTATGTTGAATGTCTAACAAAGATAAATGTATTACTACACAAGTATCACATAAACTTAACATTTCTAAAGATCAATGACGATGAGGTCAAGGCCATATGAATCCTGTCAGACAGACGTGGTTTACTTACATTTATTTTACACAACAAATATAGTTGACATATTGCTTATAACAATGAATTGTATAATCAAAAGGGATGTAAACGCGGCCAACTTCATAGAAAATGTCATGATGCATCTCTGTCTCGGATGGTGCGTTTATTACACCCCGTCGCTCTAACTGGCTCAATACTTATCTGGAAGCAGTTATCGAACTCATTTATCTACTCGTGAAATAAGAAAAGGATATACATACAATTCCTTCATAATATTTTAAAATACACCACTATACAATATCATGCCAAATTACGTATTCTAAACTTTTTCATTGTTAATTGTTCTTCATCTTGATATTTCAATAACATGAATAAGATAAAATCCATTTTTTTAAAAGGTAAATTGAAAGCAAACATTTTTTTATTAGACACAGTTAAAACTTCCTCACATCCACATATCTTTTAAGTTTTTTTTTTAACACTGAGGCATATTTTTGGACTTCTAGACTATACTGCTGTGCGAAGCAACTGTTTTGCTGTGTAATGGTAATTAGCGGTAACGCATAATTATGGAAAATTGCAATATACAATAACGATTAAGTATTTTAAAAAGTAGTATTTGAATATTATATCGTGTATAAAACAACACAGTCAATATCAAAGTGGAAATTCTGTACATTGTTTACCTGTGTATGTGCAGACTTTGTTCGGTCTGGAATATGAAAGAACAAAATGGTGTCAATGTAAACTATAACCAAGGGATTTTGTAAAATAATAGAAAATTCGTTTCTAGCACAATTTTTATAAAACCAACACCTTGGTTCTTTCTTCTACTCTACATTTAAAATTATCGTAGTACACTGCCAGATTGAAAGACACGTTTTGATAGAATAATGAAATTCCAAACCGTAATTTTGGAAAATCTAAGAAAATTCAGAAATTTTACCAGAATCATAAAAATTAGGCATAAGTTCTAGAATAAGGTTTCAGCTTCATAATGATATCAACTATTTCGTTTTGCCTTTCATTGTTGTCGAGCAATCAAAACACTGTTTTTGTTTTTTTTTTGTTTTTTTTTGTAATCCGGATGAAAACCCTCGCAAATTTTAAGACCGAGGTCCATTTTAAGGTTCACCATAACCTTTTGGCTAAAAATCATAAATTTTCTGGATTTTGCTATTCCTTTTTTTTTTTCATTCCTGCAAAAGGTGCAAAAATAAACTAAGTTGGGAAAACGTTTGAGAAGCTCCCCTCATATAATCGTTGTTTTGAGCAGTATTGATTTAAATGAGAAATAGATGGACAATAGACACCTGTAGGTGGTTTAAACTGTGTAACTGAGTGGACCGTATCAAATGAAACTCGTGTGTTTGTTTATTTGCTATCTTCTGCAGACTGGAAACAAATGCACATCAAAATCCTGGTAAGTAGTTAATTTTCTGAGATACAACTTTTATATATGTAGGTCCTGCCATGCCTTAAAACTTTCCTAGATGCATTAGCTTTGTCTCTACTCATAGTAGATTTTTGGGTGTAAAAATGGCCATATTTTTCAATTCCTTCAGATGAACCTTAATCCACCATGTTCTACATAAGAAAATGCCTATACCAAGTCAGGAATATGACAGTTGTTATCCATTCGTTTGGTGTGTTTGAGCTTTTGATTTTGCAATTTGATAAGTACTTTTCTTCTAGGATTTTCCTCGGCGTTCAGTATTTTGTGATTTTACTTTGTAATAAGACTTTTCATTTATTCTAACGTATGCCCAAAAAGTCATTTGAATTCAACATGGCAAACTACTTAATAATACTTTACATGTTTTTTTCTCTCCTTTATATCTTATCAAGCAAGCTAACCCAGTGAGTTTAGATGATCGACATATAAGACAGAGAATGGACCTCTATCACGATTCTTTATATTATTAATCATATTTCCGACCGAGTTGTACATGGATTATCGCTCTGCAAGTATTCCGATTGATCTCCAGTCGCGTTTCCATTCCTTTTAAATAAATAATTCCTTGTTTATGATAATTGAAACATGTTAAAACACAAGAGTGCACACGCTGAAATGTCTCTCCTTCTCTCCTTCTTTACTAACCGTTGATTTTATGTTGATAGTCCTAAATATAAAGCTTTACTACAAGTATCTCATAACCTTAAAATGATCCAAGAAAATGTGGTCCAGGCCAGATAAACAAACCAAACAAGAAATACATGTACACCTTAAAATCATACAATACACCAAATAGTTAGCTATTGATTATAGATTCTAAGAAACAGACTTTACCCAGAAAACTAAACATTGACCAATGAAACATGAAATTGAGGTCAAGGTCAGATGAACCATGCCAGGCAGACATGTTCACCTTACAATCAATTTATGCATTAAATAGAGTTGAACTATGCCCTATAGTATCTAAGAAACAAACTTCAACCATGAAAACTTAATATTGACCAATGAACATGAGGTCAAGGTCAGATGATACCTGTCAGACAGATAAATGTCGTAGGCTCGACAAAAACTGAACATTGACCAATGAATCATGAAAATTAGTTCAAGGTCAGATTATACCAGCCAGACAGACATATATTCACCTTACAACTATTAAAAATATTGCTGACCTTTTGCTATTAGTATTTGAAAAACCAAAAAAGAAAACCAAAACTTAACATTGACCAATGAACCATGAAAATGAGGTCAGGGTAAGAGGATACCGGCTAGACCAACATGTACAAAACAGGCAACACGTGAACTAAATATTGACTGATGAACCATGAAAATAATATCTGATCATGTGATTACTTCACTCCATACACCACATATAGTTGATCTACTGCTTATAGTATCTGAGAAACGGACCGAATCATGTAATTTTGACCTTGATCATTGTTCCATGAAATGAGGTCGAGGTCAGGTGAACTCTGTCCGATGGAAATGTAGACGTTGCAATGAACCCATGTACCGAATATAGATATCCTATTACTCATAATAAGTGAGAAATTCAAAGGACAAAAGAAGCAGTCACCGAATAATGAAAATGAGGCCAAGGACATTGTGCATATGACAGACGGACACTTTGTAACATAAAGTATCTGCATACAAGATATGAAGCATCCAGGTTTTATACCTTCTGACATATAAAGCTTTATAAAAATAGTTTATACAGTTGCTGGCCGCCACCGGATAGTAATACCTATTTCTCCCATACTCTGCAAAACTCGCAAGGCGCTTTTGTAAAGCACGATATTTCCTCGCGCAATTGATGTATTAATTTATCTAAAGCAGCAATAATTAGAATCTCTGTGAATCCAACCATTTAGTGCTTTGAACCGCATTTGGTTTTCTGTTACGAATCAAGCGCCGTTGATATGTAGACAAAATGCACGAATATGTTGTGAAGTTTGGTCACCAGCTGAGTAGGTCAAACCAGAATCTGATGTACAGTAGTTGTCGTTTGTTTATGTAGTTCATACGTGTTTCTCGTTTTTATATAGATTAGACCATTGGTTTTCCCGTTTGAATGGTTTTTCATTACTAATTTTTGGGGCTCTTTATAGCTTGCTGTTCGGTGTGAGCCAAGGATCCATGTTGAAAGCCGTACCTTGACCTATAATGGTTTACTTTTTATAAATTGTTATTTGGATGCAGAGTTGTCTCATTGGCACTCATACCACATCTACCTATATCTAGACAGCTAAATTAGTACTTGATGCATCTGAAAAATTTACCAGAAAGCGAAACTACACACTAATGAAAATTTAATAACAAAATAATCGTAACTCAAATTATATGCCCGAGTAAGATGCAATGCCTTCCTTTTCAATGAAAACTTTGAATTTTTGAAATACTAAAGCTTTTCTACCTCAAGAATTGATTACCTTAGCTGTATTTGGCAAAACTTAAAGGAATTTTGGTCATCAATGCTCTTCAACATCGCACTTTATTTGGCCTTTTTAACTTTTTTGGATTCGAGCGTCACTGATGAGTCTTTTGTAGACGAAATGCGCGCCTGACGTAAATACAAAATTTAATCCTGGTATCTATGATGAGTTTATTTTCGACATGAAATTATATCATTTTTAAATAGTCGTCACCAATAGTTCCAGTGTATTAATAGAAAAAAAAATTGCTATTACTTTTTGGAAAATAAATTGTAGGGATTGTTTGTTCAGAACAGAATATCAATATAGACATTTCAAAACAATACAGCTGAGTAGTTTTGCTTATTTAACTTTTAGTATCATAAATTGTGGTGCATTTTTAGAAAGACCAGACCGATATATTGAGTGTCTTTTTCCTATTGATAGTACAGTCGTGGGATGTTTACAGTATAGTAAAAGTCAGCCTAAAAGTGTCCAACGTAGATTACTAAACATTTGCTTGTTACAATGTTTCACAAAATGTATCAGGCCCTCAGAGTGTACTGCAATTAATTAATGAAAAACTGGAAGATCTGTGACGTAGATGGAGACGTATTTGATAATGACCACGTATTGGTAGATGAAATGGGTTCTATGATTAAATATAATGCATAGCTTGTGTCATTGTAATTTCAACAACAATCAATAAAAAACAAAACCATATAATAGAATGATAACATTTACCTAAAGCTTGGTCAAAGTACCAAAGCTGCTGATAAGAAATTGATAAGAAATAATGCAGCCCTACAGTGGAATACCAGCAGACATGCTTCAGTGTTGATCTCAACTAGATAAATATGTTAAGTGTTAAAAAAGATATACATTGTATAAAATATACTTTATTCAATGAACTTCTTGATACATATGTATAAGTAAGCTTGAATATGTCCTTTTCCATAATATTGGATAAATTCTAAAAGATACATAAGAAAGTATGTATGTAGTTAAGGTGGTACCCAACACTTTCACTAAAATTAATTTGGCTCGTTTAAATTTCATAAAATTTTGACAAAGTATATACTTTGTCCCTTTAACAAAAATATAAAAATTTCAAATAATTTGAACCAACCGTTTTTTCAGAAAAATTACACTGGTTATATAGCAGTTTGACAAATACAAATTTTGATCATTTAGAAGCTTAATATTCCTTTAACAACATAACGTAATTAAAACGTTTAGCTGATTTTACAGAGTTATCTCCCTGTAGTGTTAGGTACCACCTTAAATTACTGTATTTTTATATCAAACTAACTTAAATGTTTTCAAATTCTTTTTTTCTGGATTCAAACTATAAATGTAGCCCTTAATGCATAAAAATTATTTCAGGCAGAGGAGAATTTGTTAAAAATTTAAGATTTTGTTTTTAAATTCTTAATAAACATCTATAATACTAAAATAACGAGGTCCAATTTGTCAGCCGTCATCGGGTAAAAACCACAAATCAAAGAATTCAATTTTATATATAGCCAATATAGGACAATGGTGTTGATTAAAAATTACACCACTCCAGACCCTTTTGTTTTCCACATAATTAATATTGCCAATAATTAACAAGTTCCGGACCAAATCCGATACCGATACCAATAGTATATTCACCTGTTACCTATTACCTTATCTGTACGTTCCGCATCTGACAGGCGCACCACCAAACGGTGTATTTCGGATTTTGCTATATACACGGGTCATAATCACAGGGTTGACAATAAATTCAATCATTGTCAAATTGTTCTCTATTGTAGTATTTTAATCAGTAAGACGTTCTAAGATGACAATACCAAATCGGAATGCTTAAAATAAGGTGTATAGGTACAGTTTTCAATTTGTTAGCGGGCATGACGTAAAACAGCAAATCAAAGAATTCAAATTTATTTATAACTTATATAGGACAATGCTGTTGATTAAAGAAGACTCCATTCCAGGACCTTTTGTTTTCCAAAAATTAAAATTACCAATAATTGATAAGTTCCAGGTCGACGGGTTCAAACAGAAAGATTTTGAAAGCAGAGAAAACTGTGCGTCTTATAATCGGCATGACAATCCCAATACTAAAATAAGGCTTACGCATAGTTATATACTTTAATTCAGTCACAGGTGTTTTCTAGTATAGTTTCATATGATATATGACATCAACAAAGTTCATTAGTGATATTCTGAAACAAATTTCAAACTCAATAGCAATGTTTGGTAAAGTTTTGGGGTTTGGTTCAGTTATATAAATTAATTTTTCAGATTTTTTTCACATTTTACTCACTCATTTCCTAAGCTGTAAAATTCATGGTCACTGATATGCCTTTATAGCATACTAAAACGTTTATCAAAATTATAAAAAGTCTAAAATGAATAATTTGAATAAGCTTAATAATTTGTATCAGAATTTCATGTCTATTTTAAAAGTCTAGACACAATCATCTATTGAGGTGACCTCCGAAGACTCCAATAAAACTTGAATATCAATAGATAGCAAACTCATGCAATTGGATTTTGATTTTATATCAAAGGTTAAAAATAGAAGTTATATATAAATTAATCAGTTGTTATCGGTATAAAAATGAATTTTTTGTGGTTTTAGTCAATTAAAATGGTTTACCCTTTGCTTTATTTTCAATATTGATATTCTTTTCCTTTTAATAACTGAACACAAATAATCATGAGTATAACATCTCTAGCTATGGGGTTCATTGAAAGTTACATGAATACAGAATCAATGAGTGCAAGTGAATAATTCATCAGGGATGTTTCTTTATAGCTGATTTGGACAAAATTGAACCAAACTGGCTGCCTAAGCAAATTATAATTTCACTTTTTCACTTTCATTAATGATTGTTTATATATTATAGGTTATGCATAATGCTCCTTATAACACTAAAAACTCAAAATATTGAAAGTCAAGGGTGTATATCAACCTTTAAAGAGAATAAGTAATTAAAGGATTTTATTAATTTATATTTATAGGGACATTTATTATTTTACACAAATGACAAAGTTTGATGACATATACCTACTAAATAAGGTATTTATGAATTAAATATGCACTGATCTTAAAAGTACACATCTTAAAAAAAATGACACAGATATTATATAAACATGTCTGTGCCTAAATAATTCCTCAGTTAGAAAAGAAAATTATACAACAGTTCATTTATAAATTAACAAAAAACAAAAAAACAAAAATGCAGAGGAAACATTAATATGGCACATTTGATTTTTCAAAAAATATTTTTTTTTCTGGAATACTTCTACAATTTAGGATAGTTATTTACATCCAACAGATCAGACTTTAACCATTCAAGATACAATCATGAGAACTTATTACCTTGGTGAGTTTATTTTAATAAAATATGTGTTTCTTGTTGGCACTGCTTATATTCTCAATTATTGTGTCCTTTATACACATATGAAAGTTGGGAAAACTTGTTTTTTTAACAAATTCAATTAACAAAAAACAAAAAAATTGCAGAAGAAACATTAATATGGCACATTTGATTTTTCAAAAAATGTTTTTTTTTCCTGGAATACTTCTACAGTTTAGGATAGGTATATACATCCAACAGATCAGACTTGAACCATTCAAGATACAATCATGAGAACTTATTATCTTGGTGAGTTTATTTTATTAAAATATGTGTTTCTTGTTGGCACTAATTATATTCTCAATTATTGCGTCCTTTATACACATATGAAAGTTGGGAAAACTTGTTTTTTTAACAAATTCAATTAACAAAAAAAATTGCAGAAGAAACATTAATATGGCACATTTGATTTTTTAAAAAATGTTTTTTTTCCTGGAATACTTCTACAATTTAGGATAGGTATTTACATCCAACAGATCAGACTTTAACCATTCAAGATACAATCATGAGAACTTATTATCTTGGTGAGTTTATTTTATTAAAATATGTGTTTGTTGTTGGCACTAGTTATGTTCTCAATTATTGTGTCCTTTATACACATATGAAAGTTGGGAAAACTTGTTTTTTAACAAATTCAATTAACAAAAAAAAACAACAAAAAAATTGCAGAAGAAACATTAATATGGCACATTTAATTTTTCAAAAAATGTTTTTTTTTTCTGGAATACTTCTACAATTTAGGATAGGTATTTACATTCAACAGATCAGACTTGAACCATTCAAGAAACAATCATGAGAACTTATTATCTTGGTGAGTTTATTTTATTAAAATATGTGTTTCTTGTTGGCACTAGTTATGTTCTCAATTATTGTGTCCATCATACACATATGAAAGTTGGGAAAACTTGTTTTTTTAACAAATTCACATTTCTAAAGAAAAAAAAATTGTGATCTTCAAGTATGTGTACAATATAGAGTTTATGGAAGTATTGCATTTTTAAGTCTTGGAATATATATACATATATTAGGAAGTAATTTCAAGTATATACCGACTATTAAGCAAGTACAAGATACTACACACGGTTACATAAAATATACCACCATTCTTATATATACTTCATCAGATACATTCCAGACTGATGAAGCCAAATATCTAAAATGTATCAGACCATAATAAAAACCTTGAATAGACCCAACAAAACAGTCCAAGGTCAACTCTGACTGAGGGTATGGAAACATATGAGTAAAAGAGCATTATAGTTTAAATATGCACAATAAAGTCATGTTAATATAGTTATATGTATATATTACAATCATACCAACTAATGAGTATCAAATTGTAACTAACAATACAAAACAAAACAAAAATATAAAGAAAAAAATATATAACACAACTACAAGACAGTTATTCTTAATTTCAATACAATAGCACTGTGAATATTATCTGACTCTTTGTATTTATCATTTTAAAAAGCACTGCACAATTTTTATGTTGATATTAAATCTCCTGAAAGAGTGACGGCAGAAGTAGATTTACAAACACCAAGCTTTTTTTCAAATATTTTAATTTAATGATACCAATATATGACCAAAATTTTTTTAATTTTTGCGGTCGGTTAAAAATAGGTAAAAATTATCAGATAGTTACACTCAAATTGCAAAAGCAATAAACAATATTATATAAGTGTAAGATTTACCATAGTGTTTTATTCACCAAGCAGTTTGGTTTATACAACATTCTTTAACATTTGAAATTTACAATCGAAATATATAATGGTAACAGAATATATTATCATTTTTTCATTGTCAAAAGTATCAAAATATGTATGATACATTGTACATATATCTGAATAAAAGGTACAACCCTTGAAATGAAAATATAACAATGAGAAATCAACAGCTAAATACATACAAAAAAGTAAATGTGGGTATAAAATGGGCTAATGACACTGACAAATATCATGTTCAGCAAAAATGGTGTGCATATGTAAGACCAAAAACCAGCAGAGGTAAGCAGATACAATTTCAGTAAAAAACCAGGTGCTCCGCAGGGCGCAGCTTTATACGACCGCAGAGGTCGAACCCTGAACAGTTGGGGCAAGTATGGACAAAACATTCAAGCGTGATACAACTCTGAATTTGGATTGTGATCAAATTTTTGACATTACATGGGTTTTTTTTTACACAAAACAGATGTCAAGATTTTACAAATCAATTAAAGATTTCTTCTTCAAACTTTTTAAATCTAAAATTAAATAGTTGACACAGCATAGGTTTCTGACACAGAATGAATGTGGTCTAATGAACTTAAAAGTTTTTTTTTTGCCTTTGAGCAATTCACTATGCTGTTGAATATTAATCCTCTCAAAAAAATGTTTGAAGAAATTTTCTTTTTATTTATGAAATCTGAAATGAGAAAAATTTAAACCCCCCCTTTTTTTTCACATCCCCGTTTCCCTTTTTCCAAAACTGATATCAATTCAAATTTCTAATGGAGTTTGCAACAATAACTACTCTTTTAAATACATCATAAAATATTAGAATGTAAAATAAAGTGCTTGTTATCACTGAATGGTAAAGATTGGTTGGTAGTAAAAGTGAATATACATTGTTTATTGTATAAAACAATAAATAAAACTTCATCAGCAACATTTTATATTGGCAAATTTCCAATGAAGTTATTTACATAAAGTTATTGGCAAATAAAAATAGAAAATGACATCATAGTCATGTCTGGCTAATGTCCAACATACATTATCTAAAAACATTTTAGATAAGATAAGGAAAAAAAGCTTCATCAGCAACATTTTATATTGGCAAATTTCCAATGAAGTTATTTACATAAAGTTATTGGCAAATAAAAATAGAAAATGACATCATAGTCATGTCTGGCAAATTTCCAACATATATTATCAACTACTATTCTATACAAAGAAAGATAACTCCAATTGAAAATTAATTGCTATTGCACAATATTGTGCAATTAGATATTTCTTGCTATTGTGCAATACTGTGCAATTGAAAATTTCTTGCTATTGCACAATACTTGATATGGAATCCTGATTTGGACCAACTTGAAAACTGGGCCCATAATTAAAAATCAAAGTACATATTTAGATAAAGCATATCAAATAAGCCCAAGAATTTAATTTTTGTTAAAATCAAACTTAGTTTAATTTTGGACCCTTTGGACATTAATGTAGACCAATTTGAAAACTGGACCAAAAATTAAGAATCTACATACACAGTTAGATTTGGCATATCAAAGAACCCATTTATTCAATTTTTGATGAAATCAAACAAAGTTTAATTTTGGACCCCCATTTGGACCAACTTGAAAACTAGGCCAATAATTAAAAATCTAAGTACATTTTTAAATTCAGCATATCAAAGAACCCCAAGGATTCAATTTTTGTTAAAATCAAACTAAGTTTAATTTTGGACCCTTTGGACCTTAATGTAGACCAATTTGAAAACGGGACCAAAAATTAAGAATTTACATACATAGTTAGATTCGGCATATCAAAGAACCCCAATAATTCAATTTTTGATGAAATCACACAAAGTTCAATTTTGGACCCTTTGGGCCCCTTATTCCTAAACTGTTAGGACCAAAACTCCCAAAATCAAACCCAAAAAATAATGCTTATTTGGGCCCCTTTTTGGCCCCTAATTCATAAACTGTTGTGACCTCAACTCCAAAAATCAATCCCAACCTTCCTTTTGTGGTCATAAACCTTGTGTTAAAATTTCATTGATTTCTATTTACTTATACTAAAGTTATTGTGCGAAAACCAAGAATAATGCTTATTTGGGCCCTTTTTTGGCCCTTAATTCCTAAGCTGTTGGAACCAAAACACCCAAAATCAATCCCAACCTTCCTTTTGTGGTCATAAACCTTGTGTCAAAATTTCATAGATTTCTATTAACTTAAACTAAAGTTATAGTGCGAAAACCAAGAAAATGCTTATTTGGGCCCTTTTTGGCCCCTTATTCCTAAAATGTTGGGACCAAAACTCCCAAAATCAATCCCAACCTTCCTTTTGTGGTCATAAACCTTGTGTTAAAATTTCATTGATTTCTATTCACTTTTACTAAAGTTAGAGTGCGAAAACTAAAAGTATTCGGACAACGACGACGACGACGACGACGCCAACGTGATAGCAATATACGACCAAAAAATTAAAATTTTTGCGGTCGTATAAAAAAACAAAATCATACTTTATAGACATACAAACAACAACAAGAATCAATGCCAAAATTTAAAAAAAGACAAAACAAATTGTTTGGAAAAACCATTGATTTGGCAACAATATCTGTTGAAAATACAAAATCAACTCAGTGGAGTGGCAAATTCCTGCTCCACAGAAAATACACAATATTTTTAAATGTCAGTATATAAAAAGTACAGTTATTTGTAAATACATGTATATAAGCAACTGGAAACAAGGGCAGTGGAATAGAATACAAGTTTTCATAGGTAAAACTAGTTAATTATATATGTTACAATGATGAATGCATATTCAAATGTACATGTTAAATATACTGTAACTGTAAATTTTTGGTCCTCAATAATAAATGCTCATTTAACTTCATATTTTTTTGGTCTTTTATTTTTTTCCCTCATAGATTGGTTTTGCAAAGATGAAAGATGAATTGCATGTTGTACAAACTTATAAGCATGCTATGTTTCATGAGTTTTTATAAACATAATTTTACAAGTGCAAAATGAACAAATGAAAAGGAAATATACAAATATGAAGTGTAATTACAATGAAAAAAGCGCAATAGTATTTTACTATTTAAAAAAAAGAGAAATGGAGAACAGACATGAACATGTTCAAAAAAGAATGGTAGAATAAAAATTGAGTAGCACCAAATGTATTACAGGCAAGAACACAAGGGTCAACAAATAGTCCTAATTTGAAAAAAGACAGACAAGATCAGGAACACATGCAAATATTTAAAAAGACAAAACCAATAATCCACAATACAGAAAACTCAAAATAGATCAACAACATCCCGCCATTAAAAACAAATAGTGATCTCAGCAATTGTGAACATTTCTACTCCATAAATTTTTGTTCTCCATTTTCCTTCAAGCATCATCACGAAAAAGTTACAGTATGTCCATGTTTGGTCCGTCTACAGATCTTCATGTCATTAAGCATTTCCATTGTTTTCCTTTAGCATCTTTACTATAGAGTCATGTCCATTTCGTGTAGCAATGTCAACAGGTGAGGTTTTGTCCTTTCTACAAATCTTTTGGTTGGCACCTTTTTCTAACAACAACTCTACAATATCTTCATGTCCTACTTCACAGGCATAGAATAATGGTGTAGTTTCATCCTTCTTTTTTACATTGACATTTGCTTTGTGATCAAGGAGGAGTCTGGCTATATCTGTATGACCCATGAAACTGGCAATATGAAGAGGGTGTGAACCAGCAAAAACGTCAAATACATAGTCTATTGATTTCTCTGTAACATATTCTTTAGTAATTGAGGAACCAAAACTCATCATTACATCCTCATACCACTCACGTTTCACGCTTGTTAAAATTAAATTTGCGATGTTGTGTATTGCTTCTGTCATGACGTGTTTACTATGTAGACTTCTGTTAACATCCGCACCATGAGTAAGCAGAACTTCTACAACATCTAGGTAGCCATTATGGGTAGCAGATATAAGTGGATTATCCCCATCATACATTTGTTTATTAATGTCAGCTTTGTGTTCTATCAACATTTGGATTATTTCATTATAGTTGCCTTGGCAAGCTGCAATTAGAGGTGTCAAACCCTCATCATTAGAATGGTTTACATCTGCACCAAATTCCAATAGTTTAGAGACTATTTCCCTATGACCTTCAAGGCATGCCCAATATAAAGATGTAGACCCACTGCTGTCGTATAGATTCACATCAGCATCCTTCTCAAGCAACATACATACAATATCAGGATGACCACTCTGGCATGCCATCATCAAGGGGGTGTCTCCATCTTCATCACATAAATCTATATCAGGATTGCTTTCCAGTAGCATCTTGACAATATCAGTATAGCCTTTAATACTAGCCAAGAAAAGAGGACTCTTACTATCTCCATCACAAAGATTTATATCGGGGTTCTTCTCCAATAACAAACGCACAATATCAGTATGACCATTACAACATGCTAAAACTAAAGGACTTCTTCCGCTATCTTGTTCATTACATAGATTAACATCAATATCTTCCTCCTGTAGCAACAAAGCCACAATACCAGTGAACCCTTTATCACATGCAGTGATTAATGAGGTTTCATTGTAGAATTCATCAAACTGGTTAATTTCAGGATTCTTCTTCAATAAATTTGCTACAACATCAGTGTTACCTTTCTGGCATGCATGAAACAAGGCTGATCCTCCAGTGTCATCACACAAGTTCACATCAGGGTTTTTATTTAGTAATGCCGCTGCAATATCATTGTGACCTGCCCCGCTTGCCGTGGATAGAGGTGTGTCCCCAAGTATATTACACAGATTGACATCAGGATTTTTCTCAAGTAATGCCAATGTCACCTCAGTATGACCTTTATAACATGCTATGTTCAGAGGAGTTTCTCCTTCAAAATCGCTAAGATTGACGTCCGGATGCTTCTCTAGTATTGCAGATACCATAGCTGTATTACCATCATCACATGCTACAAACAACGGAGTCCTGCCTTCTCTATCATACAGATTCACGTCAACATTCTCTTTTAATAACATCTTGACGATATCTAAATCACCATTCTTACAAGCAATATATAATGGAGTCATACCATCTTCATTATATAGATTGACATTAGCCTTCTTGTCCAATAACATCTGTACAATAGCATTGTGACCATTTTGGCATGCCATATACAAAGCAGTTACTCCATCATGTCTACAATGATCAACATTCACTTTGTTTTCTAACAACCACTTCACCATATCACCATAACCAAAATAAGATGCCCATATCAGTGGATAAGTATCTAAGTCACAAACATCTTCTGGTGTCACGGTATTCTTTGTATTGGCCAGTTTAATCTGTTGCGATTTTTCAAGTTGTTCTAAGTATTGCAGCAACTGATATCTGAACTCTTGTTCTTTCATATTGTTGTTGCTAAACAAATTTAAAACTTTGCCGACAGACCAGTCCTGTACAAGTCTTTCTAGAAACAAATCTAATTTACCATATGGTATCTGGATAAGTAATTGAATATTACTCCCCTGCTCGTCAGGTAAGTTCTTCCACAGGAAACGTTCATTGATGAAATCACAATCCCCATGCTCTATTAGGCATTCAATCATTCTCCGACCAAAATAATGATCCAGGCAGTCAAAGAGTACTTCATGTATGATACTATAAACTCCATTTTGTTTACATACAAATGTACCCTCTAACTTTTCCAGTGCATCTTTTATGTCTACTTTTGATGTTTCTTTGTTCAATCTACAGCCTACACATGTATCTTCCATGATCTGCCTTTGTTGGTCTGTTACTTTACAGCTGTGAAACCATGTTTCTTTCAATTGGTTGTTGAAGAGAACACACAAAGCAAGGCCACATACTTTATATTTCTCTTCATCCCCTTGTCTGCTCATGTTGTCTAGTTCATTTCTATAGACTTCAAATGGATTTCGGAAAAATGACTCTTTATCATCTAAACCTTCTTTTACCTGATATAAACTACATAAAAGGGGAAAGAACTCATGATATTTAGATATTTCATCTAGATCTTGTATACATGTACCAATATGAGCTCCTGCTATGCTTGCTTTCTCAGCTGATGTAAGACATAAGTCTTGGGAGTTCAAATTACATTCACAAGTCTTGAAAGGAGATAGAATGTTAAATTTATCATCTTTGAACACATTTAACCTACATGTGGCAATAATTTTACACCATTTGCCTGCCATAATTATTTCAATAACAGGTATCATCTGTTGCCAATTTTCAATTTGTTGTTGGTTAGCAGTAAATTTCCCACAAATGTCATCTACTACAAAGAGTTGCCATTTATTTGGGTGGTAGAAGTTTATAATGTCTGATGGTTTTAAAACTGGTATAATCTGGTAGCCACCTTTCTCTAGTGTAAGAGCTACATGTTGTGATATGAATGATTTTCCTACCCCTGCGTTGCCTGTTATGGTGACACAAAAATTTTCTTCACAACATTTCATGACATGATCAGCAGCTTTTGTTGACACAAACTTTTCATCTATACTTCTCCATTTCTCTATCTGCATTTTCATGTCATCTGAAATTTGAGAATAAGGTAGGTCTAAGGTGCATGAATTTATTATTTTTCACATACATGTATCCATATCTATTTAACCTAAAAATAATCCTTGCAAGCACTTCAATTTGGTACAGAAAGATTTTCAAATCATAATATACATGTTGACAGGAACTCATCTATTCAGGATCTTAATTAAACATTTATAGATGACAACAACAAACAGTAACAAATACACAATTTTCTTGCAATATATTCCATGTATTATGCATATAGAAAAATTATACTGTTGTTATTTATTGTTACTACCATTAAATATTTTTGAACTAGTACATTATTTATTGCAAAAGAAAAAATTTGGGGGTCAATGTGCTCATCCTTACGCTTTATCCTTAATTTATCGGGAGTACCAATTGTCATGGAGTGAGGTCACTCGCATTTATCTCAATATTTGAATGTTTGATTTCATGGTTTTCCAAAAGTCTACATACAACCATAAAAAAACAAGAATGTGTCCAAAGTACACGAATGCCCCACTCGCATCCTTTTCCATGTTCCATGGACAGTGAAATTGGGTAATAATCTAATTTGGCATTAAAATTAGAAAGATTATACTATAGGGAACATATGTACTAAGTTTCAAGTTGATTGGACTTCAATTTCATCAAAAATACCTTGACCAAAAACTTTAACCTGAACGGACACACAGATGAACGTATGGACGAACGAACGAACGAACGGAGCCACAGACCAGAAAACATGGCCCCTCTACTATCATAGGTGGGGCATAAAAATGAAATTTGTTGAACATATAAACTTGTGCTTCACATTTACATGTACAATGAAATTCATGAAAATTGGTATCCACTGAATAAATAAAATCCACAGTATCTTGACTGTGTTTTACAATCCTCCATATTTAAGGTAGCACAATACGTATTATGCAACAATTATGTAACCAATTATAATGTTAACTGTGTCTAACATATTTTTCACCAAATTTCCACTTTCAAATGAAATTAGCTTCTGCATAGGTACACTACATCTCAGGTGGATTTTGCTTTGTCAACCTGTCCACAGTGGGAGTGGGCACTGCGTGGGCAAAATTTCTAGCTTGTCCACCCTGCCCACCCATAGGAGTGGGCATGCAATTTCTTTTGTTCAAATAAAAGACTGGCAAGTACAGTCAATTGAAAAAGGCAGATAAGCATTTGTAATCCCTATTTTTACAAAAAAGAGATTATAGCTAGGGTGGGCACGAGTGGGCTGCCCACAGTGGGACGGTGGAAAAAGCAAAATCCACCCGGGCTGTTGTGTATTCCTAGAGGGTTGATTTTATTATATGTTGTTCCTATGGCCATTATCTACAAAAGGGGTTCTCAGATTTCACAAATTTTACACCTAATTAAACATTATCTTCTTTTATGTGGTTAGGATGTTTACACAAATTACAGATTTATGAGAGAATGGAATCCCATAGGGACAATTTGAGACACCCTTTTGAAGCCCATGATGTGTTGATTAAGATTTCGTTAAAATTTTCTGTAAAGTTAAAGAGATGATAGAGTTAAATTCATTCAAGTGAACTGACCGAGATTTTGCCACTAATTACAAAATAATTGATTACATAATGATCGCATAATGAAAATATTGCATTCATATAAAAGATTATCCTTTTATCTATCTAAATATATACCTCTTTTATTATTTTTTATGCATTCATAAGAAAGTTACAGCATTTTAAAGGTTAGTAATTGGAAGTAAAAAAATCTTTGTATTGTGGTACCTTAATTAGCATGTAGTTAATCCAGCAAATAAATACCTTTTCTTTTCTCTGGAATTATTTCTTCTCTGGAATACTGCAGCATGAATACCTTTCTTTGAAAGTCTTGTACTACCTTAGGAACTGTAAATAAAAATAATAATAAAACACTAAAAATCACAAAAGATATAATATACATAATTACATTGGATGGTATATGATGTAAATGCTTACTTCAGAGTTCGCAAAATCTTTTTTCCCCTGGTGGTCCTTGAAAAAATATGCTGGTCCTCACTATTAATTCTATTGAAAAATACTAAAATTGTTTCAGTCCTATGCAACATTTTGGTGGTGAAATCCTTAGGACTGACACTTTTCACGAACTCTGTCACTTGCGCCTCGTTCACACATACGTTTCATTCTGATTTAATTAAACACACTCTTCTTTTTTTCAATTTGAATCATTTTTGAATTAGATCATTCAAATTTTCCAATTTGTATTAGAAATGCGTAATCGTTAATTTGCCTTCATTTGTTTTAAACTATGCGTGGACACTTTCTAAATTGTAATTTGAATTAAATTATAATAAATTAATTGATAATGCGAATTAAAAGTTAACATTGTTCGGATAGTAAAGCAAATTTGACGTGCATTGCAATTCGCATTGGAATATAGGTTCAGACGTAAAAGGATTTGAATGTGATTTAATAAACTAATTCGAATCAATTAACATGGTTAATGTAAATCGAATTCGAATTTCGATAATTTTTATAATTGTTTAGAGTCATAATTGCTAAATATTATGACCCTTCATACTAACCAGTGTAATCCCTGTGAATATCACCAGTATTTAATGCCTTTTCACTCTCATCCAAATATTTCACCCAGCTTAAGCATCTTTGTTCTGTTTCTTGATCAATCTGACAGGTTGGTATAATTTTAAATATTTGAACGAGTTGTTTTGGTTTTTCAAAGAAGTCTTCCAGTCGACCAAATATGTCATGCAAAAATGAGAAGTAATTCTGTAATTCAGCTTCTGTCAAGTTGACATTTTTTCTGTACATGTATATTATGTCATTCCAGATCCATCTTATTCGTTGTACATCATCTCCGATACCAGTGTCACGCCAAACTGGTGGGATCTTGTTGTGCCAGTCTCCCGCTGGGGCATAAACTAACTTTAAATTCCTTATTATCTTGTACATAAGAGGTATGTCAAAGTCACTATACTGGCTTGTGGAAGCATTTTTAATGATTTCCCATTCACGTTCATTAAAAATACGTGTCAAAAAGTTGTTTTTCTGAAGATGATCCTCAAGTAGATCTGCTGGCTCTTTTTTCAACATGATTTCACGTAGTAAATTTGGAAGTTCTTTTTCTGCAACTAAGCCCAACCTAACAAAGTTTGTCTTTCTTGAATTCAGAAATAGTGATTCAGTGAAACTTCCTTCAGCCATATTGTACTTTCTTTTTTTTCTTTTTTTAACTTATACTATGTGAACATGTGGCTTTGAAGTTCATGCATTGTCATAAATCTCATGCGATGGAAGTCAGCAGATGGATTCAGGCAATTTTGTTGCTTGCATTCACAAATCTGTTTTCTCAACATGTGCAGGTTAGACACAAATGATCATGTAAGAGGCGTAAACAATTCTCCTGAAAAATAAAATGAAAATGTCCTGTATATTGGTTTGTTTTTTTTGGCTATTTTTCCAGGAATTCTGACTCTTCTAAATGTATTTAAATATATGTGAATTGGTTCTCCCTATAATCTCAAAGGTACCGCCAGTCTAGAAAAATAATGAAACCCCTGATGTGTCCATGATATTTTGCGGTTTTTATTTTCACAATGATTCATTCAAATATATGTAGATAAGAAGATGTGGTATGATTGCCAATTAGACAACTACCCTCCAAAGTTCAAATGAAGTACTATTGGATGCATGCAATTAAAGGCAATCATATGACCTTCAAAAATGAGAAAAACCTATACTATATAGTCGTCTATGCTCCTTATTTCCATCCCAACAGTTATTAATTGAGTGTATTAAATACTAAATGATAAAACACTTTTAATGTATACCTAATAAATTAGAGAGTGCACACCCGGGAATGTCAGGCCTTTTTTACTACAACTATCACATAAACTTAACATGATTCAAGAAAATGAGGTCAAGGTCAGATAAATCAATGAAAAGTACATGTTCACTTAACAATCATTCCATTCACTAATAAACAGCTGTGCCATGAGTGCATGATACGCCCTTCGTCTTGTGTGTCTGAGAAGTTTTATGCAATAATCATAAATAGTTTCTGAGATACAGCCATGACAGCGCGACATGTGATAAAATTTTGAATCATCACCAAAAAATATACAGATCTTTAGATTAATATAATTAAGAAGTGTGTAAAGTTTTAAGCAATACTCATTGATGATTTTTAAAGATACCATGCAATATGTAAAAACCCTCCTCTTTTTTACAAAAAATTCAATAACTCCAAAATAAAATTTGAATCATCACCAAAAAGTATACTGATCTTCAGATTAATATAATTAAGAAGTGTGTAAAGTTTAAAGCAATAATCATAAATCTTAAATCATTTATGAGATATGGCGCGACATGTGAAAACCATCCCCCTTTTTTACAAACTTAATTACTCTAAAATAAAATTTTGAATCATCACCAAAAAGTATATAGATCTTTGGATTAATATAATTAAGAAGTGTGTTAAGTTTAAAGCAATAATCAGAAATTATTTTTGAGATACAGTGCGACATGTGAAAAATACCCTCCCCCTGTTTTAGTTATAAAGTCCTGTAACTCAAAAAGTTTAAATCCTATTATCACCAAAAAGTATACAGATCGTTTGACCATCATAAGAAACAATTATATTAAGTTTCATGAAATTTGGATAAGCGGTTCTCAAGTAACGGTGCGACATGTGGACGCCGGACAGACGGATAGACAGACAGACAGACGGACGCCGGACATTTGTATACCATAATACGTCCTGTCAAAATTTTGACGGGCGTATAAAAATAGTTGACCTATTGCTTATAAGTTCTAAGAAACAGACTTATGAGCAATGAATTGTGAAAATAAGTTCAAAGGTCAAATAAAACCTGCAAGACTAACAGAATTTTCAGTACACATTCTTTTAATTAATGTCGCAATGTTCTATGACAGGTCTTTCCAAAAAAATACAACAGGTCAACTAGGGCAAATTTATTTAATCAAACTGAAATTGAAGGGTATCCAGGTATCAGTTCATTCTGGTCCCAAGTCATTTTATCCAATGTTGATCCGTCCACATAACATGCATAATGAAATAATAAATAATTTATCTTAACATCATGAACATTGGAGGATTTGGTGATATACATTTGTTTCAGGGTAAATGGTATTAGCACAATGTATCAACATTAAATGACAGCAGGTGTTAGAGAGGTATGCCTTATATTGGAAATTTGATGATTTTAAGACAAATTTAAGAGCATTTTTTGCAGTTTAATGTTTTATCTATAAGAATGTGTCTTTTTTCTATTTTGAAATCAATCAGTTATATTTGAGTTAACAGAAAGAGATAAATAAATTACTTTTTTTTTTTCGATTTTATGAAATCTTAATATAAATGTTTAGACATATATATATATATCCAAAAATATTCCAATTCAACATGATTAATGTCTTTCTTATCTAATGAAAATTGGATAGCCTATTCAAATATTTGTCAAAGACACAATTTTTTTTGTCCACCTTTTATATTATTTTAATATTCATTATCTATTACAATTCATATTTATATAAAACTCTTATTTTTATACCTTATCAATAGTTTTTATATTGAAGCTAGTCAAAATATTCTAACATCAAATGAACATGACGTCCTTCAAACGCTTTGAGTATAGACCCGTGTTAAAATATGAATAGATTGCCTAGGCTGTTCCGATCGTACTCCCACGTCATATGCTTTTTACGAATAAAGTATCCAACGTCATAGAATGATGACATACATGTAAGAATATAAGCATTTTACGGGAAAATACACGCTTGAGGATATTTCAGTTTGGTCCGTTCTTATTGTGATATATATAAATACGCCAATTTAAAAGTGCATTTATTTATGGGAACCACAAATATTTGCCTCCACCAAGAGCGCTTCGATCCAAAAGAATTGCCGTATTTGTCCTTTTAGAATCGAAATAATTGATGGGAGCTTGAATATATCGTGATTTTACCATGGGTTGTCCCTTTATGCCAATATTTTACCCCTCGCTATCGATTCAAGCCCCCATGAATTATTCTTAATTAACATGATTAATGACGTCTTGAAAGGCTATTTCATATTTTTGCTTTGACAAACTTATCTTAAGAGTCTACATGGTCTACACTGTAATAATTAAACACTAAACATTTACTTTAAACAATGTTAAAAAAAAAAAATTTAACTTAAAAGGGAGAAAATTCATTATATTTTGAACAACTTTTTTATAAGAGACTTACTTTTAATATTAAAGAAGATACAAGTCCTGGAACATAACAAAATTCTTGGACATGTTTTGACCATATAATACCAGTTCTTTGGGAAAGTTTCTTCAAAAGAAAAATATGTGCCCTTTTGTATAAAGAAGTGTTATTTACATGTACACAGACGCTAAAAAGCTTTTTTCACTTGAAATTGATCCCTCATTTAAGGTGTAGTCATTACAATGAAGGGTTACTCTCATTCGAGAGGTTGTTGCTTCCAACCTTTAGCATAGATTTCTTCATAATCAGTCAGGGGACTTACTTAAACAAGTGATTTTCTAAATCACTGATTAGTGATTTTCTAAATCACTGATTCAAGTAACATTATTCCATAAAGATTGGAAGTTAGAGTTGTCTTTCTTTAATAATCACCTATTTAAGTAGTACAAATTAATCACTAGAAGAAGTGATTTAATTTTATAATGATCCAGGGACTAATTATGTTTCTAAACTTATAATCAGAACCAACATCTGTGTTGTCTAGGATGACCAGGTCATTTCAGGTGATGACCTTGTACTGAATCTAGGATAATGACATAAAAATCACTTGTTTAAGTATCAGACCTCAATTTCCTTCCCAAAAATCACTTCTTTAAGTATCATTCTGTTAATAACCCCCACTAATTTCAACACCCCCGAACAGTGAAAATTTTATCGGGAACAGTAGAATTTTATTACATAATCTGAAAGATGAAACCTTGAACTTCACAGGAAAAATACTCCCACTGCTGTGAAAAATCTTTGAAGAAATTATTAGTTCTTTATGTAAAGCCATTATTATAGCATTTTTTCAACTAAAATAGAATTTTCAGCTCAATGATAGCATCAAAGGCATAAACCTTGCTACTTAAAAGAAGCAAAAAGTTCATATTTTTAATTTTACTAGTTAAAAGACTTTATTTAAACCTAAGTGTTTAAAATTTTGAAAAAACTACAAAATCCCAATTTGTGACAAAACCTCGAATTTGCTACTCAAATAAGTCCCCTGACTGATAATGACAGTTTTCTTTTCTAGACCATCGTAAATGAAAAAGTTGAGACTAAAACTATAATGCTTGAAACACATGGTTTCACTCACACGTTAAAGTACTCTCTCAAATCAATTATCTGTATTAAAGTCAAAGGATAAAGTTTAAATCGGAGATTTTTCTTACTTTTGAACATTTTATGTCATTATAACAACAGTTTTCTTTTCTGGACAATCATTAAAAGAAGAGGAGACGTTGAACATTTGCTTTGAACATGTGCGTCACAAAGTGGTTAATATGGGGACGAAGTCCCCAATAACAGTAGAAAATTCAATAAAAAAAAAAATTCGGGAAATTTCCCGAATTTTTCATTGTACTAATGAACTCAAAATCGTTCAATTTTTTTTATGTCATGTTTTGAAATCCCGGACCTGCGCAGAAATGTACAATGTACTTCCTTTTTCCGGTCTCGTTTGTATGAAACTTTGAGTAAAATATATATTTATCAGTCTAGTATAAAATAGGAAGGAACGAGCAATACCAATTTCATTTTTAATAATTCCTTGAAATGAAATAACGTTACCCGATGATAGCGTTTCTTTGTTTACATTGCATATGACGTCATAACTTAAATAACGTCAAAACTAAAATCCCTAACAACAGAACCAAAATCGGAAACGTTACGGTATTTCCGTTTCTTTTTCTTAACAAATATATAAATGTAAGTTAATTCATACAGACTTCGTCCCCATTTACAGGTAATGCCTGCCTCATATTAAATCCTTTATGTGACATGTGACAGACGCCATTTAAACATATCATTTTGTCATACAATACAATCAACACCTTTATTAATAAGTCCTTTGTTGTCCATAGCTATAAAATGCAATCAGTTAATTATTGATCTTCTGTCAAAATCTGAACGAGGGCAAGGTGAATTAAGAGTAATGTCTGATCTGGTAAAGTCTGAGAAACCCAAAATAGTAAATAAACAAGATCAAATGCATGAAGATGGATGCATGATTATAACTTGTTATACATATATATCTTTCGCCAAATTCTTTCGCAAATGACGAATTTTAATTGCCACAATTATTATTTTTTCGCAAATTGCTAAAATGCCGACTGCCAGCGGATACCCTGTGTACTGATATGAACTCTTGCTTTAAATTATATGTTTAATTTACGTGTGCATGAGATAATTTTGTGTTTTGTTTTATTGAACATTGCTCTGTCGGTTTTAAAAGCTTTTCAGAGCTTATGTTTGTACTTGTAATAATATACCGACTCTAAATAAAGCTTTAATATGTGTGATGTCTTATGTGACCTTTTTTTAAGCCTCATGTAAAAAAAAAAGGCAACCACCCCCCTTTCAACAGAAATTTTTCAGTACTTTTTTTTGTCATTTGAAATTGTCAATAACCCTGTTCAAGAAACAAAACACATTTAAACTTCCTTACTATGGTTATACTATTTTAAAGACAATCTTCAACACTCAAGTGGAAATTTTCATAATTTCTGTGCAAAGATGGGAATGATCTTGATCGCAAAGTGTTTAAAGCGAATGATGTTACTTGGTGATATTAAGCGCATACGAGATACGGACGTTGTATTTTGGTTTTTGGGATTCCAGCAGATGACATTGCCAAACTAACATCATTTCTATATTAAAATGTGACGGCAAATTGTTGCCGAGAAACCTTCGGAATAATATTACAATGACATCTGCTTTTCAGGATTGCTTTCAATGGATGTCAGTTACAGAAGAGACGTTGTTTTTGCATGACGGATTGATCAGAGTCACTGATCTTGTAGAACTTCCTCGGGATGTAAACAACACACAGGGAGGCGACAACGAAGTCATAACCTTTGATTTGAAAAGCCCCAAAGAGCTAAGTGATAGGCTTCTTGCTGTATGTGGTACCCAAAACAATGCATATGCTAGATTGTTAGAATACAGGTTAAATGCTTTACGGGGATACTGGTGTGCACAGAGACAATTTGTAGGTGCAGAACAGCAAGATTCAGATTCCTCGTCAAGCGAAGAGACTATAAATATATTGAAGAAGCAGGGTCTTTTAAAAGAACCAGAGCAGGCATCATTTTCGACTCGTATCAGTGTCCTTTTAGTGTTGCCTTTGCTTCAGTCCCAAAGTCGAATTGATCCCAAATTATGTGGTGTTACGGCTCAGTTACTCTTGGACTGTCTGCGAGATTGTCCACCAATAAGTCTGGCAAAAGAACCAGGGGATTGTCTCCGAGGTTTAGAAAACCTCTTGTGCAGCTGGCTTTTAGAAGAAAAGGACAAAGATGCACTAGTTTTAGTAACAGATGTCCAGCAACAAACAAGTGCAGCTGCAGCTCTAGTGGCTTTAGCAAGTGCAAGGTTGTTGTCTTATCAGATTTTTCTTTTACCCCAAATATGTTCATTCTTTATGATAAAACAATGTTGAAACCAGCAAAAAACGATAAAAAGATCTGACCATTTAACATGTTTAAACATTCAAATTTGTTAAACATACGTCCATTTGCACTTATCGAACTACATGTACATGTACAGTACACATTTTTTATAAGGCACTGGCTACGGTTAAATGGAAATGTAACAATAATAAAAATATTATTGTTACATTGGAGACTAAATGCTAGAAAGCATGGTAGGGTAAGGACCTGATTAATTACGAATGTAACAATAATGATTGAGGCTACAGTGCATTGCGCTATTGTTACGTGGGAAACAGCAATTAATGTATGATTGGACTTAGTCTAGCATAAATATGTTCTAAATAATAAAAGTTGAAGATATTTATTTTATATTAACAATACGTACATCATTGTACATCATGTACATGACATACAATTATTACATACAATTTCTTTAATTTTTTATTTCCATAGACAGTTTCTACATATCCAGTACGTGGTTTTAGAGCATGTTTCAATGACATTTGGCATTTCATCTGGAAATTGCTTGAAATACAAAAACACAATGCTTTAGATTAGGCTTTAAGAATTATTTCACAACATAAACGAGACAAGACAGTTCTAAGAGACAGAAATACTACATTCATTAAACTAGTAGCAATGCAAAATAGCAAAAATGTCGTTGGAAGAGAGAGAAAAACGCTGGACACTCGGTCTGTGTCATTTAAATTTAAATTTTATAACATGAATGTAATTTAAATCTCCAAAGGATATTATGACCCATTGATATTCTTATATAGGTTAAAAAAAACTTACCTATCATGCCTATGGTTTGGGCAAGCTCCATCTGATTTGAAACAAAATTACGTTCTCCATTGACATGATGGATACATCTATAAAGAAGTTCACAGTATTTTAGTTTACTCTTAGCAAACTTTGCTTTTGATGTATCATTTTTTTTTAGAACTGCGTTTGTATATGGCTTAGGAAATTTGTGTCTTGATATTGTTTCAGTTTCGTTTCAAACGCATCCCAAGTTTTAAATATTTCACCCAAATCAAAATTGGTAATAGGAATCTCTTCATCCATTGTCCAAAGTAACAGTAATAAGAGTAGGTGTGCAGTTAAATACTTAAAAGTGTACACTTTTCTCAGCCCGAGTTCTCAACAACAAACCTCATGGAACTATATTTTTCTTGCTGTGTTTTTAGACCTAGTATTGGTGGGCTTCAGCTTTTTTTAAAACTCTTTCATTTTCTTTGGCATGTTTGGTCAGGTTGTTGTCTCTTTCATTCTCAATAATATACAACATGTGCAAAGTGTATAAATTAAGATTGATTAAGGAAGCAACACACAACAGAACCTCAATTTTGTTGAATATAAATTAAATTTTACAATACCATGAATACTATCTAGACATCAAAACTTTTGTTTTAAAAAATGTGCAAAACTGTCTTCAAAGAATTGTTGATTAAAGGGAAGAAATTTGATTGGTTACCCTCTAGAAATATAAATCTGTAAAATATGTGAATTCAGCAATAATTGTAGAAACTGCCTATATTTTCTTTTTTTTTTGGTTCTTTCAGAGGCCATTTGAAAACATTTATACATACAATCCATTTACTACAAAGTTTGTCAGACCTACAATCCCTGCCTGTATCAGATATATTGGTCAAACTACTGGAGACGGAGGGAGGACAGGGTCCTCCACCAGGACTGTCAGGGAATAAACATGTACTATGTTGGGCGCTAGAGGACATGTTAGCTGGTCCTGAGAAAGAGCCTAAAGAGAAAGAAAAAGATAAAAATAAAGGTTTGGGTTGGAGTATTATTATATTTGAAGTTAGTCAGAGTACTGAAAAATATTCTAATTTCACAATGGATAATGTTTCAATAAAAGAGACCAAAAAGATTTAGGTTGTTCAGCTAGGTCAAATGTTTAACAATTTGTGTGAGTTTAGTTAGTTTCAGTTCTTTAAGGTACATGCACATGTAGTTAACACAATTATTTTCTTCTAACATGACTTGAGTGATGTTTTTTTTTTTTACAGAAACAGAACTCACCAAAACAATTGGACAGACTTAATAAAAACTGCAAATCCTCAAATAAATGAACTACATTTTAGATACATGTTCCACAAGATGTGACTTAATCATAGTTTAAAATACAGTTACATGTACATTTAAATACACATAAACTCAAAGAATATATAAGATTAGATTTAAAATACATGACTTTATAACAAGAGATCATGCATAAAAAACTATCATTGAATCATATTTCTAATGCCTTCTTATTATTTTTCCATATATTTGTATTTCAAAACTTATTGTGGTTAAACAGTCATGACAGTTGAAAAATGTGGAGCAAAAATAATCAGTCACATAACAATGTTATTGTATAGATTCAGATGCTGGGCGCAGTGTGGCTTGTGACGGAAAGTTTCTGTATACCACAAATACCCAAGGAAAGGGTGTTGCAAAGATTGGAACAGGTTTACGTGGAACTCTCAGGTATGTACATAGACATATTAGGGATGTTCAGGTAGGTGTACCCGTATTTCAAGTCAAAAACTATAGAAAAATAAAGTATGTAAATCTCTGTAATAGAAATAGGATAAAAAAAAAAAAACTGAATCGTCATTGTGTTTATTTTAATTAGAATACATGTTTACAATGTTCTGCGCAGATATATATAAATGACAGCCTGACATACAGAATTTTCAGATACATAACATTGGATTTTTGTAACATTGGAATGAATAATATTTTGTGAAAACCGTTGAGAAAATAATTTTTTATAGGATCAGGCAACAGTCATTGTTCTGATCTTTTGTATTTAAATCTTTTTAATATCTTGGTACAGAGGCTATGTGTACAGCAGAAACTTTGATGTTAATGTTGGACGATTGGCGTATGGTTCAGGTTCCTTGTTGTGCCGACCACAATCATTTGATACAGAAGCAGATATTAATTCTTTGTGTCAGGTGTTGCATCCAAACACTTTGCAGGTAAATGATTACTTCAAGCTAAAATAAGTAAATAAAATAACTTCACATAATTATTTGAATTTCCATTGTTTCAGATGTTAAAACCAATCACAATATGTTTTGGTGTACACTTTTGAAAATATAACAAATAATTGTTCAGATTCCGAATAGGCTTTGATTGAATACTGCCGCTGAAGAAAACTAAATATAGGGAAAAATGCTGACAGTCACAGGTTCAAGGAAGTCTTGTTATAAAAAAAAAATTAAATCTTCAGTATAAAAAAAAATTGTGAATCCCAGGCAACTATTTTAATTGTTCTTAATTCAGTCTCAGAATTGAATGTTCAGTGCAATAAAACATCAAAATATTTTCCAACATCTTTTGAAATTCTAAAATTATTGACTAGTGTTTAAATATGATTCAACTTTTATTTTACAGGTCATCAAAACAATACCCAAACCAGATGATTATTCTAAAGAGAATCCACATACTACTGTAGGGTTCTGTAGTGATGGAACTTATTTTTACTGGATCTGGTTTGCAGGAGCAGCATCTGATAAAAGTAGTAAAGGAGTGCCAGTTTATCTGGAGAAGTTTACATTTGATGTTAGTAGGCGTTAAGAATATTTACTTAACTTTATTAAGGGGATGTATACATGCTTTCATAACGGTCCAAGTACAGATTTTTAAAAACTTTTTATGTTTTAAGAGTTTTGGATAAATCAAAGTTCATTTTTTTAATTTCCTGTTTTCAGCACCAACTCTGAATGATGGACTTACATTTAAAAAAAAAATATTTCTCATGAGTGCATGGTGCTTAAAACTAAATATGAGAAGTAGTAATTGTGACTTGAAATAAAAACAAATCTAACATTTGCTGTGCATTGGGTAGTGTTTCTAACTTATATTACACATTTGATAAATCTTATATATTCAACTTGAGAATTTCTGAATTATTCAGGAATATTATGCTTATTCAAAATCTAAGCCCACTTATAGTAACTCAAAATTACCATATTAATGTACATCTGATGCATTATAATCACTTCAAAAAAGTCATTTCTTTAATGGCACTCCAAACCTATAATCAGAATTAGGAATAAAGTAGTTTAACTTATTCATGTTATTAGGGTGGTTTGCTTATTTTATTTTTGTTTGATTGTTTTTAGTCAGAGCAATTGGTAGCTGTACCACAACAATCCAGAATTACTCTGCAGAAGAAAGATGAATCTACAGCTAAAGCTCTAAGTGAAAGTTTATTGGCAAAGTTACGGCCCTTTAGAGGAAGTTCATCATCCATTACTCTAGCAGCCCTTACAGGCCTTGACCCTATCACCTCAAGGAAAGATGATGGTAAAATTTTTGTTTTTTTTAAGAATTTACATAGAAAAAAGTAAAATCACAAAAATACTGAAGTTAGAGGAAGATCAATTGGGAAAGTCCATAATCACATGGCAAAATCAAATAACAAAACGCATCAAAAACGAATGGACAAAAACTGTCATATTCCTGACTTGGTACAGGCATTTTCAAATGTAGAAAATGGTGGATTAAACCTGGTTCTATAGCGCTAACCCTCTCACTTTAATGACAGTCTCATCAATTTCCGATATTTTTACAGAAAATTATTGTGATTTAATATTATGCAGAAAATATTGTTCATTTGTTCATTTCTGAAAGATACAAATTTTGTAAAATCTGAAAAATTATTTTCTATGAACATGATAAAAAATCTAATTTTAAATAATCCTAATACTAATTTGAATCACTTTAGACATTTCCTTTTTCGATTTATTAGGATCAGTTTATCAAAGAGAGCATTTATAGGCCAAAGTGGTAAAATGGTTGTTATATTAAACCTTTCCATGAAAGATGGGGTTATTGATTATTATTTATTTGATTCCAGTTTCAAATATTCATATAAATTCAGAACCAAACTACCCAAGAGAATCAGCAGGATTTATTTAATTGAATACCAAAAAATAAAAGCGCGTTTATTATAGAATTTTCCTTGAATTGTATTTTAGGAATTCTTGCTGGTAGTACAAGCTGTGGAATATCTCTGAAAAACTTAGTTAAGACACCTGTCACATGTGATGGTAGCCATGTGTTATTTCTGACTTCAATATCAGGTGGTGCTACAACAAGTTCTGCCTCCAGAGGGTTATTTGGTGGAGGCCCGGGTTTGACAGGTTTAAGGAGTGAGTCATTAATTTTTAAAGGATCATTATTAATAAAAGAGGGACGAAAGATACCAAAGGGACAGTCAAACTCATAAATCCAAAACAAGCTGACAACGCCATGGCCAAAAACGAAAAAGACAAACAGAAAAACAATAGCACACACACGACACAACATAGAAAACTAAAGAATAAACAACACGAACCCCACCAAAAACTAGGGGTAGGGGTAATAAACTGCACGTGCATGCTGTTTTTATGTATTTTTTCATCTGACAGTAAAATAGGCAATCCTTATCAATTTTTCACTAGTGTGACAGAAAAATCAGATTTTATAAACTCGGCACTCATCTCGACTCATGAGGAACTATGATTTATTTTCATTAACCAGGATGGAAAGAATTGTAGGAAATTTCTTATATCAAGGAAGTGAAACTAGCACAGGTACTAAAAGTAGGACAAAGTAATTTTTGTTTGTATACATGATTGTAATTTTATTTCCTATTAAATGGTTGTTATAAAATCAATTTATTGAATTTGAAATTGTATAGACTTGTATTTGTAAGGAAACATTAATTTGGTAAAATGAGCATTTTGTTCAACAACATTTTTATTATCTACTGTTATTATTACAGATGTTGTCGCAATAAATTAACTTCTTTTTAACATTTCCATCTGTTATTTTGTTGTAGCTTTAGGTTCCTGTATGTGTTTCCATGTTAAAGATGGACTGTATGCTACAAAGACAGATCTGAGTGATGCTCCAACATGCTCTCTTGGTAGAGGGGCGGCCATATCTGCTGTTGGTAAGGAGAGGGTTTTGAGGTGTACAAAACTATCAGAACTTACAAATTGCTGTCATATTTAGGAGATAACTGTATTGTATTTTAAGCTCTGACGGCATCAATTGGGGATTTGATGGTCGCAAATTAAGTTTACTGTCGAGGCGTTAGCAGAGACAGTAAACAGGTATTTGCGACCATCAAATCCCCAATTATTGCCGTTGGAGCTTAAAATACAATATTGTTATCTCCATTCTAATGAAACTGACAGAAAACAAAGTTAAAACATGTATTTATAATCTGTCATATGCCAGGGTTCGACACTAACGGTAGTCCGGTAGTCCGGTGCCCCCCTAAAATCTAGGAGGACTACCAAAACATGGTTAATCAGTAGTCCTGTGGACCACCTGGAAATTTGTATATGGTCTGGCTATTTCAATGTTAAAGATTGGCATAAAAGTCCTCCCAATAATGTTTAAATTCTTCAAAAACAGTGATGGCATTTGGAAGAACGTAATTTTAATATTGTTATTATGAAAGCACTTTTGAGATCCAGATTTCTGATCAGAATCATCACAGTGTTTGTAACACAAAGGATTTTCAATGTAAATAAAAATGTCTGATAACCAAAATGTGAAGAAATTGCTGAATAGACAGCAAAGGTCAGCAATAAAAACGTAGATGAGTTAAAAAAATACTTCCCAAATTTGGATGAAAAATTATTATCCCCCTAAAAAAAATAAACAGGAAGAGGTAGTTTGGAAAAAAAGGCAACAATATTTTTTGGTGGCTTTCTTATTAAAAAAAACCACATACACATGTCATTCAAAATAATATTAAAGACATTTTGTTTCAGCAACATATCCACTGAATTGCTTTCAACAGTGATGATGAAGTTGACCTCTAGTACACAAACAAAGACATTGTATCACTACAAAAAAAATAATTATAAACTGTTTGAAGCATTAATGAAAACTTCAAATATTGACTTAGGCCACACATAAAAATATTTAAGTTGGTTTGCCCAAACCCTACCCTAAGGTTGAGACAGTGGGTAGGTAGGTGGGCATTTTTTTAATTTTTTTTTTAAAAGAAATTGAAGTATTAGATGTTTATTAGTCTTCATGCCTATTTGATTAAAAAAACTTCTTCAAATCAGGACAATAAAAGAATTTGAGACAGAGTAGGCAGCTTTTATCTGGGTAGGTAGCGTTTGGGCAAACAAACCTATTATTTATTATGGCCTTATTTTTATCCTATTATTCTAAATAATCCCAGAATAAAAGGTGAAATAACACTACCTAACAAGGCCTTTGAAATTGTCTCAGATTGCAGATTTTGCATTTAATTTTTCAATATTTTCTGACAGGAAAAGTTCAGGAGTAATAAAATTTATTCACTGAATGTCAACTTTAATTTATCTGAAAAAAAAACCCAAATATTTTCAAAACTCAAATGAACATTTGTGTGCTTCTGGGGTGCTCAGATGGCAGGAAATTGCATCTTATTTCCAAAAATTTTCTTGGGGGGGCATGCCCCCAAACCCCCCTAGCTAGTTCGGGCCGCGGTGCGGCCCTCAACAGTGATAGACGACGACTACCAGGACTACCCAAAAATTTTTCTTGGTAGTCCTATGGACTACATCACCTCTAATGTTAGTGTCAAACCCTGTATGCCGTCTGCGCTTGCATGTACGTCCCATAGCATCAATTGTCAATTGATGCCATGTAAATAAGTGACGTTATCCAATCAAAATGAACGTTACAAACATTGTTGCATTAGAATTTGACATCTGATGAAGGAAAGGCAAAAAATACCGAAGGGATATTCAAACTCAGAAGTTGAAAAAATTAACTGACATTGCATGGCAAAAACTAGAATCAACAAATAGACACAGTACACAAAAACACAACAAAGAAAGCTAAATACTAAGCAACACTTACCCCACCAAAAAATATTTGTGGATTTTTACAGTATAGGTGAAACACAAGTTTTTAACAAGGTATATATAAATTTTTTTTGTCTTAATTTTATCCACAGACCTACATTCATTGTGTTATCAAATGAGATTAGACAGGTAGTTGTAGATATATTAATAATTTAACCTCTTTTTTCTAAACAGGTTTATGTTTTGATGTGATGAATAATTCTATATGGATGTGCAGTAATGATTGGGTTGATCAGTTCTATAATCCAGCTCATCAGGCACAACATCACATACACAGACGGCTCAGAATCCTACAGAAACCAAGTAAAGAAGGTATGTTTGTCCTGAAATATATATAAGCCAAGGGAACTAATCTATTAAGTGTATCAAAATGCTGATGATATTCATGTATCCTTGTCTCATGAGTTTTCGTGCTATTAAGAATGCTTTGTGACATCACAATTTCCTTGGAAAAAGCATGCTTAGTAGAAAGGAGTAGGTCCGGTAAGGACCGATTTTGGCCTCAAATTTCAGGTTCATCTTACGAAAGATTTTGACTACTTTTTAAACACTTAAGTGTCTATTTCATTTGAATCAATTAATTTATGTGAAAGATTTTAACTGATTTAGTCATTAAAAATAACCCGATTCAAGCTCAAATATGAAAAATCTACCAAATATGCCGAAAAATGTCACTTTTCAGATGATTTTTGTCAAAAATGAAAGTGGCCGCATCCGTGTTCATCCTCAACCTTTCTATATGTTATGTATTATCATAAAATACAACTTACATTTCAATATTAAGGATGAACATGAATGCGGCCACTTTCGTTTCACACGAAAACTGTCTAAAATTTAGCTAAAATGCTAGAATTGTGAAGATTTCAGTAATTTAGCATGACTTAATGGTGCTAGTACCCGATATATGTGCATTGTATTGTCAAAAACAGCCCATATTTATGTAGCAGAAGCATTCTACTGTCCAATAAAAAACTAAAAGTTTACGTCTTGTCAATTTTGTAAAACTGCTATATTTTGGGGCCAAAAAGGGGTCTTACTGGACCTACTCCTTTGTATGACGTAGGAAAACATATGATCTGACCATATTATTCCATATTATTAAATTCCATGTATCCTTTTATATACTTTTTTCATTAAAAAAAATAACTTGTCATAGTATAACTTATGATTAACATTATTTGTAGAATATTGTTTTAAATGGATATCAGTTTCTCCAGTATCGAATTCTAATATAACTTCTTACTTGTTCTGTAGTTTTCATTTTCTTTTTAATGTAATCATCTAGATCCAATGACACATGCAATTTTCACAATCGATGACATGTAAATAAAATTCTGAATTGAAATGGGGAATGTGTCAAAGAGACCTCAATTTGACCAAAGAGCGATAAACAGCCAAAGGTCACCAATGGGTCTTCAATACAGCGAGAAAATCATGTACCTGGAGGTGTGCTTTGGCTGACCCCTAAAGAAAAAAGTGTATTAGTTCAGTGATAAAAACCTTTAATTTTCAGTCAGTGGATGCTACTTTGAGTTTTACGGACAGTTTCATGTTACCTTTAATTTTTCACAGTGAGTTTAGAGCAGAATAGAGAGGCAGTAATCAAAGATTTATTACAACACGTTGGTAGTATGTGTTTACACCAGATCAATAATGACCTCCTCCACACACCCCTGGGGTCATATATCCTACAACAACACTCAGCTGACCTTGTCCATGTGGGTAGAATTGTAGACATCTTACAAAGGTCATTAGAGGTCAAGGACAACCAGATTATTCTGTGTTCATTGATAGTTTTACAGGTAACATTATATAGAAGTCTTATAAAAAGGTATAAAGTGACAGGCGCTGTTTTATATCTGTACAAAGCTTTTCCTTAAAATCACAATTATTAAACTCAATTTTTTGTTCATTTTTAAAAATTCGCAAGAAAACAAATGCACACAATAATTTCTGAATTTACAGTAAACCAAAAAATTAGTGATAAATTGCATCTGATATCATGTTTAAAGTCGAGGAAAAGAATTGTGACTACGTATACAAGTGGAACATATGAGTGGTCGTTTGTGATCTACAGATATTCTTTTACAGTCAACCAGAAAGTGTTCAGGGAAGGATTTAATTCAAGATATAATTTATAATCTTCTATGCCATGCACCTGCCTGTTATAAACATAAATTATGATACATTATCCACATGACTTTTGTTACTGGAAAACCTACATTATATAAAAAAGAAGATGGTGGTATAATTGACAATGAGACAAATCTCCACAAGAGATCGTGCTGCTTCAAGACCAAAAGTAGCAGTGAACATTATAATTATCTTAACTGGAATGATTATTAATTATTTTCAGTTGGTGTTCAGAGTCAGTATCTTCAAAAGGAAATCTAAGGAAGAGGAGGATGTTCTCCAGAGATTGAGGTAGAAATAACTCACTCATTTGATAAAGAAAATATATAGTTTGAAAAGCTCAATTTCAGGTTGAATATACACTACTTTTCACATTTTTATATAATTAAAAAAAAAAATCACAAATTGTATGGTTTTACCATAGCAAATGGGGCATTACAGCTTCTTTTTTCCTCAGCCAAATGTTATGAAACTTATATACAATGCTTATAATCACGAAAATCAGATCAAGTTTCAATTTAAGTGGTGTCACTTTTGCAGCACTGAAGTTATGCCCCTTTTAAATATTATATGCAAAATGGGACATCATTTATTTTTGTCACATATTCTCCATTTATTTCTGTTTGCAGTAACCTGTTTTATTATTTTTCAGTGATTTAGTGTGGAACCTGTTAAAATCTCGAGATAAACTAGACAAACCTACTGACAAAGAAGATTTTACCTCAGCTGTGATCACTGAAGCATGTCATGTCTTAACCAATGGGGTCAATGTATTATATCCCACAGAAAGTGCTAAAAATAGACTAATGTTAAGTTTATTGGATAGTTCTTATGAGGCTCATATAGAACTCAGAGATATGATTCTTGTGGACTTTGCAGATCGTTTGAGAGGAATGACATACAGCAACATGGAATCAAAAAATCTCTGGTAAATACATAAATATCATATATTCAGTTGTTTGATTACAGAGGCCCCTCATGGGGGGGTCCTAGTAATCACATAATCACCATTTTTTGGCCAATATAATCACATAATCATTAAATATTTGCTTATCTTTAGTAATCAAATAATCATAAACTAAAAATACAGTCCTAGGTAATCAAATAATCATGAAATATTTGGCTTAATAATCAAATAATCATTAAAAAAACGGCCAAGTAATCACATAATCAAAAACCCCATGAGGGCCCTCATTACAGAAATGGTACAATTAGGAAATACTGAAGATTAGGTAGAATTTGTAAGTTTTGCTCAAATAGATTTGTGACATGACTTGGATAAATTTTTGTGTGTTTTTTCTTTAAAGAATTGACTAACAAGCACATGATCTATTTATATCTATTAGAAAATGACTACTTGCATAAAAATAAGATACAGCATCCTGGATGTCAGAAGTTGCTGCTAAAGAGAGAGTAAAGGATGCTCACAATTTAATTTGAAGTCCTTAAGATGGTACCTAACACTACAGGGAGATAACTCTGTAAAGTCAGCTAAATGTTTTAATTACTATGTGATGTTAAGAGAATATTAAGCTTCTCAATGATCAAAATAAGCGTTTGTTTAACTTCTATGTAACCAGTGTATAAAAAACGGTTGGTTCAAAATTTTTGTGAATTTTTTATATTTTTGTTAAAGGGTCAAAGTAAAAAATTTTATAAAAATTAAACGAGCCAAATTAATTTTAGTTAAAGTGTAGGGTACCACCTTAAACTGTCACAAAAGACACAATGCAAGGCAGTACTATATGTTGAATGAAAAAAAAACTCTTTGCCATAGATATTGGAATCAATGTCATACAGGAAAGGAGTAGGTTCAGTAAGACCCCTTTTTGGCCCCAAAATATAGCAGTTTTACAAAATAGTGAAAATATAATCTTTAAGCTATTTATTTGAAAGTAGAATGCTTCTGCTACATACATATGGGCCGTTTTTGACAATACAATGCATATATATCGGGTACTAGCATCATTTAGTCATGCTTAATTACTGAAATCTTCACAATTTTAGCATTTTAGTTAAATTTTAGACGGTTTCCCTGTTCATTCATATTATTGAAATGTAAGTTGTATTTGATGATAATACGTAATATATTTAAAGGTTGAGGATGCGGCCACTTTCATTTTTTACAAAAACTATCTGAAAAGTGACATTTTTTGGCATATTTGATAGATTTCATATATTTAAGATTGAATCGGAGCATTTTAATGACTAAATAAGTTAAAATCTTTCACATAAACTAATCAAATCAATTGAAATAGTCACTTAAGTGTTTAAAAAGTGTTTAAAATCTTTCGTCAGATGAACCTGAAAATTGAGGCCAAAATCTGCCCTTACCGGACCTACTCCTTTATAGAAAAAAACAGTTTACACCCAACAAAGTACTCTAACGAATCTCACAAATCTACACGTATTAATCTTGCACCTTTACTTACAAATTTATTTTGTAGTTTTAATGATGAAACTGTCAACTTGATACTAAAGATAGCAGTGAAGGAGTCTTGTGAATTACTGAAGGAATCAGTTTCCATAGGGAAAAACCAGTTTGAAGAACTACAAGCACAAGTACCTGTAAGATTTTTGTTAACTTTTTAAGAGCAAATGTCAGAACTGACAAAAAAAAATGTTTAGGATTCATAGTCTTTGATTTGAGAACTACATCAATGTTCTTGAAACGGAGAAAGATATAAATGCCAAATTCAATTTAAAAGCAAAGGTCACTGAACTTTTATGAGCAATATAGGGTTTAAAAATTTATAAAAAATATTTTTGGAAACATTATTTATTTGGAAAATAAAGCATCTATAGAAATTAATGATATTTAGGAAATGTGATTAAGATCAACGATTTTTTTTTTCTTTTTCTAAAATTTTCCTATTCATAAAAAGGTAATTTCATGAAAATATCTTTAAGACTAAATAAGATTCTTTAAAGCAAACAGATTTTAAAAGTAAAAAACTATCAAATTCTTAGAACTTTTTCAACATTCTCATATTTAAAAATCTTTTGATAAAACTTTTTTTTCTGTCCCCATTTCTTTTATTTTTATTTAGTTGATGTAAAGTAAAGTCTTGGCCAAAGTTTTTATTTAAATTAATTTAAACAATTTTCAAACTTATGTCATTTATTTTCATCTTAGCTTGATACATGTATCATCATAACAATAATTTATTTGTGATAGGAAATAGATATATTGTACTAAATATCTTACACTTGGAAGAACTCCTAAAAGTTGAAATAATGGTCATAGAAATAATGCTACACAATTGTCAAATCTCAATATTATAAAACCAGTTATTTGTTTTGTAGGTAGCCTCCTCTTGTTTGAGGTATATGATGTCACTTCAATCATTTCTGTTGAGGGAAGCCATATTGTACAAGTCTAAAACGGAATCAGAAGATTCTACAAAACAGGATAATACAGTATTGAAGGTGAGAAAGGTTCATTGGCGGATCCAGGGGGGGTTCCGGGTGTTGGAACCCCCCCTTTTTTTGGCAGGTCAATGCATTTGAATGGGGACATATAGTTAGAACCCCCCCTTTTTAAAATGACTGGATCCGCCCCTGAGGTTCTAGCAGGGTTTTTTTTTTTTTTAAGAATTGTTTAGTTACTTTCAGAAGACACTTCTTCAAAAATCTGATCTGTAGCAGATGATTCTAAATCTCTTGTCTGGGATAAATAAAAAAAAACTCTGAGACACAATGCTTTAAGTTCACATGGAAACAGATTTCAAAATTGCACATCTAAATACCACAAATTCAGAAATTATTGCAGCATTTATTATTGCAATTTTTTGAAGAACAACCAAAAAAATGTGTTTACATTTATTAAATATCAATATCTAAGTACTTATATTTTATTGTGCGACTTCAGTAGTCACATTATTTACATTAATAAAAACCTCTGAATAATTTCTGAATTTACAGTAATTCTGCTAAGATTATATGATCCTAATACATCATATTTATTTTTGCCTTTTTACAGGAATTACAAATATCCATCATGAATCTGGCTTCCAAAGTATTTAGAGGTTCTTACCAAGTAAGTAAAAAAAAAATCATGATCATAACTTTGTATCATTTTAGTATGCTTCATCAACCAAACACAATGTCTGCTTTAACAAAATACACAATTTGTGTGGGGTGCATTTTATGTTACACAATATAACAAACAATACAGTTAAAAAAAAAACGGGAATTAAAAGATTTCTTATACCTAAGGCCAACTAAAATTAATTAGTAGATTTTCATCCAAAGTTTTGAAAAAAATGGGGCGGGTGGGAGGATTTTATTTTTTAAATTTTATTCAATTTGAAACCTTCTTGTGGCGTGAACTTCATATATATGCAAGTGTTATAATTACAAAATTTAGCTTATACCATGTAAATGTTTAAACATGTATAAAGAATCGTACATAATTCTTGAATAAACATCTCTGATTTGCAACGCGGACTGTTCTACATGCAATTGCTACTTTAGAAACATATTTTCAGCAAACAGTAAAACCATGGAGAAATTCTCTATTCATTTGACTACCAACTCCAAATTTATTTTGCTCTCTAAGCGATGGTTTGTAGTCCCCATAAACTTATGCAAATGCAATGGTATGCAGCACAAGTATTATGAATGAAATGAACACTCAAACAAGTGTTGCCAGGAATATTCAAGTTGGCGCTTTTAAGATTCTCAAGTTATGCAAGAAGTGACGCATATATAATTACATTATAAATGGTATTTAGCCATAGGTAAATCTCATGAATCTAAGGGTTTTCTAGTACACAATGTGTATGTTTGCCGACTTTTTGAACTCTTTTTTTTCTACCAATTTGTTCCACGATTCTTGCACTTTGGAAATCATTCACAGCCCAAATTTGCTTACACAAAGTCAGTGTATTATTAAATAAATCCACAATTTTCTGATAAAAGAAATTTCCAATTTGTGACATACCGCGATTTGCGTTGGACACAGCGTATTTTATACTCGTAACCCGAATATTTCATGCCCTTCTGGTAATCTTTCTATATTCTCCGTAGATGATACTGTCATCATTGAGCAGCAGATTTTTGTCAACATAATCGTTTTAAAGTACTCGAAACAAGAAATATGAAAACCGAAATTTTATAAACAGGAAGTTCGAATGAAACGAAATTATTGACGGTTACCGGTAACGGAAATGAACAAAATCCGGAAATCGTAAATTTTGCAAAATAAAAAAAATCGGGGCGGGACGATTTCAGAGGGGCGGGCGGGGATGAAAATCTATCAATTAATTTTAATTGGCCTAATTTGATATCCTTGAATGAAATCACAAAGCGATTGTATTTTATGCAAAACATGGTAACTCCTCTAGCTGAAGCAGGCAGATGATGAGAAGATTAAATGTGGAATGCATAAAAACCAAAATAACAATATTTGTTTTGAAGATTTGTTTGGTGTAATTCTTATGATTTTAATCCTTTCCTCTATGGATTTATTTTTACATACTAAAAGTATTGATGCATTGTAAAAACCAATATTTCATCAATGAAATTCCAGTCAGATATTCTCATGAATATCCTTTTTATATTAGATACAAATTTTATTAAGTCTGATACAGATTTATCTTAGGCAAAAATACTGGCGTCAAAAGGCGTCATTATGGAGTAAAGGGTTAATGAGCATTAATCAGAATAGCAAGAACTTCCTTAACTTAAAATAGAATAAAGGTATGGTATACAATATTAAATTATTTTTTTTTCATCAGGTTCTAGAAGCTTTATTAGACACATGTAGTACAGTAATTTCAAAACATAAAGAGGATTTGGAATATTGGTTACAAGGATTAGAACGACTGGCTAAGGCCACAGTATTGGGACATCTTCTCCCCGTCTTACTGACAGCCATGACACATCCTAACTTACGATGTTTACAATTTGGTGATAATCTGATGTCACAGTTGGTACACCTTGTTGTTTTAACCAGCCAGGTAAGATTTGATGACTAAGATTATATTCTTATGATTAATATGTTATATTCAGACATATTTTGTCTTTCTGGTCTGACAATAGTTTTGTGAATGTGCCACAAAAAATGTCTTTTTTTGTTTATGATCATAGTAGATAGTGGATGGTACTTCCCACTGAAAATAACTTCAAGTTTTTCTGACAATCAATGAATCATGATATTTATTGAAGCTTATGGTAAACATATCATTAAAGTTACTCTAGCATTATTACATCTGCACAATTTTAAATATTTCTTTTAATTTTCCCAAACTTGAGCTACAATCTACAATTTTATCCAAAAATTACTGTTTTTTTAACGAACAATTTAATTTTCCTCACTATGATGATAATGATAATATATGATATTTCTAAGATTTTGTCATGTAGCAAGAAATTAGTGGTTACTGGATCATCTGGATTATTTTTCCAAATATTACTTCTATGCCAGTAGTCATTTAAGAAAAAACAAATCAAAATTCAAAACCTCATTTGTTCAATGCCCTATTGCTATAAAGCAAATGAGAAGTATAGATCTTTTTGTATATGTTGTTTAACATTTTTAATGTCTACAGAATTCTATTGGAAACCAGTACTCATAAAACATGATACATTTACTAATATTGTATCTTGTTGGTATTAGGCTGCTCTGTTGTTGAAAAGTCAAGTCCAAGCAGTACAACAGGAGATATTTGAAAAAGATTCTGATATAGATGTAGCAGAGCTGATTGGTCAAGCTGTCAATTTAGAAAAGTAGGTTATGTAAAAAAAAAGATATTGAAATGGTAAAAGTTACTTATCCAGAGTTTTTACAGTTTTTCACTAAGTCAGAAGCTGTAAGGCAAATAACTTTTGGAACTGTTGGGGAGCTTCATAAGAATAATAATATTTTGGCAGAAAAAGGGAAAAAGTATGTTTTGCCACAGAGAAATTTAGCTTTTTCAAGCATTTGTTAAATATGTGACAACAGATTCCAAATTTTTTTTCCATATCAGTTCTGGTATTATCTCGCATGCATATGAAACATCATCTTCCAAAAGGCAATGTTATGGGAGTCTTGAGATGATACAAGGTTGTAATGGAAAAAGACATGTTATAATCTATTAAAACAATACTATTGAGAAAAAATGTTTGAGATAAGTGGACAAATAAGTCTATAGTTTCTTTATATATTTACACCGTATCCTGTCTGAATAATTTTAATTATGATTGTTTGATTTTATTAACTAGTTGTGATCTGAAAGAAAAAGAAGAGGAAGGATTCCTTGCTGGACTAAAGATTCCTGCCCCCTGGTCATCAGGGAAGGCTATAGAGAGTATACATCCTGTCAGGGACAATTACAAGTTGAAGGAGAGTGTCCATATCCCCGGGGCAAGGTGTCTGTACCTTAGATTTGACCCAAGATGTGCTTCACAATATGATTATGATAAGGTAAATAACGTAACGGTACCCAAATTGCACCGAGTACCCAAATTGCACCTGTTTAGCAAAACTAGCAGCGAAAATCTTACAAGATTTCATAGAGACTAAACAATTTGTATTTTTATGATTTGATACTAAGCACATCTTTCAACATAGGTAAAACCATTTAGATATGCACAAAACGTTCACTGTATTTATCAACAGATGAAGTATTTACTGAAAAAGCAAAATGTACTGAAACGTCGCCATGCGACGTCATCAAAACGTCATCTTTTTAAAATGAGCAAATACAATATGTTACAAGTATCCATTTAAAAAATAATGAAGAGAGAACATGGACTAATATCCAATTGTTCAAAATATTTGAAGAAATTAAACAAAAGCTCTGTTATTAGACTTTTGACGATGTGAATTTAAGAATGGATGCAATTTGGGTACTCCTCATTTCAGAATCATTGCTGGTTTCGAGGTCAGTTTAGACCAATTTTTCTATGATTCCATATGGAATAAAAATCAAATTGGTGTACCTTTATAATAAAGAAGGACACAGCTACAAAATAAACACAGAATGGACATTTTTGTCTTTATCATAAAAAAACGTAGATGAAAAAACTGTCAAAATAGGTGCAATTTGGGTACCGTCACGTTAGACCTGATGTCTTTAGGGAATATTGACTTTGCTATTATTTTATTAGGCAACAGATTTGATAAGATTTTGTGGATTAGGCTTCGTTATAAACATGCTCAGCCTTATGATTAGGTAGAAGGTTTCTATAATTTGATAACTTCGTTAATAAGATATGTATAAAATTAAAAAAATTAAAAACTTTTGTATGTTGTAAGTTTAAATTTTGAATCAAACATCTAAAGTTCATCAAATTGACACTGATACTTACTAGTAAAACTACAATAAGTAAACAAGTAGCAATAATATGAAAGTCCTTTAAAAAATACAGGTGGTTCATAATAGAATTTGAACTGAAAAATACATTATAGTTTTATAGATGTTATTTTCTCAGCTTGTGCTTTGTGCATGCCAATCCTGAAGTCAATCTAAAACACTTAAATTCTTTTGATCTTTATGTTTTCCCCATCATATCATCTACACAGTCAAACCATCAATGTACCTATAGCTGAAATTAATCCTTGTAGTTAGTACTGTATGCTGGTCCAACCACTAACTCCAAGAAGGTAGCTGAGTATGGAGGAAATACATATGGATTTGGTAGTCGAAGTGTTCTGGGATCAGGATGGCCTAAAGATCTTGTCAAAGTACTTAATTTTACCAATTATTTTACAATTTAAGCATATTTATTTGAATCTCTAAAATATCAGTTTTCTCAACAACTACAAGTTTATATGTCTCACATAGCTACATCTAGTCATTCCATACCATGTGACAAGTTTTCAGTTTATTAAAGTTCTACTTCCTGTATACAAAAATTTACATCTTTTGAATGTCACATACGCGTAGATGAAATTCATTATCTACTTTTATATTGGACAAGCATACTGACTGTTCATCAAACAGAGATAACATTAAGGGAGTGTATAATTAATGAGCGATGGCTAACAGAACAGCTTGTTTATATTAAATACTTGTATATTTTCATTCCTGTAATTGAAGCATTTTAAAAGGAAAAATAAATGGTTTTGTTCAGTCTAGAATCCAATTTGTATGATCTGAATTAAAAAAAAACTTTGTCTAAATAGAAATTTGAAATGCAGAGAGTCTGAAAAGTTTTCAATTGTTTTAAAAGAAGTTGGTCTAGTAGGGTCACTTTGTAAACTTGTAAATGAATGATTAAATTTACTTTACAACATTATTTTGTAGGTTGAAGGAGATACAGTCACATTTTCCTTTGAGATGAGAAGTGGGCGAGAACACAACACACCAGACAAGGCCATGTGGGGTTTTATGTGTACTGTCAGGGCCCAGGTAAGGCAAAACTAAATAGGTAAATTAAATTAATATAATGAAAAGTGATTGTTATGAAATTGAAAGAATCTGAAATAAATAATTATCAGTGTTGTTCGGTCACGAGTTGAATATTTTTCGATATTTGAATTTTTTTATTAGTTATTCTTTTTATTACATTGGCAAATGGTTTTTTTTATGGAATTAAAGTAGCAAATGTAAGGAGCTATATTTTTTTATACGCATTCACAATTTATTTTGATCCAATTAAATTTCATATACAGCATCTCAGAAAATGTTTTTGAATTCTATCACACATTGCTATTTTATTTACTTGTGTGATTTGTAATTATTTGCTTTTTCTATAGAGTTGCATTACTTGTACCTATGGAATTTAATTTTGTGTTTACACTTTGTGAAATATTTTAAAATAGTGTGCTACATTATATTTGGTTATTTTCAGGAATCTACAGAGGAGGTATCCATTGGCCTTCCTTTCTTAGCAGATTTAGCTCTAGGATTATCAGTTCTGGCTTGCACCATGCTACAATTATTATATGAAGGACCAGATAAATCTAAACAAGAAATCAGTTGTACTCATTTACTTAGATCTAAACTATTACAAAGGTTTGTACAGTTATTTTTGCACACAAACTACTATATATCCAGAGAAAAAGCAGATGAAACAAGTAATACTAAGTTTAAAGTGTTCGGCTGATCGGGCTAAAGATTGAACTGACTGCTTCTGCAATTGAGGCTAGCACACAACCACGAAGGTAGTTCGAATACGGATCTGAATTGAATCAACAGCAAAAATCACAATTTACAAGTATAGTTTGTTTTCATTCCTGTTTTTGAGGAGAACATAATCTTAAAACCAATTAAAATAATGAATTGTTGATGATGTTTTTTTGATTGAAAAAAAAATTAAACAAAATATTTTTTGTGATTTCTTGAAATGACTGATTTATTTTCATGTTGACCTTGCCTATTTTTAATATAATTTTGAGATTGATAAATACTGTTAGTTCTTTAATATTCGTTAAATGTTCCAACAAATTGTTGATTTTATAAAGGAATATATGCAGACTTTGGCAAAACAACTAAACTAAATATTCACGAAAATTCAAGTTTTCTTCAATCCACGAAAATTGGTACCCACCAATATAAATGAATCCACAGTAGTCACTAATTAAAGTGATAAATGAAATAGCGATATCCTTACAGCTAATTTCCTAATGCATGTAGAACAAAACTTTGGTTAGCTTGCTTGCTTTGTTTGTATATTGTACAATCATTAGAATAACACCCAATTAAATTCAAATATGATATATATACAGGTAAAACTATGCCTATATGAATTGTTTAAAGATGTCAATCTTATTTACAAAGCTTGAATAAACAGTTATACAAACAAAGCAAGCAAGCCAACCAAAGTTTTGTTCTACATGCATTAGGAAATTAGCTGTAATAAGTAATGCTATTTGTTTTAAACAGATGTGTTTGGCAGTCAGATACAGGGAAACCTATCCCAGGATTCTCTCCTGATTCTTCCCACGACCTAACCATTCTAGACGACACAACTCTACCCAGAATCAAGCTTCCATCTGATGTTATACAGAACTTGAGGAAACTCTGTCATAGGCCAACACAAACACTCAGGCCAAGTATAAGGTAAGGTAGACCTATTTGTAAATTTAAGTATGTCTAATTTTGGTACCATTCATTCCAATTTATTATATATGTAGATGCAGTAAAAACCTACAGCAAAGAGTTGAAATCTGAATTATTAATTGATTTCTCATTTCAGAGAGATGATACAGCATTACATCATTATAACACTTGGGCAGATTCAGGTGGGACATACAGCCCCTTGGATTGTAAAAAATATCCTTTTTGGCAAAAATCATCATTAAAAGTTTTTGGCTCATTACGCTTTATGCTTTTATTACTATTACAGAAATTAGCTCTTCCCATAGTTCCCTTGAACCCTGGATCGACCCCTTAAGAATATATTAGTTTAAGAAATCTGATATTGTTTAGCAACTTGGTACAGCTGAGAACCAATATTCATGTGAGTAAATTGTATTAATTAATATATACTTTCAGAGAAGTGATTCAGCCAGACATACTTGAAGAGAGAGTTATCTCCACTGTGATAAAACATTTATCACTCACAGAAATTGTTCACCAACTACCTTCTGCTGAAAACCAAAACCCTGAGGAATTCTCACTGTTACAGTCTGTTCTACAAGAAGTTTATAAAAGATTGGATGCTCTGATCAGACAGTTACAGGTACAGTTAATCATGTCCAGTTTGACCCATAAAAAGGTTAAAAAGGGTCAACATTACAAAATGTTATAGAATCACATAATGGGCATGTAAAAGTATTGCACTCAAGTACCTTGAAAAGTTGATAATTTTCATGTTTGTAAATTCAAAATTCTAAGTTTTGTCACAAGATATATTATTAATCCAAAAAGTGTTTACTTCAAACTTGTATCTTTCTGTTCAAATTAAATGAACAACTGGTATGAGTACTTTACATGTTTATATTATTAGCAGATGACCATGACCGAAAAGTTGCAAATGCATTAAACAGTAATTTACAGGAGGGTACACAAAGTTAATAAAATTAGTTGGCTTCATTTCTTTAATAGAGTTTAGCAGGCCAGGAACAACATTGGCATACAGATGTATTAGATCATAGACAGGAGAACACAGAGGATACACCACCATTTTTCCATGATTATCATCTGCAGGAGGTAAGTAAATATTTCAGGGATAGAAGAGCTGACAATTCTTTAATTGAGATATGAAGGGGTGGAAGTAATGTGTTTAAAATCTGAAAAAATTCAGAAAATACTGTACTGAATATATATGCATCAATCAACTAGGTAATAAGTATATATCAAAAGAACAGATCTTTTAATTGTTTTTAGAATAAAAGGAAAAATAAACAGATCTGAAGTCTTGGCAAAATTAAATGTTTGAACTAGCAACAACACTATCTAAAGGAGAGAAGGGGAGATAATAATATATGTTAACTGTATTTTAATATTTTTCAGTCACAATATAAAGAATTGATGATGTTATGTTTTGTCAAGAATATACAACCAGATAATGGAGATGATGAAAAGTCTGTCAAAGCTCTGAGGTAAGAGAACATTAACACAATCTGCAACGATCACTTAAATTTATGTTTGCATAAAAATTGTCTTAAAAACTCTATTAAACTTATAGAAATCATAATTAAATAAGGGTTCATAGTTGAATTAATGAATAATTGCTCAAAACATTTTAATTTCAGAGAAAAGTTTGATGCTGATGTACAGAGTAGTGATATTGCAGAGACTTGTCCTATGACCTTCACCTCTCATATTGTCAAAGGTCTGTTGTCAAGACTAGATTTACTGTTACAAGTCAACATTGAGCCACAAGGTGGATTGCCATACAGTAGAAACTACTCTATGCTGGATCCAACACAAACAGGTATGACCTTAAACTCTCAGGTGACCTTTGACATATTGTGGATAGTTTGAACTTGATAACTGTTAACAAAGAAAACCTAATATTAAAAGCTAGCATACAATGGTGCAACCTTGACATTCAAAGTTTTTGATTTGAAATACTGGGGATTTATTAATATTTGTTGAATACCAATTTTCGTGGATCTGGTGGGAACAGTAGAACTATGAATTTATAAGTTCAACAAATTACGAAATTTTCTTAAAGAGTGTATGAAGACTTTGCCAAAACCAAGAAATTAGATATCCACGAATATGCAAGTTTTTATTAAACCATAATTAAATGTGTACCCACGAAAATAAATGAATCCACAGTATGTATGATATTGATGATGATAATCACATACAATGCAAATAAAGAGTGCTGGTTAAGTAGCCATTCAACTTTTTTGGAACTTTCTGTAAGGGAAATTGTTACGGATCATTTTTCTACCCAATACACATAAAGTTCAGCACTAATACAAAAGGGTCAGATTTAGGGCTTGAGGAAAAAGGGTAAATTGTGGGTAATGGTTAAAATAGTGCAGATCCAGAAATTTTCATAAGGGGGTCCACAGCATGACTGCTAAAAACAGGGCCCACTAGAGTCATGCTTCAGTGATTCAATAAATAATCAACCAACATATTTGCCACCAACAAGTGGGCCCTAAATCCCCCTATGATTATTAAGCATCAATTGCATGAAATCTTTCATTATACATTTTAGGTGTGATGGTGAGATCAGACACAGACATTGTATTGCAATCATACAGCTTGTCAAGAAGTATGTCTGCTCCAAACGGAGTAGACATTTCTAGAGAAGATGTTAAACACAAGTGAGTGCTATTCAATATCCTGTGAAATGTACTTTATATCTCATTAGTGAATCATTAGTTTAGTTTTAAGTGTTTGTTCTTTCTTTATCTGTGTGTATATATATTACTCATCACAAGACCAGTAGTCAGCACTTTTTGTGCTGACATGAATTGTCATTGATATGGTTATATTTATAAATTTACTGTTTACAAATTTTTGAATTTTTTGAAATACTAAGGCTTTTCTACCTCAGGCATAGATTACCTTAGCTGTATTTGGCAAAACTTTTAGGAGTTTTGGTCCTAAATGCTCTTCAACTTCGTACTTTATTTGGCATTTTTAACTTTTTGGGATTTGAGCATCACTGATGAGTCTTCTGTAGATGAAACGCACGTCTGGCGTATAAACTAAATTTAGTCCTGGTATCTATGATGAGTTTATTTCTAAGCACTGTATATATACAATTAATTTCAAAGCATTGAATCAGGGGTTTCATTATCTTTCATGTTGACTGGTACTTTCCACGTTTCTAGGTGGTACTTTTCAATTTATTCTATGAATATCTTATATAAAAATTTCTACATTTAGGCGGTACTTGACAATAGCATAGGAGGGTAAAAGTACCGGGTACCGCCTCCTAATGAATGGCCTGATTGAATTGAAGGAATTTCTCTATGAATAAATGAAATTGTTCGGTACATGCAATCAGTACTTGATCTCTATTTTTCTTTATTTTCCATTTTAACATTTCTAATAACATCTTATTTTGCAACAATGCTCCCAAATGATTATGTACAGTTAAAAAGTGGACATCAAAATTTTGAAAATCTCTGCTAGTTTCCAGATAATGAAAAGAAACAAAAATAGAGTGTTATGATGAATGTTATCTTCTGTTTCAAATTTTTGTTGGAGTTTGTAACCTTTTAACTGTTTTTGAATAACTTTCTTTTTTTGCTCAAACAGAAGACAGCAGAAATATAAGAAAGGACCAGTCCACATTTTACAGGACTTAGTAGAAGAGGAAGAAAAAGACAGACCACCCTATGTTACAGTAATAGAACAGCTATTCTCATTCATTGGTAGTGATCCTCAAAATACGGTAAGTTTTAGTCATTCTTAATTGCATTCAAGTTAGATTGTCAAAAATAAAGTTATATCTTGTAAGTATCCAATGTTTAAAGGATGTTTTATTATCTTGCTTTATATATGATTTTCAGATTTCAAGCAAGGACTTTCTATCTGCTGCACAGACCAGATGGCGTCGTGGACACACAAGGAAACAAGCTTTAGTCCATATGAAAGAACTTCTGACAGCTGCAGCAAGAGTTGGTGGCACAACACATTTGGTGGCAGCAGTCACATCTGTTTTACAGAGAGGGCCATGGTAAGTTAAACCTCTTTTTAAGAATTGTAGACATTTTGTGTGTCGCCTTTACATAACAAAAAAGCTAGACTTAGGTATTCTGTTTTAGTGCAAAGGTCAGTTTAAAGAGAATAACTTGTGATAAGTTAATAATATTTGGTATCATTGGTATAAGCAGTGGCAAATCTCATTTCCATAGAGATTCTTTTTCCCAGTATCTTCTGTTATGGTTCATTGGCTATGCATATTTTGCTTAATTACATATTTAAGTATTGTTATTTAAATAATTGGTAATATGTAATATGTCTGGCTAGATTTTGTCTAAGAATTGTTAACATAAATATATTTAAGGAATGAATGTAATATTTTTTCTGTCTATGAAGAAATAACATCAAAACTGTGGTGCACACTGAATAACACGCATATTAATGCACCACATTTTTTATTTTATTTCGCAAAGACAGATAAAATTAATATTACAGTTATTTTCTAAATTCCCATCTGAACTGAAGAAAAACATGAAAAAAACGTTGATGTCGTCACGGTCACATGACTATGGGCTGATAAACTTAACAACGTCAGCCAAAATTAAATTATTAAAAGATGAAAAATAGGAGCATGAAGAAGTTGGGTTAACTGTTAACATTATGCAAATTCACTTGATAAAAAAATTACAGTATGATATTTTATTTTTTTACAGTGTTGATGAATTGACTTGTGGTGGTATGGTTGACCATGTTAGAGAGGCATTCTCAGAGACTATGACATCACTTGTACAGCTGGCAGCCAGATATCCTATAGCCTGCTGTAACAGTATAGGTCTTATGTGTATTATTCCATATACAAGGTTAGTGTTTCATGTGAATTTTCTTTGTATCAAATTAACACTACGTTAAAAATTTAAAAAAAGCCTGGAATATTATTTCAATTATTCAAAGCCTGGAAATGTCCTTGAAATCTACGAATTGACTCATTGTTAACAGACCATTAATTTCTATGAAAAGTATACAGTTTATGAACTTTAACCCAATGTGGAAATTCCATGAATTTGCATAAACAAACCTATCATACTGTTGTTGCAGTTTTATGACACATCAAAATGATTCTTTTTCCAGAGCTGAAGAGAAATGTTTAGTAAGATCTGGTCTAGTGCATCTTCTGGACAAACTGTGTAGTTTAGCCAACTACCGATTGGACAATAAAGAAACACAATCAACTCATCAGAAAGTCTCAGCCATGGCATGGGCAGGCTTCCAAGTACTGGCCAACAGATGTGTCATGTGGGAAACTGAAGATGGTAAGATTGCATCATGTTTATTTATAACTTGAAAACAGCTGTCTCTACATCACTGTATATGAGCTAAATGATGGCAGGGTTGGTTTGTCTTATATGATTGTATGATTATTATATTTTTATTGTTATTTGAAAAAAGAGACGAAATACAGAAACTTTTATAAGAACGGTTCCTAATCCTAATCACAACCAAAATTGAAAGACAAACAAAAAACCATAACAAAGTTAGCATTTCATAAGTATTAAGTGTCAGATTTGTTTACTAATCAGTTTTCACATTTTATTGACAGGTTCACAATTTGAACAGTTAGAACACTCTGGATTGGCTAGACAAGTGTCAGTATTACTAACCAATCATCTTGCTCGAGCAACAGAATCTGGTGGAAATGAGGCTGCAGGCAGTGAAGCATTACAGGATGTGCTTAGTTTACTGAACAATCTATCACGTAGTAAGATGGGCAAGGCTATACTTAGTCAACCAGCATGTGTGTCTAAACTTCTGTCCTTGTTATTGGATCAGAGGTAATGATTAGGAATCAAGTAAAAAAAGGATGGGGTAAACTTTAGTAATATTAAGACATTACAATAAACTGCCTTGACAAAAATAAGATGGAAGGAAATGTCCTGCCAACAGATAACAAAACAAAAAACTTGACTCCAAATGGCCTGAGAATGATTAAAATTTCAGCAAGGGTGTTGATATTTATAATTGCTAATTTTCTTTTACTCTTATCAGATTATAGTTTAAGATCAATTTCCCAGGTTGCATTTGCATTTCTATTATTTGTTCCCTTGATAATGCTGAAAATGAAGAAGGAAAGACATTTGATAACCACCAAAAGCTTAAGCAAATAAAACTTTAATAAAAACACTTTTCTTTCAATAGGCCATCACCCAAGTTGGTATTAATCATACTACAGCTGTGCCGAGTAGCTCTGCCACTGATGAGTACAGACGACTGTGACTATTTAGAGCTACCCTCCTGGGGACAACACATGCAGTCTTCACACTGGAGTACTGCAGAGTCTATATCAGATCCACCGGCTAAGATTGTCAGTCTACTGCTGGCCAAACTGGGAGATTTCTTAGTACCAGGTAGGATTGTACTGTAAAACAATGAATATGCAACTAATGTACATGAATCAATCTTAAAATAACACATGATGAAATTCAGAACAAATTAACAGACCAATGATAAATTAATTGCAAATGTTTCTTTATTTACAGTAAAGAAAGAATTATCAAACCCAGAGATATACAATGGTAATAAAATTTCAAGCAACAGTGCAGGGCATTGATTGATTGAGGTTTCACTTTAACAAAAAACAAATAGTGTTGTTGTTGTTAAAAAAAACTTAACATATAAGTTTGGGAATGATATGGAAGTTTTAAAAGCATTTTATCTTTTTCAAATATAGTAGAATTATACATTTTATTTTATTTTTAAAGGTGACTACAGTACAGTGTGTAGTAGACGACCTTCAACTGACCCTAGTAGTAGCCATGGTAACACCAGTGGAGAAAGAGATAAAAACGAAGACTGTGACATTCAGGGTGGTAGACTGACAGTGTTTGTACATAAGAGAAGTGATCAGTTATCACAAGAAATCACACAGGCTATATTAAGGTGAATTTTAGTATTATGATAATCAGTATTCATTGTTCTAGTACACATTCATAGAAACCATAGTTTATTACTTCCACCAACATTCAAGGTAGTTTTAAATGTGCTCTCTGTTGCCAATATAAGGGGTTGAAGTCATGAAACTTTGCTCAGTGATTGGAGCACAAAAATCATGCTCGAAACATGAAATCTAGCATTTTGATTGCTTAATTTTTTAGTATGAGTACAAAACACAGACTCAAAAGTTTTATGACCGAGAGCCCTCGTATGACTCACTATGAGAAACTTCTGGTCTGTCAGCAATGTTTGTGAAACATGAATAAAAAATCTTTTGGTACATTTGCACTGAACAGGTTTGGCTTAATTTGGCCTGTTTTTAAATTTAAGATTAGCAAATTATAATGATATGTAAACACTGTTTGCTTGTGACAGAGATATACTCTTTTCAAAAAAGCAAAAATTATTATTAAAAAATAAGTGATTATATTTACCTAACAATGTATAACTCACTTCATAGTGTAAACTTCTTAATCTTCTTTTCTCTTCAAGCAGTCATTTTGAGATTTCCAAATCAAATATATTTTTTTCATAAAAAATATAGATGTTGTGACTAATTTTAGTATGATTTGTGATTTACATGATTTGTTACTAACATCCATTATATTGATTTTAGTTCTGACACAAGACAGAGTAGACTAGGAAGTCTTTTGACAGAGAAAGCTGTTAGAATGGACAGGGAACTGAATAAGGTATACACCCTCTATGATAAAAGAATAGTATAATGGGTTTGGATGGGATTTCAAGAACTAACACAGAGAATAATAATTCAATACTTCAGAAAATGGTAAAAACAAAAAAATAAAAAAAATAAACTGGAGTGCCGGGAGAAAATTACTGACCTTTGATAGGAAAACTGACAATCCTAGTCAATTCAGATTAGAGTTTGGTTCAACTTACAACATCAGTGTTGACTGTCTAGTGATTACAGTAGTAACTACTAAGACCACTTGGCCATGGAGGCCCTTTAAAGAAAAGAAAAAAAGGTTAAAAACATCTATTATAGAGAGAGATAAAATGTAAATTGGATTAAAATAGGTTGAGAACTAAAGTTTGTTTTTTGTACATGTGCATTGAACTATTGCATATCATCATGTCAGAAAAAAAGTGATAACAAACTAAAACTGTCAAAAAAAGATAAAGTGAGGAAATGTAGTTTATAACATTCATAACTTTCTGTGAAATTAAGAAAAAAATATGCAGATATGATTTACATGTGTACTTCACATGTTTTTGTAAACATATTCATTAGATATGCTCAAGACCAAAAGATGAGAAAGGTTCACAAAGAAAAAACTTACATCTTGCACTTTGATAATTTTGACAAATGCAGACAAATTTTATTATAGGAAAGCAGTGTTTGTATTGAGATGAGATGTTTTTTTTTAGTCAGGAAAAGCAGATGTTTGTACAGAGGATGCAGTAACTGCCTTGAAGAAAGCAGCCAAGTGGGCACAGTCAGGACTTGTGATTTCTACTGGTTCTCCAGTGGATTCTACCCCTCCAGAGGCCACTAATGGGGACAAGAAAAAACAGAATGCTGTTACTGTGTGCAGAGAGAAAAATAATGAGTTAGCAAGGTACTTTTTGTTTTAAAATTGAATGTTTTTAAATGTTTTTGTATTTTGTAAATAACAGGTTTTCATTTCCCTTTTTGAAAGTTTAGTTTAAAATCTTTGCAATAGCAATATAAGAAATAATTTGAAAAATGTTGATTTTTGTACCAATTAAACTTAAACAAAGCTTTCAAATGTTGTCAGTTAAGGTAAAACAATCCTGGCAAGTGGATTTTGCTTGTTTTATCAGCCTTTTTTTTTTTTGCTTTGTAGAACTGATCCAGTGAGACCATTTATAAGCGGACATGTTGCTAATAGCATGGCAGGTGAAGTGATAGCTTTACTTCATTGTTTATTGACTGCTCCAGAATCTAACACAGCTCATTCCTGGGCTAATGCTGTACAGAGGGTATGTATGTCTCTCATAGATTGTCTCCCATTTATTGACTGCTCCAGAATCTAACACAGCTCATTCCTGGGCTAATTCTGTACAGAGGGTATGTATGTTTCTCATAGATTGTCTCCCATTTATTGACTGCTCCAGAATCTAACACAGCTCATTCATGGGCTAATGCTGTACAGAGGATATGTATGTTTCTCATAGATTGTCTCCCATTTATTGACTGCTCCAGAATCTAACACAGCTCATTCCTGGGCTAATTCTGTACAGAGGGTATGTATGTTTCTCATAGATTGTCTCCCATTTATTGACTGCTCCAGAATCTAACACAGCTCATTCATGGGCTAATGCTGTACAGAGGATATGTATGTTTCTCATAGATTGTCTCCCATTTATTGACTGCTCCAGAATCTAACACAGCTCATTCCTGGGCTAATTCTGTACAGAGGGTATGTATGTTTCTCATAGATTGTCTCCCATTTATTGACTGCTCCAGAATCTAACACAGCTCATTCCTGGGCTAATGCTGTACAGAGGGTATGTATGTTTCTCATAGATTGTCTCCCATTTATTGACTGCTCCAGAATCTAACACAGCTCATTCATGGGCTAATGCTGTACAGAGGATATGTATGTTTCTCATAGATTGTCTCCCATTTATTGACTGCTCCAGAATCTAACACAGCTCATTCCTGGGCTAATTCTGTACAGAGGGTATGTATGTTTCTCATAGATTGTCTCCCATTTATTGACTGCTCCAGAATCTAACACAGCTCATTCCTGGGCTAATGCTGTACAGAGGGTATGTATGTTTCTCATAGATTGTCTCCCATGAAACTTATTAAATTTTTGCAGTTTGTCTGACTTTGTTTCACACAAATGGATTTGGAATTTGCATGAACAAACCTTTTTAAGACATAATGAAAGTTTAGCAAGATTTCAATAAAATAAATTCGTCACATACAATACAGTCTGGAAAGAGCTGCCAACAAAGTTATAACATAATCATAGCCATAGTATTTTAACTCAAGAATGTTGACTATAAAAAAAAAATTATATTGAGCTGGTTGCAAGAAACCTTCAATCAATCTAGATTCTAGATAGAATGATAGATTGAGAGATTCTAGGTTAACAGATGCAAGTTTTTCACTGTAATGTAATTGTTGATACAAATTAGATGTTTCTTTTGTATTCATTTCAGGTTCTGAATAATGCCCTGTCATGTCTGCCATTACTTCTGACATCAATAGACAGCTTGAGTTCACCACGATGTAGCAGCCGACAGTTGTTATTTATGGCCAAGTTGGGAAATGCTGCTCTATGCTCCCTCGGAGGATTTAAGGAAATAATCAAGCCTGGATGTGATGTTAGAGTAGGTTTTATTGAAACTAGTTTGAAAAACAGTAGAATTTTTATACTTATTAATTCACTTTTTCAAAATCTGAAGGATTGTGGGTAATTTCATTTAAGACATTTTTAACCAATCACAATTTTTTATTGTATGCTTTTGAAAATATTACCCAGAATACGTAAGCTTTGGAACCATTGAGTTGTAGAGAAAATCTTGTGAATTTTTTAAAAAGGTAAATAAATATTTTAATGATTTAGATTTACTAATAAACCTGTATAAAAAGCATTATAGATGAGGCGACTTTAGAATAGAATATTAATTATTGCAATCAGATTGGTGTGCTATTTCTTGACATGGATGTTTAATTTTGAAAGCGAACTATTTTATATGAACTCTTTTACAGGTAACTGGTCCAGGAATCCACAATACCGAAGGAACAGTTCTATGTGTTTCTGAACAGACTGGTCAAGTAACAGTACAGTTGACCTCTGAACTTGAATCATCACCAAGATACAGTGATACTATACAGGTTCCTGTTACTAGGCTGGAACCAGTCAGGAATAAGGTAAGATGAAGTCCTACTTTTAATTATCACCCTGATACAGTGATACTATACAGGTTCCTGTTACTAGGCTGGAACCAGTCAGGAATAAGGTAAGTGGAACTCTGACATTGATAAATAACCCTGATATGTGAAAATGAGATGAATTTTGACCTTTCTTGGATGGAGAGTTGTCTCATTAGCACTCATACTATATCTTCCTATATCAATATAGCTTTTTAAAGGAAATTTTTACCTTTTAAGTCTGTTGATTGCAATATTATACTTACGTGGTATTGAGACTAGGTTTAATGTAAACAAATTTGTCTACTTGCAGAAATGATCTGGCATTTAAGGCTATTTTGACTGTTTGTTTAATTAATCTTGATTTCAAGAGTTTCGTCTTATCAGTTAGTGACTGAAACTTCTTATTTTTAAACAACAGAAGTAAATCAAATTACAAGTTTATAAATAATTGTTGATTATTTCAGATCTACAAATCACATCATTTGCCAAGTACAGAAGCAGTTGTCATGGCAATCAAATCTATCCTCCTCCCCCAGGACGACAACTTATCCACGTTACAGAAGACATTCCCTGTAACAGGGGACGGTAATACAATAAACAATGTGACCTGTCGTGTCATTGGAGAGTTACAGACAAGGGCTTGTATGGTCCTAGCATCATACCTCAATGATCTCAGCTTTTCTAAGGAGTTTATACAACACTGTGGCAGTACTATAGATGTATTGAAGTCGCTTGCTAAGGAGTGCAATACAGGTTATTGGAGTTATATATTTTATTTATTTTTATACTTTTTTAACTCGTTTATACATTTGCTAAACGTTTGTTAATTTTTACAATTAACAATATGTACTTCTATTGTTCTTGGATTTTCAATGGTCAAAATTAATAGTTACTTCGAATTATTGTCTCTAACTGCAATAGATTATTCAAGTATATAATCAAGAGTAGAAAATCTTATCCAGAACAAAGACTTTCCCACTGGATATTGAAGAATTATATATGTATGACTTATTTATTCTACTAATCATAGTTTCTTAAATAAGCCTTTACACATTGCATTAAAACAAAATATTAATATTGTTGTAAAGTTTACAATTTAGGAGATTATTTTGCCAAAATCTCTTTGATATATATTTAGGTGACAGACTAGCTGTGATAGAAGACCATTGTACTAGACTGAGGCTGCTCTACAGAGACTGTGCTAAACCTCCACCTCCTCCCAGCAAGGTGGATAACAGAATGGTAGGTGTAGTCTTCTTTTAAACCCATATTACTCAGAAGGGTAGTTTCACATTTCCAAAATACTTGCAAAAATGGAATGATATAGTCCATCAAAGACCCTTGTCTTTAAACAGGATATAGACATGTTAAGTATTTTTCATTATCCAGAATTTCCTTTTTTTTAGTTTAAATTTATTTGATCAGATCCTCAAGTGTTGTCTTCCATATTGTTATACAATTATACACTAATGAACGTTTCCTGTTTTCAGAATAAAGAAATGTTATGGGATCCTAACAGAATTTTCCCACCAGTACGGACATGTGTTTTCTCCCATAGTATGACAGGAGTTACTTTCCTTGGAGATCCCAATACAGGAAGTGGATTGCCTCGTGGAACTATTGTTTATGCCAATCAGTCTCTTCCACAACAGGTAAGTACTATATATATAAATATTTCGTCAACTAATACATCAAAAGGATAATTGGAAATATACATTCCACAACTGCAACAAGTGTATTACAATATTTCTCCACTCGAGACAGTTAAATTTTAATATTTCAAACGCGAGGCTTGTCGACGTTTTTAAATAATTAAAATTTAACTGTTGAGAGTGGAGAAATATTGTAATACACGAGTTACAGTGGTGGAATCTGTTTCTCTTATGATTTTTACTCTTCCTTTTCAAAGATTTGAGAAATTAAAGTTGTGTACTTTTGATGTGACGTCATCAGGCATGGTCGCCTTTTTTCATGACGTCACAATAAGAAAATTCAGAAGAAAACAAGAAAATTTAACGACACAATTAAATTTCAACCAATGATTTGGGGAGAACAGATTTTAAACCAGTGAGGAGAAATATTTTTCTCACACCTGTCAGGAAATGTGAAAAAAAGCACAAAAATTAGAGAAATCACCAATATTTGACTCCTCGAAAGCACAGACATTCATACAGAGACAAACAACATTGAACAACATTAGGTTCAGATAGCTGACTGCTTATAGGCACCAAATATGGTTTGGTTTATGTGCACAGTGATAAGTTAATAGATTCCACTACATATTATAGCATAATTAAGCAAAAACTTGAGTCAGAGTCACATTTCTTGCATTAGTGATATCACTCCCATTTCTGATTTTAAAGTAAATTTTATGCTGCATATCAGCTTTAGATATATTTGTGTATGTGCAGCCGGCATACTGTACTATATATAGTACATCCAAACTTAAGGAATTTTATCATAGAAGCTGTGGTCACCTCAACATCAAAATTATTTCACATGTTCATTATAATGTGATATTTTGAAGATATATTTTAAGTTATTCACTAAACATTAAAATGTGATAGTGCTAGTTAGACATATTGTTCTACAGATTCGGGTGTTGTTTCAATATATCATAAATTCTTTCTGTATGTAATTTAGGCACCATCATTTTATTGGGAGTTAGAGATTTTATCTTTTGGAGACAGCCAGGATGAGAGTGGTGCTGTTATTTCTTTTGGATTTGCTCCCTCTGCTGAGAAAAAAGAAGGAGCATGGACAAATCCTATTGGCACATGTCTGTTCCTTAAGTAAGTAGGACTGTTGAATAATAGTTCTCAAAGGTACCAGGATTATAATTTAGTACGGCAGACACTCGTTTCGTCTTCAGGGGACTCATCAGTGACGCTCAGATCAAAATAGTTATAAAGCAAAACAAGTACAAAGTTGAAGAGCATTGAGGACCCAAAATTCCAAAAAGTTGTGCCAAATACGGCTACGGTAATCTATTCCTAGAATTAGAAAATCCTTAGTTTTTCTAAAAATTCAAAGTTTTGTAACAGGAAATTTATTAAATAAAGACTATATAATTGATTTTATATGGTCTTGAATAAATGTACCTCTGAAAATGTATCTTTTTAAGATTTAAATCTTTGACCGTCTGTCCATTTGTTTTTCTTTAACTCTCATTAATGCCCATGCAACCACTAAAAGGTTGTTTGATAAGTTTCAATAAAGCTTGATATGATAGTCGAATAAAGTATAAAAATATTTGTAAAAGGAAAAAATAATAAAATGTTTGGTCATATTAGATTTTAATAATATTTTTCATTATTTATTATTTGTCAGTGGATGGTGGTAATAGATCAATATTGTACTGATGAGCCTTTCAATAAGAAGAAGACTTCTCTATTTCCATTGAATTGCTTTCATAAAACATTTCTCCTAATATTTTTCATTGGAAAAAATCAATCCCTCATCGTAAACATTCCTGAGAGGAAATACACTGAAAAGAAAGTTTATGAAAATAAGTTCTCTTGGTACAAGTGTTTTATTATTACCAAGATTTTAAAACTTTACTTTTTTAGTAATGGTAAATCTGTCCATTACAATGGAGCCAGCCTCTTGCAGTGGAGGAGTGTCCGCCTTGATGTTACCCTAAATGCAGGAGACATCGCTGGTATTGGTTGGGAGAGGACTGATGAATCTCCTGTTCAAGGTCAGACACCTAAAGGTCGTGTGTACTTTACCTACAGAGGAAGACTTCTTAGTTCCAACATGGAGGACGTGTCTGGAGGCATGTTTCCTGTTGTACATGTTCAGAAAAAGGTTAGTGTCATAAGCCACATTTAATCTACCAGGCTTTTGATGTCATTTGTACTTATGTACAAAAGGAGATATCTGAATATATTTAAACAAAATGCATAACATATTATATTCATTCTTGTTGTGTACATAAAAAATTGATGTATGGGCTCTTATACTGTACTGGATTGAAAAGATCCTATGTATTTTAATACATTTACCAGGCAAAAGGTATTTGAAATATGGGGTCACATTAATTGCTTTCAAAGGGTCATTTGTGAGGAGTGAAAATATGATGGTATGTACTGAAAAAAAATGAGAATAAAAATGGGGAATATGCCAAAGAGACAACAATTCCATCAAAAGCTAAAAACAGCCCAATGCCACCAATTGGTCCTTTAATATTCATATGAATTAGAATTACTCTTGGGACAACACATTCTAAGTGCAATCAATATAAATATTTTGTTGAATTTTGTAGGGCACCAGATTAAGAGCAAATTTTGGAACCAGACCATTTGCCTATGCTAAAGGTCAACAGCATAGAGATGCTGCTGATGAAGCAAATGATTTAACCAGAGAAATCCGAGAGAGTTTTGGACACCTGCCATTCCATCATGCATCCGAGAGTGAAGATGAAGAACCAACAGTGGCTAGTCCAGAAGTGGCACAGAAAGAGGATTTAAAATCTCCACAGGGCCCTTCATGTAAAGTCCCAGAGATACCTAAACCACAGAAAGGTAAAATCCTTTTGAGTCCTCCTTGTAAAGTCTTAAAGATAACAGTTTTCTTCATGAACAGTCATATAGAGATACCGAAGAAAGATCAAATCTCTCAGGGTTAAATTTTAAAGCTTTTGAAGTATCAGATAATGAATATAGTTTTATAAACAATAGTTTGTCCCTATATTGTCATGTAATAGTCCCAGCTTTTTAATATGTACTTCTTATCTTTGCTAAAAACATGCCTCAATGAGGAGTTTTATTTTAAAAATGATTTTGGTTTAAAATGATATAAGAAGGCATTACTTTTGGTAAATTTCGAGTTTAGGGAAGTGTCCTCTTTGGTTACACTTGTAAAGAGTTATATCAAATAATGTTGTGTATTTTTTGTTTTATAGAATATGATACAGATTCATGTAAACAGTACAAGTTGTTCAGTAGCTATGACAACTTTTTGTCTACTGGTCCAGACTACTTGTCAACTGCTACACAGGAAGATGAGTCTGATGAGGAACCAGTTGAAGATGATGCACAGACAGAGGACCACTATGCCCTCCTAGTAAAGGCATGGGAACAGAAAGTGTTCCCTGTTATCAGGAGAAGATTCAGAAATGAGGCTGAGAGGAAGGATGGACTGGAACAAATTAAAGGAGCATTACAGCTTGGTAAATGATAATGATGTGCCAATTTCTTAAATCTGAAATGAGATTAGTTAGAATGTTGAGAAAGTAAAGAAGACAAAATTATAATTATAATTGAAAGATATAAATTAAAAAAAAGAGTAGAACAATGCAAGGGTAAAAAACAAAAGAAGCAATGCCAGGAATACATATTACAATATAAAACAAAAATAGTAATGAAAACAATAGCCAATTTCTTAAATCTGAATTTGTAATAAATAATTTTTTTTGTTGAACAAGTTGTGGACAACTTTGATGGAAAGAAACTTTATTTAAAACTATCTATAAATGGAAAAAAAAAGAGTGCAATGCAAGAAAACAAAAATAAGCCAGAAATACAACGTTCAACAAGAGAATTTCATGTAAAAATAATTAATATAGTCATATTTTATGTGTCTGTAATAAGATTTCAATCATTCTTAATAATGATTTTAAAGTTTTAAATACTTTCAAAATCATTTTCCTGCAACTATCAGGGGCAGTAATTCCTTTAGATCACAATCAAACACTTTTGGGTAGATGGAGATGAAAAATTCCTATGTATAATTGATATCTATTCAATGAAAGAATTATTTTGATTAGGTATGACTGATATTGCAAGACAGACAGTAGAATTCCTTTATGAAGAAAACGGTGGAATCCCACGTGACCTCCATCTTCCCACAACAGAAGATATTAAAGAAGACCTAGCAAAGTTCACAATAGAGAGGGTCAGAAAGGGGACAGTTGTAGTGGTCAGAAATACAGCTGAGACTAGCACAGCAGGGACCACTATGTTACCTATGTTTGCTGTTAGGAGTATGCTTAGAACATTTGGTTTGACAGGGACTGTCTTGGATGTTGATAATGTGAGTAGTTGTAGTTGTGACCTAAGATGATTTTGGCTATTCTTTTCAGATTCTCTTTACATCCTCAGCTTTCAAATATTTGTTTTGAGTATTTCTGATCAAGACAAATCCAAACGTATAAATGAAGATGTGAGATAAAATACATAGCAAACAATCAAATAGAAAAGAAAAAAAATGTAAGGACGGGGAATTTTGTAAAATACAAATATGTTGGATAAAATTTTTCCTGTTTGCAAAATAAACATTCCTTTTGTTACCAACTTATATGTTACTCATGATTAAATGCTGCATATTTTCATAGTATTTATTGTAATTTTTTTTTAAGTCGAATGAATTGGTACAAGTAGAAACCTACCTTCGGAGTGAAGGTGTACTGATACGATTCTGGTACCCTATAGACATGTTAGAGAGACCAGGCCAAGGTTTGAGGAAATCTTCAATCACTGGAGGACAGATATTAGATACTTCAAACATATACATTCACAGGTAGGTTATAAAGGCATGCTATCTGATGAACAAAAGTCAACTTTTTAAGTGCAACAAGATTATAAATTTATCAATGCAAATGAGATAGCAACCCAATAAAACATTGAAAGACAACTAGAGGTAAACAATAGACAGAAGTTATCCATAGCTTAAAAAAAATGATTTGATGGAATAATTTGTATGGATATGTTATTTTTTGTGATCAAATCAAATTTGCTTGTTTACAACGTTGACAGTGCTTTGATTATCTAATGTTTTTGTTGATATTTTGACATTTAATTCAAACAAGTTGCTTATTTCAGAGAGCTGCTTAGATGTGAAGGAATATTATCTAGGATGTACTGTAGAACAGCTCTATTAAAACTCATAGACCATTGTAACTCACCAGCAATGGAGATATACTCGTGCTCTGCCAGTCTGGGGTCAGGAATGGCTGCTAGTGCTGCCCTCTTGCAGCAGTTAGACATAGAAAACCTCCAGCTCTTGTCAGAGGAGCTACTGTGTCCTCCTCAACCTCATGGAACAATACAGAATGCCTCTCTAATCACATCCTCATCACTAGAACATTGTCTGGCTATCAGTTCTTGTTCCTTGACAAAGTTATTGTACCGTGATGAAGACAAGTTAAAAAGAGAGTTATCAGTGGCCATAGCCAGAGCAGCCAATCAGGGAGAAGATTACTTGACTGAGCTAACCAATCAGATTTGTATTTGTTTGCAGGTTGGTATATATGTTTATCTTTAAATTCAAGGTTTTTTTTAAGTCACTGTAATTCATTTGATATATATATCATAGAGTGATTTAAAGCAGCTGAAACAAACATATTTCATGTCTGTATAAACAAAAACAAGTACTGGATTAAACACAGTTAGCCTTATTGTTAATCAACATTTGAATAAACTAAAAAGAATAAAACATGTGTTGTAGGACAAACTGCATGCAACAGAAGAAAGGTATGTAGACAGACTGACCTGGTACCTGTATAGATCTCTTCTCTTTATCTATCCTATTTTTTTTTTAATTTCACAAATACATTTGAATTTAGAGATGTATAATTGCTAATAAAATTGACTTACTTCATTAAGATTGTATATGTATTATGCTTGTAGATTGCACCAGAAATGTTCCCATATGAAGAGTTCCCAGTAACAGAGGTTAAGGTCAACACAGATGTCCATTTCCCAGGGGCATCATGTTTGGTTGTGTCATGTAAAACTGATCCTAAAGTAGCCAAGAAAGAGTAAGTAATGTCTATAGATAAAAAGTGAACAGGGGAAAATATAGATGAAAAATTAATCTGAAAATACAGGTCAATCTAATAGTCAACTAGAAGTCACGTTTCAGTCTTCACTGATGGGCAGCACTTTCATAATGATTCTTTTCAATAGACTAAAATGGCAGACACTTAATCTTGGATACACCAGATTCTGAAGAAAACTGGTTCTTTTTTTTAAAAAGATGAATAATAAACCCTTGACTATAAGCTGTTGGTTTTACTGGTTACTAAAAACAATGATATAGATCAAAGACTCAAATAAGCAATTGAAAGTGAATAAAAATCTAGGAACATTTTTACTTGTTATAGATAATTTAATTCACTTATATTTTTTCAGCACATCACTGTACAAATCTCCATGGGCAAAAGTTCTATCGTACACTGGTAACCATGTAAGGAAGACAGGACAACCAACCAAACTGGATTGTGTTAGTTATCCAAGGGATACCAGCTCAACCAGTAACCAGAATGAGCAGTATACTCCTGCTATCATACCTTGTGATAGGGTCCATGTTAAACTGGGTGTGTCCCCACCTCCAGGGGTCATGTTGACAATACATGCTCTGTATCCACAATTCTTACTGGCAGTGGCTTACATAGAGACTTTGATAGAAGAAAAATATGGTTGTGGCACACAAAGTTGTGGCATGCGAGGACATGCTGGTACGACATCTAGTTTGCTTAGTAAGGATAACCACCAGAGTTTATGGAATGTGGATAACATCAAGATTACACCTGGAGTATTTAAACACATGATTGAGTTACTGTGTAGATATTTATGGAAGTGTAGTATTCCATCTCTCATTAAGGAATATATGTTCCACCTTTTAGCACAATCCTTGAGAATTCTGAATTATAGCGAGGGATGTAACGGGTCAGTTCTGCTGGCTTTGCAACCTCATCTGAATTTGAATACTGGTTTACTGGTACAACTACAAATGGAGCTTAGGAAATTATATGAAGAGGAAACCAAGGGGTGGGAGTCTATGTCAACAGCAAGTGGTGTTGGTATGGGTATTGGGGTGTGTGATAAAGGACGATTCTCTACATACTTTCATTCATTGCTAGAAGTAGTTTTGGCTACTGCTGAAACAAGATATGACGAGAGATCAAAGACTTTCATTGGGCTGTTGATGTCTGCAGGTGCGTTCGGTTCCTCAGCTTCAGGATCTTCTCATTCTTTAGGAAGTCCTACTTCATCAGCTAAGAAGAAAAAGGTCAAGGCTAAACGAGATAAAGAAAGAGGAGGAGCTGTACCTAAACGTACACCTGTATCCAGTCCTCGTGTGAGTGAGAGTGATGTGTCTCACTCTGCGTCAGCCAGCACATCCGCTACATCTACATCATCATTTTCATCGCTTCCTACATCAGAAAACTCATCATCATCTTCATCCCTACCAACCGCTGAATCTAGTAAGACATCACTTACTGGTTCTAAATCAGAAGATTTATTATGGTTTCAGAGAACTTTGATTGTGTCTCAGATTATTCGTCATTTGGCATTCCGAGAGAAACAAAGTGAAAGTTTCTTGCATACAGCCATTCTTGATGCAGCACACGTTCTTCAAGTACCATCAGCATACAATAGAGTATTAGTTATCACGGGAATACCAGATAAAATATCCAAAGACAATGTACATTCAGCTGTTCAGAAAGCAAGTCAGTCTAATGGGGGAATTGACAGGAATGATGTATTCATTCCCCTTCAAACTGTAAGTCCAAAGGTCAGAGCTGTTGAAAAGACAGAAAATCCAAGTCAAGTCGAAAGTGAAACTGTGTCAGAGCAGACGACAGAGGCAGCAGGTGTTGCCAAGGTAACAGAAGAAGTACCTGCTCCTAAAAGGACAGAGGCTGTCATTAAAGGTTCAGCAGTAATAAATATCAATTCTAAATCCAAAATGGAAAATATAAAAAAGTCATTAGTCAAAAGTTTTTCATTTGGTCATGATGACCTTGTGGATGTTCCTGAAGAAATGATGACTATATCAACTGTCAATGCCATGTTAGTTACCGCTGAGCCCCAGGCTAATGACGCATTGGAAGAATATTTACAGTATAAATTTTTTAACGGGTCTAATCTTGAGGAAATAACAGAGCCTGGGACTCTGGCTCTCATTGAAATATTCCATAGTTGTTTTATTATGGATCAGAGACACGGTAGTGAAGATTTCCGTCAAGATTCAGGTTTTATATGTCTAAGTAAAGATCTGATTCTTCAACATGTACAGGAAAATATGCTCTTCTGTTTCTTCAACAACATTAAACCTCCAAAGAAGTCATTACAAGAACAGGTCACACAGGTGTTAAGGAAGTATGGCATGCTGAAGTCACCTGACAAAGAAGGGTAAGTTTCAAGTTTACACACAAATTTATACAAATACATACAAATTTTTTTGTTATTTTAAACAAATTCTTGTTAGTACAAAATGTGTTAGAGACATACCTATAGCTGTTTTGTTAATCGTCAGCTATGAACAGAAAGCTCTTAATCTTTTTTTCAATATTTGAAAAAAACACCTGCCAGTGGGTAGTTATGCCCCACCTACGATAGTAGAGGGGCATTATGTTTTCTGGTCTGTGGCTCCGTTCGTTCGTTTGTTTGTTCGTTCGTTCATCTGTCAGTTCAGGTTAAAGTTTTTGGCCAAGGTAGTTTTTGATGAAGCTGAAGTCCAATCAACTTGAAACTTAGTACACTTGTTGCTTATGATATGATCTTTCTAATTTTAAAGCCAAATTAGACTTTTGAATCCAATTTCACAGTTCACTAAACATAGAAAATGAAAGTGGGAGTTTAAGGTTAAAGTTTTTGGTCAAGGTAGTTTTTGATGAAATTGAAGTCCAATCAACTTGAAACGTAGTACATATGTTCCCTATAGTATAATCTTTTAAATTTTAATGCCAAATTAGGTTATTACCCAATTTCACAGTCCATGGAACATGGAAAAGGATAGTGCGAGTGGGGCATCCATGTACTTTGGAAACATTCTTGGAAGAAAATTAAGATTACACATACATGTACCATAAGATACATAGTGTGATGCAAACATTTTATTTTTTACAACCTTCTGAATTACAGTTAACTAGAAACAAAACCAACAGCAAAGATTACTGTTAAATGGAAGTATTGCTATCAATTATTAGTTTAAAATACTGTTCCATATTTATAATTCTAACTAAACAATCAAATGAAAACACAATTAATAAAAAATTTGTGTATGAAAAATTCTTGGAAAAAGACTTTGTAAGTACTACTACATGTTAATTCAGAATTTTTTTGCCCCATCTACAATAGTAGAGGTTCATTATGTTATGTTCTCTGGTCTGTTCATCCATTTGTTCGTCCCTTCTTCCATTTGTTTGCCTTCTGTCCCGTTTCAGGTTAAAGTTTTTGGTCAGGGTAGTTTTTGATGAAGTTGAAGTCCAATCAACTTGAAACTTAGTTTTCCCTATGATACGATCTTTCTAATTTTAATGCCAAATTAGAGATTTGACCCCAATTCTACAGGCCACTGATCAAAGAAAATCATAGTATGAGTGGGGCATCTGTGTACTGTGGACACATTCTTGTTTTCTAATGTTTTGCTATGATTGGAATAAGAAAACTATCTACCAGAGACCAGTACATCATTTGTATGAAGTTTTTCCAGAAATTTCAATCTTTGATTTCACATTTTTATTAATTGAACAATGAGCAATTTAAGCAATAATTTCTGAGTTTACATTTCCTTTTGTTACTTTATAGATCACCAGGAGACAGAAGTGGTAAAGGGAAAGGACCCAAGAGATCTCCAAAATCCTCCAAAGAAAAAGTTGTCATGGGAGTGTCAGAAAAGTAAGATTTTGAATTTTCGACACAACCGAATACCACACAACGAGGTTTGACTGTAGTTTAAAGCAAATATATAAAACAAGGTTCTTGTGAGGTTAATAATGGGTATGAAATTTGGTTACTACTGTGAATACTTATGAAAGGAGTAGGTCCGGTAAGACCCCTTTTTGGCCCCAAAATATAACAGTTTTACAAAATTGTTAAAATGTAAACTTTTAGTTATTTATTGGACAGTTGAATGCTTCTGCTACATAAATATGGGCTGTTTTTGACAATACAATGCACATATATCAGGTTGTAGCACCATTAAGTCATGCTAAATTACTGATATCTTCAAAATTCTATCATTTTAGTTAAATTTTAGACGGTTTCCTTGTAAAACGAAAGTGGCCGCATTCGTGTTCATCCTTAATATTGAAATGTAAGTTGTATTTTATGATAATATATAACATATATAAAGGTTGTGGATGAACACGGATGCGGCCACTTTCATTTTTGACAAAAACCATCTGAAAAGTGACGTTTTTTGGCATATTTGAGAGATTTTTTATATTTGAGCTTGAATCAGATCGTTTTTAATGACTAAATCAGTTAAAATCTTTCACTTGTACTAATTAAATCAAGTGAAATAGACACTTAAGTCTTTAAAAAGTGGTCAAAATCTTTCGTCAGATGAAACTGAAATTTGAGGCCAAAATGAGTCCTTACCGGACCTACTCCTTTGATAAAAACTAGAACAAGTCAAGAATAAGAATGTCAGTACCTTCTTGTGTCGATGGCAGTGATTTGCAAATAATGGCTATTAGACAAGTTTCTAATTTGTCTTTTAACATAACCTCTTGCATTGTGATTACTGGTAATTGATTATTCTGTTTTTAGACCACCACATCGTGACAAAAAGCCAAAGGGTAAAGACATGCCAGAGAAAACACACAAGGAAGGTGCAGAGCAAGGTGCCAAGGCTGGAAAGGTAAGGAAGTTAGATGAGGGTGGTAAAGGGTTATTTTTGTGCAAAGTATTTTGCCATTTTTGTTTCACTTGCAGCTGTGAAAAAGGTTTGTTATTCAACGTGTTTAGTGAAATCGGTAAAAAGATCAATGCGCAAGACATTTTTAATTGAACATTCATCGTGAAATGGCAATTTTACTTTGTGTTCTTCCATGCAGATACCCTCCCCACTTTACACCAATCTTAGATTAAACATAGAAAAACTTAACAAAGGGCAAAATTTGTTTTAATTATCAATGCAGCAGGATTTACTGTTGATTCATATATTTTCGTGTGTACCCATTTTTTTACATTAAGAAAAACTTATGTGTGTGGATATTTCATTTTTGGTAATGCCAAGTCTGAATAGAAACCTATAGAAAATTTGCTGTTCAACTACACCCACAAAATCCATAGTATATATTTTATCCTTTTGCATTTAATGAAGTACCAAAAAAGGCAAGTTGTTTTAATGGGCTGTCAAAATATTGTAATTTCTGTATTATTTTTATCATTGTAGAGTTGGCCAGTTGAAGAATCAAGATATTTAACTCTTGAAGGATTCCTACAGTATGTTATAGACCTGGCAAAGCAAGATATAAGATCTGTATGGAGGGCTTTCCTAGCCTGTGGATTTGATCTTTTTTTTGAAAGGTATTGACTCTTAAAAAAGCAATAAGTTATCAATAACATGATATAACATTCTGAAATAAGTTGTCTTGTAGATTTGAACTTGAGATTAAACTTTAAACCACTCATGGCAAGGTGTATTAATTGACAAGGATTTCTAGTTCAGGGGCAAATCCAGGCATTTGAAAAAGGGAGGTTTCCCAACCCAGAGTAAAGGGGGGGTTCCAACTATATGCTCCCATTCAAATGCATTGATCAGCCAAAAAAAGGGGGGTTCCAACCCCGGAACCCCCCCCCCCCCCCTTCCTGGATCTGCCTATGCAGTTTTCCTGTTGTATGTCAGTGGTTCTTTATGAGTGCTACAACTTCTTTCACCAAAACAAAACTGGTCACCATGCTTGATATAACCAATGTTGCTGAAAATTGCTCGAAACACCACTCACTTTGGAAAGGATCCATCCAGGTCTTATAAAATTAAAATAAATTGATATTATTCAATTTTATATTGGTGCTTGAAAAGAATTGTATTACATTTCTGTTGTTATTAATGTTAACAAATTTAGCAAATCGTATGTGTGCACACTTTGAAAAAGGAGACAGTGATTCATTGATTTCTAAACAAAGTGATAACATATTCAATTTAATTCTACAGGTGTGCCTGCCTTGACAATAACCAAGCTTTACAGATGACCACACAGTGGACATTAGAAATGGACTCAGCCTTGGTCCAGTATGTTAACATGTCAGCCAAGAAATTAGGAGTGGCTCCCTCAAGATTACATCCACATGAGATGAAAATACCAGAGGAGATATTAACCAATGAAACATATGCTTGTTTACAAGGTAAGGAGATATTAACTAATGAAACATATGCTTGTTTACAAGGTAAGGAGATATTAACCAATGAAACATATGCTTGTTTACAAGGTAAGGATAAATTAACTAATGAAACATATGCTTATTTACAAGGTAGGGAGATATTAACCAATGAAACAATTGCTTGTTTACAAGGTAGGGAGATATTAACCAATTAAACATACGCTTGTTTACAAGGTATGTTCAATATTTTATTTCATATCAAAACATACTCTTGGGGTGAGGTATAAAATGTGTACATGATTTTGACATCAAGGATTTGTAATAAAAAAAAATGCTGCAAAAAAAACTCTCCACAAAACAAAAATTGACTATGGCTTTAATATTTATATTTTAAGATTTCTTCACCTTCTTAACTTTTGGAAATCATCTAAGTTTCTGTGTACTATTTTCAATTGATTTATTTTTTATTCCTACCTTAATTAAGATGTTTGCTTTGTCCTGGAGAAGATGATGACATGATTCTGTATTTTTCAGGTGTTCCTGTTGAAAGTGTCAGATTAAGATTTGCATTTCTACAGTCACTGAATAATACTCTTGAAACTATTTTCTTGCCAATGGTCGACCTACGTCCTGCCAAAACCTACAACAGGAGTACAGCCTCTGCTCTATCAAAAATAAGAGGACTTATATTTTATGACTCAAAAGTAAACTTTGTTAACCGTATTATGAATGCAACTGCCAAGAGAAAACCAGATCAAGCTGCACCAGAAGTTACACTGGATCCATTGGAAAATTTATCAGGTAAGGAAGGGTACCAGGCCAACAAACACTAAACTGTTACCCTTGATCTTGTTGAAAATTTGATTTGTTAAAGTTACTAATTTAAACATTATACACATTTTGCTTCCAAGACTTTTGGATTTGAGACTTGTTGATACAGAGATTCCAGAAAACTGCTTAGTTTTAAACATATTTAATTATAGTGGATTGGGAAACAAGTTTTGCAACTTATATTAATCCCTTTCCACTTTGCGGGTGCGAGTGCTGCCTTGTAGCGGCATTAGCCTGCTCTTTTTCGAAATCTACAAGGGTGTGTTTAACGTGCAAGAGATATGGCTCTCTTTTAACACGGGTCAGCCATTTATCGTCCCCTACCAACCAACTATCATCTTTTCCTCCTGCTTATAATGCACCATATAAGAATAAGGAGATGTACAATTTTCATTGAGACAGCTATCCATCTGAGACCACTAAAGACCAATTAAACATTTATGTTAGTATCTTGTCTTCAACAATGAGCAAAGCCATAACACATAGTGAACAATAAACGGCTCCAACATGACAACTAATCGTATGAAAAAAACCAAAAGATAGATTTTAATTAAAAAAATAGATGGGGAAAAAACAGTCAGCATGTTTATCTTGACTTTATTTTTGGCCTATTTCAGGTGATGAGAAAGCTTCTTTAGTTGCATGGTATTGTCAGACTTTCAGACAATTATCTAATATACCATCTAAACAGCTGTGTGTACGTCTAGCTAGTGGTGGAGATCCTACCTATTCTTTTAATGTCAGATTGACGGGAGAAGAAGTCCATGGAACAAGTAAGTTTATTTTCTGCCCAACTTGTGAAAATGTAGGAATGAAATATGTTTCATATGATGAAATCATAATCTTTCAGTCAGTTTAATTGAAGTCTGGAGCTGGCATGTCAGTTAACTGCTAGTAGTCTGTTGTTATTTATGTATTATTGTCATTTTGTTTATTTTCTTTGGTTACATCTTCTGACATCAGACTCTGACTTCTCATGGACAGAATTTTAATGTGCGTATTGTTATGTGTCTACTTTTCTACATTGGCTAGAGGTATAGGGGGAGGGTTGAGATGTCACAAACATGTTTGACCCCGCCGCATTTTTGCGCCTGTCCCAAGTCAGGAGCCTCTGGCCTTTGTTAGTCTTGTATTATTTTGATTTTGGTTTCTTGTGTACAATTTGGAAATTAGTGTGGCGTTCATTATCACTGAACTAGTATATGTTTGTTTGGGGGCCAGCTGGGGGACGCCTCCGGATGCGGGAATTTCTCGCTACATTGAAGACCTGTTGGTGACCTTCTGCTGTTGTTTTTTTCAATGGTCGGGTTGTTGTCTCTTTGGCACATTCCCCATTTCCATTCTCAATTTTATTACTTATTGTAGAAAACCTTGCTTATTTTTTACCTCAAACAGTTACTATAATTCTGCAGTATTAGGAATATAGATTGATTTAGAATTTAACAGGCATAATTTGAAGATGGTCAGACAATCAGAAGTACATGAGTGTATGTAAATAAAGATCTTTGTTCGTTTCTGTTTAATGTAAATTCATTCACAACTTTTAAGAAACTACTTCATATTTGCACATTATATGGGAAATACATACAATCATGAAATGTGAATGAAGAAAATAAGATTTTCAATGTTGTAAAGTCATAATATGTGCTTATTTTATAGTTTTCATGCCATAATTTCATTGTGGAAACATTGTGCACATCTTAAAAATTTTGTGAAGCTTTTAAATCAATCTCTCAAAATATGTTGTTGTATATTTGGTTTTGACATACCATACTTTTCCTATTGAAATTAAACCAATAAATTGAAACGAAACATGTAAAATAAAAATAATTTAGCTGTAAAATATACTTATCTCATCATGTTCAGAAATACAGACTGATAAAAAAATTGAATTTTCAGGTGGTTCTTTCCGACAGTTCCTGAGCCAAATTGCCAAAGAGCTTCACTCTTTGAAGTTGATAGTCCCCTGTAACAATAGTAATTATAAAAGTAGATGTCTGCTACATCCAGGGAAGATGACATTCCCAGAGGAAAGATTGACACAGTTCTTTGGACAGGTAAGACAGTCAGGGAGTTTGGGATAGCATTTCAAGAGGGAAAGGAGGGGAACTTTTGATAACACTACAACCAGGACATTCAAAAATTTCTATATGAGAAAGCATAGACATTTATTCATTAAATACCTTACCATTTAGCGACATTGATTGATTGAACGATTTTTACCTGCTTTAATTTACATCCAGTGATGTTGAAAGCAAATTCACCTTTGTTCACTTATCACACAGATTATTTATAAAATGATAAATCAGCTGGACACATCTCACAATACTGTATGAAATAACATTAAACTAAGACAAAGACACTATCTTGAATATATATACATATATGTTAAATGTCTAGATTCTTCAATGTCAATAATAAATGATACAAGAGGTTGAAAATTTGGTGGCCATTAATCTCTAGAAGCAATTTAAGGTGGTACCTAACACTACGTTGCGTTGTTAAGGGAATATTAAGCTTCTCAATGATCAATATTGGTGTTTGTCAAACTGATATATATATAACCAGTGTAATTTTTCTTATAAAATGGTTGGTTCAAATTTTTGGAAATTTTTACATTTTTGTCAAAGGATCAAAGTAAATACTTTGTCAAAATTTTATGAAAATTAAACAAGCCAAATTAATTTTAGTGAAGGTGTTGGGTACCACCTTAAAAATTGTGACGTTTTATTTGTTGTTGTGGTGAATAGTATTTGATTACATACCTGAATGATTTTCTATCTTATTCCTTCGGTAGCTTTGCCAAAGATTCAGAGAAATTTTGTTTTTTAAAAATTACAATAATTTTTGTTTTTTCAATCTATAAGAATGCACATATATATTGAATTATAAAATCATTCCTGGGTGCATGGTATATTCAAACGTAACTGTCAATTTAAAAGTTGGTTAAAAATTGGCTACTCAATGCATTATAATTTATATTTGTATGAATTTTAGATTTTAGGTATTACTATAAGAGCAGACATACCTCTGGGGTTAGATCTACTGAAGTCTTTGTGGGAAGCCATTGTATCTAATGATGAAGACCCAAGTACCAATCTACAAGAAGCTGACCCACTCACGTACAACTTCATGAAAAAGATCGAAATGGTACTTGTATTGAAAGTTTTTATCAAGTGTCCAAATGAAAAAAAAATGAAACTGAATCAGTCTTTAAAAATCAATTTAAATGCTCATGACAGTCATTGATTTTTTCATGTCTCACTTGGGGGCATTAGGTTTAAAAGTCTGTGTGTCAGTTTGTTTGTCAGTTCATCTTTTCATGGTGAAATGACTTTCTCAGAAGTATAAACTTGGGCTTTGGGAGATCATGGTAAGCATGGTGGTCTTGTACAAAGGGTTTATATTTTTATCTCACAAACATTTTCCTGTGATGAAAGATTGCCTGCTTAATTTATAGCATCCATATGTTTATTATTTATTAGGGGCCTTGGTGACAGATTGGTCTTAGTTGATCATCTATAGTTAGGTTTTGGGTTTTCTCTGGGCACTCTGGTTTTATCCACCAATAAAAACTGACCTCCATGATATAATTAAGGTAGCTGCAAGTGGCGTAAAACATTAAAAGATAATCACATTTCATTAAAATGTTCCTAATCATTGTGCTTTTTAATTTCTTCTAGGTTGAGTCAGAAAGTGAACTTCAGGCATTGTGTTCAGATGTCTACCCACAGTTTGTTTATTCTACTCTGTCTGGAGAAGAAGTAGAACTGATACCTAATGGACACAAAGTTTCTGTCTGGTAAGTTGACAGAAAATTTAATGTAGCTAATTACGAAGGTCTTCTATCGATTCACCTCCATTGAGTAGAGAGTAGGAGAGTCAAAAGATATATAAATACTGGGTAGATATGAAAACTAAAAAAAACTTATAAAAACAGAGTACTGTTGATTCATTTATTTTAGTGGGTACCAATTTTCATGGTTTGAGGAAAACTTGCATATTCGTGGATATTTAATTTCGTGGTTTTGACAAAGTATGCATATATTCCTTTAGAAAATTTGCAATTCGTTGAATGTTTAAATTCGTGGTTTCCCGGTATCCACGAAATCCACGAAAATTGGTATCCAACGAATAATAATGAATCCACAGTATATGAAAAAAAAATATATGGTATACATCAATTACACAACAACCAGGCAACATAAAAAAAAAATCTGTACGATTGTCAAGTTCTAAATCATTCAGATTCTAGAAAAAATTGTTATTTTGAAATCACAATTAAAAAAATATATATTTATTTTTTCAGTTGGGAGAATAGACAAGAATATGTTGAAGCCATCCAGAGATTGAGAATGACTGAGTTATTACCAGAACATAGAGTACAGTCATTACATTGTGGTCTGGCATCACTTATACCTCTACAGTTATTGAACATACTCTCACCTTTAGACCTAGAAATCAGAACCTGTGGCTTACCTGAAGTAGATCTAGCTTTCCTCAAGGTAAAATATTGAACTTACTTGTATATATGAATTTGAATAAGGTGAACCAACACCTGAAGTGGTTATCGTGTTGTTGGGTAATAGTGGGTGGATATTGTAAGGTATTCACAGTTGTCTTTCAATATAGATAAGTAAAATAAAACAATAAAGACAACAACACCCATCAATTACCGCATGGTAAGAGTTTATTCTGGTCGACATGTTTTCGCCAACTTCAGGACAATATTACACATGAAATCAAACAGTGAAGTATAAATTTTGCAGTTGTGCTGTTTGCTGAACAAAAGAGGTTGTTATGATGACGTTATAGATATAAATAGAAAGTGAAAGTAAAATAAGAATAAAGTATAGTTAAAATTGAAAGTTTGTCGATAAAGTTATTAACGATGTGGTTAGCTGCCATTCTTACACGTCTGTGTAGTTGTTCTCATGGAGGTTTTAAGTGGTAATATTGTAGAAATGATGAAAGTAGATCATAAAATGTCAGTTCATTTCCAATTAGGACAACACTCCACTGGCCATCCCGTACCAATTCAACTGGCTTCGCCTTGAGGGAGGTACTGCTTCCAATTGCGTTGATAATAGGGTGAAGTGTATGATCGCTGTAATTTTTGGAATTTTAAATCTTGGTAGATTCATTCATAAATATTATATTTCATAAAATATCATGTATTACAGGCACACACCATGTATCAAGTGGGACTGATGGAGAGTGACAAACATATAGAATTCTTCTGGAATACACTTGAGACTCTTAGTCAGGAGGATCTCTGTAAATTTATCAAGTTTTCTTGTAACCAGGAAAGAATTCCACAGACCTGTCCATGTAAAGAGGGTGGAGCAGAAACCACACATGTCCCTCCTTATCCAATGAAGATTGCTCCTCCTGATGGTTCAGGTAGTCATATATATATATGCAATAAAATTATAACTGCATTACAGTTATGAATCAGTATTGCATTACAACATTATGCATTACAACATTAGAAATGCATTTCAGTATGGTTATAGAACTTTATTCATTACAATTTTACACTTATAGTTACTGTAGGTGTAATACCACCATTCATTTTCCCCTATTAGTCTTTGTTAAATTTGCACTTTTCAAAAAAATCTGTAGAATGTATCTTTGTTTCAAATAAAGAAATACTTGGCATGAGTAAAGTTTTATCCTGTCCAGTACTGTAGAAAAAAAATTCACATAACATTTCATTGCATATAAGAAAATAACCATCACTGGAAGTTAACCAATCAAATTTCTCCCCTTATTTTATCTGTGTACAAGGTTTAGTCACCATGTAACCTCAAGATTACAAAATATTCTATAGAAATCCCAAATAAAAAAATAATGGTGCTTTGAAATACCCAAGACATATGTTTATGACACAGAAATCTTTTACTGCAATAAAATGTAGGATTAATTACCTACAACTGTCAAATTCAAAGGAATATTTTTTTCGACCTATTTTCGTATACAACCGGATGTGACGTACCATAAATTGGTGGTATTACATCTGTAACACAAATAGGAAATTCATTACAATGGAAACCACAACAGAAATAATTTGAATGCCCCTAACGGAGGGGCATTAAGTTAACCTGTGTTATATTGTATATATCAGTACGTCACTGCATTGGTTTCTGTTCTTTGACTTTAGTTTTCCTCAACCATATGTTATGAAACTTATACACAATGCTTATTACCACAAAACACAGATCAAGTTTGAAATTTGGTGGCATTGCTTTTACCTTTCTAGCATTTTCTGATTTTTAGCTCACCTGGCCCGAAGGGCCAAGTGAGCTTTTCTCATCACTTGGCGTCCGGCGTCCGTCGTCGTCCGGCGTCGTCCGTCGTCCGTCGTCCGTCGTCGTTAACTTTTACAAAAATCTTCTCCTCTGAAACTACTGGGCCAAATTTAACCAAACTTGGCCACAATCATCATTGGGGTATCTAGTTTAAAAAATGTGTTCGGTTACCCGGCCAACCAACCAAGATGGCCGCCATGGCTAAAAATAGAACATAGGGGTCAAATGCAGTTTTTGGCTTATAACTCTGAAACCAAAGCATTTAGAGCAAATCTGACATGGGGTTAAATTGTTTATTAAGTCAAGATCTATCTGCCTTAAAATTTTCAGACGAATCGGACAACCGGTTGTTGGGTTGCTGCCCCTGAATTGGCAATTTTAAGGAAATTTTGCCGTTATATGGTTATTATCTTGAATATTATTATAGATAGAGATAAACTGTAAACAGCAATAATGTTCAGCAAAGTAAGATCTACAAATAAGTCAACATGACCGAAATGGTCAGTTGACCCATATAGGAGTTATTGCCCTTTATAGTCAATTTTTAACCATTTTTCGTAAATCTTAGTAATCTTTTACAAAAATTTTCTCCTCTGAAACCACTGGGCCAAACTTATCCAAACTTGGTCACAATTATCTTTGGGGTATCTAGTTTAAAAAATGTGTCCAGGGACCCGGCCAACCAACCAAGATGACCGCCATGGCTAAAAATAGAACATAGGGGTAAAATGCAGTTTTTGGCTTATAACTTAAAAACCAAAGCATTAAGAGCAAATCTGACTATTAGAAAATTGTTTATCAGGTCAAGATCTATCTACCCTGAAATTTTCAGATGAATCTGACAACCTGTTGTTGGGTTGCTGCCCCTGAATTGGTAATTTTAAGGAAATTTTACTGTTTTTGGTTATTATCTTGAAAATTATTAAAGATAGAAATAAACTGTAAACAGCAATAATGTTCAGCAAAGTAAGATTTACAAATAAGTCAACATGACCGAAATGGTCAGTTGACCCATATAGGAGTTATTGCCCTTAATAGTCAATTTTTAACCATTTTTCGTAAATCTTAGTAATCTTTTACAAAAATCTTCTCCTCTGAAACTACTGGGCCAAATTAATCCAAACTTATCCACAATCATCTTTTGGGTATCTAGTTTAAAAAATGTGTCCGATGACCCGGCCATCCAACCAAGATGGCCGCCATGGCTAAAAATAGAAGATAGGGGTAAAATGCAGTTTTTGGCTTATAACTCAAAAACCAAAGCATTAAGAGCAAATCTGACAGGGGGATAAATTGTTTATCAGGTCAAGATCTATCTGCCCTGAAATTTTCAGATAAATCGGACAACCCGTTGTTGGGTTCCTGCCCCTGAATTGGTAATTTTAAGGAAATTTTACTGTTTTTGGTTATTATCTTGAAAATTATTATAGATAGAAATAAACTGTAAACAGCAATAATGTTCAGCAAAGTAAGATTTACAAATAAGTCAACATGACCGAAATGGTCAATTGACCCCCTAAGGAGTTATTGTCCTTTATAGTCAATTTTCAACAATTTTTATAAAATTTGTAAATTTTTACTAACATTTTCCACTGAAACTACTGGGCCAACTTCATTATAGATAGAGATAATTGTAAGCTGCAAGGATGTTCAGTAAAGTAAGATGTACAAACACATCACCATCACCAAAATACAATTTTGTCATGAATCCATCTGCTTCCTTTGTTTAATAGTCACATAGACCAAGGTGAGCGACACAGGCTCTTTAGAGCCTCTAGTTTTGTTTTTGGAAACTTATGAAACTAAAACTGAATGCTCATTACTACCAAACTCCTTTCATGTACGATTTTTTTTCCCAAACTCTTTTTCCATTCTTGAGGTATAATCCTTTATAACTATATATGCAAGCTGGTGCATCATCTGTGTCCCATGGATGCATTTCTTATTTATTTATACTTATGGTACTATTTGTATTTTTAGGTCCACCAGATTCACGGTTTATCAGAGTAGAAACCTGTATGTTCATGATTAAACTGCCACAGTATAGTACACAAGAATTGATGACTCAAAGATTATTATATGCTATAAATTGCCGAGAGGATCCTCTTAGTGGATGAACAATATACATGTACATTGATAATATTGTGGAAAAGATCTGCAAACTTCTTGATGAAGCATTTTACAGTTCATCTAAACTATGTTCATCTGAATGATTGAAGATGAAAGATGTTTAACCTTTCTAAATAAGATATATTTATAAAATTTCAGGAGGTTATTTTTTTCTGTCTTTTTTTCTCCCTTTATGGTGTAAGATGTAAGATATATATTCTCCGCACAGTTGTAGTTGGTGTGTAAATTTATAGAAAGTGAAGTGTTGTCTGACAATGTACAGTATTTTTGGAAAAAAGTATTATAGTAAAGAAGATCTCCATTCTAATGAAATACAGAAATTATATCTCATATGTGTAAATTACTTCATAGAAGTGAAAGCTTTTCTTATCCTAAGAGAATTTACTGAATATTTTTTGTGATGTAAATTTAAATTTGAATTTAAATATGAAATATTGAATCTTTGCAAGCATTTATCAAGGGATGAAATATTGAATGTTTGCAAGTATTTATCAAGGGAACATTTTGATAAATAAGAGAGTTTATATTGTAAATTATTTATTCGTTGTTATCACAATAGGAATTTGAGTTTTGACGATCAGATTTACATAATAATTTGATCATTAATGATTAATCAGTGTTATTAGACTAAGCAGCACTGAAAAACTTATCAGTCTATTTTAATGGTGATCTTAAATTAAAGTAACCATTCACCATCCAGGCTATCATCAAATGTAAAACCATATATGTGTGTGTGTGTGTTATATATGTGTGCGTGTGTGTTATATGTGATATGTATAGGTTTATTTATTATATATTTTGTTTGTGTCAGCATTGTTGATATAGTGATGGTTGTACTATTTTAAAGCTTTATTACCATAGAAACTATTAGTATTTTTGCTACAACAGTAACCATAGCAATTTTATTTATAAGATGTACTATATTAATGTTTTAACCTGGTTGGTTTTATTTGTTATGAAAACAAAAGATTACATTTGAAGAAATGTTTTCTTTTGGTAGTAGTGTTTAATCTAATTTGTTTTATTAAATGTTCTTGAAACTGAAGATTACATTCTTACTGAATGTGTCTTTTGTATTAGTATATTTTATCTAATATGTGGGTTGTGTACACAGCCTTTGATTAAGTACAGATATATGTGACTGTGGGTTGTGTACACAGCCTTTGATTAAATACAGATATGTGTGACTGTGGGTTGTGTACACAGCCTTTGATTAAGTACAGATATATGTGACTGTGGGTTGTGTACACAGCCTTTGATTAAGTACAGATATGTGTGACTGTGGGTTGTGTACACAGCCTTTGATTAAGTACAGATATGTGTGACTGTGGGTTGTGTACACAGCCTTTGATTAAGTACAGATATATGTGACTGTGGGTTGTGTACACAGCCTTTGATTAAGTACAGATATATGTGACTGTAGGTTGTGTACACAGCCTTTGATTAAGTACAGATATATGTGACTGTAGGTTGTGTACACAGCCTTTGATTAAGTACAGATATATGTGACTGTGGGTTGTGTACACAGCCTTTGATTAAGTACAGATACGTGTGACTGTGGGTTGTGTACACAGCCTTTGATTAAGTACAGATATATGTGACTGTGGGTTGTGTACACAGCCTTTGATTAAGTACAGATATGTGTGACTGTGGGTTGTGTACACAGCCTTTGATTAAGTACAGATATATGTGACTGTAGGGGCACCCTAGATTGTGTTAGTCTGTCCATGTCTGTTATTTAACCCAAATATAAAGTTATAGTGTTTTATCTGTGGAAAAAGGCAATAGATAAAGAAATTTGGATTCCCTCTATATACAATATATTTATGAATTTGTTTTAGAACATAATCCATAATACTTGAACTACATACACATGATACATGTTTGAACAACAAGAATTGATATCATTCTGGTCCCCTGTACCGTAATTAATCTACAAATGGATCATAGGTACCAGATATATAATCTGGTATGAACTTCTTTTAAGATGTCCAATATTTGGAATACTGTTTTGTTACATGTGTGTAACTAATCCTTAAAATATCATATATTCAACAAATAAACAAAAGTTAAACTCTGGTGGATAGTTGTCACATTGGCAATCGTAGCACATATGCTTATTTTTATATTGAAGCGTGATATTATTATTGTACAAGTCTTTTCTGCAATTTATAAATTGCAGTACTTGCGCTATATACTATAGACAGCTTATGTATTATAATTTCATAAGTTAATGCTTTTATATTTCCATGGATATAAACACCTTTGTATCCCCACCCACCTATTCTGCCATATGAGTGTTGTTGATCTATTCACTCCATATAACCTGACCTTTTGACTTATTCAACCATATAGCTCGACCTTTTGACCTATTCACCCCATATAGCCTGACTTTTTGACCTATTCACAACATATAGCCTGACTTTTTAGACACATCTTTCTACATCATATTGATATTAATGAGTGCTGCCATTCTTATTTTGTTACTTTGTAGACACCATTTTAAAATCTAAATGATAATTATTAGCATTTACAGATAATAAAAAAAATTGACAATGATGTTGAAATGAACAATTTTAAATATTTCTTAAAAAATCGAAATTGTGTTATTTAAAGCATTTATTCATACTTTTTTTTATTTTTCATTTGAAAAATTTATATTGTGAATAAAAAAAAAAAACATTGTTACCTGTGCTAAAATACTATGACAAATGCTGCTTTCTATCAGGTATTCACTGTGATTCAAGAATTTTTATCACATTCATGTTTTTCCTGAACTTTTCTGTTAGAATTTTTTTGTGATAGAAATTTCCAGCTTAAATGAAGATGAATATGATAATAGAATGGCCATATATTATTGTTTCCTGCTTTGTTATATTGTTACCATGGTTACCAGATGTATAAAGTTGCTGATAGATTGTATGCTTTCATTGGTTTTAATAAATTATGTTACAGATAAGTTGTCATTATGATTCATTCTCAACAAAGCAGTATTGATTTGAATGATTATAATGCTACTGACAAGAAGTTGCACTTAAGAAGCAATCAGTTATTCAAGATGGCCACTGTAGAAGATCAGAGTAATTTGTCCTTATCTTCTAATAAGTTTTTCTGTTTGCAAATTAAATTTGAAATGTAGAACTATGGACATGAAATAAAGGTGATGAGGTTTATACATGAATGAGACAGCAACCCAATGACAAAAATAACCTAAATACATCTAGAGGGTAACAGAGAGTGTTTTATAACCTAGCATTCAGAGTTGTGTTGCGAACAGCGAAACATGAAATTTTCTGATTTTATAAGCATTAAAATGTAAAGATTAAAAGGAGAATTTGACAAAAAAACACACATCTTAAATTTGCATTTTTGAAATATCAAATGCTTACCTATTTTATATACAATTGATATGTGTAATGATTATGCATGAACATATTGTTCTCAAGATCATGTTGAGTAATATGGTAAAACTGCCTGTGAAACAACTATCCACAATAGACTGAATGATATGGATATACCGGTAAGCATCTTTTAGGCAACCTTCATCAATGAGCAAAACCCATACCATGTAGTAAGCTACTATGGATTTATTTATTTTTTCGGGTGTCAATTTCACAGATTATTGAAATCTTGCAATTTCGTAGCTATTTTATTTTGTGGTTTTAACAAAGTCTACATACAGCCTTAAATAAAATGTCGTCTGTTCAATATTAAAATAGTGTTATTTTCATTTCCCAATGAAAAAAAGATCCCTAGAGATGTTGGACTCTTGTATTATTGGCCTATGGGGGTGGTAAAGGGTTATTTTAGTGCAACATGTTTTGCCCTTTTTACAAAAGTAAAATTGAAAAAGGTTGGTTATTCATCGTGTTTCGTGAAATCTGTAAAAAGATTAACGTGCATGACATTTTTAATTGTTCATTCATTGTGAAATGGCAATGTTATTTCATGTTCTTCCGTGCAGATACCACCCTTTACACCCCTCGCAACGATTGTCAGTTTCCCTAATGATGTTAAGTGGTCATCTCCAGATACTGCAGCTTCCTTTACCAATAACAATTGGCTGCCATGATATAAGCAGCAGACGGAAACTGTGTTGAACACCAATAATTAACCAATCCATCTATGACATGTCTGAACCAAGTGGGCAGTATGACTTTCATTTATCAAATGTAAATAAAAGAAGGTATGAAGTATATGCCAATGAGACAGCAACCCAACAGACCAACAACACACAAAACATTGTGTATGCCCATGCGGGGGCATTAAGTTTTACCCTTGATTGTCAATTAGACCGTTGGTTTTCCCGTTTGAATGGTTTTACACTAGTAATTTTGGGGCCCTTTATAGCTTGTTGTTCGGTGTGAGCTAAGGCTCCGTGTTGAAGGCCGTACTTTAACCTATAATGGTTTACTTTTTAAATTGTTATTTGTATGGAGAGTTGTCTCATTGGCACTCACACCACATCTTCCTATATCTATATATGTCCCAAAGTTGGTTTCCATTCTCTAACTTTCCTTTGCCTCAAGTAAATGTTATGAAACATATACAGAATGCTTATGACCAGAAAATACAGATCAAGTTGGGTTTTTTTCGTGGCATCACTTTAACATGAGTTAGGCCCCTTTACAATGGATTTTTTGCTGACTTATTCATTTCCGTTCTCTTAAGTTTGCCTCAACCAAATGTTATGAAACTTATACACAATACTTATTACCACAATACTCAGATCAAGTACAAATTTGGATAGGTTCACTTTTACCGTCCTTCAGTTATGTCCCTTTATAACTATATGATTTATATGCAAGTGGGGTCATCATCTGTGTCCCATTGACACATTCCCCTTTATTTCATAATGTTGTAGTGTTTTCAGAGAATCTATATTGCTATTGACTTTCAGAATTACTAGATCCATATCAAACAAGATGACAAAAAACATTTTTATGTGATTTATTTTTATTAAGCATTATTTTTTTTTCTCATAAATGTGAAGATGTAAGAATAAAAAAACGAATTCTCCCAACCCTTATTTTGAAAATACTAGTTTTTCATATACAAAATGTACAAAGTTAACAAAGTGAAACAACAACAATAAAATAATAACAAAACAACATTATCTGTATTTTTACATATGAAAGACTTTTTATTATTCATTTTTGAATTGATGCAGGCTCTATTTCTTTAATGTTATCTGTGTTAAATATTCATAACTTTTTTAAGTAGAAAAAATGAAAATAATTGGTAGGACTTATTTTTTGGTCTGCAAGATGCATGGAAGACTCAATAAAGTGAATTCATGTGGCCTTATTGGTGATATTTAGTGTATCAATTTTGTGAACTTACTTAAATGACAAAGAAACAGAACACTATATTAGATATAGGAAGATGTGGTATGAGTGCCAATGAGACAACTCTCCATTATTTATATTAGTTGAGATTTATATTTTTGACTTGTAAACTTTATTTCATTAGAAAAAGTGAAAAACATGCAGATAGGAATGGACCACACTAAACAAGTTTAGAAATCAGAAATAAAGATGTTTACTATCACTACAGAAGAATAAATGAAAAAAACAAAGAAGAAATTAATATACAAACAAATAAAATGTTGGAACTTACTGATCATACATTTGTACATTAATAATATATTTCGTAACTATTGAAGAGTACAAAGTACACTCAATTTATGTCTTTTTTTTGTTCATTGAACCATGAAATCAATCGCACTTCTGTTTTCTTCTTATTGTGTCATGATTGCTAAATAAATCAGTGAACAGGTAATAAATAGATATATATATATATATATATATATATACAACTCGTCTAAACATCAACCCAACAATGTTAGATCTGTAAATTTGCTTTCGCAAATTTTTGGTTCTTCCCTCGCCGGGATTCGAACCCATGCTACTGTGATATCGTGACACCAAATCGCCTGCACTGCAGCCGTCCCGCTAGACCACACGACCACCTGGGCTCTCAATAAGTCCTATATATATATATATATACACGAGTCTAAATTGAAAACTACGTTCAAACCTATGATTGCGTTGGATAAAAACCGCAATTTTTATGTGTGTGCACGTAAAACAAATTTTGTTGTAGAAAGGTCTAAATACAGCACAAACAACATTTTCCAAAAGACCAAAAAAGTGAAAAAGTATATTTAAACAAAGCGCATTTGACTAACAGGTCGAACAACTGATGTTCTTAAACCCTGCTGACTGCCATTGGCGATTGACAAATAAAATTGATCACGAGATGTAACAAAATGGATCTTAATATAAAATTAATACTAAACAGAAAACGATAATTTTGTGACCAAGATGTCATGCCACAAACACAAGGTGTCAATATATATATATATATATATATATAGCCAATTTTACTCAGTATATCTTTCTATATTTACTGCTACTTATAAGAGATGACATGGTTCAGTGAACAGATAAGCAAACTATTATAATAAATACACTCAAAAATTAGCTGTAAAATAAATACACAAAGTCATATAAACATATTACAATGAGAGCAAAAACAAATGACCGATTAAGCAAACATATGATAACACATTTATTTATTATCATTTCTCAAATTCATAAAAAAAAATAAAAAACAACAAAATATCGTTAATATATTAACTTTGGTTAATGCTGTGGTTTTTAACGTGAGCAATTACACATATACTGATTACAACACATTTAATTGTTAAACAAGGTTTTATAATCTCATGACCTACGTTTGACCTTAATATCTTTAACACTGACCTTGAATTACAAGGTCATAACCTTTCTGATCTACTTCATAGGTATTCATAGCTATAGGTATCACATTATTAATTAACCGTTATTTTACATCATAAACCTTTATTCGTTAAACCAATTGACCTGAAAGTGGTCAAATATATTTAAAAAAGAATTCTATCAAATTAAATTGTCCCACAAATGAAGAAAGGACTTGTCTAAATTCTGGTTTTACAATTTTGATTTAACTGACAAAATGGAAACAATCATGCTTGTATAACAAATCTTAATCAAACTGACCACTTGTAACATTGATTGGTGTTTAACACCACTTTCAATACTATTGTGCTTTTTCATGGGGTCAGTTTTATTGGTGGAGGAAGCCAGAGTGCCCAGAGAAAACCATGACCTTCAGTAGGAAAATCACTTGTAAGAAAATTGATCACAATTTTGAATGTTTTACACTGTATTATATTTTCAATTTTAATGTAAGTGTTAATCAAAATTAAGGCATAATGAGTTCAATTCAATTATTAAATACAGATATATATTATGTACATTTTATACATATTTTGTGATTTACATGTATTGCAAATGAGTCTGTTTACATGAAGCCATGTGAACTGTAAAAGTCATAGCTCTTCTACTGTGAATATTTTTGATGCAAAGTAAAAATTGTTTTCACCTCTTCACTTTTGTAATAAACCCTATTCTAAAGAATCTTATTCTAAACAATATTAGTATAAAAATGAAAGTTTAAAAGAATATTATGAAACCAAGTCAAAATGGCACATTTTATTAATTCTACAACCAAATCAAAAAGAAAACCTATTGTCAGCTTTGTTTTATGTACAAAAAGTTAATCTACTTATTGAAAAAATGCACAAAAATATAAAATCTATTTCTCTTCCAAAAAATATGAATTTCTTGGACGGTGGATGATGTTGTTAGTTAGATCACAGACTAAGGTTTTCTTATATAATATCATAAATAGCCTTATATTTATTTACATGCAGCATATATATAGAAATTTGTGTATGTCTATTCTTTGTCATATTTAAAATACATATAAATTTGCTTTTTTTCTTCACTATAAATTAACCTGTTTCGACTAGACTTTACCTGTATTCATAAATAAAAGTAAAAATGTAAAAAAAAAATAAACATTATTTCATTCTGTTGCCCATACAATACCCTGGTGAACTTACAATTAATCTTATTGGATCATCTAAGTCCTCTTCACAATTCTTTTATTTTGTAATTGGCTTTATTTATGGTCATGCACATTTAAATTTTGAAATATTTCAGAGAAAATGGCAAAGTCATGATATTTTTAAATGAAATGAAATTTCTATTGAGTAGGATAATATCATAGATTTGTTAAGGATTTTACAATAACTTTATTCTAAAGATTTCTATGTTAATTAGTTGCTATGGAGAGGCAGCACAATAATGAAAGACTGAGAGTGAAATCACAGGTGATGTCCCTATCCTAGTCCCTTTACAATGTGTCTAGCAAGACAAGGTAGGAAAATTTGTAAATTTAACCAATTAAAATACCCTATTAAACCAACAATAAATCATTTTAAACTGAGAAGCAATTATTTATCTTCATATAAAATGCAAATCACTTTGTACAATTTCACCAAGTTTTCATGTTATGATTCAAAATTTCTCCAGATTTTTTCCTACACATATATAATAAAGGTGAAGTTTAATCATTAAAAAGCTAACAACATCTATTTTTTGTGAGACAGCAAATATGTATATAGGACAACAATGGATAAAAAAAATAGTTCTGCTTAATCATAACAATTTTCATCTTCAAATTTACCATTCCACATAAATGTAACAAGAAACCTATCAAATTATCCTGAGAAGATCAAGGCATGAGTCACACAATTATGGTCTAGTTTAAGGTGGTTCCCAACACTTTCACTAAAATTAATTCGACTTGTTTAAAAATTGTAGATACACCAATTTTGGATCAATTCCCTCTAATGTGAGAAAGTAGTTCTACGGAAAAAAAATACATTGTCACTACAGAAAACATGTAATACTAAAGATGTTACTGGTTTGCAAATTTTATTTGGTAAATTGGCATAAAATCTAAATAAGTTATAGTAAATTCTTGGAATTTGGTAAATACACAAGTAAAGACAGCTAGACAACTAAACAACTATCAGTAAAACTATGTCAGCAGAATTATTGCTTTGTAAGAAATATAAATCTATTCATTTTTAAACAAAACAAAAAAAATTATCTTTTAGAACAAGTATACTTATATAACCCTCAATAACTTTATGGTGTTTGAAACACTAAAGTTCTTCAATCGATATATAGAAGAACTTGTAATAACAATAATAAAATCAATAAAAACAAAACAGCTATATAAATGAATCTCTTAAGACAATATGGAAGCCTTATATATTCTGCATAGATCTTGTTTACAATACTGTAACTGTATCTATTCCCATTCAGTTATTTCATTTGCATAATTTCTTACAAATAAACATATATATATTGTGTAGTTTTGGCTATTTGTTGTACAAAATGTTTCAACAATGTACATTTATTTCTTTCAATGATATGTTGATCACCTCATGGATACAAACTTAGTCAATGAGATATTAAAAAAGTATCTCAGCTTGGCACAATACATATAATGGATACCTATCACACTAAAAAAAGAAATCTATGCAGCATCTTCTAAGAGGTCAATTTATGCATGCTTATTTTTCTTGTAAATCAAAAAAATATTTCAATACTGTCTGAAGTTTTAATATTGCCCTATTCATTCTTGAATAAGTGATGTTCAAATTAAGACATTGAATTTACAGTATTCAAATTAAAATTTATCGGCACAGCACTTTAAAAATAATCTGGAAATATATTTTCATAATTTCAAAATACAATTTGTACTTTAAAATCAAAGATAAATTAAAGCTGAAAATGTTTGCTAACAGAGCACGGCATAATTATGACTTGATATGCATATATATATCTTTAAAAATAGACAATAAAACCATTATGAAAATAAGTACAGTTACTTTAAGACAATCAATGCTGACCCTTTAATAAATTTTTATTATACAATTCATGAACATTTTCCTCGTCGGAGCTTTCATCATGGTATTCAAATCTTCCGTGAAGCAATTTGTTTTTGACAGGCTGGTCGAAGTCGTCATCCTCATCGTCATCATCATCATCAAATCTGATTTTACTGAACCCTTTGTGTTGTGGTGTATAACGACTTTTGACACACATCGCCATGGTTACCAGTATTACTATTACTAAAACTACAACAGCTGTTTGAAAAAAGAAATGATACATTTAAAAAATTATTAAAAGTGCTGCTTTACAAACGTTATTGTGTTTTATTTTTGACATTTGGTCTAGATTGGCAAATTGGGGAAGTTTGCGCACAAAGTTAAAATCAGTTTGACAATATCATATTTTGTGCTTGTACCAAGCTAGACTATATCTTGACCATAAGCTATTTGTTGGATCTTTGTTTTTAATAAAAAAAAATAGTTTTCCTGTATGGCCTAAAATCAACATAAAAATAATGTTTTTTTGTTTTTTCAGCTTGGTTTATGGTGTCTTCATATGTTTTCTGATGATAAGCTCTATATTTTTATGTATGTTGTTTTATTTTGTTCTTTTTTGTATAAATTGTAAAAGTATAGATCTCACACATATGTTTTTTTAAATTTTAAATGAAATGGAAAAACAATATTGAATACATTACCTCCTGTCTCAGACACTTTTGTTTTAATTAGCACTAAAACATAAACTGTTTGCTATTCCAGTAGTTAAATATGTACTCAGGTCATGTTTATGAATTTTGGCAGCTGTTTGGTTTTTTTTTAGTGTAAAATATTTTACCCCAATCACCCACTTTGCTTTTCATTGAAGATAAGAAGATAACTACCAAATTTTAAGGAGATTCTAGATTATCATTTGTAACAATATCAGACCTAAAACATAAAGTCTGAGTCAGTCTTTTCTCACCATTTATCAAATATGAAATTTAGCAGTAAAATCTTATGCAAGCATAGCTAGAATTATAATCACACAAACATACCCTAGTTTATAGTATATCTCTGAATTTCTCACTTAATTAAAGAACCTTAGTGAGCACGCTCACATACCCCACGTCTCCACATTGTCATTGGAGAAATTAAATAAGTATAAGAAAAAAAATTGTATAAGAAAAAATACTGAATAATAATTTCCTGTCAATATACACATCTACATAGTATGTCCTTATTATCTTCAAAATTTCATGAAATTCTGTTGTGTGTTTTCAGAGGAGTTGAGATGACAAACTGTTGCAGAAGTACATTGAAGCAAATAAGTTCAAAGGGGCATAACTCCTAGAAAAAAAATTGAATCATAATTTGCTGTTGATATGCACATCTACGTAGTATGTCCTTATTATCTGAAAAGGTTTCATGAAATTCTGTTGTGTGGTTTAAGAGGAGTTGCGATGACAAACTGTTGCAGTAGTACATTAAAGTAAATAAGTTCAAAGGGGCGTAACTCCTAGAAAAAAAATTTCCCGTCAATATGCACAACTACATAGTATGTCCTTATTATCTGAAAAGGTTTCGTGAAATTCTGTTGTGTGGTTTGAGAGGAGTTGCGATGACAAGAAACAGGACTGACGGACGGACTGAAGGACGGACGGACGGACGGACGGACGGACGGACGGACGAACGGACGGACGGACAGGTCAAAAACATTATACCCTCCGCAACTTCGTTGCGTGGGGTATAATAAATGACCCTGTAATAAAACACTTACCAATAACCATCATAACTTTTGCACGAGATAGTCCTAAAATATTTTCTTCTTTCTCTAAAAACACTATCTTGCTGGATGTTTTCTCTTCTCCAAAATTCTTTGATACTACGATTTTCTGAAAAAGTTAAATAAACATATGTTTTTAAATCCAATTTCCAAAACGATTTATAAATGATACTTTTTTTAAGAGAACAACTATAATCTTTCCACTTATTCTGATATAAATTATAAATATCACAGCATATTTTGATTGGCTACAGTGTTCTCCACAGGATTTTAGGATAGCACTGTGGTAAGAGCGTAACTTTCGACAATTCTCAGTAACTTTCTCGCGGCGCGCGGTTTGTTTGTAATTAATTTGTTATGTATTTTTCTTATAGTATGAAATTGATGTTTTCTATTGTATTAAATGATGTCCTCATCATGCTCATGGCAGTTACCACTTAAATATCACAAGTTAGTGATGACATTTAAGTGCATTAAAAATGATGCCCCATCATATCTTACTAACAAGTTCCATTATGTTTCAGACAGAAATCCATACCCCTTGAGAAATGCTGTTCAAGGAAACCTCATACTCCCTAAACCAAAAACAGAATTGTTCAAAAAATCTTTTATGTATTCTGGACCATTCTTGTGGAATAATTTGCCAATACCGTTAAGAAATATTACAAATGTTAATTCTTTCAAATACAAAATAACAGATCATTTATTGAAATCAACCTAGCTATATCAATAATATTAAAAACTGATCATGTCATCATGTTTACTTTTTTTCATCACATTTTATCAAGTTGTATTAAACATTATTATCATACTTGACTTTTTATACTAATGTATGCAATGTATATGTTTGCATTTTGTTTGATTTCTCATGATGAGGGCCTCAGGGAAGATTAGTTATATAGCTAACTGTGTAACCCTCTTAAAATAAAGTATTGTTGTTGTTGTTGTTGTTGTTTGTTAATGTTATTGTCTGAATATAGAAAAAGAGTCTTTTTTTCTCCATTGTAAATTTATATATAATCCTCATATTATCTGTGTAAAAAACCCCAAGGAGAAGACTTTTTCCATGATGGGTCTTTACCTGACTGCCTATGTGAAGATTTCTTAGCACTAACAGGTGACGTTGCAGAACATGTAGGACCAACAATAAAGTCATTATCAGCTTCTGTGTTTGGTTTTGTAACCCACTGTAGCAGGGTACTATTAACCTTACAACATTTGACAGGAATTGACATTTTTTTGCAAACTGATTTCTCATTTTTCTGACATTAACGTTTTATAATATTCAAATGGCTTCATCCAATCTGGACATCGAGAAAGTGAATTTCTCAAATCGTATCAGCTTGGTGTTTGTTTTTCTAATGTTTTCAAATGGTAAAATTCATTACTGCAGAATTGCCGACTAAACAATTATTAGTTCGAATAGGTGATAATTAAGACTTGCTCATTTTTTCGGGGTTCATATGGATAGTAAACTCGGCAATTTGTAACAAACCCCTGTGTTTGATCGTTTCGAAAACCATCGTTTGTTCAAAGTTCATAAAACAAGTTTGTGAGTGTCGTCGGGAAATGCGGTCAATTTATTTCATCTCATTTTATTCATAAATGCCTCTATTTATTCTTTTAATTAAAAAAATAGATGTCAATGTTGAATGTTAGTTTATTTTGATCTTCCTAAGTCGGCATTTAGTAAAATTTATTAGGCTGGTCCCGCAGATTTACTTAAAACAACGGAAATAATTCATTCAGAAATAGTAAACCAGTCGATCATGTGATCCGAAGTGAAAAATAAGCAGGAAATTTGAAAAAATTACGAAAAATTACGCTGCGGTCAGTGCAATAGATCAGCCGGAAATTGTGATAGCGCAGAAAAGCAGAGCGCTAAAACGGCCTTATCATGAGCTCACATCTTACAACAAATTTAGACAGCCCGGAGAGTTGATTTAAAATGGTATTATACCCAAGAAAGGTAGATTCATCTATTTCATACTAACTTGTGTAAAATCTTGATAACCATGGCAATGGAATACAAGGTCATAATGACCTGGAGGTAGATAGACATGGAAACGACCTTTAGCATCTACAGAGAAATTTCTTGAAGATCCCTTTATTGTGACAGTAGCATTTTCCATGGGTCTTTGTTCTTCTTTGTTTTGTACCACTCCTGTGAACCCTCGTCCTGCTTCGTTCAGAAGATGAAGAAGAGGCTGCCGATGCTGATGCCAAGACTGAAGTAATTGATGTCCATCAGGATAGTCACAACATCCTGTGTATATCTCCATGGCAACTGATCCAATATAATCAAAGGCATAGTCCTGTAAAAATTTCATTGAGAATAAAAAATTTGATCAATGAATAACTACCAGATGAAAAGAACAGATATACAGATATATGGTATATATGATAGGCAATATGGATTGAATGAATATGTTGACCTTTGTTTTAAGGTGAAACTTTTCATTCTTTGTGTCCTTAGGTTCCTGTCTTATTGACCTTATTTGGAAATGATCAATATATTGAATAAACTGTGCCTACAGGGATTGAAGTTAAAATATTGGTATGGTGGCCCAAAGTTTAAAATTTAGGTAGCTAATATATATAGTTCTATAATAGAAAAACAGAAATTTTAGAAGCACACACCAAATTAAGGGGCCATTTTTGAGTGGGCCTCTGCTAATTTCAAACCCTGCCTATATTACTATTCTTCATCTTGAAATTACAATTCATCAACAAATTTTAAAGCTTACACCGTACACCAAGGTCAACCCCATCAAACATCACCTTAAGCAGCACATCTTGATAAAATTCTTTACATCCTCAGCTGTCTAGTTTATTTCAAACAACTTATAACAGGAGTCATAAACTGACAAACAGAAAATTAATTTCTAGTTAAAGCATCAAGTACTTGTGAATTGAAAAATTTCTGAGCGCATCTATAACTGCTATTGTTTTTTCCAAGATTCATAAGTCTACGCTGAAATATCCCAAAATCATTGTTTATTCTTTTATCTTTTCACTTATAATTGTCAAAGATTTCTCTATAAATTACTCACAAGTAAGCTGCCATCATGAGCATGTAAGGCACTAGCTGGTACTATAGCTGCAGGGAAATGTTCAGCTACAAAGATAATATAATCAGGTCAAACTCTATATATACAATATACTTATAACACTTTTAAGAAATGGCTAAAATACATAAGACTGCACAGAATCCGATATTTGCAAAAAAAGAATATATCTGTTATTGTAATATTCTTGAAAAACAAACAAAAAAAAACATTTGTATATGTTCATGGTAAATTTATTGTGTATATGAATATCGGGAATAAGATTATCAGCAAGTTGGATAGAAATATTCATGATCTATCAAAACCATGTAGAACCCTATACCTTATTTTTTTTTATTTACAGGATATGAACTTGGAAGTTCCACTCTAATTTCAAAAGTTATGGGACTAAGCTATCAGTCAAAAGAAAAGCCTTTTCTTCATAAAAAAAATACCTATTTGCAAATAAAATTCTGTCTTTATTCATTATCTTTAATTATATTGTGCATTGAATGCCCTTTAAAACAGTTTCAGGGGTTTAAATTATGAGTATACAAAATCTGAAATTAAAAATGTACCTTGATCCTGATGGTTTATTATTACAATATAAATATAAATCAATTCTATAAGAAGAATTCAAACTTCTATAATTTTAGTCCTACCTGTATTGTTACACCCAAACAGTCCAGCTTTCAGGGCCTCATGATGTTTGATAAAAGCAGATCCCAATTGAACAGTGGCTGCATTATCTACATTACCAAACCTTTTGTCTGAAATAGATCAATTCTAGCAAATGTAAATTTCATATTCTTTTTTGTTGGTTTACTGGGATGCTGTCTTTTTTTAAATCATGAAAAAAGCAACATACCTACTAACAAAACATGGCTTATTTTACATGAAATGGAGAAAGAAAACTTCAGTGTAAAAGTCATCTAAATACCAATAGAAAACAGATACCATCACTGCTTTTGGGCATATATGATATTTCTTCAATTTTGAGAGCTGAGATATGTGCATGCAGCATTGGAGTTTAAAATTGTGAAATTGAAATGTTAGTAGTATAAAAATATCATATCTCAATGGATGAGCAGAAAAACATTCTTATACAATGTTGAGGTGAGGCTCATCTAGTATTACACTGAATTCATTTATTACAGATTTTTTTATTATCGTGGGTACCATTTTTCATGGATTGAGGGACGAATGTATATTTGACAATATTTGATTTTGTAGTTTTGTCCAAGTTAGCATATAATGCAATAGAAAGCTAAAAATTATTGATCATTTTAATTTTTTGTAAAGCATTGCCTATGAAATCCAAAAAATTAGTTTCCACAAAAATTAATAAAAGCGTGAATTTTGATAATCATTTACAGCTTTTACATTAATGCTAGCAAGACAAATCTTTGTTTGGCTTGCTTGCTTTGTTTGTATCAGTGTTTGCTCAAGCATGGTAATTAAGATAGGCGGGGCTTCAGCTTGTATACATCATACTTAGATTGTATTGGACGTTATGTCTGAGGTTAAGGACACATAATTTTAAAACATCACATGACAAATATTCTCACATGTTTTCTCACCTGTAAAAATAAAATAATTTGTCAATGAAAGAAAAATATAAACTTTTTTCTTGTATGAGGCTGAGAAACTGGCCTTCAACATGAATTGACCTAATATTGTTTTTATAACATACCAATCTATTAGTTCAGTCAGTTATTTCCATGTCTGTCCTTCGATTATGCAACTCAAGAAAATATTCCAAAATGGGAAACAATTGTATCGAAAAGAGAAAATCGAGTGCACCTTTTTTATGTTAGGGTGTGTTTGAGATGAATATTTTGTCTTGAAAATGTACGAAACAAGAGTATTTGATGCATCATCTCGCTATCATTTTATATAGCAAAGCTACAGGTTGACTTTATAACATAAAAAAAATCACAGTACTAAAAGATGAAATATAGGGTCAAGTGAAATACCTATCCAATGGATCACAAAATCAGAGTATGTGTTCGCATAGCTATTTTACTAAAAGTGCTTGACGACAGTCTTTAAGTTGGATCTCTGAAAAAAAATTGTCTTCCGTTTCTACGATTGTGAAAATGAACTGGTGTAATAGGAAGATAATTTAGACGAAGTAGAATCCTGTCTGTATTGTATATTTACAGGTAAGGAAACATGTGAGAATATGTATCATGTGATGTTTTAAAATTTAGTGTCCTTAACCTCCAACATAACGTCCAATAAAATTTAAGTATGATGTATACAAGCTGAAGCCCCGCCTATCTTAATTACCATGCTTGAGCAAACATTGATACAAACAACGCAAGCAAGCCAAACAAAGATTTGTCTTGCTAGCATTAATGTAAAAGCTGTAAAAATCGTTAAAAAAACAGCTATACCCATGAAATCAACAAAAGTTTGGTATCCTACTAATTAATAATTAATCCACTGTATTTCAAACTTGAGTTTATATCAAACAAATTAAATATAAATTCTCATTTATTATGAAACCTATATATAATAGTGGCACGAAGGTCGATTTGTTTGTGGAAGAGTTAAAATACCTGTCTGTCCTTTAGAGAAGTATGGATGTGTTATAATTTGAGATCCTCCATTGAGTATAATGATCACACTAGGATGGTGTTTATATGTGAGAGAGATTACTTACCTGTTTGCCCTTTAGAGTAGTATGGGTGTGTTATAATTTGAGATCCTCTGTTGAGTATAATGGTCACACTAGGATGGTGTTTCTATTTGAGAGAGATTACTAACCAGTTTGCCCTTTTGAGTAGTATGGGTGAGTTATAATTTGAGATCCTCTGTTGAGTATAATGGTCACACTAGGATGGTGTTTCTATTTGAGAGAGATAACTAACCAGTTTGCCCTTTAGAGTAGTATGGGTGAGTTATAATTTGAGATCCTCTGTTGAGTATAATGGTCACACTAGGATGGTGTTTGTTTGTGGTAGAGATTACTCACCTGATTGCCCTTTAGAGTAGTATGGGTGTGTTATAATTTGAGATCCTCTGTTGAGTATAATGGTGACACTAGGATGGTGTTTGTATGTGGAAGAGATAACTAACAAGTTTGCCCTTTAGAGTAGTATGGGTGAGTTATAATTTGAGATCCTCTGTTGAGTATAATGGTCACACTAGGATGGTGTTTATATGTGAGAGAGATTACTGACCTGTCTGCCCTTTAGAGCAGTATGGGTGTGTTATAATTTGAGATCCTCCATTGAGTATAATGGTCACACTAGGATGGTGTTTCTATTTGAGAGAGATTACTCACCAGTTTGCCATTTAGAGTAGTATGGGTGAGTTATAATTTGAGATCCTCCATTGAGTATAATGGTCACACTAGGATGGTGTTTATATGTGAGAGAGATAACTAACCAGTTTGCCCTTTAGAGTAGTATGGGTGTGTTATAATTTGAGATCCTCTATTTAGTATAATGGTCACACTAGGATGGTGTTTCTATTTGAGAGAGATAACTAACCAGTTTGCCCTTTAGAGAAGTATGGATGTGTTATAATTTGAGATCCTCTATTTAGTATAATGGTCACACTAGGATGGTGTTTCTATTTGAGAGAGATAACTAACCAGTTTGCCCTTTAGAGTAGTATGGGTGTGTTATTATTTGAGATCCTCTGTTAAGTATAATGGTCACACTAGGATGGTGTTTCTATTTGAGAGAGATAACTAACCAGTTTGCCCTTTAGAGTAGTATGGGTGTGTTATTATTTGAGATCCTCCATTGAGTATAATGGTCACACTAGGATGGTGTTTCTATTTGAGAGAGATAACTAACCAGTTTGCCCTTTAGAGTAGTATGGGTGTGTTATAATTTGAGATCCTCCATTGAGTATAATGGTCACACTAGGATGGTGTTTCTCCATCCAGGACATTAAAAGTTTGGTCTCTACAGCCCTCTGGCTCCCACTTGTAATGTTACTGTACATACCTAAAATATAAATAGAATTGAAATATTACTTGTGAATAAACAAATATATATTGATTAATTGGGGTTTAATGCTACTTTCAGCACTAATTGTTATTTCGTGGCAATCAAATTTTATTGGTGATAGAAACCGAGTGCCAAAAGAGAATCACCAACCTTTGGCAGGAAAATGGACAACCAGGTGACCTTCTGCTGTTGTCTGTTCTATGGTTGGGTTGTTGTCTCTTTGACACATTCCCCATTTTAATTCTCAATTCTAATCCTATTCAATTAAGATTGGTGTTGAGTGCACCTGCCATGTGCAGGATTCAAACTTACAACTACAGTGTTGACAAACTAGCGATTCAGTAGTTAAACTACTGAGACCATTCAGCCATGGATTCTTGCTTTAATTACAAATATAGACATAATTGCAATGTTTTTGGTAAAAGGATTGTAAGAGTTCATTTAGAATACTTACACTATTATAGGGCTAACAGGGGAAAATACAACCATTTAATGTATCAAATGATTTTAATATTTTCATTTCTCCTGACTAGATGTCTTCATATAAAGGTCAAATATTCCAAACCTTTCGAAAAACTGTTTTATTGAGTGAAATTGTCTTTCTACCAATTTAAATGAGTATTTTAATGATTTTCTATCCTAACTTTTAGGAATTTATGAAAAAAGGCAACTGGACTTTTTTCATCTTTTAATATATTTAGCTTAATGTTACATGATGAAACTATTTCAACCTGTGAGGTGTGAAGTTCTAAAGATAAGTCTGCTAATAAAGGTCAATTAAAATGAAATGGGAAATTGAACTCAATCTTTATTACTAAAATTTATTCACTTAGGGGAGGCACGACATTTCTTTAATGTCAAAAGTTCCACTTTAATATTTGAGGATTTTTTTTATTGAATTTACAAATTTATTAAGTCAAAATTTTTAGCCATGGTGACATTTATCAATAACATATACCAACAGTCACTTACTTGGAAAGTTTGTGTTAAGATCAATATTTTTGCCATTAGTGACCCCATGTTGTCCAGCACACTGTCCAGCAGTGGCTATCCTTGTGCCATCTGGGTTTAACATGGGCACAATGTGTAGCTCCATAGTATCAAACATCTGAAATTATAACAAATAATGACATGTTCATAACAAGAGTGCACACGCTGAAATGTCTTACCTTCTTTACTAATCATTGATATTATGTTGATAGTCCTAAATATAAAGCTTTATTACAACTGTCACATAAACTCAACATTAACCAAGAAAACTAAACCTTGATCAATGAACCATGAAAATGAGGCCAAGATCAGAGGAACCATGCCAGGCAGACATGTACAGCTAACAATTCTTTCATACAACAAATAAAGTTGACCTATTGCTTATAAATTAAGAAAAACAAAACTAAAACACAAATACTGAACACTTAGTAATGAACTGTGAAAATGAGGTCACAGTCATTTAAAACCTGTGCGACTGACATATGGATCATAAAATATTTCAATACACCAAATGTAGTTGACCTATTGCATATAGTATTAGAAAAATAGACCATAACTCAAAAACTTAACTTTGACCACTGAACCATGAAAATGAGGTATAGGTCAGATGACACATGTCAGCTAGACATGTACACCTTACAATCATTCCATACACAAAATATAGTAGACCTATTGCATTTTAGGATAAGAAAAACAGACCAAAACACAAAATATGCATGAAAATGAAGTCAAGGTCAGATGACAAGATGACCTTGCAAGGTACGCACATACCAAATATAGTTATCCTATAACTTAAAATAACAGAGAATTTAACATTACAAAAAATCTTTAACTTTTTTTTCAAGTAGTCACTGAACCATGAGGTCAAGGACATTGGACATGTGACTGACGGAAAGTTCGTAACATGAGGCATCTATATACAAAGTATGAAGCATATAGGTCTTCCACCTTTTAAAATATAAAGCTTTTAAGAAGTTAGCTAACGCCACCGCCATCGTAGCCAGATTACTATCCCTATATTGAGCTTTCTGCAATTAAAGTTGCAGGCTCAACAAAAAACTAAAGCTGTTTCTACATTTAATGTGTCATTTTTACAGAAATTTAAAAAAAAAAATCAATTTTCCTCAGGAATTGTCGCATTTAAATGCTTGCCAATTTATTTTACCCATGGTGTTTTGCTGATTTTTGTTTTGATTTCTTTTTTTGTTGGAACAATGAATAAAGATTTTCAATAATCGAACTAGTCTTATTATGAATAGATAGTTACTCATGCAATTGTAAATTGCAAAGATGGTAAAGGTTTTAAGTTCTGTATTCCTAACAACTATCTATGTTAAAATATTTAAGCACAATAAAAAAATAGTATAGCTCTACAAATGTAATTCTTAATTCATAAAAATATTATTGTTTGGCTCTGTGGTCAAGGTATTCCATAAATACAAACCTTAGAAATCATAAAATCTTTTCCATTATTTTCACAGATATCAATTGCAATCTGCAGCAAAAGTTCAGGCCCAACTGCTTCATTTCCATGGATACCAGCTATCATCAAAACATGTGATACAAATTTGTCTTTGTTATCTTGGTGACCTATGTTCAACATCATCACATCTCTCTTTTCTTGTGTTTTACCAAGGCTGCAAATAGAATTCATAACTTAGTTATTACCTTATCAAGATCAACAGTTCTCATCGATTTTAATATTTCTTCTGTTTTCATTGAGAACAATGAGAAACTATTGTGTCTGTCTGTTTTGTTCAAGCATCCGTGACAATATAATGGAATGTGATACGACTGTCATACAAGTGAGAGGTTTAGCTAGCTATAAAATCAGGTTCAATCCACCATTTTCTACATTTGAAAATGCCTGTACCAAGTCAGGAATATGACAGTTCTTGTCCATTCGTTTTTGATGCTTTTTGTTATTTGATTTTGCCATGTGATTATGGACTTTCCGAATTGATTTTCCTCTTAGTTCAGTATTTTTGTGATTTTACTTTTTAAACGGAAAGTATCTAACAGTTTAAAAGGTCAAGCGACCAGATGGGAGAAATCATGTGACCATATCACTACTCCCTAGTTAGCCTTATGGGTTGTATCAGTTGAATACTTAATACTTAATCTGGAAGACTATTGGTTATTTCATTTATGATAAAAACTATTCCTATTATTTTTACAACTTTTTCATCTTAACACAAAATAAAAGCAATGTTTATTTGAAACACATTTATTTTTATTGACATTTTTTACATATAATATTGCCAAGAGCTGCCACCAATTGTGATGTTGTTCTCAGTATCAGGACTCTATTTCACAATAGGTAGGAGGACGCAAAAGGACTCACCTAGCAAACTTCTAAAATTATAACTGGTAATAAGTCACATGACCAGTTATGAACACCTGACCAGACTCTTACCTCTCTAATGTCATGATAGAAGAACAGTTTTTGGTGACATTCCTGAGGGCTGACATCATCTCTAATGGTCTGTGGTAATCTATTTTCTCTACTTCTTTATTCAAATCAATCCTGATCTTTGATGTGTTGTATGGTTTAATTATAATCTGTTGTGTTTGTGGTTCATATCCTGTAATATTCACAAGACACCCATGCAGAACTCAGATTGTCAATAGAATGTGAATTTGCTTAATACAACTTTCAGCATTTAACATTTAAAGCTCACCTGGCCCGAAAGGGCCAAGTGAGCTTTTCCCATCACTTTGGGTCCGTCGTCGTCATCCGTCGTCGTTAACTTTTACAAAAATCTTCTCCTCTGAAACTACAGGGCCAAATTAAACCAAACTTGGCCACAAACATCATTGGGGTATCTAGTTTATAAAATGTGTCCAGTGACCCGGCCAACCAACCAAGATGGCCACCACGGCTAAAAAATAGAACATAGGGGTAAAATGCAGTTTTTGGCTGATAACTCAAAAACCAAAGCATTTAGAGCAAATCTGACATGGGGGGAAAATTGTTTATCAGGTCAAGATCTATCTGCCCTGAAATTTTCAGATGAATCGGACAACCCGTTGTTGGGTTGCTGCCCCTGAATCGGTAATTGTAAGGAAATTTTGCTGTTTTTGGTTATTATCTTGAATATTATTATAGATAGAGATAAACTGTAAACAGCAATAATGTTCAGCAAAGTAAGCTTTACAAATAAGTCAACATGACCGAAATGGTCAATTGACCTCCTAAGGAGTTATTGTCCTTTATAGTCAATTTTTAACAATTTTCATAAAATTTGTAAATTTTTATTAACATTTTCCCCTGAAACTACTGGGCCAAGTTCATTATAGATAGAGATAATTGTAAGCAACAAGACTGTTAAGTAAATTAAAGTACGATGCACAAACACATCATCATCACCAAAACACAATTTTGTCATGAATCCATATGCTTCCACTGTTTAATATTCACATAGACCAAGGTGAGCGACACAGGCTCTTTGGAGCCTCTAGTTATTTTTATTTACTCCCTATAAAATTTAAAGTTTGAAGCAGAAACATAAATAGATAAAAAGATATAATAATAACAAGAGGCTCTCAAGAGCCTGAATCGCTCACCTGAATTTTTTTGGTTTAATCTCTTATCAATGATTATTTTGGCTTTCCAATTTATTTAAATGTTCTTTGAATCGTCCTATTTTCTTCAAAAGCAAAAAAAAATCATTTTCTCCTATGTTCTATTTTAGCCATAGGAGCTATGTTTCTTGACATACAAGGAAATGAAATATAAAATTTATACTAGATACTCTGAAACTCTGAAACTCATTTAGCCTAAGTTTGGCTGAAATTGATACAGCAGTTTCATAAGAGAAGATTTTTTAAAGTAAGTCAACATGATGAACAAATTGTGAAAAAAGTCTTTAAAGGGCAATAACTCCTAAAGAGGTCAATTGACAATTTTGGTCAAATTGACTTATTTGTAGATCTTACTTTGCTGATCATATTTGCTGTTTACAGTTTATCTTTATCTATAATAATATTCAAGATAATGACCAAAAACTGCAAAATTTCCTTAAAATTACCAATTAAGTGGCAGCAACCCAACAATTGGATGTTTGATTCATCTGAAAATTTCAGGGCTGATAGATATTGACCTAATGAACATTTTTACTCCAGTCAGATTTGCTCTTAATGCTTTCGTTTTTGAGATATAAGCCAAAAACTGCATTTGACCCCTATGTTCTATTTTAAGTAACGGTGGCCATGTTTTTTGACGGATCAAAAATCAAAGCACACACTTTGTGCAGGATAATCTAAGGAACAACCATGCTAAGTTTTAACCAAATCCATTCAGTAGTTTGAGAGGAGAAGATTTTTTAAAGTTAGCAAATATGATGAACAAATTGTTAAAAATTGTCATTAAAGGACAATAACCCCTTGAGGGGTCAATTGACAATTTTGGTCATATTATCTTATTTGTAGATCTTACTTTGCTGATCTTTTTTGCTGTTTACAGTTTATCTTTATCTATAATAATATTCAAGATAATGACCAAAAACTGCAAAATTTCCTTAAAATTACCAATTAAGTGGCAGCAACCCAACAATGGTTTGTTTGATTCATCTGAAAATTTCAGGGCTGATAGATCTTGACCTAATGAACATTTTTACTCCATGTCAGATTTGCTCTAAATGCTTTCGTTTTTGAGATATAAGCCAAAAACTGCATTTGACCCCTATGTTCTATTTTAAGTAACGGTGGCCATGTTTTTTGACGGATCAAAAATCAAAGCACACACTTTGTGCAGGATAATCTAAGGAACAATCATGCTAAGTTTTAACCAAATCCATTCAGTAGTTTCAGAGGAGAAGATTTTTTAAAGTTAGCAAATATGATGAACAAATTGTGAAAAATTGTCATTAAAGGACAATAACCCCTTAAGGGGTCAATTGACAATTTTGGTCATATTAACTTATTTGTAGATCTTACTTTGCTGATCTTTTTTGCTGTTTACAGTTTATCTTTATCTATAATAATATTCAAGATAATGACCAAAAACTGCAAAATTTCCTTAAAATTACCAATTAAGTGGCAGTAACCCAACAATGGTTTGTTTGATTCATCTGAAAATTTCAGGGCTGATAGATCTTGACCTAATGAACATTTTTACCCCATGTCAGATTTGCTCTAAATGCTTTCGTTTTTGAGATATAAGCCAAAAACTGCATTTGACCCCTATGTTCTATTTTAAGTAACGGCGGCCATGTTTTTTGACGGATCAAAAATCGAAGCGCACATTTTGTGCAGGATATACTAAGGAACAATCATGTTAAGTTTCATTCAAATCCATTCAGTAGTTTCAGAGGAGAAGATGTTTGAAAAATTGTTAACGACGACGACGACGACGTCGACGACGACGACGACGACGACGACGACGACGGACGCCAAGTGATGAGAAAAGCTCACATGGCCTTTTAGGCCAGGTGAGCTAAAAATAAAGTAAGCTATGGATTCAATTAATTTTCCTGGGTATCAATTTTCGTGGAGAGAAGAAAACTTGCATTTTTGTGGATATGATTTGTGGTTTTGTCAATCTCTGCATACAAAGCCTATAGAAAATTTATAATTTGTTAAACATTTGAAATTGTGGTTCACATGTACCCACCAAACCCACGAAAATTGGTACCCAACAAATAATAATGAATCTTCAGTATATATTCAGCGTAAACTGGAATACAGTTAAAATATATATTACAGGTTCATCTAAAATTAGATCTGTTTGTATGAAAAATCTATATTTACTTTTCAAATGTCAAAAGAAAGTAACAAGAAACAAATAAATAAAATACAATTTGAAATATAAACTGGCTCAACAACGAGAAAGCAAAATTTGAAATACAAACAAAATAATCAATGAAAGTATGCACAAATGAAGAGATGTTCACTAAACAAATTCCATTTAGCTGATCAACATTTCAACTTTGGAATAAGACAAACAAAAAACAAAATATTTTTTCATAAACTTTTGAGTCATTTAAAACCAGACTACCTGCTGTTCTGATGCTATCTGGAAGTAAAAATTGCAGATGAGTACTACTATTTACCTAAAAGTTAGTCCAATATAATTCATTATACTCTTGTGACCCAATAAAAAGGTTTATAGGTTTCATAACGAGTGAGAAGGGGATATTAACTTGGTTTGTCTAATTTCAATACAATAATAAATGAGCCTTTGAAGAATTTATTATTACTATTTAAATTAAATAACAAAGAGTTGTTATTTCAATCAACTAAATCCAAATTTTTCGTATCCATTTTTTGTTTCACACTCTGTGCAGTGTGATACGAGAAATATTTATTCATGCAAGAAATATATAACAAGCATCCATAAGAGAATTTAATCTAACCAATACAAACAAAGACATTACTTCAGAAATGTATTAACCGTTTTGTGAAGTGAAACCAATTTTCACCTTACTTTATCACTAATTGATATCAAATACTCATTTATTAATATTTTCAAAATAAAAAAATCAAACTGACTAAGATTTTAAACCCTTGATTCTCTAATATATGGTTAAATTACTATATTTAAAATGTATATGCACATATGTAAAATTATTCATACAAACCTGGGGCTGCTACTTCAAGGTTATGTTTTCCTTCTGTCAGAATGGAATAAAACTCTCCCATTTCATTGGTTGATAAAGCAGCCTCTTTTTCATTTATCTTAACAGTAGCTCCACTAATTGGTTTACTTTTGTCATCATAGACAATCCCATATACACCTGAAATTATTGCTCAATATATATATATAAAAAGATAAGTCATAGGACACAAATGTCTCCGCTCAAACTTTGCAATTTTCAAGTTTAAAGGGGCATAACTCTAGAACAGTTAATGACTCACAATCCAAATTCAATCTATGTCTACATGGTGTATGAGCTTTATAAATTTGGGTTAGACAAACAAGTTAGAATACAGAATACAAAATTTGGTAATTTTCCAAGTGGCATAACTAAAGAACTTAATCACTACCCATTTTTCAAAATTTTGTGGTTTCTTAGGGTTCCCAAAGATACCTCATCATATATGCCAACTTCAACATGAAAAATAAAATTATTGCTTTCTGTGATATTTTTTCAAATGACACTTATCATTTAGCTTAAAAATCAAATTTATCATACCTGTATAATGAATGCTGAAATTATTCATATAATTGAAGTATAAGAATTTCATTATTTAAGTAAGACTATTTTTTTAGCTGAAATTTACCACATTTTGAATGAAAGAAAATTTATTGCGTGTTACTTTCACGGATTCTTACTCTGATTACATCAATAAGACATGGTTCATATGTGTGCCAAATATCTTTCGTTTAATCTTAATTGGTGTAAATAAAATGGTCATTTTGTGATAACTTTAAAGATTACAAAAATCACATTACCAGCTGATAATTGCTCATACTTATGGCATCAACGATTTCGTTTTAACTGTTGCATCCCATTTACTTCACAAATTTTCTTACTATTTTTCCTAAAATCGTTCAAGAGCAGTTAAGGGAAGGCATAAGTATGAAAATGAAATGATTTTAATGACTCAAAATTATCAATTTCTCAGACATCGCTAACGTTTCTTTTGATTTTGAAGACAAACTAATAACCGGATGTTTTGAACAATACTAATACGAGTAATTCCGGACTAGATGGCTATCTAAATGTGACTGTGCATTTTTCTGGAACTTTTGCTTTGACCTTTGACCCTGATGTTTTTTTAAACGTGACTACGGCAGACACAGAAAACAACGGTATTTTGAAGAGGCTTGTTCTCCTCTTTCCAATGATATAAAATATAGCCATGTGTGATTTCGTTAAGGCAAACCAATCAAATTCATAGATTGGGCACCCTACTATATGAATTTCATAAAATTTGAATGAGGCAAAGATTCATTTTGATTTCCATCATTCATTGTTTTTAACTAATCGTAAAATAAAAATGAAAACATTGACTTACCTTGTTTTGACCTGTGTATAAAGTTCATCATTGACTGTAAATTAGACATCCAAATATGACCTAGCTGGTTCCCTGCTGGTACTCTGCAACAACTTATATGTGCAGATACCTATTTGAAAATAAAGCATGAAATGCAAGTTTTATATGTGAGTAAATGAACAGACTTTTGTTGTTAAAATTATAAATTTGTATGGTATGAAAAAACTATTTAATAACATCCTTTGATATCATTAAATCATTGGCCTTTATGAAATCAGTATTAAGACATATATATTTGATCAAGAGCAATAAAAAAAATTTTTTAATAATATCAAGGTGAGTAAAAACAATGTGATAAAACGTTTTTCTTTATGGCATCAAAATTTTGCAAGGACATTTGTGATAGCCAGTAATGGAGGACAAATTGCAATAATGTGTATATATAATGAGAGTAAATTTCATACATTTCTAGCCTAATGTACTTGAAGTGACAGATCTTCTTGCTATGATAACCTGTGATGTAAATATTACAACATACCATATAACTGTGGTAATCCATGTACATTTTATCAAGAACTCCTGTTGATCCAGTTCCAAAATCAGCACCATGGAATATTCCATGTGATCTAGATGTTTTACAGACATTTGTTTTGTACATGTCTGGATAAGCTTCTGTGTAACCACGACTAAGTAACTGAAATATTTCATCATCTGGAGTCACTGCTACTCCATCTCTACTTTGTTGCCATGGTAATCTGAAAGGGTATACAATGATTCCATGCATATGAATTTTCCATTGTTGGTGTTACATACTTTATTTAGGAACACTGAATTCTAATTAACAGTCTTTTCAAGAATATTGATGCATTTTGCAATTTATAACAGCATCTAAATATGACTGTATAGCTATGAATACAAGATTTGGTTACATGACAATGAATTAACAACTCATTTACAAAATGTAACCAGATAGGCACCTAAAGGTACCTCAGGGAAGATTAACTTATAGTAACTAACTGAGGTTACCCTCTTTAAGGGAGCTCGCTTCTCAGTTTCAAAGTAATTAATTTTTCAAAACACTAGTTTATATTGATAAGGAATTAATAAAGGAATCCAATAAGCAAAAAAAAATATATAGGTCACCGTGCTTGTTTTCGAGATATGAGCCATTGAAATTTTGGCAGGAAAATATTCTCTCTTGACTTTTCATAGCTTTATCATTGACAAGTTAAAGTTCTCAAAAACTGTTAAAAAGTAATTAAAATTTTATAAGACTTTTACAGATGGCTTATCATTATACATGTTAAAGAATTTCAAAAAGAAAAATGGGGGTCATGGGCAAATTTTTTCAAGTCATTTAAATGGATAAAACCAGAGGATTCCGAAAATCTGACAAAAAATCCAAAACATGACAAGAAAAGAATTTATTATTATTATAGGTACACAAAAAATTACAATCGTGGATCTTCAACAATTGACAGATTGTTAATTTAATAAATACTTAGCAGTACAACATGCACATGTAACAAGTACTTACACCATAAAAAGTCCTCCACTGTCTAAACTCAAAACTGTACTAAATTTATGTTCTTTCATCTGGCTCAACAAGATATCTACAACATGACTCTGAAAAGAAAAACATGACACTTTAAACTCATTTCTTTTTAAAAGTGTTAACAAATTTTAAGAAATGATCAAGTAACTTTCCAAAATCAAAATTGTTCCTACCTTTTTGTCACACTACAGACAAAAGTGCCAATAATGAGAAAATGTCTTGATACCTTGATTTTACCAAAAGTATAGTTTACTATATATTACTTTTTTATATATAAATCAGACTGTTAGTTTTCAAGTTAGAATTGTTTGAAATATGTCAGTCTGTGACCATTCATAGCGAACTATGCGGTATGAGTTTTGTTCATTGTGACATATAATTGTTAACTTAAATATGTCGTTTGGTCTCTGGTGCAGATTGTCTCATTGGCAATCATACCACTTCTTATTTCTGTATGTACTAACCTATTATAGTAATAATAAGGATGATTGCTTGTCATGTTTTGAAATCTTTGTCATATTTTCGAAATCCTCTGGTTTTATCCATTGGAATGCCTTAAAAAAATTTGCCTATTGACCCCCATTTTTCTTTTTACATTTCTTTTACATATATAATGATAAGCCATCTGTAAAAGTCTTATAAAATTTTAATTACTTTTTAACAGTTTTTGAGAACTTAAACTTGTCAATGATAAAGCTATGAAAAGTCCAGAGAGAAAATTTTCCCGCCAAAATTTCAATGGCTAATATCTCGAAAACAAGCACATTGACCTATATATTTTTTTTTGCTCTTTTGATTTCTTTATTAATCCCTTATCAATATAACCTAGTGTTTTGAAAAGCTTATTATTTGAAAACGATAAGCGAACTCCCTTAAGACAATTACACATCCACTGATACTTACTGTCATGTTAACATGTTCCATTGTATCCAGACTGACATCAGTTTTACAATCTGGGTTTGTATCTACATTATCTACGTTAAGGTGAGGTATTATATGGATATGGAACTCATTAAACATTGACAGGGTTTCATCGTTTTTCTTATTGTATCCTAAAAAGTATTAAAAAAAAATCCCATTAAAATGTCATTCTAATTATGCAACAACGTTTGTAACGTTCATTTTGATTGGATAACGTTACTTTCTTACATAGCATCAATTAACAATTGATGCTATGGGACGTATGCGCAAGCGCAGACGACATATCCGCATATGACAGATTTTAAATACATGTTTTAATAAAATGTCAATAGTTGTGACTGTTTATATGCATATTAATAGCTGGTGTCAAAGCTTATTATCAAAAATTGCACAAAATGTTTCTTTTTCTTCTAAATTTGAATGTAAGTCATATAATAGTTATGTTGTCTTTTCTTTGTAAATTTATTCATTTTTTTATATTTGCAACTTTTTACAAAAAATAGTCAATTTCAGTTGTTTCTGCAAATTCTGACATTTCATGTATTCTGTACAAACCTTACTATAATAATGTTTAAATTTTTTTTATAAAGATTTATGGCTATGTAAAACTATACACACCTAAAATTTGTTAATTCATATATTAGATAACAAGAATGTGTCCCAAGTACACGAATGCCCCATCCCCACTATCATTTTCTATGTTCAGTGGACCGTGAAAATGGGATAAAATCTGTAATTTGGCATTAAAATTATGAAGATCATATCATAGGAAACATGTGTACTAAGTTTCAAGTTGATTGGACTTCAACTTCATCAAAAACTACCTTGACCAACAACTTTAACTTGGACCAAAAACTTTAACCTGAAGCGGGACAGACGAACGGATAGACGATGGACGAACATACTGACAAACAGACGCACAGACCAGAAAACATAATGCCCATAAATCATGTAAATGGGACATAAAAATATGGAGAATTTTTCAGACAGGTCTCTCCTCCAAACAGTCATTGGAAATACTAGTGCTGCAGGCAATAGGTTCAGGACTACATGTAAGTTAGTTCCATTCGTTTATATCTTGGAGAAAAAAAAACAGAAGTTGTAACTATTTATATCATACTATCAAAAACAAAAATGTTTGATGTGGTCCCTTATCAGATATGTTGAAACTGTCTATGAGTAGCATAACATTTACTTGAATGACCTGATGGCTTTAATAATAACAAACCTGTTATCTGATGTCTAACAAATCTCATCAATAACTCTGCACCAACAGTCTCATTACCATGGAGACCACCAATCAGAAGGACATGTGGTTTTCCAGATTCATGATTGGTCAGATTTGAAGAAAGATGAACCAACGGTATAGAGTTTCCTTTGGGAGTCTTCTCAATAATTTTATATTCCATAATTGCTTTATTTTCATTGGCTAATTTTTCGAGTTCAGTATCCATTTCTGTATGACTCAGATATTTAGTAGTTTCTATGTTTTCTTTGATGTCAAAGTCTTTTTCTTTGGACCATGAGATGATGGAATCTTTCTCCAAAGTAAAGTTCACATAAATAGCAGCATCAAATGTGACAACAACCTGTTGTGATTGTGATGAATATCTGAAATGACAAATTTAAATAGCTGAATTGTTTGAGGGATCTAAGGGGTGTGATTGGAAGGGATTTTATAGGAACACCTTAACATGGATTGTTGGAAGTTGCTCAAAAGAATTTCAAAATCGAGTTAAGTTCTCAATTCACTGTTTCAGTACAAGAAAATGAAAACAATTGTTGCAATTGGTTTGGAATCACTACTGAAGTATGTTAGTAACCACTCACAGTAGTTTTCTATAATCTCTTGAAAATATTATTAGAAAGCACATTATGAACGATCTTTTGCACCTCCATTTTTTTATTTGATATTTTGGTAAACAAATTTCCAATCTTCAATTTTTTCACATAATCAACTTAAATCTTATCTTTATATCTAAAGACTTTTGCTCAATTTTTATCTTCCATAACCATGATAACTTAGTCCTAAGTTGATGTGCTTTTCTTACGTGTTCGTGTTCGTTGTGAGAGTAATCTTAGGTAGTTAGGTATTTATGTTAACCTGTTCCTTTCACATTATAACTTACCCTTGAGATGAAGCTGTGATTTCATATGTTCCTGGGGACAGTAACCGCCAGTAGTCGCCATCTTTTGCTGATGTTATAGCATGATTAATACCAGTCACCATAATGGTAGCATTGGCTATTGGCTCTCCTGAATCTTTAGATTTGATGAACCCTCTCACCCCTTTATGTATCTACAAGATAAATGTCAACTTCAGATCATTGCGGGTAACTTAATATAAGTTATATGGTTCGCTACTGACCTCCTAGGGATCCATAGAGGGTTAGTAAAATCCATAGGGGGTGAGGCCAGTAGTTAACCGTATAACGAATATATCGCACGCTAGACTATTTCTGTTGTGTTTTGTTGAAAAATAAACAATGAAACACAACAACATTAATAGATGACGTCACCAATAACGGGTCATGAACCCCCTATGAAATTTACTAACCCCCTACGGTCTCATAGGGGGTCACCATGTGACGGCTTTAAACCAATCACAAGGTGATAATTTACCCACAGGACGATAATACACATGGTGTAATGCTAAGCTGGGTCTTCCATTAAAGATCCTGTGACAATTTTCAATTTTTTTTTTACACAGGATAGATTACTGTTGATTGTTTATTATTCGTTGGATATCAATTTTCACACATTTTGTGATTAGGTAAGAACCATGAATTCAAATGTTCAACCAATTAATCTTCTTTAGGATTGTTCGCAGACTTTGGCAATACTATAAAAAATCAAATATTCACAAAAATGCAAGTTTACCTCAATCCACAAAAATTGGCATCATTTTTATTCTATACCTATAGTTTGGCATTGCACAAGGTCATAGTTTTCTCTGACTGTTAATGACGTCTTTACACTTAATCAATTGGATGTTGAATGTGTTCTGATTTATATTTAAATCTTAAATACATGATTGGTTTTGGTATTAGTTGTTTTTGGTATGGGTTTTTCTCATGGTTGAAAGCGGTAGGGTTGCTTTTAATTGCTTACATCCACTTAATTGAACTTTGGTGGATAGGTTTCTCATTAGGCTGGCAATCATATCACATCTCCCTATTTTCATATAAACTGTTAGCTACTGTTATATATCCACTTACCTGCCCCATATATACTAGTAAGGCATATTTATTTGCAGTCCAATAAGACTTCAGATCTTTAGCCCAGGGATATTTATAGCAGCCAAGTTCTATTGTGATCTCAAAACAGTTTGTGTTGAGGTAATTCCAATCCTGCATGCCACCTATCAAGCAAAGGTTTTATTAGTAAATTTTAAAAATCTGCTTACTTTTCCAGAACACCTGGCCTCACGGTCATAAAACTTTCGAGCATGATTTTTGTACTCAGACTCGAAAATCAACCAATCAAATTGCTGGATTTCATGTTTCGAGCATGATTTTTGTGCTCCGAGCACTGAGCAAAGTTTTATGCCTTCAAGGCCAGAGATCACCTTCCAGTCTTTTGTTTTTTGTATGTTGTGTTTTGTGTTAGCCTTTTGATTGTTTTTCGTTTAATTGACTAATGAGTTAAATATCTCTTAGGTATCTTTCCACTGTCCTTTAAAAAATTTTGCAACTTTTTCATTGGTATACCGGTATATATATATATGTCTGTTAAACAAGTCGAAAAACACTTAAAGATGGTGCCTATTTAGTCATGAGAGAATGTCATGTATAAGTGTTTTCCCAAAAAATGAGAAACAGCATGTTTTTCCTCAATCAGTAAAATTTGATACCCAATATTTATATCAAAATGAATGAATTCACAGTAGTAGCAATTCATGAAATAACAGTAATTAATGTCACATAATCTTCTTTTTCAAAAATCTCACAATGAACGCAGGCAACATTTCTAAATTTACAATCTTTGAAAAATAAATCCTATTTTTACAGTAATTGAAGAAAAATTTATTGTCAGTCTGACAGAAAAACTGGGTTACTTAAGATTTAGCCTGAGTTCTAACCACAGTTTTATGATTGAAAGATATAATTTTTCGAAGTGATAAAGTAAGTAGGTTTATTCTTACCTGCTACATTATACCACTTGGCTCCATTAGTTATTCCATCTTTGAAGTACTCATTACTACTGGAAGGGCATGGATGGCCTGAATGCATTGTGGAATGGGCCTAAAAAACATAAATTTAAACATGCAACTTATATTCCTTATTCCTTAATAAACTATCCATATGTATTGAATTTTCAATAAACTGTTATTCGGTAAGGCAACTGCAAAACAAATCTATGCTTAAATCATAATAAAAAAAAAAAAGAATATGTAGTATAATTTCCGATGAGACAAATGTTCATCAGAAACCAAAGGAAGTAGAAGTTTATCACTATAACTTACTGAACAGCTTTCATGATACACAAAACTCATTTCATTGGAATGGTTTAACAACCAATTTAAAAGTTCAACAAAGTACAATTTAATATATAAACTTTATCAAAACAGAATGAAATATTCACAAATATTGGTATTCTCAAAAAATAAATAAACCTCCAGTAAATACTGTTTCATTGATAACTTACCAGTGAGTATGCCTCTGAAATTTGAATAAACGTGGCATCATCTGCTGATTTGCTGTATGTTGTTGTTCCTTCCTTTGTATCGTCAAAAGGAAAGTTAGCCACAAGAGAGCCACCATGTAAATTGGCAGATAAAACAAATGGTAAAGACTGAACCCAACTCATCACTGCCACAGTTTCTGGTTCTTGATGATCGTTAATGAATGTTTTTTCAAACTGGTCAGGAAAGTTACGGTTTAGATCTATATTATGGGCATTAGGTCTTCCAAGTACATTTCTCATGTCACCTAAAAATAAAGTAATGATGTGTTACGTAAACACCAGAGTCTGCACTGTTAGCCACTTGTCCAATGGCACAGACCAGGGAAATTTTAAAGACTTTAAAGCATTTGTAAAAAGATTAGTTTGGATACAAAAGAAAAATGTCAGATAATTGGTCTTTGCACTAGTAGTTGGAAAATATTTTGGTGTAGCTGTAAAGCTACCTAAAATGTGGCTGATGCTCAAATTGTCATATGTTCTAAACTGTGGAAAATGTTTGTGTAACATTGTTCGAAGAATAAAAATGCAAGAAAAATTACTGTGATTTATTTAAACAGATATATGTATCAAAATTCAGAATGCAAATCATTCTTATTGGAATACTCTACTTATCACATTATTTTCATAAATAAAAACTGTACGATGATTTCTAAAATTCCGGTATAAAACTTAAAAAAAAAAACATAAAATACAGCATGAAAATATTACCTTCCCGAGCTTTTTCATATCCGTCTGGATTCATCGTTGGCATTATGTGTATCCTCGTAAAGTTCACCATCAGGGACAGGAAGTGGTTATGTTGGTAATTCTCACATAGCAATTGAACCAAGTTCAGTAAAATCTCACGACCTACAACCTCATTTCCATGCATATTACCAATGTACTTAAATTCAGGTTCACCTAAAAAGAAAATTATTATATTTCAAATTAAAATTATAAAAATGAATTAGGTGCTATTACCTATATGGGTATTATAAGAATTCAATACATGGGTTGAAAATATTGATCAAAACTAAATAAGAATTAACTTCTCCAGGCAATGTAAATGTATTAAGATGAATTTGGCTATTCTTTAAAGGTCTGAGCTTCTCACATTCTGTCAACAGGGTTGGCAAAAACCCGGGTTTTATGAGTATTGCCCAGCCCAGTGGGAAATACTGGGAAAACCCGGGTTTTACTGGGTTTTAGTGGGTAATACTGGGCAATACTGGGTAATATAAAATACTGGTCTGAAATTTACATCTAGGATTCAGTGATCAAACACAAATTTTATACATTTGATATATATATAACCTTTTTTGTTTGTCTGGATTGGTAAAACTGTAAATAATAAAGCAAAAAACTTTTTTTAAATAAATATAACTCCTATTAAGAATTAACAATTACATGTATGAAAAATTATATTTAAATAATGTATATACATGTATGTAGTTATGTACTGTCACTAATTAGTAAGTAATTATTCAGATTAAAATGCAGATTTGTTTATGTAACAATAATCAGCCCTTTCAATTCTATAAGTGTTAATGGCATAACCCCTTAGGGTGTTTATTTAGCAATATGACAAATGTATGAATGTATAACATTTGAAATTAACAATTCTCTTAAACATTGCAATAATTTTTTTTTCAAAGTATGGATTATTGAAACAATGCTTGGTAATTAACAAGGTTTCCTTAAATGTGCAAATCTTGTATTCCGGCTACATAGAAGGGAATGAAATTGAATTTTTCATTCTTTTAGAAATGACTGTCAATGGTTATCTGTATAAAAAGTATATATTTAGCTGTAATGCTACGAAACTACACCAAGACTTCACTATTTTGTGTTAAAATAAGCTTAAAAAATCATATTGCCCAGTAATGCCCAGTATTCCCCATTTCTGGGAGTATTGCCCAGCCCGGGAAAACCCGGGTTTTCCCACCCGGGAATTCCCGGGCGGGTAATACTTTGCCAACCCTGTCTGTCAACCAACTTATTTCGTAAGCAATTTATATTTGTGACTTCCGCGAGTAGAAAAATAATGTGAATATAAATTGATGCAAAGGGCTGCGCACTAAACAAAATATCCAGGAAAATCTTTTGGTTTGAGCATTCCTGTTGATGGTACATGTAAGTAAATCAAGGAAAATATTTAGGGAACCATCAAGTTTATAAAATATAAAAACTAAGATTATTTTATTCACACTAATTTCTTTATCAATAAAACAAACATTTACCTGGCTCATGTTTTCCAGGATTATCTGTAACTTCAATTGTCCAAAGTTCTCTCCCTTGTACAGATTTCCCAACAGAATACAATCTTGTAATTTCTGGATATTTTTGAGAGATATTTTTTAAGAATTGTTCAAGATCGTTATAGTTATGATGTTTGAATTCTGTTGGTTCTATAAATGTTAGTTTCTCCCTGTGTGATGCATCCCTGAGCTTGTTAACATGACTGACTAGAACCTGTAGAGTGTCAGCTTCTTTAGGCATATTTGCTTCAGCTGCCGATTTGATTTCAGCTGCTTTCTGTGGTTCTGTGTCCCGCTTAATTTTTTTCAGGTTGAAGTCAATATCTACAGCTGGTCCATCTTTTACTTCAACAGATTTACTTTCTTTCTCATATCTATGGAATATAAGAAAATAGTTTATACATTTTTTAATCATATACTTCAGCTTAAGGTAGATTTGGCGCCTTCAAAAATAGTAGAAAATAATCTGTCGATATCTTTAGAGAAATATGCAAATTTGACCTGAGGAATATAATTCATTTGTAAGATTTTTTATATAAATGAAGAAAATTATGTTTTATTGTTATCTTTATAACAGTTTTCACAAAACACTCTTTTTTTCTCATGTAAGGTTAAATAACTCAGATTATATGTAACTTTTATAAAAGAATGTTTTTTTTTCAACTTTGCCATCTAAGATGACATAACTCAGAGTATGTGTAACTTTCTTAATAGAAGGTGGAGTGTATTGGTCTTTTTTGATGTGTAGCCAGAAATGAGTCCTGTGACACCAGTTTTAATTTTATTTTCTTTAAGCACATTAAATTAGCTATTATATTTTATAAATCTATGGTTTAGTTTTCTTTCTATAGTACAGAATTGAATTTTTATTTACAATCAATTTGTAATCTGACAACCTGTAGTTTGAAGAAAAATGACCCATACCTTCTAATATATTTTTAAGAGAAAAATAATCATCATATAAACTGCATTTTAGCAAATTATAAAAAATGCTATTGAGTTTTAAAAAGAACCCCCCTCTCCCCATCTAAAATCTTCAGAAGATGTAGTGTATAGGTTAGTTAGGTTAAAATATGTGAACTACGGTCTACTACCCTGCCTAAAAAATCTTGTCACTTTGCCCGAATCTAGAAATATATTACATGTAACTGATCCTTTTTCTACATCAATCTTTTTTTCATCTTTTGTTTTATTTGGTCCTTTTAGATTTCATGCTAATACCAAACCATGCCATAATAAGACACCACTGGTCCCCTGTACTTACCCTGGTGCTACAGCTGAGATTTCATATTTTCCAGGCACCAGAAGTCTCCAGTAATCACCATATCCTGCAGTTGTTATGTTGTGTTTGATATTTCCCACTATAATCACAGCCTCTGGTATACCAGCTTTAGTGGTATCATCACGAACAAATCCCTTTACACCCTTGTGTACCTGTAAAATCAAAATTACTATAGAATGAACAAAAGAAAGTTTTCAAGAAGAAATATATGAAATCAACAATGCTATATGATATATATTAACTAGGTTTTTATATTTATATTTCAAAAGTCAAAACTGAAATTGGTAACAGGTAGAAGCAACTCATAGAGTTCCTCAGATCAATACATGTATGTTCTAGATGAGTTTTTGTGCTAATGAAAACTGGCTTTAATCATTAAAATAAAATGAAGTTTCTTTATTTTTGATTAATTTATAGCAGAAAATTAAATTATACTTTCCCATTCCAGGGAGACACAAGTATTTCTACTTTTATATTGATATAGGGCCATACAAAAATATGTGACTCGTGACAGTCCCTTTCTCAGACCCTCCTATTGTTATCATGTTTTTCATTAAAGTTGTTTAATACCGTCTGAGAACAAAGAACAAAGAGCATCTTGAACATTAGATTAAAAATTCAAGTAAATTTTGAATAAAATTTATCAACTTCATGGATAGTTCATAATAAACAGTATTATGTAACAGTTGCTATGGTAACAGTCTTCACCATTAGCCACTAGTCCAATGCCCCAGACTAGTGAAATTTTCTATGGACTAGTAAGTTATTGCAGTTCTTTGTTTGGATCAATAAGAAAAATGTTGGAATATTGGTCTTCGGGCTAGTAGTTGAAAAAGTTTTTGGTGCAGACTGTGGTAATACTAACCTCTTCCATATAAGTCATTAAAGATTGTTTGTTGTTGTCCCATTCTATGGCTAACCTGCTAACAGCTGGATATTTACAGCATGACAATTCTATTGTTATCTCAAAACAGTTACTATGGAGATAGTTGTAATCCTCCATTCCTCCTGAAATACATAGTTTACAAAATTAAAGCATGTTCAAAAATACACTATCATCATCATGATCATGATTATGCACATATATAATGTGTTGTTTATTTATTATGTCTACAAATATGACAAAGCTTGTGAACACTTCTTCAAAATCATAGCTAGGGAGAAGGGCTATAATGTTTGGATTTTATAATGATACATCTTGCCATATGTATCTTATTATTTAAATCTTCTTTTAGTATTGTACATGTACAAAGTATATATCAAACAAAAGCTTTTGCCAAAGATGCAAAATGTGATTGTCACTTGCCATCATTTCATGAAAATTTTCATCCACGTTCAATTCTATGAGAAGATTTCATTTACATTTTAATCATGTTAAAGGACAAAGGTTAACATTGATACTTATTAAAACATTTAAACCCGCTACATGAGTTTGCGCCTGACCTAAGTCAGGAATCAGCTGGTATTCAGTGGTTGTCGTTTGTTGATCATGTTGATGTGGTTCATAAGTGTTTTTTCGTTTATCCTTTTTTTTAAGATTAGACTCTTGGTTTTCCTGTTTGAATGGTTTTATACCAATCCTTTTTAAACGGCCCTTTAAAGCTTGCTGTACAGTGTGAGCCAAGGCTCTGTGTATGTGTGTTGAAGACTGTACTTTGACCTATAATCATGATAGTGGTTTACTTTAAGGTTTATGACCCCTTCTGTAGCCATTTTTGTACGAATTTTTTTCAAACTTCAATTGTATCAAAACTATAGATGTAATGAATAATAGAGATAGGCCATTTTGTACATATACCAAGGGGAAACTTGATGCAAAGCATTATTACTTATTGTTTCATTGCATTCAATAGAAAAAGAGTACTTACAAATAAACCAAGATTTTTATAGAAAATCCACAGCCTTTATTACAGATTTTTGTTATAAAATTTGAAACATAGATTACTCACTTGCTTTTCTATGATGTGCTAGTGTTTATTTTTTACAAAAAGTTCTAAGCAACCTGTAAATTCCAAAATACCTCGTGCTGAGTCACTATTAAAGTCGAGCGCACCCTAAAAGGTGTACTTGATTTAGTCCATATTTTAATTTGTTTTAACCAATAGCTACATTAATAAACTCGTTTTAAGGATATCAATGCTAGCACTGCATGCAATAATCTTACAATGTATATCTATCAGCCATGAAATTGCCAAATATGAGGGTACAAGGATAAATGCTGTGGATTTTCTATATAATTTCCATATGTTTAGCTTTGAATCAACACAAGGGTACATAAATAATCCTTAACAAGTTGTGACTTGAATGGAGAGTTGTCTCATTGGCACTCATACGACATCTTCTTATATCTTATCAAACATATGCATATGTCATGTATGTAGTATTGTACAATTGTCATTATAAAAATGAACCATACATGTACATTCATAAGTACATAAGCAGTATCATATTTAACATGTTTATACCTGGTACATCATACCAATCTGCCCCATTTGTAATTCCTTCCTTAAAATTATCACCACATTGTCCAGGATTATGCATTGTTTTATGGTTACTTGAGTAAACTCTTGCTAGATGTTTGAACATGGCATCATCTTGCGCTGGACTATAAACATCTCTGTGTGCAGCTGTATCATCAAAAGGATAACTAGCTACGACACTCCCTCCATGGAGATTAGAAGATAAAACAAATTTGTTGTTCTCAATCCAATCAATCATTGCCTTTGTTTCTGGTTCAACTACAGGATTGCGTTTACGAAACTGATCTGGAAAATTCCTATTTAGATCTACCTTGCGATGGTTTGGTCTTCCAAGGACACCCGTACAATCACCCAAATGTGCTTCTTCAAAACCATCAGGGTTCATTGTAGGCATTATATAGATGTTAGTATTTTTTATTAGTTTAGTAACCCTGTCATCTTTTTCATAATTTTCTAATAAATACTGAATAAGATAAATAAGAATTTCTCTGCCAACAGCCTCATTTCCATGCATATTTCCAACATATTTAAACATTGGCTCGCCAGGTTCTACATCTGTGATATTGTCAGTTATCTGAAGAGCTAACAGGTCTCTCTTCAAAACACTTTTTCCTATTGAATGAAGTTTGGCAATATGTGGATATTTTTTTTCCATATCCTGTAGAAACTTCGTCAGTTCGTCATAATGGTGATAACTAGAAGTGTCCGGTTTAAAAGAAGAAAGGTGATCTTCTGCAAAAGTAATTAAAATGCACACAAGAAGAACAAAAGTGTAAAGTAAAGTTTGGTGGGACATTTTCCATCAGCAATTTGTTTACGTCAAAACCGGATGTAGATCAATTCCAAGAAAGTTGTGACTGCAGGACGTTTTGTATATACAGTACCTTGACAGTATCCTATTTAGATATAACAAAGTACCTTGGCATTATCCTATATTGAGATATGTTACAACGCACCCCATTTTTTTTATTAACGCCGGATACGAACAACTAATATTTATTTAGCAGTTCCAATGCTAAATATCGATAATTAGGATGAAAATGAAAGAGTTGCAGTAAGCTAATTAGCACAATCATAAACTATAGCTATGTAACTTTTTTTCAAATGTAGTACTAAAGACAACAATGATAACCTAAGCGGGCAGCATTTTCTTATTTCTTGATCATAATGAAAGTACTTTTTGACAAAAACTTTAAAATGACCTATGCAAACTGATAGATGTCATACAAACAGTCTTTTCAATTTCTGCAGGGGAATATGAACGATCAGTGACCCTGATTTTTTATGGCACCTCAGCAATTATTATCAGCAGGTCAGATTAATCTCACGATTATGCAATTTTCAAATTTTAGAACGATATAGTTTTTAGTTATTAAACCTTTAATGTCAATTGTTTGCACTTTTAAATCTTTTGTTTAACATATTGAATACTATATATGATATATGCAGGGAATCATGTTCTCAATCAACTTACAAATAAACAAGATCTACAAATAAATAAAAACGTTAACATGGACCTGAGACATCTATATTAAAGTCTCAGCATGGACGAAATCATCAATTGGTCCTTTAAATAAGAAGAATTGAACCTTGAAGATGATATTACAATTTTTGCAGACACAATTACACAGAGAAGCTAAGAACCAAAGTTGTTCAGCAAAGGAGTAGGTCCGGTAAGGGCCCGGATTTTGGCCTCAAATTTCAGGTTCATCAAACGAAAGTTTTTGGACACTTTTTAAACACTTAAGTGTCTATTACAATTGATACGATTAGTTTATGTGAAAGATTTTAACTGATTTAGTCATTAAAAACTCTCTGATTCAAGCTTAAATATGAAAAATCTATCAAATATGCCAAAAAACGTCACTTTTCAGATGGTTTATGTCAAAAATAAATGTGGCCGCATCCGTGTTCATCCTCAACCTTTATATATGTTTTGTATTATCATCAAATACAACTTACATTTCAATATTATGGATGAACACGAATGCGGCCACTTTCATTTTAGACGGAAACTGTCTAAAAATTGACCAAAATGCCGAAATTTTGAAGATTTCAGTAATTTAGCATGACTTAATGATGCTAGAATGCGATATTTGTGCATTGTATCGTCAAAAACAGCTCATATTTATGTAGCAGAAGCATTTTACTTTCCAAAATATAGGTTAAAGATTACATTTTCACAATTTTCTAAAACTGCTATATTTTGGGGCCAAAAAAGGGTCTTAGTGAACCTACTCCTTTTAGATCTACATGAAATCAACCTGGCTGAAATAGCCAATTGATCCCGAATAGGAGTAATTGTTATTAAAACCACAAAAAAAAACATGTAGCCTCCAGTTCCTATAATATCTATACAGAAATAACATTGTTCCGACTTGTGTCCGCCTTTAGACCCCATTTCTTTATTTTTCATATATAGAAAATGCACAAGCATACCCAGTTTCTTAAATGTTAACAAAGAAAAAAAGTTATGTCAACTTTAAGTCCATGTTTCTTTCAAATTTTTTTTACAGAAATGACGTTGTGTAAAGCTGTGATACCTGTAGCTGTAACAGTATATTCGTTTTAGTAGGAAAAATTGTCTTCCGCGGACTTTTTTTTCAGGTAATCAAGTTCATGGCCATAATTTTTCTAGGAATGTAAATCCCAGGATGAATTTTCCTTCGAAAAAAAAATTGATATGAAAAAAAAGACGATATGGTATCATGAATGCCAATGAGACAACTATGGCTAGCCACTATTTTCATAGGAAGTTTTGTCCTAGGACTCAGTTGCTTTTCAAATAAAATTATGATCAAGAACTTGGTTACCTATGAAAAAGCTGGGACAAATTTACATTTAGTTAGCAAAAGACAAAGAACACTGTTTACCTGATATTAAAGGTAGTGGAATAGATTGACTATGAGTAAATACAACTTATTACAAAGTATAATTTGATTTTTAGCTGAATATTTATTTTATCTTTAAAAGTCTGTGAAATCATTTTCCAAAGAAAAAATGTCTGTTGAATTATTATAAAAACACTCGTATTTTTATTTGAAAATTAGATAGTGACAACAGAGAAATATTATGCAGTAGTAAAATAATGTCTCTGGTGACAACTCGGTTAAACAATTTTAAAATCTTTCGTTACAAATATTCTTATTAAAATAAAGGGCATGAATGTTTTTGTCTAGGTATGATTAATGTCATGCACATTATGATTTTCTTAGAAAATTAGTCTGGTGGATATCAATTGCATCAGAAGATTATTGTACAACATGTAAAACATAACAATTCAAAATTCCGTTATATCAAGAAATGTATTTATCTCTTACACATATACGTGTTTATGTATCACAGGAGAAGAAATGCATGCGAACTATATTTTGCACCGAAAATAGGTCCTATCTTATATGAACATCTAGGTAGGTATTTATAGTCCGTTGTGATCATTGCCTTCAAATTATAGTTATGTGTAATTAGTCATCTTGCATATTTTACTACTGGTAAATAATCTTGCGATAACTTGTTAATTCAAGTGCACATAAGACCAAGACAAAATTATGTAAACAATATTGGCACGTGAAAATTGAAAATGGGAACAGAGGTTTTATTTTACGTGCCTAATTTAATAGGTGAAATGACACGCATTTATTTGACACGTTTCATAAAGAAAAAATAGTATATTTTCTTTCTTACTCAGAGAAAATAATATTATTAATACAAATAATTCAAGCATGTGCAGTGTTTCAAATCATTTTGCAAATGTTTTTTGGCAAATTTTAAATTTCCATTTGTTTAATATTTTTGCAGGTTACTTGAGATTAGCTTTACTATGTGCCAGTTTATGGTTCTACAATAGTCCTGTCTGGTTCCTTTCACTATATGGACTGTCAGCATTTTTAGATGGTAAGCAATTAAAATTACTGGAGCCTTAGCATGCTTAGGCTCTATATTTTGTTCTACCACAAACCATCTTAATGAACTCAATCTTAATTATTGAGAGCTTATTCTGCTACCCATGTTGACAAGGAAATATTTAAACAAACATAAAAATCAAATAAAAGAAAAACAATTAAGGTGGCTCGGGACTATTCGACTGCGCATAACTTCACGCATAAATTACAAAAGTATTTGTCGTAAATTCGAAATATTTTTTTTAAATATTTTGATTGATTAGAAATGTTAAATCATTGTAGTTATGTGACTTATAGAATATTTTCGTTATTATCCGTATTTGTTAAAAGGTCAAAATGACATTTCAGCCATTTTCACCATTTTCCCGCCAAAATTTGGGTTTTAAGGCAAAATGGTTTTTTTTCCTTATCGGTGACCTATGTTTTTTATTGGCTCATTCTTTGAAGCTATATTCCAGCTTTTCATATTACAGTTTTGGACCAATTGTCATAGAACGTTTTTTTAATATTCCGATAAAAATATGTCAACACCTCTATTTTCCCTATCATTTCATTGAAAAATTGTCCCTTTTACATACCTGTTTAAAAGTAAAATTTTGAGCTTTAATGGTCCGTGACGCCCTATTTTTTTTCGACCAATTTGATTCATTTTCTTTAAAGAATAAAATAACTAAAAATACGGCACTTCTGATAGAAACTTCGAATAGGCCCGAGCCACCTTAACAATTAATGTTACTATTGCTTTCATTGACTTCATGTGATGTACAATAAAGGTTTTTTTTTTGCATACATTCTTTAAATACATGTATGCATTGTTGAACAATGGGCAGACATACATTGTACTTGATTATTCTCAGACTGTCCTTTTAAAATCAGGAAAAGCTTCATCATGTCCATACAAATAATGCTATCAAATATTCCAGTTTATGTTTTTGGGTAACCTATTACATGTTCATGTATTATACATGTTATATCGCAATTTTTGCAATCATAAAAAAATCACAATAATCGCTGATTTTACAGCATTTAAATTTTTTACATGAAATTGAGTAGTTAAGAAGTAGTTGAAATATAAAAGAAAAAATATCTTCTGTTAACACAACATGGTTAAAACTGTATGTTAACCTGTTTAAGTAATTTTGTTTTTGGTCTGTAATTGTTTTATAAGGTTGCAGTTTCATGTCTTTCCTTTTAAAAGGAACCATGGCAAAATTTCTTACAGATTCTAGTCTGGCAGCTATGTTTTAAAATTATGAAAGATGGATATGTATGTTAAATTCAAATATGAAATTCTGTTTTCTTGTACCAGAAGATATATATTTTACAGGCTTTGATGGATATTTTGCCAGGAAATTGAACCAGACATCTGTATTTGGTGCATGGGTAGGTAAGAATTGGAAAAATATTCAGGGTTAGATATACATGATAAACTTTGAATTAATTAGCAAATGGAGGAAATGAGTAAAATTAAAAAAAAAAAGGTCATGTAAAAACATCTGTCTTCAAAGTCATGATTGTTAACCTTATTGCACAAGAATTGCCAATATTCGAGGTATACATCTTACAAATTATGTCCACTACGAAAAAAAATTGTTGAGGACAGTTCAATCATTATTGCAAAGAAGATTTTCTAGAAGTAGAATATTGAGACATTGGATAAATGCCTATGAGAACATCAACTGCTCTTTCAGGGTTAACAGAAATTACTGGTTTACATCCTTTGCCTTTCCTAGTTTGTACACCTTCTTCAATGCTAAACATATGTCAAACAATATGCCAAAATCCCAATTATTCATTTGTGGAATTTGAAGTCGTAAATTATTACACAGTACAGTCATTGTGACAGTACTGGGAGTATGATATTTTGCTTGAAACACCAAATTACTCATTTTGATTGGTTTATTTCTGAGTCTGATTATGCTAATAATAGTCAAAAGTTATTATGATCACATGGTGAAAAAAAAACAGAGATCACACATCAACACATATTTCCTGCATACATGTCAAGTGACATGATATTCGCGTGTAATACACGCTTTTTCAACGGTTTACAAGCGAGGATTTTGTCACATGGCGTGTACACGCTTTTCAACACTTTACACGCAATTACATGCATTTTCGTTCTTTTCACTTTGTGGTTGTTAGTGATATCGCTATTCTCAGTTTTTTTCGGCGATAACTAAACTTGAAACTGGCAGTTGTTTTGAATATGTGCCTAGTGGTGGTGCTTTAAAAACAACATAACAGACCACTGTTTAATACAATAAAAGTTCACAGTAGAATATATATTGTTTTTGAATATTAACAAATTCGTATGTGAAATCATGAACATTACCACATTCATATTAAAAAGTCCCCATCTACGTCACGCGTTTTCACACGCTTTTTGACATGTCATGTCATGTCATGACATGATTTCCCATTGTCAGAGGTTGACATGTATGATTTCCTGAAAGACAAAATAACATTAAGATAAAGCCACTGATGTTGTTCCTAACTTTAATTAGGCACACGCCCATTTGATACCATCCATTTTTACACTCATCCTCAATGTCTTGTTGGATTGCTGTCTCATTAATATTTACACTTTCTTGAGGGGGGATAGGACCTTTATCGGGACTCCGGGTTTGGGTGTTTTTAAGGTCGGGATTTCGGGATTGACCCTTTCGGTATCCGGGAATCCTTTTTTTCGGATTTCGGGACGTCAGGATTTACTTTATTTAAATTTGGGACCTCGGGATTTTGTTTTTTAAAGTTCGGGATTTCGGGATCAGGACCCCTCCTATCCCCCCTCTTTCTTAAATCCTTTTATGTATATATGAATACTTTTACATACTTATTTTATATTTACTTTTTTCTAATTTTAGTTTGATGTGGTTATAGACAACATCAGCAGAGGATTTCTATGGTGCTTACTTTACAAGGTAATAATTGGAGCTAAGTTGAAAATTGGCATCATGAAGTAAGCCTAGAATTCAACATTTGTATGGAGAAAAATAGAAGTACAGTTTTGGGAATTGTGTTGTTGTTAAAGTTATGGTTTAATTGGTTTTTCAATAGTTTTCTCACATTGACAGTGTGTTTCATGATTATTTGAATTCTTTTGTTTGTTGTCCCCCATATCTCACATTGCACAGGGCTCAGTGCACTGGGGACGTCTGTTTGATCCTTTTAGCATTCTTTCATGTACAATTCTTGTCAGATTTTTATTTACTTATATCATAGGTTTATATATAAGCATTGTCTCAGATATGTTAAAAAATCAGTGCCTATCAACATTTTTAAATTATGTCCTTTGAAAATAATGATTTTTTTATGGAAAATTGCATTGTTATGGCTCTCATGTGTACAATTCTTGCTAGATTTTTTATGAAACTTATTTATTGGTTTATTTAACCAATGTTATCAATCATTTTAGACAAAAAAAACTTCTATAGAATTATATTTTTTTTATTTAGATAAATTTTGTTTAGTACATATATTACAGTTTACTTATTTGCTTACTTTTTTGTTGTAGTGGGGTTATGGTGTTATTCTGATTGAATGGCTGACATTTGTGTGTACACATAAAAGGGGAGCTAACTGGAGGATACCAGATGAAAGTTTTCCATTGCTCTGTAAACTTGTTATGCAGAATTGTAAGAAGATACTGCTAAGTTTTTGTTTGATTTAAAGAATATTTATATACATTTAACCTCAAACATGTTATTGCTATTTTATCATATTAGATTTTTGCATTATTTGTTTTCTCCAGATAAAATTTGCAGGGAAATGTACATTATACATGTAAATAAAAAATGAGTGTATGGTAAATAAACATCATTTCTACAGATGGTGACCTCCTGTGGTGAAGTATGGACAAATAAATAATTTTTACTAATAATTTCAATTTATAATAATGATAATTGATGCATGCCTTTTTTCAAAGTTGATTATTAAAATAAATAGAAAAAGAGGATATGGTGTATCCATCCATGACATGATTTCAGTACATGCACACAGAGAAAAAAATAAAACAAAAAGCTAAGGTACAGCTCTTTCATTACTGTTCTTCATCTTAAAGTCACATTGAGGCCTTTAACATTAAGCAAAAAAACTCTCACCTCACTGCTACATGTAGTAAGAGACAGCTCGAGCACCGGCTTAAGGAGGTAGACCTAGGTTAAGGGAAATAACTCCTAAAATCATCAGTACGTTTGTGTCAACCATTTTCAAAAATATATTCTAAGCTTCTAGGTTACATAGATTATTTTTAATCTGTTTCAGGTAAATGCTTAAAAAACATTGATGAACTTGACTTTTACAAACGCTTAACTGATTTAAAGAGTTATCTCCCTGAACCAAGGTCTACCCCCTTAAACAGATTTTTTTACAAAAATTATTGGATAGACTAAGTAAGATGTAATAAGATGGATATCTATTATTGGATAGAAAAAGTAAGATGTAACAAAGGTACATTGGTATATTTTATTTTCAGGTTTTAAATCACCCCTAGGTATAATAGCTTTGACAGGGGTCCATTGTTTACCTGTTTGGTTGTATGCCTGTGATTCTAATTTTTTGACTGACCTTGGCCTTCACTTGGGGTTACAATACACAGGTTCGGCAGTATTGGTTGTAGGCAGGTTATTGGCCTTCAGGGTAGAGGTAGGTTTGAACCAACTTTTATGTCAAATGATAAATATGGTCAAGTTTACTATATTTGATTCCGGTTTCAAATTTAAAAGTAAAAGTGACACACAATTAACGAGAAGAATGATAAAAACATACCAAAGAAATTGTGCTTGAAACAAAACATTTTATAAATCGTTTTTAGGGTTGACATGAAATCTTTTTCGGCTCTTTAAAAGAAACTGTATGAGTATGATGAAAAGGAAATGTGGTGTACTGTGGATTCATTTATTTTCGTGGGATCCAATTTTCGTGGATTAAGGAAAACCTGCATGTTCGGGGATGTTTAATTTCGTGGTTTTGTCAAGGTCAGCATACAAGCCTTTAGAATTTTGTTTGTTTGTTGAACATTTATTTTCGTGGTTCCCCTTTACCCACGAAATCCACGAAAATTGGTATCCAACGAATAATAATGAATCCACAGTATTATATATAAGTCAATGAGACAACAACAAAACAACAAAGACTTTGCAAAAATTCTAGATAAACAATTGATAAATTATAGTTATCTTAAATATTGGAGGAAATATCTGTTACTGAAAGTAAATTGCAAGCAACAATCACTCACTCAAACTAATCATGTCATGTTGTTTTTGTTACAGATATTTTACATAATGACACATATTAGAACTATGCTTGATGAAACAGCCTCAACTTCAGATTAAATGTTACTGTGATGAGAATTTGTATTTTAGTCACAACGAAGCTAAAACTGTAAAAAATATGTTGCTGCCATATTGTGAAAAAGTTGTTTTTTACCTGTTTCCTATGCATTTATACCAAATTTTTAATTATACCATAAGAAAGGAATGTACTGCCTCTTTTATGTATTGATATTTTTTCAAGGGTACTGAAAATGATATTTGAAATTATTTTTTTCTTGCTATGCTTTTTTGGTACTTAATATATTTTTTTCTTGCTATGCTTTTTTGGTACTTAATATAATTTTTTTCTTGCTATGCTTTTTTGGTACTTAATTTTTTCTTGATGTGCTTATTTGGTACTTAAAATATTTTTTTCTTGATGTGATCGACAATTTTTTTTTTAAACTCTACCTCATAACTGAAAACCAAATCAATATGTTTACTGACATGAAAAAGGAATGGCATCCATTTTAATATCTTTCTTAATCTGTGTGCATTTAAAAGTATTTTTAAAGGTTTTCTGTCTTTCAATGATTTTATTGTGTATAGAAAACATGAAATATTTAATTATTTTATTTCATTTTTTTTCTAAAAGTCTGAATACAAGCCTTTAGAAAATGTGTATGTTGTTAAACATTCTAATGCAATTTGTATGTTACAATTTCTTTCATTGGATAAACTATACCATCAAATCCAAAATTGATAGGTTTTAAAAGCATGAAGTAAAATAGTGATGAAAAGTTATTTTTAAAAATGGCAAAATCATGTTTATCAGTCTATTGTTTTTTAAGTCTTGGTGAATAAATATTTGAAAACATTCCACTGGTATTTAGGGAGCTACCATTTGATTTTTATGGGGGGGGGGGGGGGGGGGCTAGGATTAAAAATTTTGTCCTGCATTTTTTTTTAGCTGTAATCTCTGTCCTGCCTTTTTATTTTTCACTCTGTTCGGTCCTGCCTTCTTTTTTTTTAGTTTATCCTTACTTTTTTTTACCTAAATTGTCGTCCTGACTTTTTTTTTTGGCAAGTGTCTCATCCTGCCTTTTTTTTTACTCAAAACTCCTGTCCTGCCTATTTTTTTCAAATTTCATCCTAGGCCCCCCCCATAAAAATCAAATGGTAGCTCCCTTATAAATGTCAGAAAATCTTGTAATATGAATAATGTTCCTAAACAATTATTATTCATTTTTATATTTCGTATGTTATATTTGCCTATTTTGTAGTAGATATTTTTATCATAGCTTTTTATGTTTTGGATTTTTTATATTATATATATAAATGATATGGCTTACATATTATTCTAACAATTATCATCTTTTAACTGTATTTTAAATTCCACAATTGTGATGCTTAAAAATGAGAAAAAGACTAAGATGTAGAGTTGTCTCATTGGCACTCATATCATATCTTCTAATTATAGATATTTGTTGTAGAAGCATGATAAAGCAATCCTTCATTTGGTTGTCAACATCAACATTTAGGTTGTCTGTTTTTTATAAGTTTTAATTGGCATCAATAGCTTTGTAAAACCTTTATGAGATTTTATGAAACTTGTACATTTTTTGTACTGAAGTTTATCTTTTTATCAAAGTTTATTTTTTCTTTAATCATTGTTAAACAGCTAACATTTAAATACAGTATTGGGTTTTTTTTGGGTGTTTTTTTTTCAGACATTAATAACTTTGTCAAACCATCATGAAATGTTATGAAACTTTGACAAAAGCTTCTGAAAGATCAAGAAATAGCATCTTAAGAACAAAGATTATTTTCTTCAATTATACTGATAAATGAAATTTTCGAGCTATAAATGGTGACCTATTTCAGTGGCACATAACTTTTTTGGGGGATTTTTTCCCCGACCTTATCTGTGTAACTCTTGACAAGTTTTTTTTATTTAAATGGGCAATTATGCTAAGGGGATCCATTATCTATTTAAAAAAATGATTTTGGTGCCAGACACCAAAGTTTTTTTGGCAGTTTATGTGCACTTCTCATACAGCAGCAATAACGGACAAGAATTGTGAGGCACAGGGCCCTGTGTAACTCTTGGCAAGTTCTTTTATTTAAGGGGCAATTATGCTTGGAGGACCCACTATCTATATACAAGGACGTGCCGCTGGAATAGGTCACCTTTTCTAGCTTGTAAAATATATGATTAGGTAGGGAAAACTATCAGAAATATATGATCAGGTCAATAAAGTTCCCATTACTTCTTCGTCTGTCATCTTTCTTGGTGTTACTGGCTGTTTTTATCAACCATTTTTTCTCTTGGCACTTTGATATTCCACTCTTACATTAAAGTCCACATGAAACCCAAACAATATTTGGAAAAGGTTACATTTTTACCTACGCAATATATGAAAAGGTACACATTTTAAAAATCTGTATTATATGAAAAGGGTGGGGTAACAGAACCCCAGTGTCACCCCCTATCAATAAAGTATTGAAGTAGCCCCCAAGCAACTATGAACAGGAGGCATACTATATGTAATTTGTCTTTCATGATATTGTGATATTTACATAAACGAACTTAAACATTTTAAAAATCAAAAGAGCATTTTTTCTTATGATTTTGAAAAAAAAAAATAAATAAAGGCAAAAGTAATAAAAGTATAGGTAATGAAAACAATTTTTTTTTGGTTTGTAGTAAATATATTTGTGTAAAAATGTCGTAACATTTTTTAGATAATTTTTTTTACACTATTGACAACAAATTTTCCTTTACAATATTATTTTTCATATTTGAATTTTATAAAATATACATAGCAAACCATCTTGGTATGTATTTTGTGGTGGAAGGGTATTTTAATACATAAGACATATTATTGATTTCTATATCTGTTGATTTATGACAATTTATATATTTATACTCATATTCATATGTTAACTATTTTTAACATGTTTAAAAGATTCCATAAATTTGATGTGATTTTAATCAGTTATTTACCATTGTTGCTTTAAAATGAAGAATTTTATTGAATAAAATAGAAAATGAATATTTTTGATAATTTAGCTATTTGTTTGTTATATTGTTTGCCAGTTTTATTGTTTACTGCTTTACATAACTTGCAAACTTGACATTGTACAAAATTAAACAAAATTGACTTTAAATATGAACTGTCTCTCTCAAAATTGACCTGTATATGGTGATAAAGCTGTGGACAAACATAGTTAAAATAATATTTTTATAACCCCATTTACAGATTTGTCCGTCCTTCGCCAACATGTCTGTTAATAACAAAATAACATTCTAACCAATTTGTATGAAACTTTGGTGAATTGTTCATTTCTATTGGTTTAATGTTGTTTTCGATTTTCTATCAATTTCAAATTTTAAGTTACCTAGTAATGGGAATCATTTCATAGAAAAAGGGGGGATTTTCCAGTTTTTGGACAATAATTTGAATTGCTTTGAGCAGTTTTCATGAAACTTTTGTGAATTGTTTATATAGATTGATGAAGACCCCTTTCAATTTTTATAAAGGAGTATGTTCGATAAGGTCCTAAAATGGCCCCCTTTTTTACCGTAAATTTCAAATTCGGATTTATTGACCAATATCACGATAAATTATAGCTAATGCATTGACTAGACAGGATATAAGCCATTTTGTTGAAAATTTTACGTTTCTGCGTTTCATTATGACGTCACAAGTTGTACTCGTATTGATTTTTCACGAAAAAATCAATGAAAATGGGTAAATTTCCAAAGATTATTTGACAGGAAACATAGAGCGCATACGTCGACAACAAAGATCTTTTAAAATAATGTTTGTGAAGACATTTAACATGTCTTATTTGAATATTAAGCTTGTCGACGCCTGCGCTTTATGTTTCCTGGTCCTTTATTTGGTTGAAATCCAGCTGATTTTGTCAATTTCACCAAAATCCCTTATCTTGACCTTTTTGGGATGTAAAAATCAACGTGTTAGAATTAAACTTTGACAAAAAAAAGCTCTGTTTAACTTTCTCACATGTCTTTAAGGCAACTTAAAATAATTATTGTCTTGTTACCATGAACTTTATAATTGGGGCCAAATATGGCACTTACCGAACTTACCCTTTTGACATTTTTAACCGGATTTTTGTGACAAAAATGTGGGTTATTGATTTGGGGATGTACGGCGGGGGGGGGGGCGGGCTGGCGGCAATCAAATGTTGTCCGTGCATTAACTCATGAACCGTTCAACCAAAGCTTTTAAAATTTTAATATGTTGTTACTGACAACTAAATGAAGGTCAAGTTCAATAATGGCGATTTTGACTTTTACCGTTCAGGAGTTATGGTTCTTGAAAGATTGAAAAATGGAGTTTCCAGTCGTGTCTGTGTATTTACGCATGAACTGTTCTACCAAAGCTTCCCAAATTTTAATATGTTGTTACTGATGACAAAATGGAGATCAAGTTCAATAATGGCGATTTTGACTTTTACCGTTCAGTAGTTATGGTTCTTGAAAGATTGAAAAATGGTGTTTCCAGTCGTGTCCGTGCATTTTCTCATGAACCATTCAACCAAAGCTTTTGAAATTTTTATATGTTGTTACTGATGACAAAATAGAGGTCAAGTTCAATAATGACGATTTTGACTTTTACCGTTCAGGAGTTATGGTTCTTGAAAGATCGTAAAATGGCGTTTCCATTCACTTTATTGCATTTACTCATGAACCATTCAATCTAAACTTTTCAAAATTAATATGTTGATACTGATGACAAAATGGAGGTCAAATTTGATATTGACGATTTTCACTTTCACCATTCATCAGTAATGGTTCTTGTGATATTGCCAAGACACAAATGAATGTTAATAAATCCGGTTTGCTGTCGTTGTGACAGCCTCTTGTTAGTTGCCGAGTAATGGGATTTTATTCTTGAAAAAAGGGGGATTTTCCCTTTTTCCAGTTTTTGGACAATAACTCAAACCTGATATCAGCAGTTTTCCTGAAACTCTTGTAACTGTTTTATTTCTATAAAAATAACCTCCCTTTGTTTTTTTTTAAATTTCCTGATATGACAATGAGGGGAGGGGTTATGGAATTTTATTACTTGAAAAAGAGATAGTGTATCATGAAATCATGGTGCAGCTCTTTATTAGAATCATCTGAGGGGTTTGCAGTCTTTATTGCAGAAGATACATTGTCTGTATTCAAAGAGATATATTATACCTTACAGTAATATACAATGTAAGGGAGAATAAACTCATTATTTTTGTCACCTGTGTTGTAAGTGACATGGTAATATAGGGGGTACGTCTGTGTGTCCAACCGCCAGTCTTTCCAGTCATTGCTTTATTGCAGATAGAATTTAGAGTCATACAGTTAAGTTTATTTTTCTAATTCACTGTAGTTGTTATTTGCTTGAAGCAATACAATACAAGAATGTATAAGTTGTGCCTTTCTGTTCTATTATGTAAATCAAAACATGGTTAATTAAGATTGGCATCTTCAACAACATCAATCCAATAAAATCTTCACCCTGTTTTTATTGAACATCATGATACTTGTCAATCATTCTTGTATCAGTACCTGTCTGGCATGGTTCATCTGACAATGACTTCATTTTTATGGGTCATTGGTCAATGTTTAGTTTTTTGGTTATGTCTGTTAGCTATAAGCAACTAGGTCAATTATATTTGGTGTATTGATTGTAAGGTGAACATATATTTCTCGTTTGGTTCATTTAACGTTGACCTCATTTTCTTGGATCATGTTAAGGTTATGTGATACTATGAGTGAAGCTTTATATCAACACAAAATCTATGGCTAGTAAAGAAGGCCAAACATTTCGGCGTGTGTACTCTTGTTATGATAAGCTACTGTATTACAATACTATAAGCAATAGATCAACGACATTTGGTGTGTAGAATGATTGTAAGGTGTAAGGTATACTTGTCTTACTGGCAGGTTTTATGTATTGCAGGATCTGCTTACCCTTCCGGAGCACCTGAGATCACCCCTAGTTTTTGGTGGGGTTCGTGTTTTTTATTCTTTAGTTTTCTATGTTGTGTCATGTGTTCTATTGTTTTTCTGTTTGTCTTTTTTTCATTTTTAGCCATGGCGTTGTCAGTTTGTTTTAGATTTATGAGTTTGACTGTCCCTTTGGTATCTTTCGTCCCTCTTTTATCTGACATTGACCTCATTTTCATTATCAATTGGACATTGTTAAGTTTTTGTGGTTTGGTCTGTCTATCATGAGGTACTCTAAGCAACTTATTAGCTGTGTTTGGTGAAATGAATTATCGTAAGGCGTACAAGCCTGTCTGTCCTGTTTCATCTGACCCTGACCTTTTTTTAAAGTTGCATTTGACAAGGTTCGGTTTCATGTTGATGTCTTCAATCTGAATCTAAGCAGCACTTCAACTATCCTTTGGGTAAGGAATTGATATGTTTGTCTGTTAGGGATCTTTTGACCATTACCTAATTTTCAAGTGTCATGAGTCGATGTTAAGGTTTTAGCTCAACTGGCCTGAAGGACCAAGTGAGCTTTTCTCATCACTTTGCGTCCGGCGTTGTCCTGCGTCGTTGTCCGTCGTCGTTAACTTTTACAAAAATCTTCTACTCTGACACTACTGGGCCAAATTTAACCAAACTTGGCCACAATCATCAGTGGGGTATCTAGTTTAAAAATTTGTCCGTTGACCCGGCCACCCAACCAAGATGGCCGCCATGGCTAAAAATAGAACATAGGGGGTAAAATGTAGATTTGGGCTTATATCTCTGAAACCAAAGCATTTAGAGCAAATCTGACATGGGGTCAAATTGTTTATCAGGTCAAGATCTATCTGTCCTGAAATTTTCAAATGAATCTGACAACCCATTGTTAGGTTGCTGCCCCAGAATTGGCAATTTTAAGCAAATACCAGATACAGTTTTTATCATTCAAATAATTTAAAGACTGATTACGGACTTAAACGTCCTTGATATAGTGTTCAGTAAACTGATACTCATTGATATTAACTCAGAAATTGTTATCAATTGAAATATCAATTTAGTCACTTGCAGTGTCTTTAGTGTTAGGGTTGAAGACTACAGAACAATTTTTATGTTGTTAGTTTGCTGTAGCATATACGCCCCACATCTCGTTTTATTGATGTTAAATAGCACATCAAATGGCATTTTGATAATTGTCAGTATATATATATATACACTCTTTAATTTCAGTAGTAGCATTTGTCATTCCAAGGCCATTTATAGTGATTATGTGGTTTGGGTTTTTCTCATTTTTGTTGAGGTGCTGTCTTTTTGATAAATATCCAACACCTTTGATTTCATATATTTGACTTTGGTTAAAATCTTCTTTTAAATACTGATACACACACCAACAACCACATGACTGAATAATTATTATTGAGTGATTCTTGTCTCTTTTGTTCCATTGCCCAAAGTGGAATTTCTCCTGAAGCATATTACACTATAATTACATTACATGTATGTTTTATAAAAATCTGTAATGTTAATTGGCTAACAACAACTACAAGGCACTCCTATATCATATTTTATTTCTGTACAAAATCCAACAGCTCTAGCTGACTACAAGTGCTATCCGCGACGATGTTTAAAAAAAATCATTGAAAAAGAAATTAACAAATTGATACAACTCATAATTTCATGGTTTTAACATTAAAGTGTAATTATAAGAATAATGAATGCATCTTTTTATATTTATCATATTGTACGAATATTTTGCATATGATTTTTTTCAAAATGCTCTTTTATATCCCGATAAAATTTAAAAACAGAAGAATTCAATTCCTAAATAAAAATTCTCTGAATATCTGTGAACTTCAAGGATCATTTCCCCTTTGCTATTTTGTAAATTTTCAGGTTTAATACAAAGATTTCATTACTTTAGAGAATATGTCTGATGTATTTTGATAGAAGCCTCAAATTAAGGTTAGTTTGACACAATGTATCTTAAACTTTTTAATTTTGTCTGTAATCATTCTAGTACAATTGATCCATAAAACTTCATTGTGATCATACTCAAGACTCCAAGGGAATTCTATTCCTAAGCTTTTCACATCCTTACGTACAATAACTTTTCCATCAGGATTTAATATATGAATGTCATGATTCACAGAATCCGAAACTAAAATCAAACTAGAAGAGGTTATTGCTACATCTCGAGGATAGAATTTAACCTGACCAGAATTGATAGTTTGACAACCATTGTAAGTCCAATGGAGTTAACCTCCATAATCTATCATTGCTACTCTACCCTATAATTCATTGTTTATGATACATTTAATATCTACAAATACTATCTTTTTCATCGAAGGTTTTGATTCTAAGAGCGTATGTTAGCATTTTCTGTCCCTCCCTATCATATTCAATAGTATGTTGTATTTCGCCATCCTGTCTCATAATCACAAGTCTTCTTATACTTTCTGTTGATACTACATGAAAAGATTCCATTAACCCTACTATTATTCTATTATCTTTAGTTACATGGACACATGAAGTGTTTAATTGAGAAAAGGACTTGGACTATTTTTAATTTGTTGTCTTTGGTATATAGTTTTATATCACTTTCTTCCGATGACACAAGTATTTCGCCATCTTGTGTCCAAGACATATCATTCACTTTTATTTTAATTTCTTGGTCTACTTTAATTTCAAGATTTTCAAACTTTATTTTCTGTAACTTTTCACTCAAACTGCTTCCTATAAATGCAGTATTGTCACTACAAGATAGTATTTTTGTTACACTCCTAATATTACTTTGAAAAGTGTCTATGAGTTCCAAATCTGGTACCATATAAAGATCCCCTAGCACTGACTGACTTTCTATTTTCACTTGTATATTCCAAGGTATAAATTTTGTCTTATTTGATTTATTATATTTAACAAAACACTTTGGCACTGCCTTGTTTCAGTTTTCATTTGTAGAGAAAATGTTTGCAGCTTGATGAGACTGCAGCGCTTGATGGAGATTGTTCGTCATGGTTTCAAACTCATCTTCATTCTTTTTAAGTCTGAAAGTTCTGTTTTTATCTTATCTTCTGACGCTTTCCATTTTGCATCTAGTTCTTGTAATAGTTCTTTAGCATGTTTTGAAATAGCCTCTTTCATGTCTTTCTCAGTTTGTAGAATGATAGTCCTTGTTTCTTGAATTTTTTTTTATCACCATCGGACAGAGCTTTCTGCAGTTTGTCTTTTCCATTTCTATAGACTTGACGATTTTCTTCAAATTTTCTTATTTCTTCCTTCATTTCAGAGATAATATTATTATACATTTCATCGAGGGCTTTATAATCACGTAGTTTATGAGTCTGGTTTAAACATTTTAAACAAGCAGGCACCCTACATATGTTACAGTATGCAAAACATTTTTGTTTACTATGCTTTGTACATACCATGTTTTCAAGGTCTACTTTACGCACTGAAGTAGCAAAATCCTCCATTCCAAAGTCTTTGATATTGATAATTTCATAATCACTGGATCCTTTAATTTTTCTATGTATCTTTGAATTGCACAGTTGACATAGAAACAGTTCACAGTTAACACATTTCCATTTAATTTCTGGGGATTCATCGCAAAACTGACACACAGTTAGAGTCTGTGCTTCACCTATAGACTGTGAAAAGGACATGCTTTGTATTATAAAAAGTAACATCACAAAAATACTGAACTCCGAGGAAAATCAAATCAAAAAGTCCCTAATCAAATGGCAAAATGTCAATACAACATTTCAATTGTCCAGTTTAAATCAGTTGCTTTTAAGTTTATGTATATTGTGTTATTTTGTTTATTTTTTATCATTGTAGGATAATTTTCACAGATAAAATCAAGTTTAGATCATATGATACATTTACAAACAAATACCAGATAAAGTGTTTATCATTCATGCAAACGATTAAAGGACTTGTGACAGTAAATAGGACGCAAACTTTTCGAAATGCCTGTTAGACGTAAATTTTGTTTTTATCTCAGGAATTATGACATACCGTATTTGGCACAACTTTTTGGAATTTTAGGTCCTCAATGCTCTTTAACTTTGTACTTGTTTGGTTTTATAACTATTTTGATGTGAGCGTCACTGATGAGTCTTCTGTAGACGAAACGCGCGTCTGGCGTACTAAATTATAATCCTGGTACCTTTGATAACTATATACACATGATACCCAAACGTATCCTTTATTAGGTATGGAACAAATCCTCTATATGGGTTTTATACCTGTACAGAGGGATATCACTTCTATAAAAAGATAAAATTAACCCTCTATAGATGGGTATTTTTGTTTAGACTGGATTTAAAGCAGGGAAATGGCAAACTTGGGTATATTTTATAGCATTATATACATGTATCAACTATTGCAATTTACAAAAAAATGGGATGTCCAGTTTTGTGCTAAAGGGACAGAACTTGCAATCTATTGTATACATATTCGAACACCTGATCAACAACAACAGGGACAGTTGACCTTTAATTTTTATGTTAAATCTAACAATAGAAATTCAGTACATTGAGGCATAACTGAGGGGAATTTACTTGATCATCACAGCTTTCAACTATGATGAACAATACATTGTATATATATATACAGTCAGTTTAACAGTAAACTGGGCATGTTCATATTAAAATAAGTACATCAATCAGGCATGAGGTAATGTAAATTTTTAATTGTAATGCATGGTTTTCATTTTTCCATGTAATTGCATGTAGCGTGTAATGCAGAAATTTTTGCATTACATGTAATTGTAATTTAATGCATAACTTGGGAAAAAAGTTGTGTAACTTCATGCATTTCATTGCATTACCTAGCATTACTTTTTTTTTACAAGACAACTTTAACAGATTGATGGAGATTCAGCTAAAGCAGAATTTTAGAAAGAAGGACATTACTGTAAAAGTGTTTTATGGTTGTCAAAACACCAACGAAAACCTTATGATTAAATAACCAAAAAAAACCTTGTCAAAAATAAAGGCAACAATAGAATACCGCTGTTCGAAAGTCCTAAATCGATTGAGAGAAAACAAATCCGTGTTACAAACTAAAACCGAGGGAAACACATCAACTATAAGAGGCAAACAACGAAACAACAGAAACATTGAAATGTAACATAATAAAAAAAAACGACAATGCAACACAAAGAAACGAACTATAAGATAACAACTGTATAAAACAATAATTAATTTGTTTTTGCAATCAATATTTCCACCATTTTGACACTTGGTCATAAATTAAGCTCTTTGTTTATTATTCAATTAGGAAAGAAATTCTCAGTTAATATTTTTGATTGGTATCAACAAAACAAATGTATATTTATAAAAGTAAAGTTAACATTAGTTAAAATAATATTGAACTTCATTTCGGTAGTTATTATTTTAGAGAAAACACAGAGATATATACCTTAAAACCCTAAAAAAGATGTTAATAATTTCATGTAATAGTTGTATTGAATAGACTTTTTACTTGATACTTAAATTCAATAGGTATACGGAACAGTTAATGCATTTACTAGAATCTTTAGTGACTTCATGTTATTTTTCAAAAGGTTTATAATTTTAATTCAATGCATTACTTTGATGAAAACATGTAAGTGTTATTGTAATTTAGTGCATGTTTTTGTCAAAGTAATTGTAATTTAATGCATTACATTGCAATGTAATTCGCCCCATGCCTGAAGTATCAATTGGTGCATCAACTGTTGTAGGTTACTGTCATAATAAGTAGAACATGCCGTTTTGCCCGTTCCCAACATTTTTATTGTTGAAGAATACTGGTTGACCTGGATGTCTTTTGATATCTTATGTTTTAGATGGCTGTGTCATAGACACTCCGCATCTCTTGTTTTACGTATTAATTACCTCAAAACAAATAACATTTACATCAAAATGCCTTCAGTGTGTAGGTACAGGTAACATCTTTGGCTTGCTTGTTTGTTAGCTGAACCGTGAAACCATTACAAGGTCAACTATACTACCCTCCTATCGGAGTGGTATAGTCCTATAGTCAGATCGATTAAACTACTCTTAAAGGAAGGTAGTAAACCTAACCTGATAATGTCTTCACTGTTCAATTAGCAAGCAAGCTGGCAAAAAGATATTGTCTTAACCTACACACTCAATGCATTTATCTGTTAATTGATTGCGAGTTAAAACTCATGAATGCAAGTATAAAGAAAAACAAAAAACTATATACTAGTCAACAAAAGAAACGATACACGACTTTGAAATAAAATTCATCAAAAAGTATTAAATATAAAACAAAATGAGATACCCAATTTTGAAAAGCTTTCATTTGCAATGTATGCACATGTGTTAATGAAAATCAAAACTTGTCTGAAAGTATCTAAATTCCGTGTGAACGATTATAGGGTGCAAATTAGTTTTGCAGAAAGTTGAAGAAAAATCGACACGTAATTAAAGTACTAAATAAAATTTCAAACTTTATTTAAAACTATTCAATATGCTAATCAAGTTGTATTTCATGTTGTAACTAATGGGTTAAAATATTTTTTTTTTCAAATTTTTGGGGAAAAAAGTTTTTTTTTGAAATCTCAAAAAATGCAAAAAAGAATTTTTATTTTTGTCTCAAATCAATGCTTTAGATATGAAAACAACACACAGTAAATTTGGAACCTTTCGGATTAGTTTTAAGATTGTGACTGCTTTTTGAATATCACTTTACACATACTGTCTATGGTAAATCAGTTGATAATGTATACATTTTAACGATTTCTCGTGGGGCCGAATTTTGCTTAACAAATAAACGAAGAAACTGTATGATTTTTAAAAAAAATTTGATGGCAAACATTGTCTTTACCTTTAAATGAGAGGTTGGCATCATTAGTTGGAACTTCTGTTTTTCAAATTGTCGTTTTATGTAAATTTTGTAAAAAAAAAAAAATCGCCAAAATACGTCACGAAAGCAAATACATATTTTTTTTAAACGGATTTATATTTCCATAATGATTAACTATTACTACCTTCAATATTGGTCCTATAAACGGAAAACTTTATCTTTAATTTGAAAAAAGTCTTGTATCGTTTCTTTTGTTGACTAGTATATATTTAGAGTTCACTTTGCTTCCAATTCTTTTAAAATTTCATTTGCTTCTTTAAAAATTAATTTTTATGCCAAATTAGGTATTTCCACCCATTTTCACGTTCCACTGAAGATAGACAATGATAATGCGGATGTGGCATCCGTGTACTGGGGACACATTCTTGTTTTTTTTTTTATATTTCACAAATAAACCGTATTGGAGTTCATGAATTCCTTTCAATTTTTAATCAAATATCTGACTGCATGATGTAAATTTATCGTACGAACGTGCTTACAAATCCAATGAATCAATAACAAATGAATATCAGTCTGAAACATATATTTTATACGTTTTAATGCACCAGGCAAAATATTTCAAAGATGGTTAGATGAGATTTCTGATACTAAAAACGCAAGACAAACGCTAGTTAAAAACGATTTGTACCTAGGTCGAATATGTTTTTCAACGCAATTTTAGCAATTAGTAGTATCGCAATTGTTGATTGTGTTTTGTTGTTGGGTATGCATGAAGCGTATGAAAATAAACTGTTTGATATAGGCTTTTAGTATGAAAGGATGAGAAATGATTTCCATGGCGGGAGATTATTTCATAACAAGAGACGCTTATCTGGCGTATATATTTAATTTCAATCCTGGTATCTATGATGAGTTTATTTACCCTGTTTTACATTTAGAGTCCCTCAGGTTTTGTTTGCTACCTTGGTTTGTCTCTTCCTTAATTGGAATTTTGTGCGACCATAATACAAGTGAAAGGTTTAGCTAGAAAACCAGGCAAAATGCATCATTTGTTACAAAAAAGAATGCCTGTACCAAGTAAGCATCGTTGACAATGTAATGGAATTTGATACGACTGTCATACAAATGAGAGGTTTAGCTAGCTATAAAACCAGGCAAAATGCACCATTTGTTGCATAAGAAAATGTCTGTACCAAGTCAGGAATATGACAGCTGTTATTCGTTTGATGTGTTTACGCCTTTGATTTTTCCATTTGCTTATGAACTTTCCGTTTAGAATTTTCCTCGGAGATTGCCATTTCACTTTTTCCTACTCGATTAACGAGATTCTAACATCGGTATACTACTGTCATTCTAACTTCTAAAATAATCAACACAAAACAAATAGTTTGTATGTGTTTAAATAATGAATAAGTTAATAAATAAATACAACACATGTTATGTGTGATCATATTCAACATTATTCGTGACTGACCAGTTAAATCTGACCAAAGCTTTTTTTTAATAGATGTTTTTAAATGGACATCTTAAAGAAATGTATTGATTAGTCAATATTATAGTTCTACAATTTTCCATTTATGGTTTATTGTCTACTCGTCTGGGCAAGGTGCCAGCCAACATGGTCGTCTTTCTTCATGAGTAAGTTCATAACATTCGTCCTCTTTTATGCACTGCTGCCTCCTTTCCGACCTACCGACACCACATGTTGTACTGCATGCACTCCATGGACCCCATGCGAAATTTTCTTGAAAAAAATAAAATCATACAAACATGTACAGGTAGCTTACATTCGAAATAGAAAAAATGCAGAATTGTACTATATTATAAAGAAGGGAGCAACCATCTAATTTATTTCTTATCATTTTTGAATCTGTAATGTCGAGCCGGATTGTGGTATTATCGCGCCATCTTGTTTACATTGGTTAAACATAGAAGTTTGTTCATATATAGTTGTCTATCGAAAAAAATAAACAACGTCAAGAACATTTACCATGAGTCCCCTCAACCAATCATATCAACGTATTCTCTAATATACAAATCATATCAGAATTATGAACAAATAATTCGGCTTCATTGTATGTCAAGGCAAAGGGGCGACTAAATGATTTTCAGGGGAGAATAGTTTTTAAAATGAATATACCATGGCCTGGCCAAGGATAAAAATAAATATTATACCATGAGACAAGATGCAATTCAAAATGCAGGAAACACTTAACAGTGAAAATAAAATACACTTTGATTCTTGCCCCGAATATCAAATGGTCGTTCCCTACGTCTTATATATTTTATTGGTACGGTAAGCTTCATCGAGAACCAAAATGAAATCTGAAGTACCAGTAATATCAAAAGTATTGTTTGTCAATTTTTCTGCAGATTGTTACTGTAAAATATCAATTTCTGGTCAAAATATGAAGCTTTTTTTCGAGTGAGCGCAGCCAAATAATGTGTTCAAATAGGCTTTATACTTTGACGGGCAACTTGAATATTACATTATGAGAATTTATTTCATATCGATTAAGAATAAGCTTCTCTTATTTGATAACTAAGGACAACATGACATTCTTTATTCTTCATTAATAATTTTCATTGATATTTAACAAATTAACACCCACAAAATACGGACCTGAAAACCGGTCGTTAATGAACTTTTACATGTTAATGACCGGTGGGGTGTGGTTCATCTTTTAAATAAACTATTTTCCTGTTTTCAATTTTTTATTGAAGTTATTGAATTGTTTATCATTAAAATTATATGTTTTTGCAAATTATGAAATTATAAAAACAGACTTTATTTTGTATTCATATATATCACAGGTATTTACTGAAATGTTTAGTAATTACGTGTAATTCCTAATTTCACCTATTTACTGTAACATATATACTAAAAAAAAATGCACTTAAATGAATTGCAGTGACTTATAGCTATCACTTTGACTGGTCTTCACTCTTTCCTTACAATACAAGAAAAAATAATTGTTAAGTGTAAGTCTTGTACCAATTTGTTAGAAAAATGTTGACAAGTTGGTCTTAAAATGAATATTGTCTTTGAAAACGAACATAAAGAATCACGACTCATTTTTATCATGTTTTTGCCTATAAAATACCTGATTTATTTGAAGTAAGCTGACTTACATCTTCAGTATTTCTGTCTTTGCCAATGGCTGTTGGTGATACTTCTAATTCTGATTGTTCCAATTCTATAATGAGTAACTTGGCTTTAATGTATTCTTCCTTCATTATGTAGTTTAATATTGAGTCAACCTTCTTCCTTAAAACTTTCGATAGGGGTCTAAGTCTCCTTTTTACTTTTTTTATTAAAGCGTTTGCCTTTTTTGTTTGCAAATTCTCTTCCAAAGCTATAATAGATGCTAAACTAGATGCTATCCTTTCATGCGAGTTTAATCCTACCGGTCTTTTCTCTTTTCCATTCGTTTGTGTATTTTTCTCTTTCAAAATTCTTCTCATCTTTGGTTTTCTTTTCAAATGTTTGTTATTTTTGGGAGAATTTTCCTTCCTAGAAGCCAATGCAATTGATTTTGATATCTTTGGTGCCTTTTTATTTTGAATTTCTGTTTTCTTTTCTAATTTTGACTTTTTGATTTTTTCTTTGGGTACTTTTAATTTTGATTTCTTTGAATCCTTTGCATGTTGACCTCCCGTTTCTTTTTTTAGTTCTGAAACTTTATTCTTGTGTTTTGTTGCTTCAGTTGACTTTGATGACTTTTTATTTTGGCTGCCCGTTTCATTTTCAATTTTTGCTTTTTTATTTTTATTTTTGGCCATCTTAACTAATCTCTTTGATGCTTTTTTATTTTTATTTTTCGCTACATTTTTCAATTTTGATTGATTATTTTTCTCTTTGAGCACGTTATTTGATTTTAATCTCTTTGAAGCCTTTTTATGTTGACCTCTGGGTCTTTTTTCTCGTTCTAAAATTTTAGTTTTATGTTCTGTTGCTCCAGTTGATTTCAAACTCTTTGAAATCTTTTTATTTTGACTTCTCGTTTCATTTTTTAATGTTTTAGTTTTATTTTTATCTTTGGACGTCGTTGTTGATTTTAGTTTTCTTGGTGCCTTTTTATCACTTCCTTTTTCATTTTTAATACCTGGAATTTTATTTTGTTCTTTGGTCACTTTGTTTGATTTTACTGTCTTTGAAGCCTTTCTATTTAAACTTCCTATTTCAGTTTTTAATTTCGCATTTTTGTTTTTCTCTTCGGTCTCTTTAGTTGATATCAATCTTCTTGGCGCTTTTTTGCTTTGAACTCCCGTTTCATTTTCCATTTTTGCTTTTTTATTTTGCCCTTTCATCTGTTTACGACTAGCCGTCTTTTTTCCATGTATACTTATGTTATCTAACGTGGCAAACTCTCGTTCAACCTGCAACTTCAAAATAAGATGTCTTGCTCGAAAGAAATTTTTCTCTTCAATGGCTTGAAAAACTGCACCAATTTTTCCTTGCAGATCTTTTGGATAAGTTTTAACTTTTTTTCTTTCTGCATTTATAGCTGTTTTTGCATTTTCATAGCTTTTACTTTCCTGCATCGAAGTTATAGAAGTAAGTTCCGAAATTGTTCGATCTATAGGATCAATACGCTCCTTAATTTGTGACTTCTGCAAATTTTGTGTACTAGATGACTGTTTAATTTTAGGATTTGTCATATTTTTTTCACTCCGTGATTTTGATAAATGTTTGTTGTCTTTTGTGTGTTTTCCTGTTCCCTCTTTGGTTTCAGTTGATGCTTTTTTATTTCGACTTCCGGTTTCATTTTCTATTTTCAAATCTTTATTATGCTTTTCCCTAGCTATCAATGCCCTGTATCTATTTGTCACATTTTTTCTATGTTCTTGACTTCCTGATTTTGAAAGATTTTGGTTGTCTTTTGTCTGTTTTCTCTTTCCGTCTTTGGTAAGTACGTCTTTAGTTGATACATTTTTTTTACGACTTCCTATTGCATGTTCTATTTTTGTATTTCTAATATGTTTTTCCTTGTCTATCAATGCTCTGTGTCTATTAGTCTCATATTTTCTATTTTCTTTACTCTGTTTGACTTCATCGATAGGAGTTTTTTCTTGTTTATGCTGCACGCTTTGCTTCCCTTGCAGTAATCTTCTATCGTGTCTGTTTGTTAATTCTAATTTATAGTTACCCGTAGAATTCTTTAGAGGGCTAAGTTTTTTCCCAGATAGAAAAATATTGAACTTTGGCCTGACTATAAGCGTTATGTTACCAGGGAGTTTCTGATACAATTCAAGGTTATTTCTGTTGTGGTTCGAGCTTGCTTCCAATTTGTATGGACTGTCGTGTTTTCTGTGGTATATTGATCCCAATTTCTTAGGTCTAGCAAACGTTTTATGTTGACTGTCATTCTTACTGTGGTGTGAGCTTGCTATCGACTTGTGTGGTATAGCAGAGGAATTACTTAGTTTCTCAATCTTCATGGTTCCATTGTGTTTTGTATTTAATGTATGATTAGCTGTCCTTGATTTAGAATAAACTCTTCCTTTCATAAGTTTTCCAGACTTCATACCTTGCTGCTTAAACCTATTTGGAAAATTGTCCAACAAATATGAAGCTTTTTTGACTTCGTCATTTACAATGTTTTTCAGAATTTTGAATACAACAAATCTATATTCCGGATCAGGATGATGTTTTGCGATTTTTACCTCAGACATTGTCAGCTTATCAGCAACACGGTTATGAAATTTATCACCCCTTGATTTAAGTTGCAATATTCGGCGAAGTCTTGATACAGTATCCGATTTCCGTCGCACAATCGATCTTCTTCTCCTGTTCTTATTATGATCTTCCTTTTTTTCAAATGATGGCAGTGTTTTAAGTTTTAACAGTTTAATTACACTCATCGCTTCTGTAATTTTTTTCTTTTTTAAAAGATCTAAAATAACTGAGATTGATTTGTGATTTTTAAATTTAGGATGTTTTTTCTGAAAATTTTCTAAATGATGGCTTGTTGCCGAAATGGATTTGTCCCTATCTAATCGACCAATCATGTCCTCTAGAAGTACTAAGCTATACATGGTATACATCCTGTCTTTTTCATTGATTGGCCCGTTAACTAAATTATGTAGACTTTTGTTCTTAATTCTGCTTTTTGCACCCTCTAGTTTCGTATATAGTATTTTAGTCGCTACAGCCGCTCTACTGCATTGCTTATTTTTTAATAATAACATTATATGTTCTACCATTTTTATATTATGGGTAAGAAAGCTGTCAGTGACAGTGTCATGTATTTTATTTTCAGTTTTGTTTATACTTGATTTGTTGATTATGTGCTTATGACTATTTTCCGGCACGGTGTTCAAAAGTTTTTCAAATAAAGCTGTTGTCATATCAATGGCTTTGTTTCTATTACTGAAGATAATCGTAAGAATATCGATTAACTCTTTTTTGTTTTTCAGATTTTTTGCAGTAATGTTCAGTATTTTATCATAATCACGTGAGACCATTTCTCTAACGCAGTTCCAAAAATGCCACATCTTGTAGTTTACATAATCTTTAAATCTTGCTAAAAACCATGCAGTCCACAAGTCGCTGTCCTTTGCAACTAAACTTTCAATTAACTGTTCCGCCTGTGTGGTTTTATTATTTTGAAGATGATCTAAAATATTTTTCATTTCTTTTTGGAATCGTGCATCTCCACTCGATTCGAACATTAATCTTTCATGTGTTATCAAGCGCGTAGCATTAAGAAATGATCGTTTTGCTCTTAGCTCTTGTATAATATGTTTAAGTCGACTAGGTGTGTTTAAGTAAGTTATTCTTTGAGTCAAACTTGTATGATGCGTTGAGCTCCCTGCACCTTGAATAGGCAAATTACTGTTTTTGGTTCTATTTTGGTTAACTTTCTTCACTATATTCCGATACAACAAACTAGTTAATGCAGTTGCATGACTACATTTGTTCTTTTCAAATAAGTAAATAATACTCTCAATCAATTTTCCGTAATCTGTTTTGTCATACCTTGTAAGAAAGTCGTCATTTACCCTGTTCTGGTTGTTTTCAGTCGGCATGTTCCTTGTATTCCCGTCATGTGGAACCGTATGATCATTTATCTTTTTCTGTATTTTTTTAGTCGGCATGTTCCTTGTATTCCCGTTATGTGGAACCGTATGATCATTTATCTTTTTCTGTATTTTTTTAGTCGGCATGTTCCTTGTATTCCAGTCATGTGGAACCCTATGATCATTTGTCTTTTTCTGTATTGTACCAGTCGACATATGCTTGTTCTGCCAGTCATGTGGAACCCTATGATCATTTATCTTTTTCTGTATTGTACCAGTCGACATGTGCTTGTTCTGCCAGTTATGTGGAACCCTATGATCATTTATCTTTTTCTGTATTGTACCAGTCGACATGTGCTTGTTCTGCCAGTTATGTGGAACCCTATGATCATTTATCTTTTTCTGTATTGTACCAGTCGACATATGCTTGTTCTGCCAGTCATGTGGAACCCTATGATCATTTATCTTTTTCTGTATTGTTCCAGTCGACATGTGCTTGTTCTGCCTTTCATGTGGATCATTTTGATTTGGCATTTTGTTATGTAAAGCAGTTGTAGCTTTTTGAGACCAGTTCATAGATCTCTTTATTCGCCGGTAATTTTTTCTCATTTTTCTAGGTTCCTTTGATTGAGATCTTTCATCCTTATATGTTATATTATGTTCTATTATGCTTTTACTTTTCTGGTTGCCTTGCAAATTATGTCCATCTCCTTGTCGTCGATTTGTTAAACCCTGGAAAACATAAAATGTTGAGAATTGGTCTCGAATATACGGCCAAATAAAAAATATATGTATGTTTCTTATTACCCTACCCTCCCTCTTTTTAAGCTAAACACTATCATTTTCCATGTTTAATGGACCGTGAAATTATGTAAAAAATTTAATTTGTCATTATAATTAGAAAGATCCTACCATAGGGAACATGTGTACTAAGTTTCAAGTTGATTGGACTTCAACTATATCAAAAACTAACTTGACCAAAACCTTTAACATGGAACTCGCACTTTCGTTTTCTATGTTTAGTGGACCGTGAAATTGGGGTCAAAAGTCTTATTTGGCTTTAAAATTAGAAAGATCATTTCATAGGGAACATGTGTTCTAAGTATCAAGTTGATTGGACTTTAGCTTCATCAAAAACTACCTTGACCAAAAACTTTAACCTGAAGCGGGACAGACGGACGAACAAACGAACGGACGCACAGACCAGAAAACATAACACTACAAATATGGCTATATAGCGAATTATTTGGTTAATACACTCACCACTAAAAATTAGAATCACAAAAATACTGAACTCAGAGGAAAATCCAATCGGAAAGTCCATATAAATCACATGGCAAAATCAAATGACAAAACACATCAAAAACGAATGGACAAGAACTGTCATATTCTTGACTTGGTACAGGCATTTTCAAATGTAGAAAAAAGATGGATTAAACCTGGTTTTAAAGCGCTAAACCTCTCACTTTGATGACAGTCTCATCTAATTCCGTTTTATTTACAACTAAACAGACATAATAAATAAAATAGTCAAAATATGGGTACAGCAGTCATCATCGTGTAACAATTTTAAAAGGAACAATTTAACAGAACACAAAAAACATCTATCTACAAACACATTCATTGATTCGCGATGTTAGCATACAGAGTTAAAAAATCAAAGTATGTAAGAATTAATTTCAGAAATAGACCGAGGTTTTAAAATAGTCCAAAAGTTATATAGAATTTATAAGAATCCACAAATAGGTCATTCCATTACGTCATTGAATAATTTTGACGTTTGTGGTTCAACGTATTTTCTAATTCATAATAGAAATATATCATAATGAAATATAATAGAACACTATCATATAATATTGACGGGATCTTTAAAAGTACAGAGTAACGTTATAAAAACCAAAGAAACAAAAAGTTGCATATACAAGATACCCTCTCCAAAAGCAAAAATTAAAAAAATAACAATATTCCGGAACGGAAACTACATTAAAGACTCACTTTAAGATATATTCGAAATTTGCATGTTTCATATTTCATTTATCAATCCTTTTGCATAGGCCTTAAAATATGTCCATTAAATAAAGTCTAGATATGATCAAAAGTTCTGTTAAATAGCACAATTATTTGTTATAGAAGAGGGACGAAAGATACCAATGGGACAGTCAAACTCATATATTTTATCGAAAAAAAACTGACAACGCCATGGCTAAAAATAAAAAAGACAAACAAACAAACAATAGTACACATGACACAACATAGAAAACTAAAGAATAAACAACAGGAACCCCACCGAAAAACTAGGGGTGATCTCGGGTGCTCCGGAAGGGTAAGCAGATCTTGCTCCATATGTGGCACCCGTCGTGTTGCTTATGTGATAACAACTCCGGTAAATAGTCTTATTCGGTAGGTCACATTTATGAAACGGAAGGGGATTGTAGTTACGACGTAAGGAACATATATTCGATATCATGTGTGAAACGGTTATTCCATAACGGTCAACCAAATCGTGATGGCGTCCGAAATTTTACGAAGGGATGATTTCAACTTCACCATTTGGAACTCTTTGTTTAATAGCTTCCTTGTGAGCAGCAACCCTCTATCAAGAAATTATGATAGAAAATGCAAGCACGGGAATATCGTATCAATTGGGAGATATATACCCCGTATGCAAGCTCATAGAACTTTTCTTATAAATACAAATGTTCATAGAAAGTTTTATCGTTATATGTTTTTGGAGATTTCGATATAATATTGAGAGTAAGCAGTCCACTGCAAATGAAAAAAGAAATGGAGATTCATAAGCCTCTTTTAACATAGAAAAGGAAAAATAAAGGCAACAGTAGTATACAGCTATATTACAAGTTTATATGAACCGGTTCTTAAAATGACGATTGGTACTTGATCTTCTTAATATTTAATCTTCAGAGACTACTAAGTAGTTCCAGACTTTTGATTTTGACTTTTAAATAAAGTAACTTGTGAAGTTAAAACAGCAAGTTCCTGTTTAACTTATATGTTCATGAGAGGAAAAACCCTTCAACTTTAGCACGCCGATTACCTTATAAAGCACAAACATCTGTAATTTGAAAAATGAAAAATTAGAAAAATCGATTCTAAATTACTACAAGAGTAATTTGATTAAAAAATAAAATATTGAAAAAGGAATAACTTTATCCCCCCAAAAATATTCAAATAGTCTCATCTCGCACTCAGCAGCGGACTTAACCTGACCTACAAATAGGTCGCAAATAAGACGAGATTTCCCACAAAAATGCATTAATAATTTTAAAGTATTAACACATGCTCTATTATTATATTTTATGAGAAAAAAAAGAACTAATTACGAAAACCAAGAAAACAATGCTAGTAGTTTAGACACATATCTACACCTAAATTGATATCCTGCTCTTAACTAATTTGTTTTTATTTTGGCAGCTCATTTTGAGTTTATTACTCTTTGATGATAAATTATGATTTTTTTTTTTTTTTGGTCTTGAACACTCATCTATAGATGCTATAGAAACATATGTGTTTTACAGTCTCGTTCACGTTTCTGTATATCAACTTTTTACGCTTAACAAAAGCTTAATTTTCATGTATAGATAACATGTTAAAAAATGTTTACATATCTCCAAAAGACTTTTCATTGACGCTCTAATAAAAAAAGGTCAAAGGTCAAATAAATTACAAAATTGAGAGCAATGAGGAACCGAAATTACAAAATGTTTTGCCAAACACAGCCAAAGCAAGCTTCTACTGGGGTAGAAAATCATTAAAATTTCGAAAATTTCAAGTATTGTAAACAGTTATCATGGTTATAGGGGGAGGGTTGAGATCTCAAAAAAACATGTTTAACCAAGCCCCATTTTTGGCCTTTGTTAGTCTTGAATGATTTTGAATTTTAGTTTCTTGTGTATATTTCGGAGTTTAGTATGACGTCCATACCACTGCACTAGTATACATTTTTATTTACGGGGCAGCTAAAGCAAACCTCCGGGTGCGGAGCTGCATTGAAGACCAATGGGTGGCCTTCGGTTGTTGTCTGCTCTTTGGTCGGGTTGTTGTCTCTTTGACACATTCCCCGTTTCAATTTTCAAATTTAGTTAATGACATGGATACTTATTATTATCTTATATACATTGTAGTAACCTTACTTACGTGTTCAGTCTCTCTGTCATTTCTGTTGTCTGTTGGTGATTCTTCTGGATGTTCCAATTCTATCACGAGTAATTTAGCTTGAATGTATTCTCCCTCCAGTATGTACTTTAAAATTGAGTCAATCTTCCTCCTGACAACCTTCGAAAATGTTTGCATTTTCCCTCTTACTGTTTTTATCAATTCGTTTGCTCTTTTGGTTTGCTTGTTCTCTTTTAAAGTTATAATAGATGATAATCTAGATACCATCATTTCTAGAGGGTTTTTTTCTTCCGTTCTTGGATTATTTTGTTTTCTTTTTTCTTTTCCAACCGTTAGCTTGCTTTTCCAACTTATTTGCATATTTGGTTTTCCTTTCAAATGTTTTTTTGTTGTTGGAATATTACCCACTCGAGAGGTCATTTCAATTGACTTTGATATCTTTGGTGCCTTATTATTTTTTGTCGGAACATTACCCACTCGAGAAGTCATTTTAAATGACTTTGATATCTTTGGTGACTTTTTATTTTTTGTCGGAACATTGCCAACTCGAGAAGTCATTTCAGTTGACTTTGATATCTTAGGTGCCTTTTTATTTTGACTTCCCGTTTTCGTTTCATTTTCTATTTCTGCGATTATATTTTTTTCTTCAGCCAATTTATTTGAATTTAATTTCCTTGGTGCTTTTTTATTTTGACTTCCCGTTTCATTTTCTATTTCTGAAATTGTTTGTTTCTCTTCAGCCTGTTTATTTGAATTTAATTTCCTTGGTGCTTTTTTATTTTGACTTTCAGTTTCATTTTCTATTACTGAAATTTTATCTTTCTCTTCAACCAATCTATTTGAATTTAATTTCCTAGGTGACTTTTTATTATGACGTTCAGTATCTTTTTCTATATTTTCAATTTTTTCATTATTTTTAGTCGATAATATACTTTTTCTTGTCGGTTTAAGATTAGAAGTCTCTTTACCTTTTCTAGAATAAAAGTTTTCTAACGTTTGCAACTCTCGTTCAACCTCTAATTGCAAAATAAGGTGTTTCGCTTTAAAGTAACTTTTCTCTTCAACTGCTTGAAGAATCGCACTAATTTTTCTTTGTAGATCTTTTTGTAAACTTTTAACTCTTTGTCTTTCTGCTTCTATAGCTACTTTTGCATTTTCATAGTGTTTACTTTCGTGCATCAGAGTTATTGGTGTGAGTTTAGAAATAGTTTGATCTATATCTATTTGAGTAGTTGTTGCTGACATTTTTTTCTTCTTATTTAGAAGCTGGTTTGTATTTACATATATTTCTCGACTTATCTCTTTGGTGTTTTTGGTTGGCTGTAATCTCTTAGGTATTTTCCTATTTTGACTTCCCTTTTCATTTTCTTTTTCTTCCATATCTGTCAATTTCCTGTAGCTATTTGTCAGGTATCTCCAATTGTCTTGCCACTGTTTGACTTCATTGGAATCAATTATTTCGTTTTTATTCGGCAATATCTGCCGTCCTTGCGATGGTTTGTTATCGTGTCTGTTTGTTAATTTCTTTGTATTACTGCCTCCTATATTTTTCGTGGATTTGTCTTTTTCTCCAAATAAATTGATATTGATATTCTGCTTGAATGTAAGAGTTATGTTACTTGGGAACGTACGATTTAATTCAAGATTATTGTTGTTGTGGTTCGAGCTTGATAGTGGCTGTTTTTCATTCGTTCCATTGCGTTGCTTGTTAAATGAATGATTATTTGTTCTTGATTTAGAATGTTTCGTAATTTTCATACCTTTTGGATTTAACCAATTTGAGAAATCGTCTAACAAATATGAAGCTTTTTTGTCTTCCTCATTTACAATATTTTTCAGAATTTTAAATACAACGTATCTATATTTTGGATCAGGATGAAGTTTCGTAATTCTTAATTCAGACTTTGTAAGCTTATCAGCTAAACGGTTTAATCTTTCCACACCAAATGATTTAAGCAACAATATGCGGCGGAGAATTGATACAGTATCCGATTGTGGTACCGTCGATCTTCTTCTCCTATTTATCTTAGGTCTCAGATTTTCAACGGACGGCAGTGTTTTTTGCCGCAACAGCTTTATTAACCCCAGCGCTTTTGTAACCAATCTCTCTTTTAAAAGATGTAAAATACCTCTAATAGCACCATGATTTCTAAACGTGTGATGTTTTTTCAGAAATTCTTCTAAATGATGACTTGATGACGATATTGATCGACCCCTTTCTAATCGATCAACCATATCCTCAAGATATATTAAGCTATACAAAGTCTTCTCCTTGTTATATGTTTGATAATTGTCTCCCGGTACATTATGTCCCTTTATTAGATTCTGTTTTGGCGAAGTGGGCATGTTATTAATTCTGCCTTTTGAATCCTTCAGTTTCGTATATAAAATTTTCATTTGTACAGTCGCTTTGTTGCACTCATTGTTTTTCAAAAGATTTATAATATTTATTAACTGTTCTATATTTTCAGCAAGAAAGCTGTCGGTATGTAGTGTATCCTTATGAGAATCATTAATTGTACTGTGCAATGCAAGTAGTTTAAATAGATCTGTTATCATGGCATGAGCTTTGGTTTCGTGGTCAATCACTTTAAGAATGTCTAATAACTCCTGTTTGTGATGCAGATTTTCCTCCTTGATGCTTTCTATTTGTTCATAATCCATCGATGCCAGTTTATCATAAAATGGGCCCATGTTCTTTTTCTTGTAACCTTTTACATATTCAATAAATTTTGATAAAAACCATGTCGTCCTTAAGTCACTGTAGTGCGAAAATAAACTTTCAATCTCTTTAATTGCCTTTCCAGTGTCTCGTAAGGTCTTTTTCTCTAGATCATTTAAAATAACTAACATGTGTTTTCTAAAAAACTCATCTTTCAAATGGTTCGTATAATTTCTTTCACGTTTAATCTGTTCATCAATATGAGTAACAGGCATAGGTTTTGTGTAGTAAATTTCTGATATAATATGTTGAAGTCGAAGAGGTGTGGTCAAGTAAACTGACTTTTCAGACAAACTAAACATATTTGTAAATCTTTTCATTCGTCGTTGATGTATTTGATTTGCTTGAAAATGGTTAAAGTTTTCATTTTCTAATTGCAATATTGTAGACCTTCTTTTCCTATATCTATTTTGTTTGGTCAGAATGGGATCTGCAAATTTTTTGTTCTTGGTTTTATTATTGTTCACTTTCTGAACTACTTTCTTATACAACAAATCAACCAATTTACTTGCTTTACTACATTTGTTATTTTCTAAGAAATAGATAATGCTTGTAATCAATTTTTCGCTACCATGTGTTTCATAAACCTTAAGAAAGCCGTTTCCTTCCTCTGTCTGTGCTGTTTTTATCCCCTGGAAAACATCAAATGAGAAGCATTTGTTATAATTCATTGATTTTCCTAAACAATTGCCAATGATTCAGATAGATATATAGATGAAGGCTGGACACTACTCTGTTTCACAATAACAAGCTCTTTAAAAATACTGTCAGAAAGTGATAGTATATTGATAAAGGAACTAAAAGGGCATAAAACATCATTTAACAGTCCGTGTGCTTGTTTTCGAGATATAAACCTTACAAAATTTGACTGGAAATGATTCTCTCTAGATCTTCCAAGACCAAGAAATAGCATGTAAAGAAAAATCTGTATTTTAGTGATCCATGGAATACTCCTCAGTTTTTTTCGATTTTCACTTCGGTTTTTTTTTATCAATGTGAACATTTCATAGTGTTCCTGGTGTCAGAATTCCCATTCAAAATGGCTTGATCCGCACCTAGGTTGAAAAGAATGAACAAGAAATTTATAAGCTGGACAGACATACCCATTTTAAAATCTCTACTTTCTTCTAAAACTTGTGGGACAACCAGTGGCAAACATGCACCCAAATAAAGTAAAAGATAATATTTAAGTTCTCCAGAAGGATAATCGATTTCAGTAACACAACTGTACTGACAACAGCCTACCATTAGTATAAGTGTCGTTTTATAAGAAGTTGCTTTATTTGCTAGCATTTTTAATCATTTCAGTGAAAAATATATCTTTGCAATTGTTAATGGAGAGTTTGAAAGTGAATCCACCTAAGGAAAGCTGTCCTATGGTGGCCATACCGCGTTGTCGCTTTTTTCGTCCTTCAAACTCCATAGGTCAAAAACGGTAAAACGCCAAGACGAAAACTAACTATCCACCTGATTCCTTCTTCGAAGATATATGATTACATTGTCTTACATAATGAATAGTTTATACCAATCTGGAAAGAAGAACCAGTGGTTTAATTCAATAACGTCTAAGCAATTTCGTGTTTTTGTGATTATATTATTGATTTATTGAGTCATGTTTAACTCAGTACTATTGTTCTTCTTCATGGCTATCTGTTTTTATTGGCGGATGAGGCCGAAGTGCCAGGAGAGAACCACCGACCTCAAGTCGAGGGGAATTCGAACTCAAAACATCGGTGTTGCTATTGATATAGTAGTTCGACTTCTTATACCACTCGGCCACTGAGGCCCCCACCAATATTGAAAGGAGAACCAAAGATTCAATTCAATCGCGTCTTTCCTATTTCGTATTCTAGTGATTACAATACTTACACCAAGTTCCCTTTTTCTCCTACATTTACCCGCGCCAATATGACATGTTGGGTGAGTGGCCTTGAGCTCGCTTTTATCGTGAAAAACTTTATCCCTTGGGTCGTCTACATCCCTCTCTATACCACTGGGATCATCTGGGCTGGGTTCATTGGCTGGAAGACTCGGTTCTGAAAGTAAAACAAAGTAAATTTATGATTTGTTAATTTAGGGGCATTAGCTCTGTTGTAAAATTCATGTTCACAGATTTGACTCAAATTCTCATAGTGTATGTATACCATACCAAAACTTATATATCCAAATTACAATCAGTCTGAACTTAACAGTTAAAAATTGATGAACTAAATAATGTATATCAGAATTTTGTGTGTCTGTTAGTCTAGACGCTATCTAATTAACTATCGAGATGACCTCCGAAGACTGTCGACGATCACATAACCCAATATAAACATAAAAATAAATATAAATAGATAGCCACTTCATGCAATAGTATTTATTCTTGGTCTGTTTTATTTCATGTTATAGTTTTAAAAAATAAGTGAAATATAGTTTTTAACTGTATACGAATGTGTTGTGGGTCGAATCAGTCAATGAAATGGATTACCTATAGTTTCATTTTCAATGTTGACATTCTTTACCTTTTAATGGATAAACACGACTTATTCATGTATAACCAATCTGTAGCTAATTAGTTAAATTGCAAATTCACATGAATACAGATTCGAGTACATATACATTTGATAGATGTTTTTCATATTCAACCTTAAATTCCTCATAGACCAATTCAGTTAAAATTTCGAACTTATAAAACTAAATTGAACCGAATCAAGTAGACACTTGAGTTTTTAAAAAAATGTCGAAAATCTTTTTTATAGATGCACTTCTAGTTTCAGGCCGAAATTAGCCCTATATACCGGACCCTCTCCTTCCCCATGAATAGTTGATTATGGTAGGTGCAAATAATATGGATCTTATTTTTGTGCATAAGGAAAAAAACCATTCCACAGTAGATAAAAAATTGGTCTTCAAGTACTAAAAAAAGTCCTTCCTATGTCCTCGATTGTGAAGTCACGGAATGCGATTTATCATCGGATTTTTGTTCTTGTCGTGAGTAAAATGACGGGTGAAGCTGAACTTTTTACTATCCTAGAGCACCAAAGTTAACCCCTAATTTAGTTTTAATTGGGTTCGTATAAATGTATTGCATAAAATTTTCTTTGGCTTTAAACAGTTTTATTTTCCATGTATGTCACGATTGTCTACGAAGTATAAAGGACATCATCATCTCAGAAGTCTGTGACTCTGTATTGACATGATTTATAACCTTTCTTAATATGTCTATGAACTATTAAATTATTAAAAAATTCAGAGTCCGACTCCTTCATGTCAAGTAAGCCTCACATTGATTCGGCTACTATTGTTAGGTTCTTTTTGGTTATAAAGCTCTTCACGTGCTTCGGTTCTTTTACCTTATTGGTTTTTAAATATTTAACACAGTTTGGACGTTCATACTTGTAGTCCGGCGGCTTTTTAAAAAATTGTGCACATTCTGTTACAAGCATGAAATTTGGCATAGACCTTCCTCAACTTTTACTCTTTTATTTCAGATAGGGAGGCATTTGAAAAAAATGTCTCACTTCCGGTAAAATCCAAAATGGCGGACGTTATACTTAAATCAGCCCAATATCTTAGACTGGCGTGTAAACATGTCCTATTATCATGCTACTATCATAATATTTGGTACAGACCTTTGTGTTTTACTACTTTTGGATAAATTAAATAGATTAGATGTCTTCAGAAACCCCACTTCCGGTTAAAATCCAATATGGCGGACATTGTACTTAAATAAGCTTATTTTTTAGGGAGGGTAATTGAAATGTGTTTTAACGTATTGCTACTATAATTGCATTGTGTATGAACCTTTCTTTGGTGCTTCTGATGGAGACAATGTATAAGACATATGTCTTAAAAACCCTTATTTCCGGAAGTATCCAAAATGGCGGACAGAGAAATATCAATTTTTTATTCAAATTTTCAACTTTCTTCAAAATGTAAAGAAAATGATTTTATTTTGTGCTGGTCATTAAACTTTTGGCTTTAAGTTATCCCCAAAACCACTTATTCTAGCATGTTGTAAATGCTAAGATATAAGTTGACACTTCCGGTAAAAATATGACGTAAATTTTAAAGATGAGTCCTCAATCTATTTCTTCGATGTAGAGTTTTGGATAGATTGATTTAAACAAAATAAAATCACTATAGTACTAAAAAATATTTAATAGATATAGGAAGATGTGGTGTGAGTGCCAATGAGACAACTCTCCATACAAATAACAATTTAAAAAGTAAACCATTATAGGTTAAAGTACTACTTCTATTTGGCCAAGAATACATGCTTATTCACAATCACCACCACATGCACACAAGGCAGTGCACGGGAGACCCGATTTTACACATTAAAAATAACCGCGGCATCCTTTCTTACATCCATTCTGAAAAAATGTTGAGGTCTCAGAAAGAGTTTTTTATTAAAGGGACCCTCTTTGTCCCTTCGCAATCCATTAGTGACAAGACTAGGTAGCATAAGAGTCAATCCAAAGCTCGTCTCACTAAACACCTGCATTAGTATATTACACGTTTTACATGCTTGAAAAGACTAGAACAAGTCGTGGGAATAGCTCACTTAAAATGAGATTTCCCTTTTGTGCAAAAATTGACTTTCTTGGTTCGTTAATCATGTTAGATCTGATAAGTTTGTACAGTACAACCCCGGTGATTTAGGCTGATCAATCATCATTCTTTATGTTAAAGTCACATCTTCAAATACCATTAATGTCTCCCACGCAGTCTTTTTTTTCCTTTTCAAGCAAAGAGAGAACAGTATCACAACCCGTCATAAGATATTGGTCAGAAATAAAAGTGTGTGATCACTCATTGCCTAGTGCATTTGAAAGGCCATTGATAGATATTAATCCAAAGATTTTTGCCTCCCCAAATACAATCAATAGTTCGTCTGCCCCTTTGTTACGGAATAGCGAAATACTGGTAGTTTTAAAGCTGCTAAAAGAAGCAAGGGCAACATTTAGGGGAAAGGGAATACACAGACGAACCCAGGATTAAAAACATCCTCAAAGATGGGAAAGTTTTCTGAGAGATGACGACAGTAAGAAAGAACTTTTAAGTTTTCATTCACAGGAGCTTGCTCAATACAATTTTGAGTACAAGGTAGTTGAAGCAACAAATGCTCAGGATGTTTAGTGTTATCCACCACTTGATGATGTTTCAAGTTTAGCACCATGTTTACACGAAGAGACTGACACTAGAATCAAGATAGATGTGTCTGATGCAGTGAAACATAGACTTAACTGAGTCATGACTCAAACAGTCGATACTGATGTCATTGCTGTTTCGCTATTCCGTGACATAGGGCAGACAAACTTTGGTTTGCATTTAGAAGGGGAAAAGTATAAGATATATATCAATCAATGACCTTTCAAATGCACTAGGCATTAAAAGATAACACGTTCGCTGGAAAAGGAACTGCGTTGGTGACATTAATGGAGTTTGAAGATGTGACTATAGCATTTAGAATGATGATTGACCAGCCAACATCACCATATGGATTTGATGTTTAATGTCATTGAAAACGATACGTGGTTTTGTTGGAAGATAAAAAACAAAAAGAAACAGATTAGGTTAACAAGGCAAAACAATATGTGTTTTTGCAGAATTTATTAAGATGTGAGAAACAATACCACAGTCTTTGTAAATGTTGGAAATCAGCTCTCCGATTGTGAATTGCGGCCTACTGAGTATGCTGATTGGGTATTATGTCCTTACCTAAATTAAATACCTTGAAACTGAAATACGAGTGGATGCAGTCTTGGATGTGTATGGTAGGTATAGCAACAAATGGTCAGGATATTCTATCTTATCCACCACGTAATGTATTTCAAGTTCAGCACCAAGTTCACATTTAGAGGCAGACACTAAAATCATGGTGCATGTGTCTGATGCAGTGAAACACGCACTTAAACGAGTCATGATTCGAACAGTCGTTAATGATGATGTTGTCAATACTGTTTCGCTATTCCGTGACATAGGGGTAGACGTTGTGTTTGGGAGGGCAAAAGACTTTGGATTAATATCTATCAATGGCCTTTCAAATGCACTAGGCAATGAGTGATCTGGGTGATCTGAAACACTTATTGTTATCCATGTCTTTACCTGTTGTGATATGGTTCTCTCTTTGCTTGAAAGGGGGGAAAAGATTATGTGGGAGACATTGATTGCATTTGAAGATGTGACTTTAACAAAAAGAATGATGATTAATCAGACTAAATCACCGGGGTTTTACTGTAAGATCGCACAAACTTAGCAGATGGGTATAACATGGTTAACGAAGCAAGAAAATAACTATTTGCGCAACAGGGACGGCTTTTCGAGGCTATTCCCTCAACTTGATCTAGTCTTTTCCAGCATGTAAATAATGCAATATACTTAGGCAGGTGTTTAGGGAGACGAGCTTGGGATTGGCTCTTATGCTACCCACTCCAGGCGGGGACAAAGAGGATAACTTTTGAAAAACTCCTTTTGAGGCCTCATCATTTTGTCAAAAGCTTATACATTGTGGATGTAAGAAAGGATTCCGCGGTCATTTTTAATGTGGAAAATCGGGTATCCCGTGCACTGCGATGTGTGCATGTCATGGTGACTGTGAATAAACATGTATTCTTGGCCAAATAGTAATAATTTTAAATAATTTTTAGTACTATAGTGATTTTATTTTGTTAAAATCAATCTTTCCAAAACTCTAAATCGAAGAAATAGATTGAGGACTCATCTTTGAAATTTACGTCATATTTTTAACCGGAAGTGTCAACTTTATATCTAAATATTTACAACATGCTAGAATAAGTGGTTTTGAGGATAACTTTAAGCCAAAAGTTTAATGACCAGCACAAAATAAAATCATTTCTTTACATATTGAAAAAAATGAAAATTTGAATAAAAAATTGATATTTCTCTGTCCGCCATTTTGGATATACCCGGAAGAAAGGGTTTTTAAGACATATGTCTTATGCATTGTATCCATCAGAAACACCAAAGAAAGGTTCATACACAATGTAATGATAGTAGCAATACGTTAAAACACATTTCAGTTACCCTCCCTAAAAAATAAGCTTATTTAAGTACAATGTCAGCCATATTGGATTTTAACCGAAAGTGGGGTTTCTGAAGACATCTAATCTATATAATTTATCCAAAAGTAGTAAAAAACAAAGGTCTGTACCAAATATTATGATAGTAGCATGATAATTACACATTTTTACACGCTAGCCTTCGATATTGGGCTGATTTAAGTATGACGTCCGCCATTTTGGATTTTACCGGAAGTGAGACATTTTTTTCAAATGCCTCCCTATCTGAAATAAAAGAGTAATAGTTGAGGAAGGTCTATGCCAAATTTCATGCTTGTAACAGAATGTGCACAATTCGTCTGAAATATGCTTGTAGCCGCCGGACTATTGGGGTGATTTCAGAAAAAACGTTTTAAAAGAGCAGATGTATTGGATTAACAATAAAATGCTATTTTCTATATATCATCTCGTCCTCACAAAGAGGCTTAAAACGTCTTTGAAACTCGTCGAAATAATGAAAGAATAAACAAGTAGTTGTATTGATATTTTACTTTTTATTGTATTTGAATTTCTATGTAGTGATGTTACACTATTATATCAGATTAGGCCTAAGGTTGGCACCTGTTAAAACGTCTGTCTGTACCTTGCCTAATTCAGGAACCTGTAATTCAGTGGTTGTCTTTTGTTGATGTGATTAATAAGTGTTTTCCATTTTTTATATATAAATAAGAACGGTTTGAACGGTTTTACACTATTTTTTTGGAGCCCATTATAGTTTGTTGTTCGGTTTGAGCCAAGGCTCTGTATTGAAGGTCATACTTAGACCTATAATGGCACTCATACCACATCTTCTTATATATCAATTAATACTTTGTATTGATACTTTGTGGCATCTTACCTTCTGCTGATTTTGAAGTTTCCTTTTTTCCTTTGGCTGTTGGTGAACTTTCCTTTTCTTCGTTTGCTGGTGGTGCACTTTCTTTTCCTACTTTTGCTGCTGGTGGACTTTCCTTTCCTACTTTTGCTGCTGGTGGACTTTCCTTTCCTACTTTTGCTGCTGGTGGACTTTCCTTTTCTTCTTTTGCTGATGAACCTGTGCTATCCTTTTTTGGTTTTGCTGCCTGTAATTGAAGTGCAAGAAATTAAAAACTAAGTTATATTTAGATATTTGCTGACAGCAAAATTTGTAAGAAAATATAATTTGATAATTTAATGCACATTCAAGAAGAATTTGAGAACGCAATGATTAAGCATGGGTTACCAACTCTAAAGATATTCTACATTTTATTTGCATCCATGCATCAATTGATTGATTGAATAGTATTGACATTTTGATTATCGTTAATCGTGGACATGATTTTTTTTTTAATCCGATGTTAAATATCGCCCACCATGCAAGGTGCAAGGTGAAGGAACAATAAAAGAGCCATACACATGGAACATTTTGCATACAAATTTGCTCATTTTTCTCATTGAACTTTTACTGAAAATAGAATAAAAAGATAAGTTTTACTGTATATTCTCCCTGGATATCAGTTATAATTGTATGTAACAGGGATACTTGATGGAATGCTGTACATTAAGTAATTTGTTAAAACAGCAATGAGTGCAATAAAGAATTTATGAATGTTAAAAAAAAAAAAATAGAAAAAAAAAATGCATTTATCTCTTTTATTTTCGAAATATGTTTGATTAAATTCTCTTAAAATAGATGTCTAAGATGATTGTTTGTATAGAAAGCACATTAAATTACATAAATCGGCGGAAAACGTTCATAATTTGTCTTAAACACATCAAATATCCTAGTTCAAGTCAATACATCTTTGTTAAAACATATATGTTGATGATAAATACTGGAGTACACGAATTAAGGAAAAGTAAAATTACAAATATATAATCAAAGTGCAAAATCAAAAGCTCAAACAGTAAAGGCCCAACCTGGGAACAGTATATCTAACAGTTAAAATATATGTTTCTGGCCCAACACAGTTTTAATTAATATTTCAAATTTGCACATAATGCTTGGAATATACAAGTTTAAAAAATGAAATATAAATATTGATAAATAATTTTCAGTTTTCTTTCATTGGATCAAATATCTTTTTTCAAAATTTTACCAAAATCTGACCCATAGCCAATTTAGTTTAACTTGTTCATTATCCAGCCGACTTTTACTCGACCTTAACACCAGTTTTCCGAGTACGAATTCATTTCCAAAATATAATATTCGTCACGTGGTAATTGATTTATAGATTACCGAATGCTGATATCACTGAAATCAATTTGTTTATGCCGATTATTTATTATTTGGAAATATGTTTTACTTACTTGTCCTGGTATAAACAGACTCCATATGAACAAGCAAATCAAAACTCTCCTCACAAACTGTAAAAAAAAATCTTTTATTCGAAAACTCCATCAATTATTTATATACATTGACGAAAATTAAATTTTGAATAAGTGGATCTGGCACCTCATTTTGGACTAGATACAGTCTTCCAGACATACGACAAGTAAAGGCACAGACCAATGAAAACCTTGTCTGGCTATTCACATTCTTCTAATAAATTCTGTTTGAGTTATATCCTAAAGGAAGATCCCAAAACCTAAAAGACAAATGACATTAAGAATAAAAAGAAAGACGCCAGTTCAGAAACTACTGCACTGCAATCTAACATATCGAAATAATAAAACAGTTTATGTAACAAACCAACAAGTACTTGAATAGACTGGACAAATATGTCTGTAAAGGAGTGACAAATACTATTTACGCATTATAGAACAAATAACACATAACTAAAACATACAGACTTATTTATCGCGTTAAAAGATACAAGAATTAGTGGGGCGGCTTAGTACTGAAATTTGACAAAATCATGCAAATTGTGATACAAGCAAGAGATTTGGCATAGACGTTCATTAGGAAGTACTTTATCATATTAGAGGGGTAGCCAACATGTTTTCGATTTTTTTCACGGCGGCCATCTTAAATTCAAAATTGACATAATTTTGCTCAATCGTGGAGATTGAAAAACTGTCCTAACCATTTCTTACGTTATATATGTCTTGAAAACTATTGGAAATACAATAAAATGATATGAAAATATGTCAAACACACAACAATTGTAAAAAAAAACCCACCACTTCCGGTTTGAGTCGAGAAAGTTCGTACACTCGAGTGAAATAATAGTGGTATAGATATATACGATAAAAATGTCCGTTATTTTATATTTGATATATCGGTAATTATGTAAGACATGCTGGAAGATTGATCAGTGTAATAATCTACGATATTTTCCGATTCAACCGTTTTAACAGCTACATGAACACAATGTTGTACAGGTCAAGCCAGCTTTGTAACACCAGAGACATATATACACGATTCACCGTCGCAAAGCGGCGGGATCGTAAGTCAGCTCTACAGCATAACCAACCATCACCTTTAACAATGGCGATATTCCGTTCATGAGCCTGGTCTTTCGCCATGTTTGAGAAAACACGACGCGATTTTTTTACAGTGAATTGCCCTTTAATAAATTCTCTGTAAATATCTGGGTTTTTTGTTTCTAATGAAGCCATATATCGCGAAGATAAATAGGAAGCCATCTAGCATAGTTGATATGATCTAGTCCAAAAAAGTATGGGATCAAGGAAGACAACGTTTGTTTGTAAAGCTCAAAATCCGCTTCTCTTAATGATCGAATGTAAGAAAAAACTAACAGCTGAATTTCAAGAACCGAATACCAATACTCAAATGAGGTCTACCTACTTTTCTTTCTTCACACCATTGTATACATTTGTCAAATTCTATTGATTCATCAGGATCTTCGTTATTAGTAGATTCATAAGCAGACATTAGTAAATCAAACAATACACATGCGGTTACTTGATGTGCTAGTCTAGTTTAAGGAGTATTAGAACTTGACAACAACGTTTCTGCAGTCCCAGAGGATGCAACATCTGCTTCTGATAAAGTCTCTATCCATCGCTTTCCCGCAATAGGAATTGTATAACGTTCAAGATTAATTTCTTATTATGTTATTGATGTATTAACAACATTATTATTATAGAATTGTGTTAGTAATAGGGATAGAATTCCTTCAAATCAATATCCGATCAGGATTGCAAATAAAACTTCGAAACTAAAAATGTGAACGGTGGATAGACAAGTACCGAGCCATGTCTTATATCAATGCGAACACACACTCTCTAAAAGGTTAACTAGAATAAAATTGCGCCCTCTCATGGCCTATAACCTATCGAACCTAATGTAGCAATCGAAGATTAGTCGAAGATTTGTGGAATATAACGACTGACATTATTCGGGTTATAAAACAGTCATATTCGGGATATTCATAAAACCAGGAGTGGGTTATCAACCGATATTTGACCGAAAGTGATACTTTATCTTATATAACAATGATTTACTCCATTTTGTAACATTTTTGGATACAATACAAGCAAAATGGGCCATACATATGGTGTCTTTTCCCTGTGAAGACGTCATTTCGAAAATCCAAGATGGCCGCCATGATCGGATATTTTTTTGTCGTGGCTATCCCTCTGATATGATTACAAATACATAAAGGCATGTTCTTACAAAGTTTCATGCTTGTATCACCATTTGCACGAATTGTGTGGTAAGCTGCTTAACTAAATACCATGTAACACAGATCGATCAAAACCGCGGTCAATCACGTGTGTTGCGGGAGAGTAACGAGGCAGTAGCCAGTACTGGTTGCTCATGACAAGTTCAAAAACAGTGATAAGTCGTAATTGACGGTGCCATACACGAATGAAAAGAACGGTGCTGTGCACGAGTCACGTATAACATATCCATTGACATTGTTAGCTTTGACAATAAAGGATGTCACCCGTAAAACTTTCGAAGTGTTCAAGTGATGATTTTAACCTTACCACCACAAAGTTTAATATTTTCATTCTAAGCTAGGCTATACACTAGTACAAGTGCTTTGGAGCCCTTTAAACTTGCTTTTCGTTTTTAGCCAATTAAGGCTCCGTGTTTAAGGCCGTACTTTGACCTAATATGGTTTATTTTTTACAAATTTGACTAGATGGAGAGTTGTCTCATTGACACTCATATACTACATCTTCTTATATGTATTAGCTGCAACTAATCTCCCTATTCTGTATGCAGTATGCAGGTACACTTAGCATGTTCGGAGCTTCATAGGAATTGAAGTCCCCCAAAAAAACAACTTTATGTAGTTTGGTTCTCTGCCAACAGTTATTTACTGTCACTGTTAATTTTGAGTAAACTGATTGATTTTACCGCCTGAGTTACGAAACATGTACAACAGTTCAGATTCCAAATAAAACATGAAAATTTATATAGGACATCCTAAATCGCGAATTATAAACGACGCGAAATTAGATTCTGGTGGTTTTCAAAATCACGGGAAAAAAATCCGATAAAATTACAATATGACGTAGTTCTATTTGTGGTATCCTTCGTTTAATGCTCAATAGAATAAAGGTGCGATCAACACATTCGCCAAACTTTGATTTATTCAATGAGAAATCATCATCTTTATATAGAGCAATGTGAAGTTGAAAGATAATCATAGCTTCATTGCATTCGATATGGGAAGCTTCTTTATGAAATCTGCCTCATACGAACAAAGACAAAAAGTGTCGAGAAAAATACCAGTTTGTTCCTTTAGAATGCCGACTTTCCGTTTAAAAAAACAACTGAGGAAACGTAACACAGTTGTCAATTTTTGAAAATATAAAGTTTATCATTGTTCAGGATTTTGACGTGATTAAGTGTTGTTTGGGTCTAATTAGGTTTTAATTTGATATGATTATATGTTATTGTATTTATTTATTTGTCAATCCGTTGAAATTATGTGACTTACACACGAAAACTACATTGTTATGCCTCATTTATGGGCATTATGTTTTCTAGTCTGTGCGTCCGTTCGTTCGTCCGTCTGCCCCGCTTCAGGTTAAAGTTTTTGGTCAAGGTAGTTTTTGATAAAGTTGAAGTCAAATCAACATGAAACTTAGTAAACATATTCCCTATGATATGAACTTTCTAATTTTATTGCCAAATTAGAGATGTTATCCCATTTTCACGGTCCACTGAACATAGAAAATAATAGTGCTGATGGAGCATCCGTGTACTTGGAACATATTCTTGTTTGAGGCTGTGTCTGCTATGCACGCTTTGTATCAAAAGGTCTCGGAGTATTGACGTGCTTCAAAAGGACAGACGGACGGACACAATTTGTCACAAGGAATGCCGGACAGAGGGATACAACAAATAATATATATTCCCTATTGCGCGAACTTCAGATATAAAATGATTGTGCTACTATTATGAGTAATTATGAATACCATAGGACACAAGGCCACCGAAAACTTTATTTTTAGTTCAGTTTAGGTGGGCGAGTGGACCAGGACGCTGGAAAATGTGAACAATTTTGGAAATTGGAATTCTACCCTGAAAGTACAGCGTCCTGACTCCTCACAGTCTCAAACTGTGACAAAAAAAGACAGACCCTATCAAATGAAACAAGAGTGCACACACTGAAATGTCTCGCCTTCTTTACTAATCATTGATATTATGTTGATAGTCCTAAGTATAAAGCTTTATTACAACTGTCACATAAACTTAACATTAACCAAGATAGATAAACAAAGACCAATGAACCATGAAAATGAGGTCAAGGTCAGATGAACCATGCCAGGCAAACATGTACAGCTAACAAAGCTTCCATACAACAAATATAGTTGACCTATTACTTATAGTTTAAGAAATATAGACCAGAACACAAAAACTTAACACTGTGCAATGAACCGTGCAATTGAGGTTATGGTCAAATAAAACCTGCGGGACTGACTGACATATAGATCATAATATATTTCCATACACCAAATATAGTTGACCTTTGGCATATAATATTAGATAAAAAGACCAAAACTTAAAAACTTAACTTTGACCACTGATCATGAACCATGAAAATGAGGTCAAGGTCAGATGACATCTGCCCGCTAGACATGTACACCTTACAATCATTCCATACAACAAATATAGTAGACCTATTGCATAAAGTATGAGAAAAACAGACCAAAACACAAAAACTTAACTATAACCACTGAACCATGCAAATGAGGTCAAGGTCAGATGACACCTGCCAGTTGGACATGTACACCTTTCAGTCCTTCCATACACCAAATATACTAGCCCTATTGCTTATAGTATCTGAGATATGGACTTGACCACCAAAACTTAACCTTGTTCACTGATCCATGAAATGAGGTCGAGGTCAAGTGAAAACTGTCTGACGGGCATGAGGACCTTGTAAGGTACGCACATACCAAATATAGTTATCATTTTACTTATAATAAGAGAGAATTCAACATTACAAAAATTCTGAACTTTTTTTTTCAAGTGGTCAGTGAACCATGAAAATGAGGTCAAGGACATTGGACATGTGACTGACGGAAACTTCGTAGCATGAGGCATCTATATACAAAGTATGAAGCATCCAGGTCTTTCACCTTCTAAAATATAAACCTTTTAAGAAGTTAGCTAACGCCGCCGCCGCCGGATCACTATCCATATGTCGAGCTTTCAGGCTCGACAATTACAAAAATCACAGTCACGCTTTCCATGAGTAACTAAATACCTTGGCTGATCATACCATGGCTAGTGATTTAGATTAAGGGGAGAACACATAAACAGTACCACAGTCCAAGCATTGATTTTGTGCCAACTCGGATCAAAATCCTCTATTGAAAACATGAATGTTTATAATCTGACATTAATAAGACCAACAATGACTGATTTCAAGACAATACTAAACAAAACTAAACTAATTAGATAAACTCGAAGAGATAAAAAGGCAAGTAGAAGACAGAAAGAGATCGGATGTAAGCAACATGTGACCAACATCAGTTACTAGACATATTATCATCATACGTATTGTTTTTATTGGTTTTTTAAATAATGCTCATTATGTCCGATAGGTAGTATATATATATATATATGGAAAAAGAATAGAGGTGTACACACTCTATAATAAGGAGCCAAAGCAACGCCACTATCAAGGAAATGGAAAATAACATAACAACTGGAAGGAAATGAAACAGTTGGTAAAGTCCATAGATTCTAGAAACACACATCTTAGTTTATAAAGCTTTGAGTTAATGACACTCAAGCTTATAAATGAATAACAAGCGGCAGTCTGATTACATTAACTCTTTCGTTTTTGTAGCTCTTAAACGTTTAGATTAAGTTTCGGATTTTAAAATATTATTGTCTCGACCATCTCTGAAGAGAATTACTTGTCAAATTGTACATCTAGTCCAGCAAAATTTGTTGTTTTGTAACTGTGTTCTAGACGTTTTTACTGTCATTCATTTGCATGTATTTTTGATTAGTGAAATGAAGCAACAGGCAGAATATCAAACGTCACAGTGCCACTAAGTGTTACAAACGAACTAAACAAGAATGTGTCCCCAGTACACGGATGCCCCATCCGCACTATCATTTTCTATGTTCAGTGGACCATGAAAATGGGGTTAAATCTCTAATTTGGAATTAAAATTAGAAAGATCATATTATACAGAACATATATACTAAGTTTCAAGTTGATTAGACTTCAACTTCATCAAAAACTACCTCGACCAAAAACTTTAACCTGAAGCGGGACAGACGGACGAACGAACGAACAGACGGACGGACGCACAGACCAGAAAACATAATGCCCATAAATGGGGCATAAAAACAGGCAGGTACTTAGAGTCTTACATATTAACATTTAAGCTAAAATTAACATATATACTGGATAATATACCCTGTATAGACTGATTTACCATTTTACCCATGTCGTTCTGTAAAGCCAAGTAGACGAAGATCCTATGCATACATATGTATAGATCTATATAAGAAGATGTATTATGAGTGCCTATGAGGCAACTCTCTAAGTCACAATTTGTAAAAGTAAACCATTATCTATATATAGGTTAAAGTATGGTCTTCAACACGGAGCCTTATAATTTATGTATACATAAGATGCATGTGGTATTATTGCCAACTCTCCACTAGAGACCAAAATGACATAAAAGTTAACATCTTCAATTCGCAATGAGCAAACCTCAAACCACAGCATGCACATTGTAAGCCATAAAAGGCCCGAAATTACAAATGCAAAATAATTCAAACAGTAGTGGTCACATTTATGTACAAAATAGTATAAAATAAAACTATTATAGCAGCAGTCTACATAAATTTCATAGATATCAGATTATTTGTAAGGAATGGCCTGGACAAAGGATTTGTATAGTTTTACAAAATTTTCCTAGGGGGTCCACCCATACCGTTTTTATATACCAGGCTTGTGTTGTTACCAGTAGCAGCGCCGGCGCCGCAGTGGGCCAGTTTGTCACAAGTGAACTAGACGGTCAGTCTGCAGATGAGCCGACGGACTAAAAAAAATCTATGTTTTGCTGACTCCAGCTGAGGTTGGTCATCTGGATATAAAAAAAAAAAAAAAACACAAACTACAGAAAGTTTTTGGTGGGGTTCGTGTTGCTTATTTTCTTTGATGTTTCATGTGTGCTATTATTTGTCTGTTTGTCTTTTTCATTTTAGTCCGATGATAGCTAGCGTTGTCAGTTTATTTTCGATCTATGAGTTTGACTGTCCCTCTGGTATCTTTTACAAAGTACATTCGAAAAGCGTCAAAACTCAAGTTATTAATCACAGGACGGCAGCTATACAAATGACATTGCCTCAGAAAAGATACTATAGCAAATTGGTATCCGGTACAATACCAGAAGGACGCCATGAACACTGCAATGAACTATCTTACTCCTCCCATCACCGTGGTGTAACTATTGTTCAAGATACTTTAGCTTTTTTTACAAGCATCCAGCTGTTCTTCTGCTATTAAAAAGAAATACAGCGTACGATAATCTGTTGACTGACGCATTTCCCTTATTTGCATATGCCTGAATCCAAAGCTGCATGATTTATCCGCTTCTTCAATGCTCAGAGATTTGCAAAATATTTCTTAGAAAAGTAGATTTAGCCTTCATTTACCATTTTATCTGTTCTTTCTTTCAACGTTCATCCGTGCGACCTTGTATGCCGTGAAATAACCGTGACGTCACAATTTTATGATAAAGAAAAGTACCAAAAAAGAACGTCAAACGATACAGCGAACAAAAGACCCAAAACTATCAGCCACCAGTATGCTTTAAAATTTAAATTGTATTTCATTTCAATAAGAATATGTTAAAAATAGCTTCAAGAGTTGTATTCCCTTTTTAATGAGCGAGTTTTCTTTATATTGCATTCATTGACTGTAAATAATGTAAACATAAATATTAATCCGCGAAAGAGCAAAAGTTGAAAGAAATAATTCCAAATCAACATTTAATTTGACAGTTTATACATGCCATATTTAATCTTTTAAAGATTTATTATTAAACAAGTAATTTTCTCAAGGCGAATTCGTCGAAAAATCGAATTCTTCATGCAGGACAGTTATTCTACACAGTTTCATTTTACCGGAACTATTTTTGTGTATTGAATGATCGGATGCTACAGGTCGTATTTGATGTGTATCAAAATTCGATGATATCTGTTGGATTTTGTTGTTTGTCTTGAGTGTTAAAATGTAGGAATAACCCAAAATAATATTCCAGAATGTCTTGGAAAAGAAAAACAATCTATCTAATCGCGTGGACCGTGGTGATAGGTGAGTGTAAAATGTGATGCAGTAACTGATGGCTGACAGGTGCTCTCGGAAAAAAAGGGGGGTGCGATAGAAAGCCTAAACCATTTTTTTACGCCGTTATAGTAGATGTTTATTTATGTTTGTAATTTTCTGTTTAAAAGATTAACCCTCAGAAATAACAGATGAGGAATGTATACCTTATCTTATCCAATACACAACTTATTTTACATTTTATTCAGACAATGTGTTTATTTTTGCTGGTGTATTGCTTTCATTTGAGATGAAGTAGGGGCATTTTACAAGATTATGTGTGAGGCTATTTAAAATTAAATGTACATGCAGTGATGTACATGTACAAGTAAGTCTTTAAAAAGATAACCTTAAAAAATAAATACATTTTCGCAGTTGGATCCTTAATTGTGCATTCATGTTTACTTGTCGTAGGGGGTATCCCTAACTCCTGTAAAAATAAACACTGAATCCCAAAATTGCCAACAAAAATGGAGCTTTCTTTTTAAAGTCCTGAAAAAAATTGATCACATATTCCTGAGATCTCTTTAGTCTTCATGCAGGTTGAACCTTGAATTTCCTCAAAAATTGAGACTCTGAATCATGACATCAAGAACAAGGTCCTTCAACCACTCCCTTGTATTACATTTTTTTTTTGTATATATATATGAATGAAATAAGGAGTTGTGGTATACATGTATGTAAAGCTTTTATCAATTTAAACAACTATCCACTTAAGGATGAAGATGTTGGCAACTACATGTATAGGCCACTGGTAAAATTTATATTAGCAAAACCCATTCTGTATAGTAAGGTATTAAAGGCCCCAACATAAGAAACTGTAAATCATATGTTTACATAATGAACATGAACAATGTGGGAATGTGCAATGTTCATGTAAAATTGAGAAAGGAAATGGTGAATATACATGTACCTGTTATTTTTTTTTTAATTTTAATAAGATTTAATTTAGAATAGATCTAAAATTCTTTTGTATTGTTTTTTGAATATAGAAAAATTGATTTATGTTTATATACAAACTGTAGAAATTGAACTTCTGGAGATTCATGCATTATGATATTAATTAAAATTTTAAATGATATTAAGGTGCTCTCCATTTTATATTAGTTTGTCTCTCATTCTTCAAGTTATTCTTAAAACATGTAGAATAGCTATGGTCTCGTATATTTGGTCAATCAAAATGTGTGTGTAAACAACTGATTCCTATTCATAATAATCAAATAATAGCTACATTATAAGTAAGAAAGGATAAATACAGGGTCTGTATAACATATTCCAGGGGTATAAATGTGCATTTCATAAATAAATAAATTATTGTGAAGTTGACTACATGTATGTGATACAATATTAATGTACATCATTTTACATGTACATGTAAAATGTAGATTTTGTAATTTTCCATTTTTCAAGTTTTAGTTTTACTTGCCTATAAATTTGAGTACACTTTTGACTGATAATGACTCGCTCGTTCTGGGCAAAAATAAATACAACCTTTCATGGCATATACATTCTGTACCCTGATCAAGCAGACATCAGTCACTTAGGTATTCCAAAAGAATGCCCCACATACAATGTACAAAAAATGTACAAATGTACAATGTATTTGATCATTATAAATACAATGTAACATTCTTCTGATTATTTTTAGGACTCTCATATGGTGTTGACATAACTATTAATAACCAAGAAAATGGATTTTTTCTGAAACCAATTTATGATAAACATAAACCATGGGATCCTGCAGTTGAGGAAGAAAATTTCGTTATTACACAAAAATCAGATAAATTAACTTTCCATGCATTTAATGGTCCTTTTGATGATTATAAAACTGTTACCGGCAGTGATGCTGAAGACATGGCATCGTACTTACAACGAGCAGGTAACAATAACAACAATTTTGTATATGAAAACATGGATATAAGTGCTCATATTGTAAGTCAAAAAGTCTCACCGAAATGGCCAAAATTACAAATTATGATTCACGCTAGTCCCCGATTTAATGTAAACAGTAAGCATCGACAGCAATCAAATGTTTATTCTCGGACGTTATGTGGTCACATCTTTGTTCGTAACACTGAAGCAGAGTTATCTTCCATTTGTGTCATCGGAAGTCACGAAGAGGCCTGTGTTGCCACTATCAGTCTACCAAATGCATGGTGGCATTCAAATAGTTCAGTGGATGTATATTATGCTGTGTCTTCGTCTAATCAAAACCAGGAATGTGCTAGTGCATCCAATTCTATTAAAGCTCTTACGGAACCTGAAAAGGAGGAAGAGACCAGTCCAAGGAAATTAATTTTAAGTGTTATTTTGTCAAATCCAGGAAATACATTTGAAGTTCGACAAGATGAACAAATTCGTATTTATGTTCCAACAGAAGTATTTGAACCAAAAACGATATTTGAAATTCCAGTAAAATTAGAGACAAACTCAACAATACAAGTGTTTGTGATGAGGTAAGATCCTACATGTATTTGTACTCACAATTAGATCTTGAATATACATTTTGTATACATGGGGCTAGTCATGATCACTATTTAATTTTAAAAAAGGACTACTGGGTTGATTCGTCTCAACAATTTGTAAAATTAATAAAAATTCTTGTAGTTGTTTCAGATAGACACCTTGCCAGACAGACAGAAATTCTAAATGTGAGACCTACATAAATGGTTAATGTACATGTATGTCTCTTAAATAAAACTTCTTAAACCAAACTATGTAACTGTCAATGTATAACATTAAACACACATACATGTACACATGTCCCATGTGCAACCCTGATTAAGCCGAATTTTTCATTTTTAAGTGCTAGGCTTCCTATTTCAATATTTACTTTTTGAGGTTGGTAAAGTCTACCGGTATCAATTTAAAGAGCAGAACATGATCTTTGTTTGACCAAGCTCACTCAAGTTGATTAAATAATTTTTTTGCTTTTTTTGTATCTTTTAAACCTTTGAAATGTTTGAATAGATTTTGAACAGGGAAAAGATCAAAGCATATTAACCACAACATAGAAACATTTAAAGCTAGTCAAATTTGTTTGATGTTTGGGTTATTCACTGGATCAGAGAAAAGAAAGAACTCCACAATTTCAAATTACGTAATTTACACCTTTTTTGTACACTGCACTATTTTGTAATTAAAACATTCTACAGAAATTTATTGGGAAAAGTTTGAAATGACATGCCTGAATTAGTAAAAATTGTCTGATGTCATTTAAATTAGGTGTAACATTCAGGTGAAATATTGATGTATTATCATTTATGAAGAACGTGCAAACCATTCTTTTATAATTATAAATAAAGAAAGAGAAAGTTGGAGAAAAACTGAGAGATGGAATTGCTTAGTTTATGTGAATAATTAGTCATCAAGTATTATATAAATAAATGAATTTGGCAAAAACTCCCACAATCTTGACAGTTTTTTAAGTAGTACAAAATGAAGTACTTTCAGTAGGGATGATTGATTAACAGTTTAAATCAACATTAATTTAAATAAAAATGTATTTACATCAAACATATTATCCAGCTTTATACATTGTGCGACAATAAAAAAAAACCAAATATTCAATCTTCCTGATTTATTTTCCTATTTATATATCATGTGTATTATGTCATGTTTGTGCAGAGATCATACTCAATGTCAATTAGAGTAAAAGTAGACATTGGAATCATCAATGAGACAGTAGTTTAAACATATTTATTTATAGTGGATTGGGAAACAAGTTTTGCAACTTATATTAATCCCTTTCCACTTTGCGGTTGCGAGTGCTGCCTTGTAGCGGCATTAGCCTGCTCTTTTTCAAAATCTACAAGGGTGTCTTTAACGTGCAAGAGATATGGCTCTCTCTTAACACGGGTCAGCCAGTTATCCTCCCCTTCCGACGGACTATCATGCATCGTTTCCTCGAGACCATACTCGCAAATGGTGTCAAGGGAGAGCCGAAAATTCAGTTCCTGAAATTTTCATCCCAGACGGGAATCGAACCATGAACCTTTGTGTAAGTAGTCCGATGCAGTAACCACTACACCACGGCTCTCAATGAGACAGTAAGACCACAATTAAAAATATTTTGGTTTGCCCAAACCCTACCCAAAGGTTGAGACAGTGGGTAGGTTATAGGTAGGCATTTTGAAGTATTTAAAGAATTGAAGTATCAGGTGTTTATTAGTCTTCATGCCTATCTGATTAAAAAAAAAACTTCTTGAAATCAGGACAATAAAAGAATTTGAGTAGGCAGCGTTTTTCTGAGTAGGTAGGGTTTGGACAAACAAACCTATTCTTTTTTATGGCCTAAATAAAGGAAACAGTAGCTATATATTTAGTAAAACCACTATTCAAGTCATAAATCAATTGACATGATTGAGAGAAAACAAATCAGGGTTACAATATAAAACCAAGAAAACCTGACATCAGTTAACCTTAAATGACCTCATCCCAAACCATAAGGCATTGATAGTTTTCTTGTTACAATATTCATATATATACATGTATACATGTAACTTGCTAGTGAAATTTTCAGACAAAAATACTTAAGGACGTTTAGTAACAAATTCATTATTTTAGACCGAAGCATTTCAAAGCTTACCGGAAAAGCAATATAAATACGCAATGTACAGAAACATGCAGTTAGCCTTTAGACTTGCATATCCATATATGCATTGTCCTCAAGATTTAAACTATACATGTACATATTTAATACCACTCGCAGATTAAGACCTTGACTATTCACTCACTGTCCATCTTGAAGTCTTTAGCAGAAAATTTTGCAATACTAGCTTGTCAATTAAAATTAGAATGGAACACAATAATGAGCAAAAAATGAAACATCACACATTCAATATAATACATATGTATATACTGAACCCTAGTTTTTATAAGTGATGTGTATACAGCTACTTTGTAGAATGTACCGTCATGACTGTATTTTAAAACTGTACATTTATACATTACATGTAACTAAGAAATTGTATTGTAGATGTCGTGTTCGTGATGGACTTATTATCACAGGAGCCATTGCCAAGGCTGATGGACCGTGGCAGATACATGTAGATATTAACGAAAGACAGAAAATTGGCAGTGTGACTGCATTTGTCCGAGATACATCATCCTACAAAGTTTCTACGAGGTAAGCTTGAATGTTGGTGTTCATATGCAGTCAGTAATAATTTCACAAGACATGTACATGTACAATGTACACACATTGGGATTTTGTTCAAGATCATTTTTGCTGGTGTTGTTGAGTGATACAATGTGTCTTCCAACAGGGTGATTACTGGTGAATGAAAGTGATAACACTCCAGGCGAGGATCCAGCCATTTTAAAAAGGGGGGTTCCCCATTCAAATGCATTGATGGGCCAAAAAAAAGGGGGGTTCCAACCCCAGACCACCCCCCCTGGATCCGCCACTGCACTCTGATTTAATATCAAAAATGATAATTTTGATAAAAAGGAAATTTCAGAGTGAATGGTGTTTTTCTGTTGCTACAAATAAAGGCTAGCCATATAATATTGCTGGTGTCAACTATGCATATCATCTCATATCTTTTTATATTAAACTCCATTTTGTTGTTAGTACATCATTTTGTATTGTAAATTAATTTTTCAGATTTAAAATAAATTAAAAACTGTCTCAGACATGCCTTAAAAATGTAGATTTGGCCTAATCAGCAATTTTTGAAACCATTAAACATTTGATCCAGATGTTTAATTATATTTGTACATGTACAATGTATCTCTTCAATATTAATGTCTGTTGTAAGTTTTGGATGTTTTAAGTTTTTCATTCACTAAAACATGAATGTACAGTAAAATGAATGTTGACATAACATTTTATTTACACATGTATATGATGTATACAATATAATGTTAACAATAATTATTTTGTAATTTTTAAATCAATCATTTTTTGTCAATACTTAGATATATTTAAAGGAGATTTTGACTGATGCAAGAAAATTTCTCAAAAATATTTGAATATGGCCTTGGTGAACTTTTATAGATCTATGCATTAAGAGACATGTTATGAAGACTGTACATAGTAAAACAATTTATTAATGGTGTTTATCAGTGGTAATAAATGTGGGAGGATGCAATGTTTGGTACAAATTTAGCAATTTGTTACACATTCTACATATTTTTCCCTGTATCATTGTTTATCAGTAACAGATCTACAGATATTTTTACTTGTTTCACCTGGCCTAGCACTCAAGTTATTTTCTGGGCCATGAACAGTGATATTTTGTGATCATTACACTATATGACCTAGTTTGTACTAATTTGCAATTCAAATTCCTCTATACTTTTCTAATAAAACTGTCCACAGAGATGAATTTTGTGACAAAAACTTGTTTATATCTCATTATGTTTGTGTAAAAATATTTGTCATTTTAACACAATATATATACCTTTTGTGCCATTAGTTCACCGAACACAATCCTTTCTATTTATCAGGTTATAAAGTGTATTCCTTGACTTTTGTACCTAGCATATGGAACATCTTATTCCATTAGCAGTTTTATATGCTGAATCAAATTATGGATTTTGTTTTCTTCTATTAATTGTTTAACATTTTTCATTTCTGTCATATCGAGGCCCTTAATACATGTAATAGCTTACTATGTAGTGGCGATTTTCTCTCTGATGAAGGCCATATCGTGACCTATAGTCTTTCACTTCTACATCTTTTGATCTCTGATATGTTTGGGGAAAAGTTGTTTCACCTGGTCAGTAAATGTACATACAATGTACATGTATGTATTGAATTCACACTAAGAGGTTGTTAAATGAAAATAGATACCCTGTTTTTATCATGCTTTACAATAACATATGATCAAAACACTGTAAGACCCCCACCCTCAGCCCCAACCCCCTCCTTAACTATTTAAAAGTATCATTCTGCATTGACAATAATATCTTGGTTAAAATTAAATACACTCATTCAGGATAACACCCTAAAGAATTATCTAATACTTGTTGATGGCTGATATGTCCCCATTTAACCCAGACTTTTTGTTTGAATCCAAGACTATCAGTTTTACTGTTTCTTCTAAATTCTGAGTCCTCCGAAGAAAAATTTCAAGTCAACCTCCTTGTTCTTGGTATGATTAAGCTGGGCATTGAACTCATGAACTGTTGAATTCTAAGCAAGAATGCTATCATTTATGACTACTGACATGACTGATGCATCCAATGGGAATGATTAGTACAAGTGATTGATTAATTAACAACAAAAACATATTGTTATGAAAGAAAGCAACATTATAAAACAGGAATTAGATCTTTACAGACTTTTGAAAGAAACACTGATCCTGGCGATTAAAGTTCTACATAGACTTTGTTCAGTCTTCAGAATGTGAATGCACAAATTATCCAAAAAATAGTGCAGAAACATGGAATAGCTCATGACTATGGGGTATGGGTTTTGCTCATTGTTGAAGGCTGTGCAGTCAACTTTAGTTGATAACTTATACATGTATGTCGTTTGGTCTCTGGTGGAGAGTTGTATCATTGTCAATCATAACACGTCTTATTATTTTTTTTATAGATACACTCTTTAAAAAAATATATTAAACCATAATCGTCATTTGAACTCTGATGGATAGATGTCTCATTGGCAATCATACCACATCTCCTTATTTTTATAATGATAACAGTTTTAAGAACTAATCTTTTAGAAGATGATGTTTTAATGATAATATTTAGAAGACAAAGCTGATTCCCTGACAGCAAGTGGAATAAACAGTTATGTTAAGAGCATATATTGAACAAATTATTACCGATAAATATTCTGCCGTAAGCTTGCTATAGAATATCTAATCCGTATAATGTATTTTAATTAGGGAGAAATCAATAAGAATGTTTTTCTGTTGTTTCATAAGGTAATTAGTTGACAAGTTTTAATGCGAAAAAAATGGAGAGAAAAAAATTATCGAGTTTCTGTAAATCGACAGCGAATATATCTAAATGTCATCATAGCAAAAAGATTCCTAATCGATCTATTGACAGGTCTAATGATATTTTATTGCGATGTAGTATACCAGTTTTCTGAGAAAATTTATACAAATGAAAATCCAATATACTCGCAACAAGGAAAATGGTTTCCGGGTCCTTCAACTTGTACGGAAGATTTCATTATGATTATTGTTGGTTTCAAAAAACTGTCAAATAATTATAATGAGTCATTTATTGATGCTTGTAAATAATTTCTTTTCAATTTTAAAGTTTATTCAGGACTTTTTTAAGGTTGATGTGGTTGACTTTTATTGTTCTGAAGTCTTGTTTGCATTCTGTTTTTTGTTCTGAATCAGCTTGAGGATTAATCTCTGTAACAATCTACAGGTTGAATCAATAATAATGCCATGAATGTTGAGAACATAAATTGTATTACTGATTTTTTTATTTTATGCCATTCTTCTTTTTTTCTAAGGTATTTTGATAGGTTTCATTTCAAAACAAATAAAATTGTTAATGGTGTTATCTCTTTGGAATTATTTCAAAGCTGAATTCAGCAGTATTGGGTTAAGTATTTGAATACAAGTGTCAGGAGAATAACTTCGGCAAAACAAATTTGGGGCTGGAATTTTTATGAAATGTAATTTTAGACTATATCATAACCATGATTACATGTATCTGTCATGTCTTTTGAGAGGAGGTTTGTTCATCTGGAAAGTCCTGATTCCATAGTCGCTTATTTTCTTTTAGTAAATCTTTATACATGTCTAGAATATAAATGTACAATGTAGGACAAACTTTAGATACATTCAAAAAGTAAACAGCTATTAGGAAACTGCATATACATGTACATTTAACTGATTGTTTTGTAGAAAGACTTCTTATACTCTCATGTATGGCAAGAATTTGCTTATGTTTATAATTTCAATTATACACCTTCTTAAATACAATTATAAATGAAAGAGTAACAAAGTATTCTGTTGTTAGATGAAGTAGAAAATTGTTTTTTCTTTATGATGTTTCATCTTCAGCTTTACTTCACCAATCTCTATTGATCTTTTAATTTGTCTCGGAATACCTCTGTGATGTAGCTTAATACCAAACACACAGAAGATACAGCCGGGGAATGTTTGATGACCTGCCAACTCTATTTCATTGATTTTGTTGAGGGGTTCTTTAATGCTCTCAAAATTAGATCAGAACGTTGTTTTGTCATTTCTGGTATTTCTATTTTCCAAGTCTTGACATTCTAATTCCATACTGTAATTGTATGTAAATATAGATATTAGGTAAACATGTTCATGCAAATCTGTACTGTGAGGTCAGTTATAAGACAAGAAGTATTGACCACTAGACTGATTAATTATATGACCTGTCATTAGTTATTTACACTGGTCTTAAGTCTGTCAGTCAATGTAATATTGCCTATAGGAGCGAAAAGAAAAACATTTTCAGTTGTTTTCATTTGGTTGTTATCTATGCAACATACATAATTCCAAGGATAATAATACCAGGAGGGGTGGTTTTACAATTTTGACGACCTGATGGGGTCATATCCAGAAATCAACGCCACTTTGCTTATTCGGATACGGGTCAAGGAAATACCATTAAAATGATAGGGAATTTTGAAAAAATGTTTGTTTTAATTTTAATTTAAGTGATAGACAGGTTGCCGGGGCGGAAAAAGAATATACACAACAATATACACCATTTAAACGAAACATAATGACTGTTGTTGCAAAAATGCAGGTTCCTGAGCTATTTTAAAAATCGAAGCGAGCGGCTTTTAACATTGCATTGTAAAATACAGGTTAAAATGGCTGAAACGTCAAATTTGCAAACTTCGTGTTGAAAATTGGCTTACAAGGTCATTACAAAAACAGGTTGCCGGGGTGAAATATGAAACTTGAATTTCCGAAGAACAAGCAAGTCCAAACCTTGTATGTGTAGTCGTTAAACTCTAGGTTCCCACGTAAAATTAAAATGTCACTATTTCAAGAAGAATAAACTCACGAAGGCACGAAAAATTCACTAAATTCGCGTTCATTGTTTTGATTTTGACCGCCTGACAACTTTACGGAAATATCAAAGTGATTGTAAATAAGGACTCTGTGACGGGCAACTTATAATATCCGTGTTTTAAAGATTTTAATGATATCAAGCCTATCAAGCCAGTCCAGTTCAAAGTACTATCACGTGGTACAATTCTCATTTACATATTATGAATATTAATGAGCAAAACCACTACTAATTTCTGGCTATGTTATGATCTACGGGCAATATCATGGACTAAGTATGTTTACTTATTTGATTGATTGCTGCCTTTTAAGCTTTCAACATTTAAGGTTAAGTTTGAAAATATGAACAATGATATTTGACCACAGACTAAACAATATTGACCAGAGTAGACATTGTAGACAGATTAATTAGATGAGTCTCAATGACCTGCAATTAATTATTTATGTTTGCCTTGGTCTGCCAGTCAAAGTTATACATTGTTATATGGCCAGTAGGGAGAAAAAGAAACTCTTTTATCAGTTGCATTTAGTCCTTTTCTAGGCTATTCATCAGCTGGTATCTACTAACAAACATGAGCTACGGAGAGGAGTGAAGGTTTATGATCAGAATTTAACTACCCATGGAGTTGTGCACTGTATGCAAAAAAACAAACATTTATCAATTTATCTTTATTTCTTCTATTGATTTCTCCTGTGCAATATTTGCAGCATACATTTAGTGCCATGTCGCAGACATGATATTGATATTTGACATGAAAATATGAATTATGAATTATGAATTTTTATAGCTGAGCATTAATTGAAATTTAGAGAATTCATTGGTGCCTTTACATGTTTGTTTGGAAAGTGTTCAGTGTCAAATATATTGTTTATACATATATATTCAGAATGAAATCAAATTAAAAAATAAATCATTGATGTATACATGCTGGCAAAAAAGGTATGAACCGTTGTAAAACTCGATTAAAAGGGGGATTGTCATTATGGTTATGGATTTTAAGTACCGGTAGCCGTTTCACAACAATCATTCTTTTTCTCCATTTCAACAGGCTGAACATTATCATCATTAACACAATCACTTTGACAAATTTGAATCCCTACCTAAATTGTAGGATCATGAAAACTCTCTCATTAATTTACATCAAGACTGAAAAAAAATGAATTAACTATTCTACAAGACAAGACAAGAAAAAGTATCTTGAGATTTATTTGATTTCTGGTTTAAACAGGTAGCTGCTATATCTGTAATTACCTCAGGATGATTAGTGAATCTTGTCAGAGTTAATTAGAAGCATGATCATTGTTAGATTAATGTTTTTTAACACACCTCCAAATAACACAGATGTAATTATAACAAATGTAAGGTTAACTTCAACAAAAGCCCATGGGACCACATTTGGAGTTGATGTGTATTTTAATTGATGGATAAATGTAGCTTGAGCAACAGGAATTAAAGTTTATGGTGTTATTATGGGAAGTCAAATAGGAATGGAAGTACATTTGACAGAACTTCTCCTTCTTTCTATTGATTATCCAGACTCAAGTACATTTTGAACATGTTCAATTTAGCTGTCTTAAATCCTTTTTCATTTCTATATATCACTGCTCATGGGTACAATATACTGTTCTACTATCATTGAACGATAAAGTATTGCTGGGTAAACATATGTGAACTAAATAAAACAATAAAACAGTTTATACCTTAAAAAAAACAATATTTCGTATATAGACTTCATTATTTATCAAGTATGTTCAGGGTATCTGTCTTTCAATGCTTTCGAAAAACCCTTACAAATATATATTTTTTTGGTCTTATTATTCTCAAATCTGTTGCTGGATAACTTCTGAATTTCATTTTTGTCTTGCCTTTGCTAAACATGGTAGAAGCAAGACTTTGTGCTATTTCCGACAACATTAATGTCAACAAATGTTCAACAAGTTGTGTGATTAGCTTACACAGGCACTTCATGATCATATTCCAGGGGCGGATCCAGCCATTTGAAAAAGAGGGGGTTCCCAACCCAGAGTAAAAAGGGGGTTGGGGGGGGGGGTGTTCCAACTATACGCTCCCATTCAAATGCATTGATCGGCCCAAAAAAAAGGGGGGTTCCAACCCCTGGATCCGCCAATGTATTCCTATGTTAATATAACAGTTTACGAAAAAAACAAATATCCAGAAAACTTTTACATTTTGTGTAGTTAGGTTGCTGTCTTATTGATTTTTACCATTAGTTGCTTCAGTCAATCCAAGCTAGATCACTTACTTTCATAGTGCATCATCGATTTTATAACATATTACCCATTAGGCAAAGGTTGAGTTTATCAGTTGATGGGATAAACATCTTTTTTATCTTTTTATTACCCCATTAACAGAGTAACAGCTGATTCATAACAACAGCACCTGATCTGGTGAAGGAGAAAAACCTTCTATTTTAGAACACATCATTTCAAAGATCATCATCAGTTATACTTTGAAGGTTAATGCCAGCAGTAGAAAAGTCAATGCCAAAGAAAAAAGTTTTATTTAAGTTATGCTTTATGTTTTTTTAAGTTTTGCAGTTTTATTGTGTTTTTAAGTACATGTATACTTTTTGCACCTGTGTTTATGTTATAGAATTTTACACGGTGAGTGTGAAATGTGAAAATGTGAAAATCGTTATACACCTCAAGGTTTTGATGACCCTAATTTGTCAGGTACAACCTTAACTATTGTCTATATGTGTTCAGTCCTGCAACTGAAAAATCTTAGGGCTAAAAATGCTCTAAAGTCATGACCATTTCAGTAACTTAGGATAACTTTTCGTCATAAGAATTTTTGTAAAAAAACAACCCCTGAATCATGAAGCTTTTTAGCTTATTTACTGCAATGAGTAATATTTTGTGAATTTTAGTGCTTTGTCATCTTTTTTTCAGTACTGTTAATATATAAGAGTACAGAGACCTAGCTGCTTTAAAAATATGTTGGCTTTAAAGGTTAATCAGTTTAAAATTCCTATCAATACAGCCACATTGTAAAAGACTGATTGTCAAATTTCATTGAATTTTTTTCTAATTTCCTGTGGTACAATAAGAAGGGTTGACTATAAATTACTGGTCACTTGGCTTAGAGGGTGACCATTGAAAGAAGAAGTAATTTATCAGTGGTGATTTATTGTTGTTGTATTGATGTGGACATTGGTCAAGATTTAAAGTGTCCTATGGGAGGTTTATCTGTTTACGGTCTTTATAAAGGTTGTTTTTCATTAAAGTTTTAGGTCCCCAAGTTATCAGTTTGGTTCAATGGGTTTATTATACATTAGGTGTCCGATGGATTAGGTTAGGAAGACCATTGATGGATTCTTTAGAAATTCTAACTTGCAAAAAGATTTAAAGATTAGATGTATCCATGGAGATTGTAGTTAAAATGTTGTTTATTTTTCAAAATTTAATGTTTTGATTTGTTCGGTTTTAATGAAGTTCAGTTGCTATGGCCCCAATGGGATTAAGTTTTGTGAGAGATGGCTTAGAGCTATTAAGTTACGTTTTATATGTTAACAGTTTGGGTAAATTCACTAAAACTGATCAAAACTCAGGTTAACCTTCAAAACATTTCAAAATTTTATTTTACAAAATCATTCAAAAGAATATGCTACTAAATATTTATAAATACATATTGACTAAAGAAAAAAAAAATTGTATGTGTTTTGATTTGTTGTGGGATATAAGGGTTGAATGAACTACCAGATTTGTTTAAAAAACCATAAATATTTTCCCCAAACAAAAATAACTTAAAAATCAGTTGGATATCTTAAATAAACTGAATATATTAAATCAAATGATGTATTAAAATTGCTAAAAAGTATAGTATTTAAGATGAATAGAAATTTGCTTAGTTCAAAATGTAGGCTTCAGATATGATTGATATAAAAAGAGTATAGTCGTGGTACAAATAAATGTAGCTCTAGAACTTGGTAAAACTTTAAACATAAAGTAGGCTCATATTGAACAGCAAAGAGCTCTTACTATACAATTCAAGCCAATTTCTAGCTTAAATCTGCAAAATTTTAATTCTGACTGATGACAGAAGTTTAATAAAATATATTTCTCTACAAAACAAAAATATGAGGAAAAATTTAATAAATCCTACAGCTATGTTTTACAACCTTCCTGCTAGACAGAATTATTTTAAAAAGAATATATGGGATGTATACACTTTCAGCTCTAGAACACAGCAGAGTTATTTTGATGTTCCCTTTTCTTGCATATATATATGTGAAAAATTTGGTTCATGTTTTACTGTACATGGTGTAAACTTATAATTTGATAGCATTGAAGTAAACTGTTGTAGGATTTATCCATTTAAAGAAGAGAATAATTGCTTGACCAGTTAACACTTATTTCATTTCTCTCTTGTAATACTAGATCTTTAAAGTATCCTACTTTGAAATTGGCTTTTGTACAGCGGAAATATATAAAGACACCAAAAAAAACCACTTATCTTGGTAATCCGTTTAGACTTTGTGTAACTGAAGCAGCCCTCATATCACTGGATTTAAACCATATCATGCATACATTATTACTTAAATCGCTGTCGGAATGTTAAATTGCCATCACGCTGACAATAAACTAGTGAATATTAACATTATAATCTTCATTTTCTGGAGTGTATTGCCTTGTATTAAATACTTTTAGTATGAGAAGGTAAACCACATCAATGTCGCTAGTTCTCTACTTGAAGATATCAATGGCTCTGCATGTTATTTAGCCAATACAGGATAAAAGAAAGGATATGGTAGGGAGGGGTAAAGTGCAGCAGAAATTGTTAAAATATGCGAACATAATATGCAGCTGGCCTCTTCTTGCTTACTTAAGGGCAAATAAGTTTCATCAATTTCTTACTAAGTTGAGATATTTATAGTTCTGGTTTTATTTGTCAATTCAATCTGTCAACTTTGGGAGTGATAAAAAAATTCTAATGGTACTACCTGTTTCCATCGTAAGGACCAGGGAGTTCAATACTATTTATTGTCTTTGGTTGAAACACTTGCACCAATATTTATAGGTTTTAAAATGGACAAATTTTTCTATTTTATAGTTTTAAATGTATGTGCAAGCTAAATCTGTCCATGGTGGGAAGGTAGAGATAGTTCGTTCATAATTATTTCAGTTGTAGGCAGTTTATAGCTTCAGACATATAGACACATTGGTCTTTTGTATTGGCGGATCCAGGGGGGGGGGGGGGCCTTTTTTTTGGACGATCAATGCATTTTAATGGGAGCATATAGTTGGAACCCCACCTTTACTCTGGGTTGGGAAACCCCCCCCCCCCCCTCCCCTTTTTTTTAAATGGCTGGATCCGCCCCTGTATTGCTACCTCTAAAGGTCTTCCAAAGTTTTCTGATACTTCTGTGTTTGCCTCATTAATTCATACTCCATATTTTGTTTCATTCACAAAGATTGTTTCACAGGTATGAACAGTAACAGTACACCCAAGCTTATTAAGTATAAAAACATCTTGGTTTTGATTTTGCAATGTGGAATCTGGCAAACCTCAGTGAATCACTTGCACCAATCCTTATACCCGGTAATTTCGATTTTGCATAACACTAACAGGTTCTTCTTTTGAAACAAGCCCATGACCATATTCCTTTAAAGTGAGAAAAATTTACATCAAATGAATCAGTATCATGTTTTGTTCTTAAGGTGTATTTTCCATGTGATTTAATAATTTACCCTTAATTCATAGACCATTGAAGCCAAACAGAATTGTAGAATGTGTTTGTCAGATATGGGACATGTATTGATTGTACAAGTTATTCCAGACTCCCCACAGACATAATTTACCTTCATACCTGTAAAAATCTCATTAAAGATCAATAGCCTCTTGTCTTTGATGTCAGTTATTACCTGGGAGTCTGTCAACATATAATCTTTATGGTAAAAATTCATTGGTGAAAGTTGATAACCAGTATTATAAATTTTAAATTTTATAAGTAGATCATATTGGAAGAATTGAAAACTTATCAATTCTGACACACTAAATTTTTGATAAAAAGAAAACCTGTCTTGAATTACCTACTGTGTATAGAAAGTTTACTTAACGCATATAATGGAATAAAATGGTTCTAATTTATAGTTTAGATTAAATCAGGGCTATAGTTTAAGGCAGTAAAAATATAGCTTTGCATGCATAAAGTCTGTTAAATTTGGAGAACATGCTAGGGTCAAGTAGTGCTTGTAGCAATACCAATATAAAAAGACAGAAGAAGAAAGAATCTTCCTGAAAAATATCCTTAGATTAAGATAAAAATCAAATGTTAGTTTTTATGTTTGAGATGTTTATCCTGATACATCTTATGAGGGGCGTAAAGGGGGGGGGGGGGTATCTGCACGGAAGAACGCAAAATAAAATTGCCATTTCACGATGAACGAACAATTAAAAATGTCTTGCACGTTGATCTTTTTACTGATTTCACGAAACACGGTGAATAACGAACCTTTTTCACGGCTGCACGTGAAATAAAAATGGCAAAACACGTTGCACGAAAATAACCCTTTACCACCCTCATCTTATGTATACATCACATGTCATTATTATAAACCTTCCATTAATTTCTTAATTTATATTACTAGCTAAAGGTAATTTGATGTAACCTTGGTAATATACAATGTGCAATTTTACAAAAAGATCAGTTTCAACTTATCAATCAAATCAAATAAAACATGCATTTAGAAGTTTATTTAGAAGTTTATTTAGAAGTTTATTTATAAGGTTGATCTTTATGTTTAATATTTTGTTATATATATAAGAGAACTTTAATGTGTTCTTAAACAGGTGTCAATTCAGGACTTTGAAAAAGGGTGGCCTGCTAGTTAGCTGAAACATTTGGACTGATGCTTGTATAAAGTATATCTATTTATCATATGTATAGCTCCATAAAAAGGGGAGGGGGGCCTGGAACCACCCTAAACCACCTCTATTTTATATTCGCTCAGTTAAATTTTCTCAGACTATTTTATGAATATACTCTGATATATATGCCGATGGTTATTTTAAGATAAATGATATTTTTATTCCAGGATTCAGGATATATTTAAATGGCAGTTGGAGGTTGAAGATGATAGATCTAAGATTGACACTGGTCGTATTGTCTGGAGTGTGGAGTATGAGAGGACATCCAAACAAGAACTGTATGTGTCTCAGGAGTCAAGGATTGTTTCTCACATCAACATCAGATCACAGAAACAAGATCATCTGGTACCTGTTGTTAAGGTAAATATCTTATGTAACAGTCACATCAACATCAGATCACAGAAACAAGATCATCTGGTACCTGTTGTTAAGGTAAATATCTTAGGTAACAGTCTGGTTTGTTTCTCATATCAACATCAGATCACAGAAACAAGATCATCTGGTACCTGTTGTTAAGGTAAATATCTTAGGTAACAGTCACATCAACATCAGATCACAGAAACAAGATCATCTGGTACCTGTTGTTAAGGTAAATATCTTAGGTAACAGTCACATCAACATCAGATCACAGAAACAAGATCATCTGGTACCTGTTGTTAAGGTAAATATCTTAGGTAACAGTCACATCAACATCAGATCACAGAAACAAGATCATCTGGTACCTGTTGTTAAGGTAAATATCTTAGGTAACAGTCACATCAACATCAGATCACAGAAACAAGATCATTTGGTACCTGTTGTTAAGGTAAATATCTTAGGTAACAGTCTGGTTTGTTTCTCATATCAACATCAGATCACAGAAACAAGATCATCTGGTACCTGTTAAATATCTTAGGTAACAGTCTGGTTTGTTTCTCATATCAACATCAGATCACAGAAACAAGATCATCTGGTACCTGTTGTTAAGGTAAATATCTTAGGTAACAGTCACATCAACATCAGATCACAGAAACAAGATCATCTGGTACCTGTTGTTAAGGTAAATATCTTAGGTAACAGTCACATCAACATCAGATCACAGAAACAAGATCATCTGGTACCTGTTGTTAAGGTAAATATCTTAGGTAACAGTCTGGTTTGTTTCTCATATCAACATCAGATCACAGAAACAAGATCATCTGGTACCTGTTGTTAAGGTAAATATCTTAGGTAACAGTCACATCAACATCAGATCACAGAAACAAGATCATCTGGTACCTGTTGTTAAGGTAAATATCTTAGGTAACAGTCACATCAACATCAGATCACAGAAACAAGATCATCTGGTACCTGTTGTTAAGGTATATATCTTAGGTAACAGTCACATCAACATCAGATCACAGAAACAAGATCATCTGGTACCTGTTGTTAAGGTAAATATCTTAGGTAACAGTCACATCAACATCAGATCACAGAAACAAGATCATCTGGTACCTGTTGTTAAGGTAAATATCTTAGGTAACAGTCACATCAACATCAGATCACAGAAACAAGATCATCTGGTACCTGTTGTTAAGGTAAATATCTTAGGTAACAGTCTGGTTTGTTTCTCATATCAACATCAGATCACAGAAACAAGATCATCTGGTACCTGTTGTTAAGGTAAATATCTTAGGTAACAGTCACATCAACATCAGATCACAGAAACAAGATCATCTGGTACCTGTTGTTAACATTCACATTGTCTGTCTATTCTGATACATTTATTAGGAAAAAAGATGGTTTGGTATCTGATGTTGAGGGCAAGATATCTGTCGTGATTTGCTATTTGAAACCAGATATATACTAAATCCCAGGATGGCAATTAATGTTTTTTGTAATAAAAAGGACCAAATATAAATCAACACTAAGTATTTGATAAAGAATCCATTTCATTAGTAGACATTGAAACATTAAGACTAAATGTTTAAAACAGTTTTTGTCTGACAAGTGATTCAATCAATATGTGTAAATTTTCTTATAAAGAATTGAGAATAACTTTATTGGAATTTTGATTATTGATGAGGTGTATTTTCTGAAAAGTGGTTTATTTTTTATGGAGATTAAATTTCCTGATTTTTAGGATCAAGGCGAGTTTAAGGTGTTGACTTTCCTGTCTTGGTCCTAGGTTTTAATTTGTTTAAATATCAAACTAACTGGTTCATGTCTGTCATATTTGCAAAATTTTGCCTTATTTTTGAATACTGAAAATAATCTGTCACAAAACTTTTTCACATTAAAATATATATATAAGAAACTCTTTTTACCAACTCAAGTTGATATCAGACTTGACTTACTTATTTACATAATTACAGATGTATATTTTGATGATAAGATATTAGAGACCTGTCTCTAATGCTGTTATCAGTGAAAAAAGAAATAAACGTTTTTTCAACATGCTTATATAATGATATAAACACATATGAAGAGAGCATGTTTACAAATGTTAAGAGGAATATGCTTATTTCAGTAGGTTTCAATTTGACTTTATGAAAAGATCAAAGGCAGTTTTTATAACAATTTGTGTATTGCCGCAATAAAAACTGCACCTAATACGCAGGATGTAATTATAGTTTTTACATTGGTATTATACATTAATGGTGTATACATCTTACGATATTCTCTGATCTTTTCTGTTTAAGTACTTAATTGTACAAAATGTATATCACTCTGTCATAAAACCTGTTATTTAAAAAATCATTAACTGTAACAGCATGTGATGTATAGAGAAAAAATTGGACTCCCAGCCGAAACCTCAAGTAAACCTCAAGTCATTCGGAAGTGAGAGGTCAATATGGTCATTTAATACATCACTTTTTAAAAAGTTTTCTTTTAAACTATATTAAACTTTCCCTTGTTGCATTTTCCCTTAAAATTGAGATCAATACGAGACATCAATGCTCAATTTTCCCCTTCTTGAACTTCAGTGTATTTTTATGCTAGAAACATGTTTAATACGCCACATTCTGTATGTGCCAAGTCAGGAGCCTGTAATACAGAGGTTGTCAATTGTTGCTGTATATCATGTTTGTGTTTATCATTTATTGTGTTGTACATAAATCAGATTGGAAGTTTTTTGTTTGAATTGTTTTACATTTATCATTTCGGAGCCCTTTAATAGCTGAATTCACAGTTTGTGTTTTGCTCATTGCTGAAGGCTGCAGTAACATATAGTTGTGAACTTCTATGTAATTTGGTCTCTGGTCAGGAGAGTTGTCTCATTTGCAATCGGTACCACATCTTCATATTTTTATAAGGACCTTTCGCATACATTTGTACCTAGCAACTATATTATTACTACCCCTATGCATTGGCATATTTATCTCACTTGTGTAAAAACTTCTGAAGATGTTGTGTTGTAAGCACGACTTGCAGCAAAAATAGATATAAAGGAATTAATCTGTTTACAGATGATATAATATTTAATCTACAGCTCTTATTCCAAACAATATAATGTTTGTATGGTTTTGATTATGGAATTAAACCTAATGCACAATGTCTGTAGCTTTGATCCTGTAGATTTAATGACCAGGTGTAGTGTTTAATGTTAATATTTACAGAAGTTGTTAGATCAGAAGGATTAGTTCATTACACATGCTGCAATCTCACATGCTTATTGAATCATCAAGGAACTGGGATAGAATATATTACATAAAGGAATCGATAGATCTTGACCAGAATACCTGCTAGTTTTGAAATTTCATAGATTTGTTGGAAATATCAAAGCTACATTGACAATGGAATATAATGATTTTGTTTTAATCTGCTATACTTGACACATTTAAGGTGGTACCTAACACTTTAACTAAAATTAATTTGGCTCATTTAATTTTCTTAAAATTTTGACAAAGTATTTACTTTGACCCTTTGACAAAAATATAAAAAAAATCGAACCAACCGTTTAATAAGAAAAATAACACTGGTTATATAGCAGTTTGACAAACACTCATTTTGATCATTGAGAAGCTTAATATCCCCTTAACAACACAATGTAATTAAAACCTTTAGCAGATTTTACAGAGTTATCTCCCTGTAGTATTAGGTAACACCTTAAAATATTGAAAACAATGTGTTGTTGGTAGGACATATATGACAAAAAAAAGGAGATGTGATATGAGTACCAATGAGACAACATACAACCAAAGTACAAATGAAGTTGTTTAAGAAATTATATGCCACCAAAACTGCCTTCAACAATGAGATAAACCTGTACAATATTGTCTACTATTAAAGGCCCAGACATGTTCAAACCAAAAACTTTACGTTCTAATTTATAACAAAACAGTTTACAAAAAACAAATATGAACCAAGGAAAACTTTAACTGAACTGCAGGCTCCTGACTTGCAACAGACATAGTTACACCATCCCAGGAACAAGTATAGTATATAAAAATATCAAGAGACTTACTATAGAATAATCATAGGCAGATCCAGGGAGACTCCCCTTTCGTTGGAAAAATTTGGTTGATTATATAGGGAATCATTGAAGCATGACTGGAGCCCCCCCCCCCCCCCCTTTTGGAAAAGTTCTTGATCGGCCACTGATAATATTGAATCATAAATCAAGTTGCCCCTAGGCTAGAGAAGTTATGAGAAGGGGCATTTCTGCAGTATGAAGGCAGAATGACTCCTATCTATTTTTATGCAGTTAAGTTGCATTATGCGAGCACCCTAGATTTGTGTTCTTCCCAATAAATGCTGAAATACTTGCCATTGTTATTATCTAGCTCGCTACTATGTTATATATAACTAATTGAACAATTTTTTAATACTTTTTATTCTGGATTACAAAAAACATGATCAGAAAAACCTTAAATGATCGTCGATTTATCCAAAAGTTTTAAAGTTACACATAGGAAGTAGTGCTTATTAAGAACCCTTGTGTAGTTCATTATGACTTGTACTTTCGGCCAAGATGTCAAAGAACAATTGTATGAAATATTTAATCGCCGAAAATCTCTTAAGACAAGTAGTTTAGATTTCCCAAATGGCAAAAGTCGTAGGAATATTGTTTGTCATCAATACGTAGTACAACTACGTCAGTAGTCTATTATATAATAAGTTCAACTGTTCATGCTGTTGGCGGCAATTTCAAATTAGAAAAAGAAATGTTCGTATCTTTTCAATTTGGAGGCAGGTGTGCAAATTAGCAGTGGTCCGAGATCCGCGACCTTCCACTTTTGCAAGCGGAATTTCGCCTAGGATAGTTGGTTTCTAGCTACGCCCGACGTAGTCACCTTCCACTTGAAAGAAAATAAGAGTTAACTTGGCAAACCATTACCTTTTCACCATGTTCACCAAACTCTCCCAATTAAACGAGATAAAAACTTATTTTTATCATTATTATTCATGACAGCGATGTTCGTTTTGTTCAATCGCTAGCTTTATACAGAAAATAGCCGACACATATTGTATAAATTCGAGTAAAATCGTATCTGATTGACAAAAACAACATTGTAAAAACATAACAATGGCGGCCGTGAAGACAAAATTTTACAATATCGGATCCGATCCCGGAAGCGGATAAGGGTAATTCCGGGTTTGGCGATCAATTACGCAGGTGAAAAAAATACATCTATGCATGGTAAATGAATATAAACACTAGAATTGTAAATCAAAAGATATATATAAAAGAAAGAAAAAGCAAAAAAATATTTTATGCAGAAACTCAAAATTCTTTTTGACAAATTTTAATTTAAAAATCCAATACAACGTGACAGCTGGGAACAGTATATCTAACAATATACATGTTCATGGTCACAGTCTAAATTTTCTTTATCAGTGATAAATGATGATAATGCATGTGAGATGCTTTTAAAGTGTAAACATAGTACTGCAATTTCAAAGGATTATTTTTTTTATCTCAGTTTTGAAGGGTCAATTAAAGTAGCTGAAAGTTTCTTTATTTTCACAAATAATGCAACTATATTATATATACCTGAATGTAAGTAAATCATATGATATATAGGTGGCATTCTTTGGGCCACTCCACCCCCTCCTGTTTAATAACTTGGAAACGGTCGAGCTCCCACCCCTAAACCATATGAGGAGCAGATCCAGGATTTTAGGTTAGGAGGGGTGCTAACTTAAATTTTCTCCGAGCAGAGCGAGGCTAAAAAAATATTGAGGTAAAATTATCGGAATATTCTTTAAGCTAAGAACAACCCATGCTTTGCAAATTTATGGGGGGTGCACGCCCCCCCGACTGAATCTGCCCCTGCATATATTCAAGTATAGGACAATATAATGAAATATAGGGGGAGTCCATAGAGTTACCCCACCCTCCTGTTTGAGAACTTGGAAACGGTCGAGATCCACACCCTTAAACCTTATATATTCATGTTTGTGACAATATGAAAAATCAAATGAAATATAGGAAGAGTCGCTGGGGGTCACCCCAACCCTCCTGTTTTAGAATTTAAAAATGGTCGAGATCCCCAACCTTAAACCATATATATTCATGTATGGGACAATATAACAAATCAGATTAAATATAGAGGGAGTCCCTTGGGTCACCCCACCCCTCCTGTTTGAGAATTTGAAACCCGTTGAGATCCCCAACCATTAACCATATATATTCATGTACGGGACAATATAACAGTTCAAATGAAAGATAGGGGGCGTCCCTGGGGTCACTGTACACCCTCCTGTTTGAGAACTTGGAAATGGTCAAGATCCTCACCCCTAAACCATATATACTCATGTATGGGACAATATAACAAATCAAATGAAATATAGGGGAAGTCCCTGTGGTCACCCCAACCCTCCTGTTTAAGAACTTGGAAACGGTCAAGATCCCCACCCCGATACAATATATATTCATGTATGGGCCAATATAACTAATTAAATGAAATATAGGGGGAGTCCCTGGGGTCACCCTACCCCTCCTGTTTGAGAACTTAGAAACCAATGAGATCCCCCCCTAAACCATATATATTCATGTATGGGACAATATAACAAATAAAATGAAATGTAGGGGAAGTCCCTAGGGTCACCCTACCCCCAGTAGCGGATCCAGAAATTTTCATAAGTGGGGGCCCACTGACCATCCTAAGAGGGGACCCGCTCCAGTCACGCTTCAGTGATTCCCTATATAAGCAACTAATTTTTTTTCCCAAAAGGGGGGGGGGGGGGGCACCCCCCTAAATCCTCTGCCTACCCCTACATGTTTGAGAACTTGGTTTTTGGTTAACTGCCCTCAGCGCTTACAGCGCTTTGATTTATGTTGGAATTGAAGTCCTCACGTATTATAAAAAGAGAGACGAAAGATACCAAAGGGACAGTCAAACTCATAAACCTAAAACAAACTGACAACGCCATGGCTAAAAATGAAAAAGACAAACAAACAACAGCACACACGACACAACATAGAAAACTAAAGAATAAACAACACGAACCCCACCAAAAAACTAGGGGTGATCTCAGGTGCTCCAAAAGGGTAAGCAGATCCTGCTCCACATGCGGCACCCGTCGTGTTGCTTATGTGATAACAAATCCGGTAAATTAAGTCTAATTCGGTAGGTCACATTCATGAAAGGGAAGGGGATTGTAGTTACGACGTAAGGAACATATCCGATATCATTTGTGAAACGGTTATTCAGTAACGGTCAACCAACTCGTGATGGCGTCCGTAAAATTTACGAAGGGATGATTTTAACTTCACCATTTGGAACTCTTGGTTTAACAGCTTCCTTGTGAGCAGCAACCCTCTATAAAGAAAATCATGATAGGAAATGCAAGCACGGGAATATCGTAACAAGTGGGAGATATATACCCTGTATGCAGGTGCTGCTGGAATGTTGCTACTTAGAAATGGAAAGTTCACAATTGGAAAGCTGAAATTATCTCTTTTGTCGTAAAGTTTTGTTTTCAACCGACCCTCGTTGTCAATTTCTAGATGTAAGTCAAGATATGAGGCCGACTTAACTGTATCTGTAGTATCCTTTATCTCTAGCTTGATTGGATAGATGCGTTCCACATAGTCATTAAATTTTGAATTATTTAGTGAAAGAACATCTATATAGCAAAAAGTAGAGTTAAAGGATATTGCTAACTTCTTATCTTTCTTCCTAAGAAGTTCCTGCATGAAGTCAGCCTCATAATAATAAAGAAACAAGTCGGCAAGTAGAGGGGCACAGTTTGTTCCCATTGGAATGCCGACAGTCTGTTGAAAAACACGTCCTCCGAACGTAACAAATATGTTGTCAATCAAGAAATCAAGCATCTTGATAATATCAGTTTCAGAGAATTTTTTGTTCGAATCAGAGTGATCCTTTACAAAGTAGGATTTATCCCTCCCTAAGACAAGGTACTTATATCTACGTTGGCCATTCTTTTTTACGAAGCAAAGCAATACCAACTCTTTCAATTTGTCTTTTAGTTTGGAATGTGGAATACTAGTGTACAGAGTAGAAAAGTCAAATGTTTTAATACTGTTACAAGATAAAAGAGAGTTAGATTGTATGTACTCTAAAAGATCTTTGGAATTTTTAAGTATCCACATCTGATTCACGCCCCCTCTAGAATAGGCAGTTTCACAATAACTTTGAAGCCCGTCATTGATTGCTGATAAAATAGATGTGAATAATTTAGAAAGAGGTTTCGTGGAGCACTTGGAAGACCCAGCAATATACCGATGTTTGTAAGGACTGATACAAAACTATTTTAAATCCAGATAGATCAAACAGAATAAATGCCACTAAGCAAAGTTTAAATCAAATTCTAAAAGAATTTTGAAAAAAGTTAATTTCCATGTACAAAAAACGGGTACACTACACCTACTTATCAGATAAGTCCCTGTACTATTGATGTAGCTCTGGATATTTATATAACTAAGGTTTTCTCTTTGAATTAAACTGTTTATATTTTAAGTCTTTTATCTGAGGGGAAGATTTATATGGGTGATATTTCAGTTAGAGGCTAAGAGAGTCAATATTGACAGGGATTAAAGGGATTACTATAAAAGATAGATGCTGGGTTCAAGTAGGTGGGTCTTTCATACATTTTCCTGTATCAAAAGCTAGATTGCTTAAGTTTATATTATGACCAGAAGTGAGTCATAAACCTAACGTTTTAGTGTAATTAATTGATTTTTCAAACTTTTTGAAGTCAGTTCTCTTAAAGTATTTTTTACAAGATTATACCAAGTAAGCTACATGTATAATGTATTAGAAAAGTGTTATCGTTGAAAAAGAATTTGCATGAAATTTCTAGTTGCTAATGCTTTAAAAACTAGTAACTTTGTTTTTCATGACTGTCAGATATTTAAATCTTATTTGATATCCAAATTTTTTATCATTGTAAATTATGACTTGAAACTTTATTTGTTTGCTCCAAAAATAAAATATAAAACAAATCCTACTGATTTTGGATGACCATTGTGTTTCGACAAGAAGAAACATTTGGACAAAAAAATGTGATTGAAAAACAAAATGTAAAAGTGTCAAGTCAGATGGCTGGTCAGTGGGTGTGGTGTCTTTATCACATTATCTTAACGTTGTTGTCATTTAGGGAATTTGCTCTGATGAAGTATCCTTGAAAGTCTATGTTAAATTTGTACAACTACTCTAGACATTTGGTGATTTGCAGCCCGACAAATTATGTATTGAGACATGGACCTGTCTATCATTTTTAGGGCTGTTGATCTACAAACCTCCTTCTGATTTTCTTTTGTCATTGTGATTTTGTATCATTGAACTGTACTCTACATGCTAGAACAAAAAAATGGGCATGTTTCTAGTTTATGAGAGTATGGGATAAAAGTGCAAATAGGACAAACATGGTTGCTGTACTAAATGTATCACAGAAGTTAATTTAAAGCGGTGGTATCTCCTGTTAAAACACAGGATTTAAACACGGAGTAACTTAATGCAGGTGAAAACCTAAACATCCTGATATCTGCAAACATTGGTAAAATCATTAGTCAGAACTTGAAAGATCTGTAACTTTACTTAGGTGATTAGTTAAATCTTTGATAAAGAACTGTATCAACAAACATAAGTTTACAGTAAAACAATTTGGGTAACTAGATATATTTAATATTTACTAGGTTTCAATACAATTAAGATAATTCTGTATTTACTTATTGATTAGACGTAATAACAAGATGGTCGATGAGAAAGATAATTTTTCTGTCGGAAATAGCTTGAGGATAGGTTTTCGTTTTAATTGAGGTTGTCAGGCTAATGTTTTTTCAGTCCTAACGGAAATTCTTGACAACATATGAATGATCTGAAAAGTGCATTGGAAGGATTAATTTCAAAATGTCTTCTTTAGTTCTGATTGGTTGATATTTGATTCAATTAAAAGTCAACATTTGAATTTGATTGGTTGCTTTTGAAATTATAACAATTTTATGATGGAGCTTTTTAAACATTCATCTTAGGAAAAATATTTTGGGAACAGTAATACCCCAAATATATTTAAACAACCAATTCATTTATAGATTACTGGTTTAATTGCTGTTATTCATCTACATACTTATATGATCTTATACTGATTCTTCAAAAATGAATGCTCACCCAAATTATGTTTTTAAATATTTATTAAAGACAATGTTGAATCTCAATTTGATTTGACAAAAATGTAAAATTTTATGGATTTGTATTTTTGTCCTTTTCTTTCCTTTGTTTTGTTTTGTTCTGTTTTGTTTTGTTTTATTATTTTATTTCTTTTAAATCAAATCCTAATGATGTGAATAGTTTTGGCATGATTTTAAAAATGTCTTATAATTTGACAATCATTGGCGTTGTTTGTCATGGCGGGTTATATTGACAATAGTCTAATTTTTTGGTCCAAATTTTAACAAAAATAATGTTTACGATATATCAAAACATTAAACAACCGTTTTGTCAAAACCTAAATTTCTCAAGGTTTTAAATTGAAATGTTAATTGTCAGTTACAGGATACTTGAACCACTCAAAACATTAAAGCGACAGTAACTTAAAACTTTTTTTAGATATTTCCTTTTTGTTATGGATATAATTGGCGATATCGGAAGTGATCTTTAAGGATGTCTGATGTTACAAGTGCCCTCTAATTATACCACTAGACAAATACAATTACAGCTAAAGTTGCATTGTTATTTAGAGATCTTATTTAATGTCTGCTGCACAAAACCTCTAGACTTATGATAAAGCCTTGTGCAAATTGATTCAAGATTGTATGCATGTAATATGTTGTAGTTTGGATAATATTTTTGTACTCTTTTAACTTGACAGAAATGAAGTTAGGGCTTCAGGTGGAGGCTCATATAATGTCTCTAAAGGGGGTTATTTAGGGTCATTAAGATCTGAGTTTAATAGTCCAACACAAATCTGAATCTTTACTTCAATAGTATTAAATAATATTTTTTGTTTTTTGAGATGCATGTTTGTCTGGGTATGATGTTTTCCGAAAGGTTTGAATTTTGTTATTTTCACCTTGGAAAAAATGCAAAAATACTGCAATTGGAAAATTGCAAATTTGGTTATTTTTATATTTAAGAATTAAAATGGAATGGTGCCAGGGATCATGTAGAAGATTTGTTGAATTCCTCCATGGGGTAGTGAAAATGAGAAAAAAAAAATTATAGCTGTAGTGTATATTCATGTATGAACATAAACAAACTCATATGTTTTGAAAACAGAATAAGAATTTGAAGTAAAAATAGATGTGATCCCTATCATTACCCACAAAGATAGAAAAAAAAATGTATTTTGTAGATGCTATCTATAGGCTTAGTAAAAATCTTTGATAAGAATTGGGTTTTAGAATATTTGTTTAAGATTTGCTCTTTTCTTTTCAGGTAAATGAGGTATTAAACTTGGCCATGTTGACTGGTATCAAACAAATCTATCCCCTGGGAATATATCTTGTGTCTGAAGATGGAGGTGCCAGAGATGTCACTTATAACACAGCTTGTCATTCTGTAGAGGAAGATATAATGAAGGTTTGTATTCCAATTGTACCACACTCTTCCCTCAAAATTGTAAGACATTTTAACTATGCCATGCTCATTATTTTAAGTTACAATGGAATGTAAGTCTTAGGATTGAGGATTTAGAAAGAAAGAGAGAGAAAATACAAAGAGGCTATCCGATAAAAACAGACAATACCATGGCTATGAATTAAAATGACAAAAAGACACCAAAAACATAAAAAAAAAAAAGTCTGAGCAACCATAGATACCAATCATATTGATATTGTTATCAAGATAGTCTTTATTATCAGACCCTTTTTTTTCTTGCATAAAACAAAATCTCCATGTTAACATATTCTGTAAATATTTTTCAGGTTGCCTCTAACTGTTCCTACATCTATTTGGATGGAACTGAAAGGCGTGGATCACACAACGTCACAATCATCACAAAGTCAGGACATCACACAGCATTTATCCACCTGACAGTGTGGATTCCCATGACTCCACTGGATATCAGTCTGTCGGACAACAAACTTAGTCTGATTAGAGGCTGGAAAGTAGCATCTACAAGAGGGAAGAATAGTAAGAAAAGGTAAGTTAAGAGAAGTATTGAAATTAGATGAAAAATTGGAACCAGTAATATGACTGTGAAACTTCATAATTCCTCTTCTGGTTGAATAATAAGGACGCCTTAATACATTATAGCATTATTTTGGTGATATTACTTTAAGTTGTAGTTAAGTGTTAATATCATGAAGATAATGGTTTTGTAGATGGAAAAGAAAACGTAATTGTTGCTTGATAAAGCAACTTCATTGTTCTCCAGCTCGATACTTTCAAGTAACTTAAAATATCTCCTTGAAATTCTACGTCGACATTCTCATTGTCTTACAAAAATTATGAAATATGTGTGATTAGAAAGATTATCCAAAACACAAGAACTGCAACATTTGTCTTAATGGGAATGTTGAATCAGCAGTTTCCTGCCATTGTACAAATTTATCTGTGTCTACCAAGAAAATATATCATTCAAGAATCAATAGCTCTTGTGTCTGTATTTAATTTCATCAAATCATTTTGTTATTTGCAGATCAAGAAATAAACGTTTAGTAGACCTTGGTATGCTGACTCATCCAAGTGTTTATCTAAGAGATGGTGGAAAGAAATACAAAGGCTGCCATCTGAGATACCAACAAGCTGAGCTAGACATCTATGGGGTGTTTTATATCGCCACATCGTCTGGAATTGATTATTTTAAAGGGAAGAAAGTAGCACTGAAGCTGACTGATCTCCTACAGAACAGACTGAGGGTGTCAGACCCTAGGATAGCTCAACTGAAGAATGGCGTTATACAAGGTGTTGGACCAGGTGTCACAGAGATCCAGGTAAGATTTGAGGAAAACTTTATGAGGTGTTATAACCTTAAAATTTACAATCACTTAAAATATGTGCATTAACAGTCTGTTTGATATAAAAAGAAAGAAGATGTGTATGATTGTCAATGAGACAACTCTCTACCATCCAACAAACTACTTACAAGATGGTAACTGTATATAGGTAACTATGCAGTCTTCAACCATGTGCAAAACTCTTGTTGTAAAGCAATCTATAAAAGGCGGTGAAAGGACAAGTGTTGACAATAAAAACAAGAAATCTAATATTTATGGACAAGACTATAAACGAATATCAAATATGATCCCGAAATCTCCGGCTTAAAAACCTGAAAAACATGAGGTCCAGAATTTGAAGAAATTTAAATCCCAACATCCTGAAATTCAAAAAAAGAAATCCTGAGCTTAAAACACCCGATACCAGAGTCTTAACAAGTGAAATTCATGTGGAAAAGGTTCATGCTGATCTCAGCTAATGTGTGATTCATATGAAAATTTTCACGTGAGTTTCATGTATAAGCTTGTTTGAGGTGAATCTTACGTGAGATTTTTCACATAAAATGTGAGCAAGTTTGCCTGTGTATTACACACTATAGTTGTTTAACTAGGATAAAGTTTATCAGGGTCTCTCATGAATTCTCTGTGAATTCATTTCATCATGAATATTAAAGATTAGAACTATAGAATACTAAATAATTCATACATTGTTTTTTCAGGTTTTATCTCCTAATGGCCACAGTATAGCAATATCAGAAGTGCGTGTTGGTAGTGACAAAGTTTCCTTGACCAGACTGGTTATAAATGTTATCACTGGGGTAACTGTAGATGTACTGGGTTCCAGTGAAGTACCAGGAGCACTTCTTATAAAGGCTCATATAGATAGCCAGTTTAGAACAGAGTACCAGGTACAGTGATTAAAAATGGAAAACATATTAATCTGATGATTAATTTTTCACCCCAATATTTTGTGTAATACTTGAGATGCTTAAAAAGAAATCAAAGTGTTCGGTCAAAACAAAAGACCAAAACAAAAGATCAAACCAAAACTGGACTCCTCAGAAAAAAGGCATAAAAAGACATGAGACAACTCTACACCAGATACCAAATGACATTCAAGTTAAGAAATATAGGTCGCTGTACAATGTCAACAATGAGCAAAAGAAACACCACAAAGCTATAAAAAGCCACAAAATGGCAAATGTATAACAATTCATATAAGACAATAAACAATAACCACAAATTTACAGGATCTTTGAATTTTATATAAAAAAGAGATATTTGATATAAAATAACTATTAAAATAACATTATCTGTTTAACAGGAAGGAATCATCAATATAGCACTGCAGTTTTCTGATGAAACGAGGATACCCCTGAAACATGTCAACGCTGACGACTATCACCTGGCTGTATCTACATCCTACCGCCATCTTGTAGGTGTGGTTAAAGATAGTAAACCTTATCAACCGAGAATTGTGGCTATCAAGGAAGGACGTGGAGAGCTGTTCAAAATAGAATTCAAATTAGGAAAGAAATGTCACAAAAAGAAGACCCTCCCGTTGCAGACCGATATCGTTATTATTAATGCTGATTTCTCACTTCCAAATACAATACAGACTGACCAGACATTAAATGATTGGCCTGATCATGGAAACCAGCCAAGTGAGAGACGGGAAAGTAAGCGACTAGACAAACCAATTTACAGCTTTAAGTCCTCACAGAAAGACGAAGCACATGACACAAAAGATAAGGGTAAATACAGCAAAAAGAGTTCACCAGATTCACAAGTGTATGGCATTGGCATTGATCTGAATGAAAACTTAAAACAAATGGCTCGATCCTCCAAAAATATGGCTCAAAATTTACAAAATGAACCTGAAAAGAAGCGGGCTGAAAATCCAGGGCTTTCTCCATTGGAAGTTGGAATGTATGTTTTGTTAGCCGTGTTTGGTGTTGTGTTTACTGTATTCTTTAGCATTGTACTAATGTACAGACATAAAAAGAAGCATGCCACAAATAAAAATAAAGGTGGTACTGTGGCACAAGCTAATGACTGGGTATGGATAGGACGTGCCACTTTAGAACGTAATGCCATCAATACACAGTGTTCACAGGCACTCATGCCTGATAATGATTTCAATGGAAATCGACCTGTACCAGTGGACAGTGGCATCCATTCAGGCATCCACTCGGGCGTCCACTCAGCACAGAGTAGCAATCGTAACAGCTTTGTGTCTACTATAAAAGGATCAGAATGTAGTATACGCATCACTGCCAATCCACTGCCTGAAGAGCTACCAACAAACAATAACAATGCCAACAGGGAACCAGAGTGGGATTACGAAGCTATGGGTATGAACTATGACCAACTGGCAGACTATTTTGATAACCTTAAAGAATCTACTGCTTAAAATGAAATAATTTGACCTTGACCTTGTCCAGCAGATCATCAAGTTGAGTTGTGAACTTATTTTTATTGAGAAACTAGCAGTTCAGATATTATTTTGAACTGGGTTAGTTAAGTTATAAGAATATTGTTTATCAGAATTGTTATAATTATATTTCATGTATATATAGACATCAAAGAAATCCGCAATGTTATTTGTCATCCACAGATTTTCACGTTTTGATTCGAAAAACATTTAACAGTATCTCCTTTACCAGAAAGTCATTGACAAAGGGAGATAATATATTATTCTCTTGTTTTACACTTTTTGATATAAAACATTATCTACTTACCTCCCTTTCCCCAGGTTGACAGCTTGAAATGTCATGGACAAAGGGAGACAATTTATTAATCTCTTGGATAACATGATACTCGCCTAATGTTTTTCAAAAAAATATTTTCATAAACAAAATTTTAGTCATCAAACCTGTGTTTTATATAAGAAAAAACATGTCAACTTTCAACTGTTTAGTCAACTTTTTATCCAAATTAAAGAAAAGGATTCTTCAGTTGATCAATAAGCTCATCGTAGATAAAAGGAATGAAATTTTGTATCTTGTAATTAAAACTATGATACTAATGAAATCAACCTTTGTGTCATCAATTCAGAAATTTCTTTCATGACAATATTTGATTAATTATCAGGTGTAAATCAAAAGTAATATATTTTTTTAAGGTATAATAAATTATTTCAAATTCACTTAAAATACTGGTATTAAACTAGTACCTGAGCAACAGGCAACTAAAGTTCAAATAATTCCTTACCATGTCTTCAAATCAAAGAGCTAAATCAGGGCACTTGTTAATTTCCAATTTTGCATGCAGCTTAATAACTGTAGTAAATGCAATAGACCTTAAAATATTAAACCAGTTATCATCATGTTAATAAAACCAGAGTGCAGACCTTTGTTTTGTTCACCAATAATGAATGCTTATAATTATAACTGTACATGCAATATGTTTGCAACGCAGTATAAATACGTAATAAACAAAAGAACATTTCTGTATTTAATTTTTGTCAAGTTTAGTAATGGATTTGGTCCAGATTAAAACAAGATTTTGTTCACAATTAAATTTGCTTGAAAGTTCACTTTTTTAGACAAGCTTAGTTCTATGAATTGAGGTTAACTCAAGATGAAAAGAATAGTTTTTGTATGATCTTGTTCTTCTTAATTCTATACTTCTTCCATTTGTTACTCATGCTTGCCATTTTTATAGATTTTTTGTTAGTTATGCATTTACATAGATTTTTAGGTGCAATGAACCATGTTATTTATCTTTAATGGGCTATATTTGTAAGCTTTACGTAATTTCGTACTGTATTGATTATTGGTATTATTGTGAAATAAGTTATTTTATTCATATTGATGTCGGGTAATTTTTATGCCCCACCTACGATAGTAGAGGGGCATTATGTTTTCTGGTCTGTGCGTCCGTCTGTCCCGCTTCAGGTTAAAGTTTTTGGTCAAGGTAGTTTTTGATGAAGTTGAAGTCCAATCAACTTGAAACTTAGTACAAATGTTCCCTATGATATGATCTTTTTAATTTTAATGCCTAATTATATTTTTTACCCATTTTCACGGTCCATTGAACATGGAAAATGATAGTGCGAGTGGGGCATCCGTGTACTTTGGACACATTCTTGTTTTATTTTAATAATTGTTAGTAATTAAAAAGGATTAAAAAATGTTAATAAAAAGATATTCCCAAATATGGTCAACTTCTGAAAATTTCACTACTTTTGTTTTGAGATATGAATTATCTGCTGGAAAATGAATTTTTAGATCTGATTTTCATGAACTTATTTTGATATTAAGTGTGCCATACAATTTTGCGGTATATATATAAGTTTTACAATAAATAATACATTGATAAGTTATATATCTGGGAGAATTGTTAATAAAGTGATTGTTTTTTTTCTTTGTATACAGATTATGAAGAGTGTCCAAAGACATTTTACTGCTTGAAAATGTTTTTTTAAATGTTTATTGATAAAAACTACTTTATGCTGTAAACTGAATTCATTTTCACTAAGTAACAATGCAACACAAACATGACAAAAAGACCTTCTGTACGAATAGAAAGGCCAGTAATTAAGAACCTGTTGTCTGATTGTCCAAATTTTTTTTTAGTCCAATGTCATAATCTTTGACCAATATTTATTTGACTTAGGTCATTTCAATAACATTCAAAAACAGACTTACAAACAATCCATGAGGTTCTGTAGTAGTAGCTTAAATTGATAATCAAAACTATTGGTTCTTCCCATACATAAGGTAAACCAAAAACATACTTGCTAAATATCACTATTGATTAGCTAGCTTGGTCACATTCATTAAAGATAGATTGAGAAATTAAACTTTGACTTATCTGTTTTGAATTGTTCATGCTTCTAGTTTTATTTCAGTAATCGTTATTTAGTGGAACCTTCCCTTAATTTGTGCCAAAATAATACAATTTTCCTATTCCTAAAACCTTGGGTCAATATGTGTTGAAAGCAATAAGTTAGTTGGCAATGACTAATTAAGTAAATTGATTGGTAGAATCATTTAATCTTTGAAAATAATGAAATTCTAAGAAATTCTGATCAAGAAAATATTTTTGAACAGTATACACTTCAATAATATCTTTTCAACATTTTCTGTGACAAAGAAAAAACAATCTGTAAAAGATTACCAGACAAAGACTTTTTTGCTAATATTTGTTGTTTTATAAGTAGTGTTGTTATTATTTATTAGTTGTTAAATACTCAGTTGTACATAGCTTATTATTTTTCTGCTGTACATTGTTGCTGTATTGTAAATAAATATGTACAAATATTGTAAAAGATAAGATTATCTCCCCTTGTATATGTATATATAAAAACTGTTTATTATGTGTATGTTCTGTGTAGGGTAAAATCTCATAAAGTCTTCATGTAGTCTTGGATGGTTCTATTTATATTGAATAAAATATATGAAATATAAATGTTACAATTAAAAAATGCCGGTCGTTTTTAAAGTTTACTGAATAAATTGCTGAAATGTTATTTAGGGCTAACAGTATCATCATTCAATTAATTCTTCAATTGAGACTTTTGGTTAAAATGAATTTTTGAAATGTGCTTTATTTTTATAATTGATGAATAATTATGAAAGATTTAGTTGTAAAAAATATTTTATTCTCTGACCCAGAAAAGTACTTTATTGATATTTTGAGCCAATGAAATCCTTTTTATCAAAGAGGTCACATGACATGAGACTTTTTTTGAATGCCTTTCATCTTAGTAGAGTGGATAGAATTTTAAGCTTGGGTATCTAATGAATATTTTATTTGATAATATTTATGCCTAAAGTGAATTAAGTTATGCTAGTTTAAGAAAAGTACTTACCTGAAATCAATTGCCATGGAGATACCCACCATTTATATATTGATTGTTTAAATCCCACAAATAGTTTATAACCATGGTGATATTTACCCACCAATTATTATTATATATATAATTCCATAACTGCAGTGCTAGCTTTTCTGCAAATGGTGATGTGCCCACCAATAATTGTTGTAAGATCATTAGTTTTACATGTATTTATAATGTGCTATTGTTTATTTAGGTATTTCATGAATACCACATTAAATTGTTATTTTATAAAATGTATTGTTGTTTCTTTATACTTAATATTACACAATCAAATCATTTTAAAAATATTAAAAGAGAGGCTAAAGAAATCAAAGGGACAATTTCAAGGCAGATAACGGAAATTGACTTAAAAGGGAAAAAACTAACAGTTTTCAAAACACAACATAAAAAACTAAGCAACAATAACTCCAACAAAAACATGATTGATCTCTGTTGCCTTAGAAGAAAATGTAGTACCTGCTTTAAATGTGACACCCTGGCATTGTATTATAGAGTGTTTATGATGCACCTAGTTTCATGACCAAATGTTCAGAATCTCCCCCTAGCTTTCATAAGACCAGTACACCCTTCAAACAAAGCTTAAAATAATACTCAAAACTTCAGCCCTAGTCATTCATTAAAGAAACCACTTTGTTCTTCTGTCAGAGCAAGTTGCATCAAAGTCTCAACCCAAGTTCAAGTTAACTTGCTAAAGTAAAACCTTTGTATGGATAAACCTTTGTCAAATTTTCGAAAGCAAGCTAATATATGGGTAGTAAAACTATTTAACTTGAGAATAAATTGTTGTGGATATCTTATTTTGACAGGTTCATACAAATGATAAGTAATCTACAATTATATTATGTAACACCACTAATTCGGGTCCGGCTAGAAAGCACATATCAGAAAGTAGTACATATTTAACACAAAATAGTTCCTACGTATATAGTGTAGCCTTGACATGCAATGATTGTAATTTAAAACAAAAGAGCTGTGCCTATTTGAAATTGAGGAATTTAACATAGAAAGCAATGGGGCTATGAATTAGGGGTGTACTTCCTATAGATTATAGGTTGAAAATTAAATTAAGGTCCATCAAGCGACTTGGTGAAAAAAATCGAACATATGTGTATTATAGATGTAAGTGTCTTGTATCTCGAAAACTAAAATGAAATAAAAACAGAGACAACTGGTCCAAAAAATGAAAATATGGATATGAAGTTAAGTTCACGTTCAGTGATGACTCATTTTGGCAATCTCAAAAGAGTTGAAAAGAAGAAAAGAAAGCTAGTGGTTACTACAATTGGAGCATATACATGGTCACCTGGAACACAGATATTCCATAAAGTCAACCAACTCGTGATGACGTCCGTGAAAATTTCGGAAAGATCTCAACTTACCATTTGAAACCCTTGGTTCAATAGCTTTCATGGAAGCTATAAATCACTATCAAGGAAAGCAGCATAGTACACTGGATCGCACAGATTAGATAAAAAGTTCAAGACTTGTGAAACATCTCGAAATACGTTTCTGAAATACAAGTGTCAAATACTTATCACAATAGCTGATACTCCTCCCATATTATATAGTAAGACGTATACCGGTGTTTCTTTCAACTTTATTTAATACAGACAGAATATTTGCCTTTAAAAACTAAGAGTAATTGTACTAGCTATAGAATCAGAGTAAAACAGTCTATCATACTAGGATCATCCACTTCGACATATTCCTGAATATATGTTTATGAACTGAGCTCCTAAAAAGATCATTTAATTTATTTGTAGAATAAGATATTTTTTTTATGTGAACGAATTGGCCAAGAGAGGAGCAGATACTTTTTCTTTACATAGCACTATTTGAACTATACTATTCGCGATTGTGACTTCAACACATCTTAACTACACGTACAATCTAATTAGGATGAATAGTATCAGACAAAATATTTATTACTTAGTAAATAAATCCCAACAATAAAAAGCATGATTTTTTTCTTTTCAAAATTAACGTTGCAGGAAGGTGTTAGTTTAGCGTCGAAGCTTTAAGCAAAGCTATTCTGGTGTCATTAAATTATCAAAAATAATTATGACAATGCTAAATGAAATTTACTGCAAATAAATGAACGTATGTGTATTTTTGTATTTTATTTACTCAAAAAATTGAATACTTGCAAAACCTGATCTTTATTTATATTTGAAGACATTAGGAAAAAAAATTAAAAAAAAAATCCTACTGCATCTAGATATACATTATATAGGTTATCTATTACAGTGGTGAAGTTATTTTTGTATGTAAATTCACAAAATTAACAAATCCAATATCACTGAATTTTCATCGTTACCTTATGACTTTTAAACAGCGGCATACTACTGTTGCCTTTATTTAAATGTAGCAGCTAATTAAGCATATTATGTTGCGATTGTTCCTGAATCCGAAAGAAGAAAAGCCAAATAGATGTATTTGATAAATAAAAAGGGTTTTTGGCTAAAATTTAGACTAGAATTTAAAAACAAAAAAAACATAAGCTCGACATAGTAATTACGCGCTATTTAAACAGAACGAAGTACAGAGATCGCTGTTAAATTGACGCTGAATTCGAATATTAAAAATGTTAGTTATCATAATATTTTTTGTTAACAATGTTAACCCGCACATTAACAGTACATGGAATATGAAATACACTCATCTTTGGTTTCATTTATTATACGTCTGGCATACATTGAGTTATAGCTGTTCTATATTTAATTATTTCATGTAAGATTAATTATTGAATGATGAATTTGATATCCTTGTATCCCTGACCTAGCTTTTCCCCATATCAACTGATTTAAATGTCATCGACTTGTTGACTACTTCTTAACTAATTATTAGAATTTGCTTGATTTTTTTTTCATTTTTTGAGTGGACATAATATAACTTTCAGATGTACGTCTGATATTGCTATAATAACGTCTTTGATAAAGAGAATCCCTGCATAGGTGCACACACTAACAAACACTTGTTTGTACTTACTTACTCACACACACTTGTTTGTACATACATACTCACCCACACTTGTTTGTACGTACATACTCACACACACACACTTGTTTGTACTTACATACTCACACACACACTTGTCTATACTTATACATCCTGTCATTGTGTTATTTTTCTGTCATTTTTGTATTCTTGTCTTTCGTTTTTGTTGATGTGCTGTATCTATATGCCGTGTTGTGTGTTTTGTTACATATGACGTGGCTCTGTACTTTTACATCCCGTCTTTTTGTTGTTGTGCTATTGTAGATTTTGTATTCTTGTTTTTCATTCTTGCCAATATGCTTTGCTTATATGCCTTTTTGTGCGTCTTAGATACATATTTGTTTGATTAAGATTATATCACAATGTTGACAGATATCCCACGTTGCGACATTTTTGCCTCTTATGTCTGTTTGATTTGTTCATACATCGTTGTCAGTATATATGAATTTGATGCGACTGCCATACAAGTGAACGGTTTGGCTTTAAAACCAGATTTTACCTCCACTTTTTACATAGGAAAATATCTGTATCAAGACGGAAATATGACTGTTGTAATCCATTCGTTTGAATGTGTTTAAGCTTTTGATTATGCCATTTGATTATGGGACATTCCGTTTGTATTTTCCTCGGATATCAGTATTTAAAGGTTGTGAACAAGATCGTTTAAATCATTTAACAAACACACAATCACATTGTATTCTACGTCTGTATTTTTTGCTAAACGATGTCTTTCTGTTCTCATCATTTAACTGAAAAAGCATGTCAAACAACGCGTTTTAAAATCTAGAAATTCAACTGAACCAGTTTTGACCTAATGAGTTCATATATAGCCTACCATACGTGTTTCTACTTACATAATCGTGATTTAACGTATACATGAAATATGAAATACACCCCTCTTTGGTTTCATTTGATATACTTTTGACACTGAACTATACTAATACGAATGATGATAAAATTTATCGAATATTAGCTTTTATCATTTCGTGTGGTTATAATTATTTCATAAAGGATTAAATAACCGTTTACCCATGAAAACCGGATATCGCTGTTTACCAGTAAACAAAGACTTATTAACGGTGCGTGTAGAATTACTCCAAGTATTCTGATTAGATATATATTTATAAGTGGCTGCTGCTTAATGTTCAGTGGTTTTCATTACATGTGTAATAATAAAAATATATTTCTTAGCCAACAATCGTTTACCGATGTTCAAGAAAACTCTTAAACATTTCTTAAACAATTTTGAATGCTAAATAATACAAATTTCCCGAGTGAGTCACATTAACTGAGAACTGAGAGAGTCCATTGGTTTAGCGTCTCCGGCTATATATAAATAAGGAGATGTTGAATGCTTGTCACGCGACAACTATCCACCAGAGTTCAAATGACGAAGAGACAGGTAATTATTGATTAACGTACGGCCTGTAGCAATGAGAAAAACTCATACCATAAAGTCAGCAATTAAATGAAAAGACAATAAAATTTGAAACAATTCAAACGAGAAAAATATAAGTGTCCTTATGCAGTACAATTTCCGAAACACAAATATGACAATTTAAGAAGGTAGACCTAGGTTAAGGGAAATAACTCTTAAAATCATCAGTACGTTTGTGTCAGCACTTTTCATAAATATGTTCTAAGCTTTTTGGATACATAGATTATTTCAAATCTGTTTCAGGTAGATGCTTTTAAAAATTCATTGACGAAACTTGACTTTTACAAACGCATAACTGAGTTAAAGAGTTATCTCCCTAAACCAAGGTCTACCCCTTAAGTTTCATAAAATATGTGGCAATACTTAAAATGTTTGTTGGTGCTGAACATTTCCCCTAACACGAGACATTGGTGTTACAGTACAGTTAACATAAGAACAAACTGTAAAAATAATATAGTATAAATGTATCCGCCGTCAAGGGGCGCTCATTTATTCAACATGTTACGATAGGAAAGATACTCAATTTGTTAGTTGTCAGATCAGGCGGCCATTCTGGTGTTCACCACAAACTATATCTTATTTAATTAAGACAAGCTTAAGACAGGCACGCAGTATTGGTCAACCTATTTGTAATGATGACCGTAAAAACCGGATACCTGGACATATTGAACTTTTCTCAATATTTACGTGTGTTTTTACCGGCCAATCAACATTCCTATAGGAATAAAATGTTTGGTTGTTTCTTAAATTTTTGTCGACATGTATCTTTATTCATATGAATAAAACAGAAGCGTCTGAAGAGGCTTGAAAATAAACAAGTATTATCCACTATATAATTGATGTTCTCTCACTAAATTATTCATTCTGTTATGTAACTATAAGATTTCATTTCAGGCCTATGTAATATAAATTGAAATAGCGATAACACAAATACCGTTAAGTTTGCTTTGTCTTTATCTAGTGATAAATAATGACTGTCAGTTAACAATAGAACTTGACGACACAAACTATGATTTCAGCTTTCCCAATTTGAAATTCATATCTGGTGTAGTTACATTCCAGAAGCGCCTACGTATAGAGTATACATCTGAAGTTGGAAGGTGAAGAAAAAGAAGTTGTTCGTGTAATTTAACTTATTATTGATGTTATGCAATAATGGTACCATCTGCTTCATTTGTTTTAAGCAATGTAACTACATGTACCTTAATTTTCATTTACCAGTAAGTGACTAACAATCAACGTTCATGGTCTAATATTCCATTATCGAGATGTTCACCTTAATCTTGTGTGAAACGAAACAATCGCTGTGAAGTGATACGTGGACTTAATTTAAATAGAAGTATATCACAATCAAGGCATGTAGTTATCGTTTGTTGCTGTGTTACCTATTTGTTTTTCGTTCATTTTTTGTAAATTAATTAGGCCGTTAGTTTTCTCGTTCGAATTGTTTTACATTCCGGTGCTTTCTAAAGCTGACTAAAAGGTATGGGCTTTGCTGATTGTTGGAGCCGTACGTTGACATATAGCTGTTAATTTCTGTGTCATTTTATCTCTTGTGGAGAGTTGTTTGATTGGTAAGCATACCAAATCTTTTTTTTATATATATTCAAGCATATTACTATTGCATATTAGCGTAAGCACCTGGTTATGTTGTATCTGCATGTTTCTTAAATGATGTCAAAGCTATCAGTATATTCTTTTTAAAACCATATAAAGGATTTATATATACTATGAGTTACTAATTTTAGGTAAATCATCTTCGACATCAATAATACGAATTATCTATTTTCAGAAGTAGTTTTTTCAATATAAAAATTAGATGCAGGATGCCAATGCGACAACTTTTAATCAGAGACAAAACAACGCAGAGGATAACAACTATAAACGTCGTTGAAAATATTTTGATACACAAGTAACCATTGACCTTTTCCTATTTCAATCTAAAAAAACTACTTTTTTTTTTTAAATTGAAATTGAATAGAGTATTACTCTCAAAGGATGAGATAAAATATGAGAGTGCACTTTCAGTATTCGTTTAATTTGCATGAAACAAAAATCGGATACTTGATAAAACAGGTTTGAATATATCTGTAAAATTAAAATATTATTCAAGGCTTCGTCGCAGTTTAAGATTCGTTAAACAATGTTGAAAAATTAACAGCATATACTGTTTAAGATTTTGTATCGATTAAAACCAGAAATATTGTAGATTATATAAAAGATGATGCATTGACACTTCCAGTTTAAAGTCAATATCGGTCTCAAATATGAGAGTTAACATATAATGTTTTGGAAGAGAAGAAGATAAGCGGAAGAGTCTAAATAATCGAACCGACAATATCATGTAAAAAACAAAAATACCAAAATACCAAAAAATAAACATGACACAACAAAGAAAAAAAGACTAAACAAATAGATACCCCCCCTCCCCCTCAAAAAAAGAAAAATAATATAATAAAAAACGGGTTTTTTTTCAGGCACTTTGGAAGGAAAAGCAAATTCTTCTCACATTGTGACACTCTTTGTATGGTAAGTCAAATGTTACTTGTTCCATAAATCCCTGTATACATATTTATCTTACCTCCTATTTCTAGGAATATGATTGGTTAAAAGTGTCCGCGTGGACACCGTGTATATTTCATTTTAGGTAAGTAGGGAGGCGGAGCATATCATACACGGTAAGTAGGGGTGTGACGTCCCTGTATATTTAATATTAAGTTAGAGGTGAGGCGGGGCTTATTTCATAAACGGTTAGTAGTGGTGTAACGTCCATTTATATATATATATACACATGGAAAAAAGTATTGCAACACCAAATTGAAATTAAAAAAACGCTTTTTATTTTTTTGTCATATAATTTGTTGAAATAGAACTAGTTCAACATTATTAAAATATCACCTGAGTTTAATCAATAAATATTGACTCGATAAGTTCTTATCTGCACATGCAGCTACTGTACCCGTAAACAGCAAAACAGGTGTTTTTATCTTCATTGTTTTCAATATTTAAAATAACCAAGTTTATAAAGTTATGTGATTGACACCTTGTAATGGGTCCTCCAAAAGTCTTAGCTGCAGAAATAAGGCAAATAATCAGCATAAGAAAAGTAGGAATGTCGCTGTGACAACCGCACGTATTGTTGGTCATCACCATCACACTATAAGTCGTTTGAGAATAAAAATCAGACAATAAACGGTGTTAAAGACCTTCAAAGATCAAGAATTCCCCCTATACCATCTGCTAGGGAAAATCAAGCATAATGAAGGTTGGTCAAAAGAAAAGCCATTGCATACAATACAATCCTAAGAAGAGAGTGGTGGGCATACATAAGCTTTAAACAAGAACTGTTCAAGATCTACTCATCGTTACTGGTTATCGTGCGAGCAGACCATTTCGGGAATCATTGCTTACGAACAGACACACAGTTGTCCGTATCCAATGTAGTGCGGAGCTCGCCAAAATTGGAAATTAGCATCGTGGAGGAAGATCCATTGTTCCAATTGAATTCGGTTCATCTTTCTTGGCCCGTTCGAAGCCCGGATTTGAACCATATCGAGCATATATTGGACACTATTGGGCGTAAAGTGCGCGGAAGGACACCCCAGTTCAAACACGTCATGAAATAAACAATGTCCTTCATTAGAAATGGTTACTGCTACCTTAGCAACAAATAAGTCGATAATGGCAGAAATCAGAAGACGTCAAGAGGCGGTTATTCTTTGGCGTATAACGACCAACCATGATGTGAACAATCATCTTAAGATTTATTTTGAAATGTCTGACATTGTAAAGTTCGACTACAGTAAAAGTTGTAAAATGCATTATTTTGTACAAAAAACACTTCATTTTGTTATTAAAATTGTGATTAGATAAATCATTTTTTTCAAACATTTTTTGTTCTTTTAAATGCCAATGTTTTCATAAACTAGGTTACATATTATTTTACGAATATTTTATCATATTTCATCCAAAATAAGAGGCTGATTTTTCAAGTTTTAAAAAATCAAGGTGTTGCAATACTTTTTTCCATGTGTATATATATATAAAAATGGTACTGAGAAAAAATCTTAAAGGTTTCAACAGACGAAGAAATTGATAATTAAGATTGAAATAAATTCACAAAACACATTTAAACCTATCAAGTTGTTATTCATGTTATTGTTGGCATCTGTTTTTGTAGGATCAATGGCAGAAGTTTCTTAATGCTAACAAAAGACTTACTCATTTTGATAGGTCACTAGTCTAAATTTCACACGTTAAGATAGTCGGTAAAATAAATTCGTTACAAAGTGAGCTAGTGACGTAATACAGTATATTCGCTCTTACCCCAAATGGATTTTAATGACCTCATATTCTACCGTATTAGGTCACTAGCACACTATGTAACTAATATTATCAAAGTTACCAGGCTTATAATTTTAAACGCCATAAGATATCAGATAAGAAAAAAATTATGGTGCACATACTTTATATCAATTCTAAAGTGTTGTATTACAAACATTAAAAACAATTTCTTCCTCAGTTTGAACAAACAATTCGAAAACAAGAGAGTAATATAATAAAATTAAGTGTTATTGGGCTTAACTTAACTTTAAAGAAAAAAAAGACAATCTTGAAAAATAACAAAATAATAACTGGAATATTTAACCGAGGAAATTGCAAAGATACTGGCTACAGTTTCTAGAAAAGGCAACTATATCAGCATGAGCTATCATTGATTTAAAATGCTTTAATCACAAAATAAAAAATACATTCAGTCATAGAAAATGTCACATCACAAATAAAAAAATATAAAAAGATCAAACGAATCTAAAACAACCGTCATATTCCTGACTTGGAACAGGCATTTCCTTTTGTAGAACAGAATATAAGAAACCTCGGAACTCAGATTTTTGTTATTTTTATTTTACTTTTCATGGCTAGTTGAACCTCTCGATTGTATGACAGTTGCGAAGAGATTTTATTATATTGACAACAGCGTGCGAGCAAAATAAACAGACATAATTAGTAAAATTGTCAAAAAGTTTGGATAGCTGCAAACATTGTATGTGTTATCATCTTAATCACTATAAAATAAACAAATATGTCAACAAAGAAATACAAAATGGCATTTATCACTGAACTAGTATATGTTTGCTTAGGGGCCAGCTGAAGGACGCCTCCGGGTGCGGGAATGTCTCGCTACATTGAAGACCTATTAGTGACCTTCTGCTGTTGTTTTGTCTATGGTCGGGTTGTTGTCTCTTTGACACATTCCCCATTTCCATTCTCAATTTTATTTAGAACCTCTATAGAAATAGCACATATGCAAATAAATTGAAAGACAAGAATACAAAAGTATGACCAAAGCACAATTACACAATGGCATGATGTTTAAACATTCAGCCACGACGGAGGGACTTTATCAGAATTGTTCAATGCGTTCTAGTTACTATTATATGTGGCTTCAGGTTACTCTAACATTGACATATACACTCATGTCTCGTAATTTTTATTTTCATTTGTCACTGTAAAAGCAAAAGAAGTTTCAAATTTGCTACAGTTTCATAAACATTTGTTTTAATTTAAAATTATGGCTTCCGATTGTATCAGTATCTTTTAGAACATGGGTAAAAATAATTGTTAAAAATGTAAATTTCAAAGCTGAACAAGTCTTGCAGAGAATTTGTAGATCTTACATTGGTATCTTAAAACACATTCAGAATCCACGTTTTCCATATCTTGAAGTATTTGCGCTTCTTTTTAAGCGCATCTGACGGGTTCGACGGCGGAATCCAAAGACTCTCCTTGAGACATCAACAACTATAGGCCTTGCGCACGTACATCCGACCGGAACATCGATATAGGTCTTTACATACTGCATTGTGTCACCGACACAACGCTTTTCAAACACAGGGATTCTATATGAGATTGGTCGACATTCATAGTCTCCTAATGGCGATAAACAATGTGAACAGCGACATTTAGCAAAGTTAAGAACTTGGGGATATCGGTTTTCATCGATATCTTCTATCATATCCCAAGGACACACCGAGTGTTCGTTTAAAAATATCGGCGATACAACTGGAAAGGCAGTACATTGGGAGTCATCAACAATCGTATTTTGTAATTGAGTAGGAAAACGGACATTGCTCGGAAGATAGTGCAAATGATAAAGCTGTCTCTCAAATGAAATGGTTTCTTGCGAAATTCGACATTGGTTTTCTATAAGTTGGGATCTGTTTCCTCTAATCAAGGCCAGTGTGAAAAGAAGCAGTATTCTCTGAAATGATAAATAACATTAAATGAGAATTAATGCAGATTGTCTTTGCTTAAAGCGAAGCAAGTTTTAATAAATAAATGTCAATTGTTTAATTCTCAAATTATTCAACATTGGTGTTCTGATTCCTTGATAGAAAGTGACTACTACCAAGGAATCTGTTGAATCACAATTTGTTAATGTTAAAATTGATACTATGTTTTTCAATGTTTCAATGATTTCAATATCTTTGTCACAGATCATATGTCCACAGCTATGTCTTACTTTCGATTCCGTATTTGTCATCATTCATAGCATCGCCACATTAGACTTATCAATGAATACATACCCAAAATGATAAACCCGACGGGTGTCACTAGTGGAGCAGAAATCCGCGTTCATTCATAGCTTTAAATGGTGTCTATACCTGAAGAGTTGTTGGATTCAAGATGTGTTTTTTGTTGGTTACTGACTAACAATGTCTTATCTTGTGTATTACAATTTTGAGACACGTTCTACGATTGATAAATTATAAATAGCAGGTAATTCATTCGAAATGAAATCAAAACTGTTTTTTCTTAATCTAAATAATGAAATCATAACATGCTATACAACTTATTGATTTTCTTTAAACCTACTTAAACAAAATTAATTTTTATTTCACTGCACACTTTTCTACAGTTACGGTAAATTATTATTTGTTTAAAATTATCTTTAAAATTAATTGTTTTAGCTTATATGCTTTTTGATATATGTGTATGATATCACGAATCAGGAGTAAAACTCAACCTACTTTTTAAAATCAATGGGAGAAAACACTTTTTATATTTATTACATTAAAGATTGATACTGCAGTATTTAACTTAAATACAGGTGTGTAGATCACATATCTTAGGCAAAAATTAAAAACTCGTAAAAAATATCAATCAAATTTCAAAGGGTGAAAACAATATTCCATTTTGAGATTTTTGCTTACCCTGTCGACTCGCACAATATTTTGTTTTGTTTTATTTTGTTTTGTAAATAATCATTGAAAAATTCCAAATGGATTTAACATAAGCAAACAAGTATTGTTTCTTACGCAGCAATAAACACCAAGACATCTGAAAAATAATTTATGATTTAGATGTCCAGTTTGAAATTGTTGTATTTGTGAATTATGATAAGATTACTCAAAATTGTGCAATATATGATTTATTACTTCTGATATGAATCAACAAAACCGTTATTAATTATATGGTTTATCACTATTTGTCTTAAAGTTTTGTTTGTTTCTCATTTTATATACTAATTTTGTAGAATAAAGTTATTTGCCAGAACCGATTTTTATTTAATTATGTTTTTTGTATCTCAAAATTCTCTAAAATATTCCGCTAGATTAAGACGGATTTCAATTCAAATGCAATTGCTTAGTCTTACATGTATGTAGGATGTTGACTGAGACGGAATCGAGGGAACTGATTTATTGGCATCCTTGGTGAGGTTTTGTAGCTCCTCTGTTCGAGATTTATAGGACCAGGGTTAACCTTCTGATTAACATCTTAATATGTCTATGTGCATGTCATAAAGTTCGAGACCTCTACAATGGTTGTCCCATGTCATTAAAACTGAAATACCCAAACGTTTTAGTTTTTTTGGTGTTTGTTTTTTTAGATAATTTGCTGATTGTAGATCCTTGTTAGCCCTCTTATTATTTCAAATAATGGTTGATTTGTTTTACATTAAACTACTGAAAAACTTTGAATTATTGAAATAGTAAGGCTTTTCTACCTCAAGAATAGATAATCTTAGACAATGTTAGATGTATTTGGCAAAACTTTTAGGAATATTTGTTTCTCAATGCTCTTCAACTTCGTACTTTATTTTCCCTTTGGCCTTTTAACATTTTTTTATTCGAGCGACACTAATGAGTCATTGAAGACTAAACGCGCGCCTGGCGGAAATACAAATTTTTAATCCTGGTATCTATAGTGAATTAATTTTCACCTATACATGCTTTCAAAATTTTAAGCATGGTTTCAATGATTAGTTAATTGACATGAATGATTTTCTTTGTTATCATATTATTTTTAAATCTTTAATATGCAATTTGAAAAAATATTCATTGATTTATAATTTATGTTTTCTATTTTTACAGCAATAAGTCGATAAATCTGCTGATCATGGACTATCAATCACAAAGCTATCATGAGCTGATAAATTATAACAAACAATCTAAAACTGTCCGTTTACAAATTTTAAAGGTATATAGAAATTAAGATTTCAATTTCCTATAATATATAGTTCTTAAACGCTTTCAGTCCTTATATTTCCTTGTCTTACACATATTCCCGATAAAGGAAAATAAAAACGCTTCGGACGCATAAAATTTATAATGTGTTGTGAAATTTTTACAATGGATCCTTGGTCGACTGTATGCTTTTTATGGGTATATTTAACCGCACACCCGTTTACTAGTATATCATTTTGATTTTGCTGTTGGGATTTTTATTAAGACTCCTAAATGCTAAAACGCATAACAAATATAATCCTAAACGATTAAATACTGTATCGCAAGTCATAAAAAGGAAGAGATTATTTATATGGTTTTGTTGATTTTTTGTTGTCAACTTTGGGTTGACAGTTTTGTGATCTTCAGTGTTAAATACAAATAATGCATTTTTTTTCCAGACAATTATATTTTTAAAAATAATAAAGGCCGTCTGAATATTCAATTTTTCAAAACCGTAAAACAACTATTTACTAAATTTGTAAAAGAGAAGAAAAAATGTTATTTGTAAAAGAGGGACGAAAGATACCAGAGGGACAAACTCATAAATCGAAAATAAACTGACAACGCCATGGCTAAAAACGAAAAGGACAAACAGACAAACAGTAGTACACATAACACAACATAGAAAACTAAAAAATAAACAACACGAACCCCACCAAAAACTAGGGGTGATATCAGGTGCTCCGGAAGGGTAAGCAGATCCTGCTCCACATGTAGCACCCGTCGTGTTGTTTATGAGATTAATTAAAAGTACATAGTATATTGCATGAACTTCCAAGTTAAGTATAGAAAATATAATCGGAATAAAATAAACTAGACCAATTAAAGCTTTATTCAGCCGGAACTAGATACAACCTTAATTTTAGAACAATTGCAAAAGTTTTATTCATAATAAATGTCAGAATAATGTCTTACTATTACCGTAGCAGTGGTACGTCCAGATGCTTATAATCAACTAAAAAAAATATGTTCTAGCGATAATACAACAATCTGATTTGTTATCCCACAGTAAACATGGTGAAGTAAATGAATATATTTCGATTGTGTTTTTTTTAACATTTTTATTTATTAATCTAAAAATGCTTTGTGATAGCAATTGAAGCCCTTGTGATTATCCGTTCATATGGTTGTGTCGATTAGAATTAGAAAACAAATTCGAAAATACAATAATTTATTCATTCAAGAATGCTTTATTGCATGGACCTATCATAACCAACATGTATGGTAATTGTAGTTCATAGATTTTAGAATTTGGTCATCAATCATCTATTGATTTAGTTGAACAAATAAAGATGCATAAACACCTGCTGGAAACAATTCAACAATATATTTGAGCAAAATCATCTAAAGAAAAGCAATTTTATGGCATAACTAATGTTGGAAGTAAGGCTTGCCAGTCATTCACAATGGACATTTCCTCAAGCAATTTATATCCGAGGGGCTTCAGTGGTATTTATTCAGAGTGTAATATAAAAGTACTTTAAATACACAGCTTTGGTCCGTTAAAGGAAAATAAAACAAAAGTACAGAAAATCATAGTTCACACCAAGTTTGAATTTTAATCACAACCATGAATAGAATTTGTTTCATATATCTCTGTTCAAAGCATTAAAGTTCAAATATAAAATTTGATCAAGACTGTCAGTTAGGCTTTCTTTTTTACAATGCTTTCATGCTAGTAAAGTATGTGGCTTTGAAAACTAAATATCGATCTGTAGTTGTATCGATGATTCGTGTAACAGATCTACCAGTATACTCGATCCGGAATGTTAAAGTTAGGAATCCGTGTGTGTCGTTCTGTTAACCATGTACTCTCTACATTTTTCTAATGCCATATAAAACATACTGTCTCGTTCTTCTCAACATTATACGACGTCTAAAAAGGTCCAAAACTCTCTTAGTTACAGACACGACTCTTGGTTGTGAACAAGTGCAACCAACTGGAACATCTGTGTAAGTTTTAATATACTCAAGTTTATTGCCAACACAACGTTTTTCAAAAACAGGTATCCTGTATGACACTGGACGACATTCAAAATTACCGTATTGTGACAAACATTTAGAGCATCGACATCTAGCAAAATTTAAAACTTGAGGATACCGGTTTTCATTGACGTCTTCTATCATGTCCCAAGGACATATTGATCTTTCGTTTAAAAATACTGGTGATATACTTGGAACCATATTACATCTTGTGTCATCAACATTTGCATTTTGTGTGTGATTTGGAAATCTCACGTCATTTGGTAAATAGTGCAAGTGTTGTAGCTGTCGCTCAAAAAGTGTCGTATTAACTGTTGCATGGCACATACTTCCGGTTGTCATATTGATGACCTTAAGAAAGGTCAATGAATACAGAAGTAAATGTTTCTGAAATAAAAAAAATGAAATATATATTTAGACATCAGATGAATACATCAATACATACAAAATATATTGATACTTTCTTTTTAAATTTTATTTGGAGTTTGGTAATTTTCTTGATTGACATTTTACAAAAAAGTAGTTTCAGACACGTACTAAAATAACGAATTATTTATTATGAAATACAAGTTATTGATCTTGAGATTATAGATTGTGACTTAGAACATAAAAAATACAACAATTAATGTATAATGTCTTTGAGTTCAAAGCTATATAATTGTAAAAATGTAGCATTTTTTGGTTTAAAAATGAGGCGGAAGATATTTATTCGAAACAAATGAGTCGGAAAAAAACCCGGACAACGCAATGACAAAAAACAAGTGAACGAAACACTACATGTAAACTAAAAATTCAGCATTTGAACGTCATCGTAAGCCGTGGATGAGCACACGAGCTCCTTTAATTTTCGGATTACGTATTCGAATTTCATTATTTATGAACTTTTAGAGCTAGACATATCGCATTTCAATAGACGAAAACCGTGCTTTCATGACTGTGTTAAAACTCGATTGTTGCCTCATTGTCGTATACACCACATTTCTTAATATTTTGAGATAACAGTTACATTTTGTCTTTACAAGATACAGATTTGTTGAATTTTGTAAATATATTTGTATATAGATCTTCCTAAACATTTAACACGAAAAGACAATAAGTATGGTTGATTGCTGTCATTTATATATCTTTAAAGTACTACTACCCTAACACATTTCGATAACAACAGTTTATATAATGTATCAAAGGATTTTAAATGTCAATGAAAGATATAATCTTTTTTATTTCTGAAAAATATAGTAAGTTCTGTGAACATATAAAAGCAAACATATTATCTATGGTTTGGCTAATTTGTATGTATAGATTCATATAAACATATAAGTAGTAAGAAAGGCTTAATTCCAAATAGATGAAATAAGCTTTATTCCATTCGTTAACATAAACAGTATATAAATATTTTTGCATCTGATTCGTATCTCGGCTAAAACAATGTGTCTTCAGTGATGCTCTCAGTCATAACATTTTAAAATTAAAAAAACGTATTTACAAGACGAAGAGCTCATTAGCCAAACGAACAGTAAAGAAGTAAAGTCAATGTCGGGCAAGGAATCATAGTTTTGCATGAAGGAGATGTATTCTTCGAATCTTATTATTAAAATTCCAAATTTTAAACAGAAAATTTATGTAACTTAATCTGTATTTTCAGGCCTTACTTTGTAGAATAAAGGTTTTAAATGTTTTATGATCATACCTTTTCACGGGTGAAATAGTCCATACCAAAAACGAAAACATTTATCGTGCGTTTTTCCTCATTTGAACAAATGTGAAATATTTTCAGTTGTCGACACAAAAGGTTACATATTAGACATGTTGTAATATAAATCTATTTTAGAAATTTATTTATATTTCTTAAACCACTTCTTTTTGTATGTTAGGTTTTCAAAATATAATTCATGAAATAGTAGGAGTTACAATAAAATATTAAAATTACTTCATTCAATAAGGAAGCAATACAGAAATTATCAGTTAGGTAAAATTTCATTCATAGAAAATATTCTATTGCTTCTTCATGACATTCATCGGAACTCCACAGGGTGTTTATTAATTTTTTTGTTTTTTTCTCATAAACGTCAAAGTTTGATGAGATAGATAAGGGTAAGAAGATATGGTATGATTGCCAGTTAAAAAAAAATGCATCAGAGACCACATCACGTAGAGGTTAGCAACCAAACATCACAGTACGGCTTTCGACAATGTAACAGTAACCGGATTTTTCTCTCTGCATATTTGACAACTTTAAACAATAATCAATGTCTTTTTACTGATCCATTACATACGAAGATAAAACTGCATCATAATGGTCTGGAATAAGCTTTATAATGTAATGTGTATGTTTAAATCGTTACCAATGCTACTGTTAACAGGGAAATTTTAGCGACAGTTTTATTTTCGATATTTTTGCACTTAGAGTGGAAACGCGAAAATAAAACGACCACGAATATTTCAAGTATATTGAATCATTATAAATTGTACAGCACTTTTATTTGGTTACACCTACCTAACTTAAAGATATATTTATTTCAAATTGATACGCTACTATTTCTCTGCATATCACGTTATAGTTAAATATTAAAAATCTATCGAAACAGTTATTTTACTTCAGCCATAACATATGAGATAATTCATTCACATTGTTACAACAATACCACAAATAAGTTAAATCAAAACTATATTTTGCAGTCAGTGTTTCATGTTGGTCAAATACATATTTTGAATTGATACGATGAGATATCCATATGAGGTCATAAGTACGTTTGTTTATATTACTAGTAACTCCATCATGTTTGTTCAATAATTTTGCAAGACCAACAATAAACAAAACATTACTCAACCCCTTCCCGAAAAACCCACAACGAAGAGACAAACAACAGGGAACGATAAAGCACCCAAAAAGGAGGATGCACGCAATGTGCTACGGACAGGTAAACTTGCTGCTATATTGAATTGTTGATAGAAAAAAATATAAACAGGTCAAGATTACAACCTTCGTTTAATTACAATTATAATATCATTAAGAGCTCACACACAAAATAAATCATTTCATTTATACACTTCTAGTAAAATGTAAAATCACAAAAATACTGAACCCCGAGGAAAATTCAAAATGGGTAGTCCCTAATCAAACGGCAAAATCAAAAACTCAATCACATCAAACGAATGTATATTTTTGGCGAATTGTTTCCCGGTGAGTGATAGTTGACCAGCTTGTGTAACCATTCATTGGTAATGAAAAACCATATAGTACTGAATTCCGCGTGCACGATATGTAACTCAGACTATTAACAATCAATAAATATAGTAAGTGGTATGAAATGATTTAAAGTAAATGATAGTTAAAGCAAATAATTTATAGAAATATTAATTGCCTATTATGACATAATTGGCATTCATTTTTCTTCTACTCTTAAATAACATACCAAAAACTCTTTTTTTTTTAATTTAAACAGAAATAATCATAAAAATCCTACAATTAATATAAAAGAGGGACGAAAGATACCAGATGGACAGTCAAACTCATAAATCGAAAAAACAAACTGACAACGCCATGGCTAAAAATGAAAAGAACAAACAGAAAAACAATAGTACGCATGATACAACATAGAAAACTAAAGAATGAGCAACACGAACCCCAGCAATTATAAAGAAGTAGGTCTGGTAAGAGCCGATTTTAACCTCAAATTTCAGGTTTGTCTGACGAAATATTTTGAACACCTTTTAAACACTCAAGTGTCTATGTCAGTTGATTCAATTACTGGAACTACTCCTTTGGAAGTAGCCGGTTGTAAGTATAAACGTGATGTAACGTAACGTATGGTGACGTTGACATAAGTAAGGTGTGTTTTACTTATCCATAGATGATTTGAGAGTAATAATTAGATAGTATTTTTTTTATAATATAAGGCTGTCTATCATATCTTTACTGGTAATTCTTTTGAATTAAAATGAAATATCAGTTACTTGAATGATACTGGCAAAACAAGCTGCGCTAAAGTAGTTTCCTTGTCTCAAACCAGGTAGAAAGAAGGATTAAACATTAACCTATTGTTAAGCTTAAAATTAGCTTTTGCTTAATTGTGCAACGTTTGAAAGCTATGATTTTTAACGTATTTATCTAAAACAGTCTTCTTGAAATAGTAAAAAAAAAACAAAAAAAAAAACAATGTAGCATTATTTTTACTAAGAATCTTATTTTCAACATTGGCCTGAAGCATCATTATTGACTATTTATATCAATATTTATGTTCTTATTTTACTAAAACAACCGTTAAAGTCTTTTAATGATATACATGTATGTATAAAATCTAACTTTCTTACATTTGAAATTTTCTGCAAACAATGAATAAATTTAACAAACTATTCATATGTATATTGATATATTATTATCATTTCAATATATATAAATTACACATTCATGCGGTTTTCAGACAAATAAAAAAAGTTATATTTAAATCACAATTTACTTACCATTTTGTAAGGAAAGAAATGTAGTAAGCTAGTAAGCTAGTAGCCACATGCAAGACAAAGTGAAACAAACCCCATTGATAATTCATTTATATACCCGTATATAGGTATCAATTCTTTAAAATACTATTTAATTATTACTCTCAATCATCTATGGATAAGAAAAACACACCTTACTAATGTCAACGTCAATATACGTAACATTACACCACGTTTATACTTACAACCGGCTACTTCTACTTATTATCAAATGTTGAATGAAAAATTGTATGTATCATATAAAACCATATCATATAAATTCAATACAATAATTGCGGCTCATTTTAAACAAGACTTCATAATTGTCTGTTCAAGGAAATTTCAACCAGTTCTTGGAAAATGAATGAAAGTTTGAAACGAAGTGGAAGTGCTATTATATAATGTAGGAGTTGAATGATCAAAATAAAGTTCAAAAACACAGAACGAATAAAAAATAGTAAATCAAACACAATGATCGATAGTATCGAAAATTCTCAATTGCAAAAATGAGAAAAAAAATGAAAAAAAAAATCATTGATAAAAATAATATATATCTGAAAAAAGGTTATGCAAAAACTTTATCATTATTTGAAATATTAGTTCGATAAAGCCGTTTTTTGGGGGACCCGAATTTCAAATTTAAAGTATATATACGATGGTCAGAGTCACTGGCTTAATTTTTCTATGTTGTGCTTAGTATACTTTTGTAAAAAGCAAGAAAACAAAATAATTAGAAACGAACCACCAAAAAAAACCCCCAAAATTACAAAAAAAGCATCTTGTGAATAACTTTGCCCCCCCCCCCCAAAAAAAAATAAATAAAAATAAATAAAAATACTTTGAGTAATGACATGCTGATTTTTATTTACATTTGGTAATTAAAGTAAAACATATTTTTGATGTAAATTTAAAATAATTAAAAAATTTCTTGGCCTTATTAAGATGTGTAATAAAAAAAAATTTAGAGAAAAAAGTTTGTATTCTCAACATCCGTTCTACTGACCATCACTCTAAAGTCTATTTTGCATTGAAATTTTATTTTAGATAACGATTCAAAAAAATTATGTGCGGATTTCATTTGAAATATACTCTGTCAAACATTTGCTGTGGATATAGAAAACGAAAATATTCAGACAATTTTCAATCAAATATATATTCGTTTCATTGAATTGTCATGTAGAACAATATATAACAACAAGGATTGCAATTCGCCGTTTCAGAATCTAATACAATATGTGTAATGTTTTCAAAAGTGTGTGTCAAAGCGTCTAGACTGGTAGGAAACGTCCTTTTATATATAAATTCAACCATTGACGTGAAGTTTTATTCATTTTGGGGCACAAACAATAATATTACTGATGGTCCGTTAGATTCTAAAACAGCCTATTGGTATCTGAAAAAGGCGGCCGATTTTTTAAATGCATTTATTGTGTGCTTCCTGTGTCCTTTATATTATAGTTATCAAAGGAACCAGGATTATAATTTAGTACGCCAGACGCGCGTTTCGCCTACATAAGACTCATCAGTGACGCTCATATCAAAATATCTATAAAGCCAAACAAGTACAAAGTTAAAGAACATTGAAGATAAAAAATTCCAAAAAGTAGTGCCAAATACGGCTAAGGAAATCTATGCCTGGGATAAGAAAATCCTTAGTTTTTCGAAAAATTTAAACTTTTGTAAACAGGAAATTTATAAAAAAAAAATGACCACATTATTGATATTCATGTCAACACCGAAATGTTCACTACTGGGCCGGTGATACCCTCAGGGACGAAACGTACACCAGCAGTGGCATCGACCCAATGGTGTAAATAGTTATCAAAGGTACCAGGATTAAAATTTAGAACGACAGACGCGCGTTTCGTCTACATAAGACTCATCAGTGACGGTCATATCAAAATATTTATAAAGCAAAACAAGTACAAAGTTGAAGAGCATTGAAGATAAAAAGATCCAAAAAGTAATGCCAATGTCATAGTACATATAATCATAATTAATTTTTAAACATTGCCAGGACCAAATTTTATTTTCAAACAACAATCTGAAGTATCTTTCATATTTGAAGTATTTCATGTCAAGACGTTCCCAGTGGCAAGTAAGAGGCAACAATTGTTGACCGATGATAAAAGACTAATCAAAGATCAAGAGCATGTCATTTATGTAAAGCGCATGTATCGTCAACATAACACTCTTTAATTGCGCGCGAACAAGACAGAAAAACATCAAATTCAAACTTGTAAATTCAAACGAAGCAAAACCTATATAATAGCTAAGAGGTTTCATTATCGAATATAAGTAATTATTGTTATGATGTAAATTACCAAAAATACAAATATCATTTTGACACAATGTTGATCATGGGTGTGTTACATTCCCCTTGAAACCTATTAAGCGTATAAATTTTTCAAGAAGTCTATTCGAAAACTAAATAGTTCGACCAAAATTTGCTTTCAAGAATACGCCTGACCTGAGAAATTATTTGTACAAAGCCATACATGCAGAAATGTTATTAACAATAAATTTCAAGGGATCATCTGTTTTGTTTTTTGTTTACATAACTGCGATAATCTATAATAATTAAATATTTAAAATTAGAGTAAGTAATCAAGTACGGAGAACGCGGGACAATATCGCAAAATATAGTTACAAGATCTCAGTATTGTCTTTGGTGATACGGAAAATTTAAGATCTGTAGAAATCGAACAAAAGTGTGAAAAATATTGCACTAACAAGCACGTTCATACATCTATATAATTTGAAGATTTCAAAAACCTATAATAAAAACCATTTACTTGATATTAATCTTTACGTTACAGAATAAATTCAACACTAACCAACATAACATATGTCAATAAAAGAGGGACGAAAGATACCAAAGGGACAGTCAAACTCATAAATCTAAAACAAACTGACAACGCCATGGCTAAAAATGAAAAAGACAAACAGAAAAACAATAGTACACATGACACAACATAGAAAACTAAAGAATAAGCAACACGAACCTCGACAACCGCGTCATCTTTAAGACTCTTGAAAGAATTCTAAGAAATCTATAAATAAATAACTGAAAATCAACATTGTATTTTCAAATAGATCTTTTCCCACTCAGATAAAATATTTAGGTGCAGGGATGGAGCTACCTGTTGTAGGTAAGACACTTTAAAATTAATATTAACCTTTTGTATATATGAGCAACTCATGTAATACGAATATATGTTTTGAAGTTCACAGAATTAAGTACGGTGTACTTTTAAAATAATAAGTTATTCTAGCTCTAATTGTGTCCGATCTTGCCGGAACATTGGTATCGAGTTTTTGATAATTTGAAATAATAATAAATTTCCACGATCTTGGTTATACATTAATCAGGTGTACATGAAATCTAGATAAAAAAAGTACTAGTACTTGTAATCTGTCAGGAAAAAAACGCAATTAAAGACAGTAAGCATTACAAAGAGAGTAATAACAAAGCAGGATATATTCTACCACCAAAAACTAAAGATTCGGCATCAAGAATACCCAATAATATTGAATATAATATCGACAACTACGGAAGTGTAAATGTATGCTTATTTTTTTTTACCTAATGGCCTGTAACATATTTTGAAGGGAACACACATAAGATGTTTAGCATAACAAAGCCTTTTTGTCCATTGATATACATTTCAAATAAAAGCAGTCATATAGTTTAAAAAAAACTAAGTCTTGCAGATATCACTATTTTAATTTTAGAACTTTGTCTTATACGTTTCAAAATTAGCTTTATACTGCAGTAAGTTTAAAAGTACATCATTTAAAGATTTTGTCCGTGAAATTATAATATGGATAATGACATTTCGTATATCTCAAATTCTTGCTAAGTACCTTTATGCCTCTGGCTTTCAGTTTATTGGGAATACTGTTCCTGTCAAAGGTTCATCATGAGGAGCGTTCCGGAAGCCCAAAATTAATATTGGTTTTTTTCGTATACATAAATGACATACGTTAACTTGTGTATCTTTATTATTAACTTATTGAATAAAGATTACACATTTTGTTTCCATTAAATGTAATTTTAATATCGAAATAATCATAACTTCATAAAATAAAAGAAAAAAAAGGTGTGTTATAATGTATTCTGTTCATGAAAGCAAACTATGTCGTAAGAGGTAAGCTCTAAAATTCCGTTAAAAACTTGGATTTTTATTAAGGTTTGATCTGGTGTCATAAAAGACATTGTCAACTTTGGCTAAGCTTCAGATGACAATGTTTATCGGGGTAACAATCTGCCTTATCATCCTCTCAGTTTTGTATTATTAATATAATGTCTTATCGTTTTAGTCCACTAATTATAAAATTGTCTTTCCATACAACCATTGTCAGAAAAATTGTTTGGTCAAATATTGTAAAATAATTGTATAATGTTAGAGATTGCATGTTAGTTACGTCAGCGCGTAACTGTTTATATCTTTTTGTGTTGTCGGAGATGGAATATGTTCGTTGTTGTTCTGGGGTTTGCATATTGTGCCCGACTCTCATATTATATGTGCGTTTCTCTGTTCTAAATTTTCTTGTTGGTGTTTTAGCTGTATTTTAGTCCCATATTATTTTAGCGATAGTTTTAAACGTTGTCATAAAGCGGGAGGCTTGGTATAGTACCTTCAAACCACTATTTATTCTTAAAATTGCTTGTACCAAGTCAGGAATATGGCAGTTGTATTCAAATGGTTCATTTCTATGTGTGTTGGTGTTTGTTTTTGTTCGATTTTGGTGTTCCTGCTGTTCCTTTGTTTTCCTCTTATAGTTGATGTGTTTACCTCGGTTTTGGTTTGTTACACAGATTTGGTTTTTTTTTCTTAATCGATTGATGACTTTTGAACACTAGAAATAACTTTCTAGTTATCTCTCAATCCCAACCAACTAAATACGGTATATTAATACGAAAAGTATTGAAATCATTTTAAATTTTTTTTCAAGAGACCAATTGTATTTTAGTATTGTGGTATGTCTTTTTGTACATATATCACATGTAGTTAGAACACTAGTGACCACTCTCTCAGTGATAAATAGATGTATATATCTACCAGTTAATACGGTATTCCAAAACGTGCATTTCCCTACATAATTTCATCGATGGAGAGAAACAAGAAAAGCTATTTAACCAAAAATTCCAAGATGTGAAACTGATATTATCCCATCGAAAACTTTTATAGACACAATTACGAGTCGATATATCTTTATGAAATATCTGTTTTACAGATGATGAAGGTTATTGTTTTTTAATGTAGGTACCATAATTCCTTTTTTATTTCTTGATTATGACACAGTGAACTTTATGACGATCAGGTTATCCTTAGTATTCAGTTTTCTATGCTGTGTTTTGCATATCGTTAATGTTATTTGTCGTTTGTCGTTATACGTTTCTCTTTCTAATGCGTTATTTATTTGTCATGGACCAATGAGTTTGAATATCCCTTTCGATCTTTCTCTATCTATTCTTTAACTTGCCAATAGCAAAAAGTAAAATCACAAAAATACTGAACTCGGAGGAAAATCAATTCGGAAAGTCCATAATCACATGGCAAAAAAAAAAATGAAATAACAAAACGCATCAAAAACGAATAGACAAGAACTGTCATATTCCTGACTTGGTACAGGCATTTTCAAATGTAGAAAATGGTGGATTGAACCTGGTTCTATAGCTAGCTAAACCTCTCACTTGTATGACAGTCGCATCAAATTCCATTATATTGTCACCGATGCGTGAACAAAACAAACAGACACAACAGGTAAAAATGTAAAAAAATAGCGGTACAGCAGTCAATATTGTGTTATCATCTTAATCAATACACTGCGTTGGTATTATATGGCAAGAAAGTGGTATAACATTAAATAAATAGAGTTTGTTGTATTTAACCAAACAAGAAGAGTACTTTCCCCTTTATTTCTGTACTTGTTTGGCTGTATAATTATTTTGATTTGAGCGTCACTGATTAGTCCTATGAAGATGAAACGCGCGTCTGGCGTATCAAATTATAATCCTGGTACCTTTGATAACTAATTGCAATTGTTGATGTACTGTTTCAAGATTGTTATTGTAATAATTCCATGGAAAATCTTTCTTATATTTTTCATTTCTGCATTCATTTGTTAATTTACTTCAGGCAGACTTAAATAAAACCCAAATATTGAAAATGTAGCCATGATGGTGTACTTTACGTTGCATATGTTTGTAGTGAATATCAAAATTGACTTCGATCAGGTCTAGATTTCATAAAAAATTTAACGAGCGATCTCTTCCATAGCGTACGCCCATAACGGCGATAAAAATGCTTATAATGTTTCTTTACTGAACATTCCAGTTCTTTCAATATTGCATCTAGCAAACAGTTGGTATTAATTTTGACCTGTGTTAAGAGAGAGCCATATATCTTGCACGTTCAAGACACCCTTGTAGATTTAAAAAAGAACAGGCTTATGCCGCTACAAGGCAGTACTTGCACCCACAAAGTGGAAAGGGATTACTATAAGTTGCAAAACTTGTTTCCTAATCCACTATAAATACATATGTTTAAACTAATTTTTAATCTCTCACGTGAAACAAATGCAATCATGACAATGATGAGTAATATAGACTTTCTGATTCACAGATCACCACGGATTTGTTCTTGACTGCATTGAATTTTGAATCATCTCCAGGTGTTCACTAGTTTTTACTTGCTTCTTTTGACACCATAGTTCGTTTTAATGATGACATGCAATAATTAGTTGATAATAAAAAAAAATGATGGTATCTAGTCCTCGTACCTATATCACATTACATAAAAGTTAGAACCTCTCGGTGATAAATGTGGTTATTTAAAATCGCGAGTCTTGTTCGTTAAAATCAATTATTGGACACCTGACGGATCACATTTGATGGGAGTAATTACTGTTATGGACAAATTTATAATTTGAGAGGACAATTAACGCTCATTTTGAATATTTATTTGGACCAAAACACTTTAACGTGCAATTTGGATTTTGAAATTCCACTGAATTGATAAATCACATATGCATTCATGCTACCTGAAGTATCTTTTACAAATTTCTGCAACGTCTCCATTTCAATAGGATCTTCTTAAGCTATCATTAATGATTAATCATATGTTGTTAAAGCCAGTGGTTATGCATTTATATATATCTTTTAATAATTTTAAACGGATTTGATTTTGAAAATTCTTATATAATTGACGTATATTAACATCTACGGATAATTCAGATATTGTCTAGTTATTGATAAAATACCCAAGTACTTTTTTTTGTAGTTTATTATACATGCACGAAGTAGCATTGCTATATCCTTATTAACGCAAAATAGGACAAAAGGCAAAAATTAAATTAATGAAAGTAAAAAAATGTCTAAAATGACAAAGAATCTTTTGATTTAATTTCAGGTAATATAAAAATATTGCTCCGAGACTACAAAAATAACGATTATCCTCTTGCGTACATGAGCATAATAGGATTATAATTTATTACGCCAGACGCGTTTCGTCTACATAAGACTCATCAATGACGCTCCGATCAACATATTTATCGAGGCAAACAAGAACAAAATTGAAGAGCATTATGGACCCAAAATAAAAAAAAGTGGTGCCAATCACGGTTTATGTCATTTATGCATGGGATAAGAAAATCCTAAGTATTTCGAAAAATTCATATTTAAATAAACAGGAAATAAAAGCGTAATGGAATTCAATGCAGCTGGCATTCAAGTGAGAGGATTCGCTAGCTATAAACCAGGTTTAATCCATCATTTTCTTCATAAGGAAATGCATGAAGCAAGTCAGGGATTTGTTTCCATTTGTTAGCTGTGTTTGAGCTTTTGATTTTGACTTTTGATATAGGACTTCCGTTTTGAATCTCCTTTAGAGTTCGGTATTTTTGTAATCTTATATTTTTCTTAGTCTTAAATCCTCTATCAGTCATCAGTTTTGAGCACTTTGTTTTAGAGAATCGACGTATGAAAACATTTGTTTATACATTGTCAGGATTTGGTTTTTTATTTACTTTGTTTAGATTCGTTGTTGTTTTATATCTCAAAATGTGTTTGAAATGTTTTTCTAAATTAAAATCCAAGTTATTATTCTGCACATAAAATTTTTGCTTATAACAATTAGGATTTTTACTTTGTACACATTGTAATACGTACAAAAAGTGTTTGTCCGCATTTCAATTTGAAATGAATTCACTTATACCTTGCACAAAGATTTAGAATTTATAATATGGATTTGGAAAAAAGGATTGATACACATTACAGCATTTCTACTAAATGTTTACATTTATTCATTATGTATTCATTATTTACAAAATATAAAAAAAAAGTTCCTTATAATTTGTTTGAGCATGTGACAATATTATCGGATCAGGATTAGCAAAACACCTTTTGATTTTAAATCTAAACATGAAATTTTTTTGGAAAATTCATGCGAAATAAAATTTATGCGAAAAGTATGATGAAAACTAACCCAACTTTAACGCATGACTTATGTTTAAGTTACTTTCACTGTTCTAACCCTTTAGCTGTGCGTGCATGGCTAACCCTCTCTAATTGGGTTTTTTCTCACACATTTCTAATCAATTTTCTAGAAATTAATATAATCCAGAGGACTGCACCTCAGCCTTTTGCATTGATACAAAAGAAACCCTTGACCACCAGGTCAGCTTTTAAACTGTTTTACTTAGCGAAGGTTGAAGCTCATGAACTGTTGCTGGGTATAAACATGTATCGTTAACAGCTTCAATTTGAATTCTAGACAAATATCCTGTAAATCGTTTTTACAGTTGATTCAATGCAGTACCACAATTTAGTTAACACAATCATGATTGTGCGTTCGTGTATTATTCTGCGCTAACAGGATGTAAATATATCTCCAACAACTTATTTAAACAATTGACTTTAACTAATGAATTGCCCAATAGAGTTAAAGAAAAGTTGAATCCAAAAATATTTCCTTACGCCTTTTAAATGTTTAACTTTTAAAAGTATATAGCAGACCATTTTTTAATCATTTTGAATTATCATATATCATTTGTACAAGTTTTAAGAAAATTCATAATAAATATTGCACATATTATGATTTGTTCAGGCATTTGTTTGACAAATTATAATTTGTATAATTATTATATTACATTATAATTTTTACAAGATGATAACTTATTTTTACAAAACATAAACATATTACCATTGACAATTACAATATAGACGTGATCATTGAGGATTGCTTCAGTAGATCGGATCGAAATCGAGACGCTGCACAATTTGTAAAAGATACTTCGGATAGTTTTACATCTACGTAATGCGAATGAATATGTGATTTATCAATCTTATGAATTATCAACCAAAAATAAAGCACGGTGCTGGCAATAAATATTCGGAATGAATTATGTGTCGGAATTAATTCTAATGACACTTTCATGCTAAAATTAGACTGAAAGTCACTGGACAAATTGTCACATTGACAAAAATTCACCTACAATAAGTCACTGAACAAAAAAGTCACATTTTAGTTTAGATTAATTTCTATGTATAAACTAATAAGTGCTAGTTAAATCCCTGTATAATTTTTTTAACTTTTATATATGACTTCTAAGAAAGATGTTATTTTTAAATTTACATATTGATCTTCATGCAACAATCTAGATGAACAATACTACTTTAACTGTCAAATAGATTTATCATTAGAAAAAAATAGTATATAAAGACATTTCATACAAACTCAAGCAATTGAGAATTCATTGACTGTGATTTTTTGATTAATTGTCAATCTATTTCTTTACGTTTTATGAATTCACCGTTTATTGAATAATCATCACTAGGTACGCTCTATATTAAAAGTGTTAGGCGACAAAATACATAAAGAAACGAAGAAAAAAACGAACAAAACAAACAAATCAATTCGCGATATGTTTCCTTTGTAATATATATTTACAAATATCAGTTAAATAAACACAAACAAAACTTCAGTGATTTAGCTGATGTAGCATTACCAGTATATCTGATAATAATACCTATAACATTTAAATATTATGAACCCCCTCCCCCTGACAAAAAAACTTCAATCTATCGAGCCTGACTTCTTTATACAAGTATATAGAGCTAATGAATTACATACAGAAAATTGAGAATGAAAATGGGGAAAGTTTCAAAGAGAAAACAATCCGACAAAAGATCAATAAACAACCCAACACCACCAATGGGTCTTCAACACAGTGAGAAAATCCCACAGCTGGATGCGGGTTTAAGGTGGCCCCTAGATAAACAATATAATTCAGCGAAAATGGAACTCACATTTAGCTCAGAAACATATAAAGGAACCAGCATAAAAATAACATACAAGACTAACAAACGCCAGTGATTCCTGACTTGGGACAGACGCACAAATGTGTTTTGACTAAAATGTATTGTGAGATCTCAACATTCTCCCTATACATCTAACTAATGTAGAATAATCATACACATAGCAATACGCACAGTAAAACTCAGTTAAAATGACGTCCGAGTCTGATGTGAGAATCAGAAGATACCAAGCAAAATGACAATGATCAGCATAAATTGCAATGCAGAATTTGATTTCAGTTCACAAGATTTACAGTAAAAACTGATTCATTCGTTGTACATCATGTAAATACATTGCAAGTTCTATACATATACGATTATGAATAAAGTGTGTATGAAGCGGGGTTATCAAACTACCTTTACCGAGGATGCCATAGGCAACATTTAAGGGCAGAATGAAAGTAAAATAAATTAAATAGCAGTTATATACCTGAAACGTCTTAACATAAACGCTTAACGTGTATCTGGAATAATATTCATAAGATGCACTCTTAAGACTTAAAGGTTCGAAAATCAAAATCATCCCAACAGTGCAGTTCCATTCTAAGATATACTCTCAGACCGGATTTTTTTTTAATGAAACCACATCTTACTAGCAGATATATAAAAGTAAAAACAAGTTTTGGCTAAACGCTTCTTATCTTTTTTTTGTGTATATACTTACAACGTCCTCGACATGTGACCTACTTAATCTTGATTTGATCCAGCCTTTCGGAGAGAAAATCACCACAATAAAGTAACAATACAGATTTTAAATTAATGTCATTCGGATTTGGTTGTTTGTATATTTCTAATAACAGTGTTTTGCTATTTATTGGCACCTGTGCGTTAAATGCATCATAATTAACGAAAGGCATATATACAAAAAGTTCAAATGACTAATTGCTATCTTACAATCTACCACAACAATACCACAATAAAGAATACTTTGGTTTTGTGTAATCCTATCCGACCAGACTAGGTATTGTTAAATTAGATATTAAAAATCATATTCGATAAAGGATCTATTTATAGATCAATTATACCTCGTGGGAAAATATAAAGAAACAATACGTTGTTTAAAATATGAATTAGAAATAAGAGGTTTAGTTAGTCAAGGTGAGAATTTAAAGATAATATGATAATTAGACTAAAATCAAGATCGGACTGTGCCAAAACAACTTAATCACTCAATTAGTTGCATTTCTTTTTGACATGCTAACCTGTTAAACTAATTAATTGGTTCATAATTCTGACATTGAGTCATACTATTCTTTCTATACCTTTAAAAAGAATAATGGTAGATTTTCATTTACCATTTTTTGTACGAATTTTATAAATAAATCTGCTTACCCTTCCGAAGCACCTGAGTTCCTCCCCAGTTTTTGTGTGTGGTATGTGTTTATCAGTCATTAGTTTTCTGAGCTGGATGTTTTGTAAACTGATTTTTTATTGTTTCGTCATTGGTCATAGTAGTGTCTGTTTTTCTGTGATTGCCTCTAAAAAAATCTCCTTCCTTTTTCTATAGTACTTTTATCTTTTTTAAAATTCTATTGTAGATATTTACTTACTGTAAACTTATTTTCGCGAATACTTTATTTTGCAAAAATTCCTTTCTATCCCTTTTTGAGGCGATTAAATTTGCTTGAAGTAGTTGAATAAGGAAAGATCAACATGGAATATATTATGGACGATTTATGTCCGCGTTATATATTGTCATTCAAGTGATGTCATAGCGGGGACTATTTTTTATGGCTGGAAAGTAATTGTTTTGTGTGTAAAAATTGATTATTCTATTCTATATGTACAGAACAAATAAGTTGTGTATTATCTGACAAAGCACATTATGTTGTTTATGTTCTTCATTTTAACACTGACCTTATTTTACGTTCATTGTTTTTTTAATTTAAAATCTTGTTTTGGGTTTTGGCTGTTACGTTAAACAGCTACGTTAACATTACCGTTATTTGAAGACTAAAGCAGAATAAGAGGGCAATACCAGTACAAACAACTTAAAACAAATCTGTAAAATAGTAAGTTCATTGGAGGGTGAAAGCAACCATAAAGTACAATCTGAGCTACAACAATGAACACATTTCATACCGAAGCGACATGACAACGTGTAAACAACCAGAAGACTAAACCAATGGCCTGAGTTATTCTAAACAAAAACACACAAACTAACTTGAAAAATTGCATGATTGAAATTGTTTATTTTATAAATATCTATATTCCAAACAATATGACGTAAAAAATATAAGAATTATACACAAACAAAAGGATATACACATACACACAATCACATTCACATACGCTCGCACGCTCTCACGCTATAACGCTTTCATGCTCTCACGCTCTCGCGCTTTCACGCACCCATGCACACACGCACACATGCCCTCTTTCTTTACTAACTTCCAATAGAAAGTGATGAACATAACAAATACTTTTAACATAAAACACTAGTTTCATTACAAGTATTAGCTCCATAACCATAAGATCAATTGTCTCTGCATAGCATTTATGCCAATTAAGTATGTGAACGTTTTTTACAGTAATGATTCCTCATTTTTGCGATCCTATTTTTTTGGCCTTCACAATAATAAACGATTAAATATGAATATTGCTCTTTGTTGGTGTCATAAATAGTACAAATGCAGTTTAATTTCTAAAAATATAAGCTAAGTTATATACCAAATTATAGGCATTGTCGTATATCAGCATGACTTTGATGGCCACTTGTCTTTTTATTTGAGTAAACTTTTTAAAATATGAACACAACTCTCCTTAATGCATTTTACGCCCGTAAAAATAAGTAAAATAGACCAAAGATATAGATACAGTCGTTCAATTTCAATCCTGGTATATATGATAAGTTTATTTGCATGACCATTTTTGTCAATTGTTTTTAAATACAGAAAATATTAAAAATTTGAACACAATCCATGTTTGAGCCTTTAAATAAAAAATATAATAGTTTTAGATACAGTCGATTAATTTACATGACCAATGTTGTCAAATGTTTTTAAATAAAGTAAACATTTAAAACTTGAACACAGGCTCCTTAAACTAGAAAAATTCTTATCAATTGCAAATTAGCTTTTCTCTAATACTAACTTTCTTATTAATTGACATCTTTTGTATAGAGTTCACAGTACAAAATGACGATCTTTTTTGTTTGTTTTTGTAAATGCCCAATGTCCTTGGATATTAATAATTCAGTTTTACTATATAATTTGAACTGTAGTAAACCTGTCAATAAACATCACTTCACAATAAAGTGACTCTGAATATATGTGTTATTTTAAAAAATAAAATCCCTATAAAACCATCAACAGTATGTGTCTATAGGCTATCGTGCACAGTTCGCACTATAATATTCATATTGTTTGGAATACTTAAATTAGCCGTCATTCCAACATTATTACTTTTTACCAGCTGAAAAATTACAGTATTTTGATTATACATTAATACTTTAATAAAATTAAACAAAACAAACATGTTATAAATGTAAATGTAAAAATTTATTTGAACACACATTTTTAATCGAACACCTTAACATCATTAGTGGACCATATTGCAATCTTCCTGTCAAAACATCAAGGATAAGAGAACAACAACCGTAGAAGGGGAGCACTCAACTTGTGACCTCATTTTGTGTTCTTTACTATGTGCTGTTTTTGTATCCTGGTAGCACCAACTATATCTTGTTTCGACAGTTGAAGAAACACATCAAATCAGAATTCAATAATTTACCTTTATAATGAATTGCTAAAGAGGTAAATATCCTTACGCACATCTTAATTCCTTATTGTTTCGTATGTTAACATGGTACGTTCGATGATTACTTTTCGACTTTTTGATACGTACGCCGAAGTCAATACATTTGGTTCATTGTTAGCACTTCCGCAAACAAACAAAAACATATTGCAGTATTGTGGTAAAATTTTACACATTTTGCACATAGGATTAAAAGTTTCATCTTCTTGTTTTGTTTATTGTTCTCCAACAACCTATTAATTCACTATAAGAATAGCATTTTAAGTTTCCAATAAACTATGCTTGGGAAATAAATCATTTTACAACATTGTCTACAGTTTTGAAATAAATCGTGCTATTGTTATTACAGTCTTCCAAAGGTTTATGTAATTAGGATAACATTTTCGCGATACATTTCGATTTTGAGTGATATAATTGTTGCTCAGGTCATCACCACCCTCCCTCAAACTCTGACCAAGATCTACACAAATTGTTTGCATCGATTTATCCATGTAACTCGTATGAACATTACTTGTAAGAACCAAAAAATACATGTTGATATATTCATCTATCTTTTTTTACACATTGCATGTTAGAATGGCACACGTACAAATGATTCAACAAAGGTTTGATTATAAAAGATAGTACACTCACTATCAATATTTGTATGCATGTTTTTTGTAGACAATACAACAAAGATATACATAAATATTATGAAATATTAACTTACAGATTACAATTAAAATCCCCAACTGTTTAAACCAAATAATAAGCTTCTGTCAATCTATGCATTAGTCATAAAGTTTAAAGGGATATCATTTAGTCGATTTGGGTGATTAGAAAATTAAACAGATAACTTTTAATTTTTTAAGGAGATATAACAACGTCTGCTGTTCGCGTGCCAAATTTGAACAATTATAAACTCTGATCATTGAACCCAATAAAGGTTGTATTTTTTTTCGATGATTGGAAGTTTTCATCTTGCGCAATCTTTTTATGTGACTTATTATGATTTGTTGACGGAAATGAAATTGTTAACCAGTAATCATATACATATGTACTTATGCATTGTTTAAAGCGACCAATAAAACATGTCTATTAGATAAGGAAGGATCACTATATTGAGATTTATTTTATATTTCTTCCGCTTTTGGAATGATTCATTTTATCACTATTATATGATGACATTTACCTCGTCAGACCCTGATGATGACATACTGATGCTGCAGATATACCAATACATCTGTTAGATTTTTAATTTGACATTTCAGAAAGGTATGTTGACATGTCTGATAAGAATGTCGATATGTCAGATTATTATATGGAAGAAAAGTATGAACATGTCATATATGTATGTGGCAATGTCAGATAATAATATGGCTGGTAAGATACACATGTCAATTTCTCATATAATTTGATGTCGACATGTTAGATAAATATGTAAACTTGTCATATATATTTGTCGACAGGTCAAATAAATATGTCAGTTTGTCATAAACATATATAGACATTTCAAATAAGTATTTTATAGATTATCTACGTTTAGGCTTGTCTTATCAGTTGGTCGACATTTCAGATAAATATGGGGACATGTCAGATTATTTTGTCGACATGCCAGATATGTATGTCGACTTGTCAATAGGTTTTTGAGTATTTCAAATAAATATTTACATTTCTTTTAATACAAAATGAATAGCTTAAAACAGAAAAATACAGTGCTGGTAAATATTATGCATATTTACCAATATTTCAGTCTAGGTTTAGATATCTGAACTGAATGAAGCTGACATTTACGTGTATTTAGAATCGTTCAAAAGGATGGATAATATGTTTGAAACCCAAACGTTTGTACTGAGATTGAACGACGTTTCGTTATAGACTTTGAACTATGATATTTTGGAATCATATGATAGGTTTTTAACTTCCGTGTCTTCAAATACAGATTCAAGGTAGGATTATCTTATATCCACACAAAATAATGCTGACTCAAGATGTGTATGTGACATACCACGCGAAACAGATTTTATACATAACATTTATATAAAAGATAAGGAGATGTGATTGTCACCAGAGTTCAAAAAGTAGATAAACGCAATTATATGTCACTGTACGCACTTTAATAATGAGGAAACTGCATACTGTATTTTTAGGTATACAATAGAAAAAAACTATCTAACTAAAATTCATATCTATACTAACTACCGTGCTCGTATATATGAACATAACGAAACCAAAGATCGCTATTTTAATCAGATTGAAGACAAACGCGATGAAGGTAAAGCCAGAAAAACGCTTTGGCAACATGAAAGTTATAAAGTACTATTGACCTTTTTTTCCCTTATATATTTTAAATAGGGAAGTGAACTCATTTTAAACAACTGAGACTTCCAAAGTAACCCTTGGTAAATACATTTGTAAATTCAAAACTTTCAATAAATTCCCAAGCAAGGTGTGTCCGTTTTACAGTGTAGGATTACAAAAATACATAAACACGTCCATTTGGTACTTGAAAGATTTATGTTTTATCTATAATGGTTCTTATTGAGATTACAAAATGACATGTTGCTAGTCAAAATGTCTATCTCTATTCTTCATGCCATTATTTTAGGGGTTGTCTAAATTTCCGACACTATAAACTGGTTGAACCATGCTTTGTATCCAACATATTTAAATAATTGCCACTGAACGTTTAATACATAAAACATGACCATTAATAGAGTGTCCGCTTAAGTCTTCATAATATTCTTGACCATTTTGTTTTTTTTCTACAATCTTTGTTTATGCAACGTGATCGCAAGCATTTAGGTTTTAACAAATTTCGAAATATTTCCGGAGACGACTTTAAATTGCAAACAATGTTTTCTATTCCTAAACGGTTAAGAGATAATAATGATGTAATCTATTTTTCAAAACGTTAATATCAGATAAAAGTTTGCATTTTAAGATTTTTGTCAGTACCAGTGGTATGTTTCTTAGAAACAGACATAGTGTTGATGGTTCATCTTAAAATGATAGTACTAAAAGAAATTTCAATTCAACTTTTCCAAAATATGAAATTTCGCTATCATCTTCACTTTGTATGACTGTTCTTCGGTTACATGTAGAATTAACTTCTTTTCAATTCACAAATGTATGTTATCTAGTTTTACTGTTATTGAACGTGTAATATTTACGAAGTCAAGTTATTGGTACTTTCGTAGATCATTTAGTTTTACATATGCTCGTTGTGTTTCTGCTACCAAAGCTTTTCGGAATTCATTATTATGTTTGGATTACGAATTTTCTTGGATTTGATTAGTTTAGTTAAATATTACACGAATCAGATTTTTCTTCAAGCTTATATGCAGTCTCTGGCAAAACCAAAAATCAAATATCGACGAAAATGTAAATTTCCCTAACTCTAAAAAAATTGGTATCAAGGAAAAGTGAAACGTCTAGTCCATTTCTTTGTGATTTTTCAAAATGAACGTATTCTATTAATTGTGTAGGTGTTTCTTTTATGAATTTTAAAAATCTGTTCCAGAAAAATGGAAGACATTATGCCTTTTAACACCTTTCGATCTTACCTTCGAATCAGATATAAAATTCAAAACCGACGGTATTAAGCTGAACTTTAATGGACTGCCTTCTTTTTTTAACTTTCATTATTCCACTAATTTATATTATGGCAGTGGATTTTATCTATGCTAATCATTTCATCAAATTCCTTTTGATAATAATCTTCAACTTTATATTTGAAACATAAATCGATGTATTCCTCAATTTATTATAATACTCAAAGCCAAAGTTAACAAGTCGAATGTGAAAGTCCTAAGTCAGGGATTCATCAGTTGTATTAGTTATGAGTCTTTCCCCTCTAAGGACTAAGATATGGCATATTCTTTGTAGCCTCTGTTAAGATTTTTTTTACATTTCACTTGTGAAGACTCATGATGATTGAGTGCTTTGTTTATTCTAAAGACACTTTTATATTACTCTTTAGATGTCAATTTCTGACTCTAATACACATAGGGATTGTTGATTCTTTGATGTATACCCCACCAAAAAGAAGGAGTATCCATGTTAAATCTATTATAAATGTAACAGTAGTATTCCGCTGTTGAAAAGTCATATATCGATTAAGGAAAAACAAATCAGGTTAACAAACTCAAACCGAGGAAAACACACCAACAATAATGAAAGAAAACAAAGGAACCACAGTAACATTGAACTACAACTGTTAAAATTTGCAAACAGTGAAAATTTGTTCCCTATATTTCTTGAAAAAATAGAAAAAGAGAGACGAAAGACACCAAATGGATATTCAAACTCGTAAGTTGAAAACAAACTGATAATGTCATAGCTAAAAATACCAGAAAAACGACCAAGGAACAAACAATACTACACAAAGTAATTGAAGGTCCATAGTATAAAGTACAAAGGGTTTTTCTACTCTTTAAACAAATACTTTATTGAAATTTCAGAAGGATAAATTCAATTGTTTCAATGAAAATATATTTGTTTAAGAGGCAGGAAAAGAGGACGACGAGGCAACTGACAAAGTTGAAATCACAAACCATAATGTCAGACTTCATAACAAAGAAGAATAAACATTGATTTTAATATAATCTTTTATTTATAATATTGTATAACAATAATACTGACTAGATACAATTTTTGAATCACATTTTCACATATTCACTTATTAATGAATTTAAGCATTCAACTCAGCATTCAAATTCGTTTGAAAGCGCAATAAGAGAACACAATAGGTAATACACAAATTAAATTTATGAATAGAATTATTTTTGAAGCATCACTAATTACATAGTAATGTAAGGATCAATGAATTCATTTCCAGGAAGAACATAACTTGTTGGTAATTCAATGTACCATAACAATAACAATTCAATTAAATCTATGCTTATATTATAAAAACAAGGATTTGATAATGCGAAAGTGTCTATATGAAAAAAATACATACATTCGTAATGCTTTGGTTAGTTAATAAGACCTTCTTTTGCATTGTCAGTGTTTAATTAGAAATGTTACAGTCTTACAAATGTATAACACAACGGAGGGGATAACAAAAAAATGCATGCCCACTAGTAAATAATTACGCAACAATGTTTATATACCCTGCGTTTCTGACAAGATTTTTGTCAAATCAACTTTCGTCATTTGGCTTTTTATAATCCTCAACTATATCTATTCTTTTCTGAAGTAGATTCGCTCTTACAATTCATATATTATTGACGTGTCATCTTGCTGTTCTAAACTTAGTATAAAGAACAGACCCTTTGTTCAAACAAGTAATACCTTCTCTTATAGTTTATGTTTCTGGCTTGATCGTCTAATACTCGGTAGTCAGAAATGGATAAATGTCATCCTGTTTCGTCTAAGCCAAAACTAACTTATGTAAATACTTGTTAAATCTTTGTTTTTACAAATCGACTGCATTGTGCCATTTAATATCGTCTGTCACCTTTCACTTACTGTCACGTTTATCTAAAACAAAATGAAAAATATATTTTATAAAACTTATTCTATTATTTCATGTAATAAAAGATAATCATTTTTTTTATTATGTTTTTAAATTTTGCTACTAGTTTTTATGCTTTTATATGTTTGAAAAATATTTAATTTTGAATGACAAATATATCTAACTATTGTTTTATCTGATTTTACAAAAGAGGAACTACTCTTGCAAAGTTTGAAAATGCGATGAGAGACTTGAATGTAATAATTTCAGTTTTTGTTGATATGTTTATCATCTGCTCGAATATTTCATACATGTGTGAGGGTATGGATGGGGTTAAATGATTAAAGAATAGTGCCCTTAAAAAATGAAGATTAAAGAAAAAAGGGGCTAATTTTTTGTAGATTAGAGAAAAAAAGGGTTAATTTTTAAAAGATTAGAGAAAAAAGGGGTGAAAATTAAATGTTTACAGAATAACAGACCTCCCATCCAGACCCTCATGTGTTTTAACATACTGTGGAAATATTGTCTGAATATAGTAATGACATACACAATGATAAGTTCAGTATCTTAGATGTGTTTATACATACTTACATCCTACATTAACAAGACAGCTCCAAGTAGATACGAAAAGGCCAATATCAAATTCTGGATGTTCCTTATCGCCTCAGCGATCTCCTGGTTATATTCATACATCTCTTCTACTTGTTCGTGATACAAAGCATCTCCAATCTGTCGGAGCGTTGTTGAAGTAAAAATTCTATTTGTATTATTTGTTATATCCACCATTGTCGTGAGCAGTTGCAAAACTACTCATTCGATGCATCGAAATACTATTAAATAGTAAAACGTAGATTTGACTTTATATTTTGTTTATGTATTGTTTACGTTACGGGTATTTCCCGATATATTACTTGTTCAATACATTAAATCATTATCTATTTTTATACCTATGCAGTAGGTAAAATCCAGATACGAAATTTAGATCAAGTAACCTCGTTATCAATTTATGCAATGTGTTAGTCCGTGGGGATAATTCAACGCTTTCGTTGTCGGAGAGATATTAATATATTATCCCTGTACAAAAAGAAATACGACTTGAATTGCCCTGAAGTCCTCGTTTTAATTTAAGTAATTTTTGTCACTATCTGATTTGTTATTACATGTTTCAATACCTCCTTTGAAACTTAGAATTTAATTCAACTTTTGAATAAAATAAAAAAAAATATGACTTAACTTGCAATAAAGTTTAATTACTAGAATTTCAAATGCATGAAATATACAAGTTTTTTTTGTTTTTATTCTTAAATGTATATATCTCTCTTTCGGATAGTATATCAAACTAATCATATTTAATACGCTAATTTTAAAACTTGTTAGGTGTATTCTTAAAGGTACAATAATTCCATATAGGATGCAATAAAACGTCTGCTTATATGTTAGTGATGTAAGATTATTTAAATAAGTAATTGCACTTTCCATCAATAACATCTTTGTTCACAAAAATATTTTAATCATCCGACGCAATAAAATAACCAACTAATATTACGAACTGTTTTGTTTTGTATTTCTCACATCTATATCAAGAAATGAAATGCACTCTATTTACAAGTACATTGTAATTTGTTGGAAGGAATATTCTTTCCTCACATCATATGACAACAATACATAGGGATCCCTGTGGATATGATCCAAATTTAAAAAATCTACTTTCGCTGATCTATTTAAAGTTTTACCTGTAATGGTTTCCCATACTGATAACATATAAATACTATACACCAAACATATCATATGATAATATATTCATTTCCTATTTATAGTTTGATTACTTAATTTCAAATGGTATATAACATTTGAATAGAAGATAAAAAGCGGTATCAACGAAATTATAAAAGACAAACACAATCATGGCTTAAAGAAACAAAACGTAGACACAGACACAGTCCAAGAAATCCTATTTTCCATATCGGTCAGTACGTTGATAACAGGTGATGATCCAAGCAAATGCATTAAAGCTCATGACTTATTGGGTTCCCATTAAGCATCCAATACGGAATCGGACAAAGGAAGTCCTGATAGAAAGTCAAATGTTATAATCGTAAAATATCTCGCATATATTTAAATTAAATTTCTCATAATTACTATAAGCTGAAGCTTTTAAAGATTACAGGCAGAACTTGTTGTGTTGTTGTAAAACTTACATATCTATTTATTAGTATCAAATTAAATCAAATACGTTTATTGTGATATAAATCAAAAACCTGATCTGTGACAAACATAACATATATATACAAAAAATAAACAATACAATAGTAAAATAGCGGTTCAAATTATTGTTTTGGGTCTCCCGTCCTCAGTTCTAATGACTGTCTTATAAAGGACACTATAGTTTTAATTTGACTGTGAGGTGTGGGGTTTAGTTTAGTAATACTTTAAGTTTTAGCATGTAATCTTTAGCAGCAGTATCTTTCCACTCAGAATTGATTTTCATTTATTACCTGGATACATTAGTACTTTTATATCCGTAAATTTACATATCATGAAATTTATTTTGCTCATACATATTGGTTACTTATTATGTTTGACATAGCAATTCTTGTCTGAAATTTACTTGCATCAAAACGTGGAAGCATTATCATGTTTTCTTCGTAAACTTAGTGATATCCTTTGACTTACTACTGTGGAATCTTTCATGGGTTCACATTATGGTGGATTGACTGGGAGGGGTCGTGGATATATTTGATTTTGTGGTTTTCCCGAAATCTTCCAACCTGCCTTGATAAGATTTTTATTTTGCTATGCATTATACAATTAGGTATACCCGGGAAATCCATGACAATCGATACAATAAGAACAATAATAAATCCACAGTATTAAACCTTTACATACTGCATTTTACCAGAACTTCATTCGTATTATATTCCGGAGGTCAGCTTTTTTTTGGTCGACATGCTATATCACTAACATGTTTATTTTCTGTAGATTTACTCCTTACCAAATGTTGAACTATTCGAAACACATTGCTTCTACCTTGAACATAGATTGCATAATCCGTGTTAGGCGCGACTTTTGAAGTTTTTGTTTTTAATGCTCTTTAACTTGAATTTCGATTTGTCCTTGTAATTGCTATGATTTGAATGTCACTATTGACTCTTATGTAGCCACAAAACGCGCGTCTGGCGTACTAAATTATTTGATAAGTATATTTAGTGAGTGTTTACAACCATTTGGTCGATCCCACTGGTTGTTGATTTTTGAGGATATCATTAGCCAAGTAATCAGAACTTTTTGGTTGACAAGAAAATAAACATTGATGTGTTCATTTTCTGTAAATTTGATGCATATAAATTTCGTTCTACGAAACAGTCACCAAAACTGATGACAGAGGGTTCTAAATGTTTTAATATTTGATCTAATAAATTGTTTATCTCTCATACGTTTTAGGGATATATCTTCATGAGTTTTTCAATTTTGTCATTTTTCAATATACATTTGTGTATTATGTAAATTTTGTCACAAACATTTTGCGCATTTTATGACTAAGACATCTTTATTATTATAATTTATATTAAAATAACTATTATGTTACATTTATTTTTGCATCCTCTTTAGAGTCTTCGTTCAAACAATTTAATGTTTTCAAGATAAAAAAAAAGCAACAGTTGAGAATTTAAAAACTGCAGCATACAACAATACACTTCTATAGTAAATAAATTTCTTATTTCTTGTACTTTTAGTATAAGAGAAAAATTTCGTCAATCCTCGAATATCTTCCTATTTCGAGAAATTTTGCAGATACATCCGATACTTTTAAGTATTAGTTGCTTCATTATATATCCATCCATCTATAAACACAATGAACACCGGCAACGCACGTCGTTATATTATCATATTACATTATGTACATTGGATGTAGACAATAAGGAGTGATTTTGCTCAAGACTAAATAAACCAATTCGTTTTTTTTTTTTTATCTGTCAATGAACTTTAACCATTTCAAAATTGACAACATTGAAAAAATGCGTAAAAACTTACCTTTAAAGGTGCTGAAAATCTTTAATTTGCGCCTACTTCTTTGCAAAAGTGACAAATGTACCGATTCACGAAAATCAAATAACCGGATTCTTTAATTTTCTTATGTGACGAATGTTTAGTCATAATGCATATGCAAGACTTAGTTGTGCTTAAACAAATTTGCGAGATAAATGTGTATTGAAATATCGGTTTTATCTTTTTATTTTCACGTAAATTAAGAGGTATATTAATTTTATATTTCAAGTGTGCATATAGTCACATTTCTTTCAAATTAATATATATCCTACTTAAACAAAAATTGTTTTTTTTTTTTGGGGGGGGGGGGGGTAACATTCTATTGATGTATGTAAACATTTTTTTTCAAAAAAAATATAAAAGGTGTGACATAGTCATTTTCCAATAATTAATGTATTTCAAAAACATGAACTCGAAACTTTTCCTCAGAAAAAAATCATATCTAATTGGCCTGTGATGAATGAAAGTTTAACTGGTTTGCAATAAATACGTACAGAAAAAGCATACGTTTCTGTCATGGTATCAAAACCAAAGTTTGATGAATACTTTATAATAAGATCTTTTATTACAAGAGTATAATAAGGTCAATTTTAAAAAGATTCTTTGGTCAAAACCCATAAACATCGCTAAGTTGTTAATTAAAATTAGTATACTTTACAAAACTGTTTTTATTAAAACTTTTTGTCGGAAAAGTGATTATATAAAATTGAGAATGGAAATGGGGAATGTGTCAAAGAGACAACAACCCGACCATAGTGCAAACAATATTTTTTAAAACATAAGTTTTCAACTTTTGCTTGTTTAAATTATAATGTGTTTGCATTAATTCCCGTTTGGAATGACAAACATAAGATATGTTATTGATAAAATTTCATTTGAATATTATCCCAAAATAATACAAATAATGTGAATGCTTTTTTCAGACAGTCATTTAATTTACAAAATATTTTATCAATTTTTATTTCTAAAGGAATTTTGCTTAAAGAATTCCAAGGCGCTGCACCTGCTCCTTTACATTGGGGGAGGAATCATTGAAAACAAAATCTTTGACGGGTTTTTTTGGTAAACAATTTCAAATGGAGTTTTGAACATTTCTGCTTGTTGTTATTTACTTGAAAATATTCTGATTTTAAATCTAATCTAAAATTACTTACCATATTGTTTGTGTGTTTTTTTACTATTGCAAGTGAAGTCCAGAGTAGTTTATAAAATAAAATTATGTTTATATAGTAAAGTAAGAAATGGAAAAATGCATGAGGGAGTCTTATCAAAATGTCACGCTATTTAGATCATGTCTCTTTGTTGCAGGACAAAAGGTAAGATGTACCATCCTAGCAATTGGCTTGGGACTTGTCCGTCATGTGGCAGTAATAATATTCTAGTAGTCAACTTTACATGAATTCGCTAATTATAAGTAATCTTTACATATTGATTTCTTTCCGAAAAGAAATTTTACAATTCTTACAATAATGTTCATTGACATTGTTTCTGTGCACTCGATTCATCATCTTCATATTGTTTCTTTTTATGTTTTTCGTACTATTATATCAATACCTTTTGAAATCACAACATCATTATCATAATTCTAAACGTATCTTATCAATTGTTTACAGCTTAAAGAGTAATCGTTTTTTCATTCATTGACATTTAATACGAAGTTCAATTGCCCACAAAGAAAAATATAATGCCGAGAGCAATAATAGTACATCGAAAAAGGAAAGTTCTTCCTTAAGTCCCACTATGTCTGGATTTTTGATAATCTGATAACATGTACTATATATGTCGATTAAACAACGGTAAGGTTATTATAGACTCTGTATTTGGTCTAAGAGCATAAGATTACGCCATCATTTAAAAGAAAACACAAGGCATGGTACCGTAAAAGTACATTGACATGCTAATACTCCTTTTTAAACAACAAATAATATTGAAAAACATCACGGTTATAGCTGCATGTAAAGTTAAGCAAAGAGTTAATTCGGTGACTAATACGATGTGTCTGTGACATAACAAACAAGAACTTCTTTGGCTGTCTTAGATCTTTAGATACCAGAACAGTCGTTCAAACGACATGCTGTCGAATTTTTAAGCATTTAACTACGCCAATCATGCTTGAAGATTACCCTAATAATAATTTTGGCAATCGAAAAATATGAAGTACATGTATTAACCATAAAAAAAAACGGAAATAAATTTTAAACAAAACCTAAATTATATTTGAATTAAAGACAATTTTAGTCATTCAGACACAAATCAGTTTCACTTTGAGTGTCCTTTGAATTAAGTTAAAATTAAGTGAAAACTTCATAGATTTGTACAGCAAACTACACCGTTAATATAGCACTCGTCTCATGGATAATTCAACCATAACGTACATTATAGATGATCTTAAAAACTCCACTCTCATTCATTTCATAGTAACCACTAAAATAAATGAAATGAAAAATGGGATCAAATATTCAAAATATAAACATTTAAACACGGGCAATGATATGTTTCATTTCAATTACATTTCAATTTTTCCAAGAAATGTCAATCTTTCAGCTATGGTGACGTGTTTTTTTTTTTTGTATGGGTCCACATTAAGATGATGTAAAATGACTTTTTACGATTGTTATATCTTTTATCTACTTCTCTTTCAAACGATACTTTATGTAATAATTCGATTTTTTTTTATCTGAAGTAGTTCTTTGGTATTATAGGTTGCATTTCTGTAAATATTGACAATGCAATTTCCCATAGGAACTCCTTTTACGGCTAAAACTGTATATTATCCTAGAATTGAAAGGTCATATGCACCACAATTTTTTTCAAAGGTCAAAATATAGGGCTGTGCGGCATATTTTCAACGTTTATATGCCCTGAACTTCTCAGAGTTTAAACTAACACTAATTTCCTTAACTACCCCTACCTTGAATGAAAGGTTACCACAGATTTCAATGTAAACAATATGCACATGCATATTTACTGGTAACATTCCCAAGTTATGTCTCTGTGAGATGGAACACAGAGAGCATAACTGGGAACCAGTATGTAAACAAAATTCATTTTCTATGAATATTCAAGTTCTCCCCGAATGAGGCGTGTTTTGGGAAACAGCTGTATTTACAAAGTGCAACCTATAGGAACACTAGCTACGAGATATATTCAAAATCTAAAGTATGAGTTTCTTTGTTCAATCATTAATTAAAGTGAAATGGTTAATTCGCTTTTAGCAGCCAATATGGTTAAATTTTGTCAATTTAAGTTAAAAAAACATTGATGATGATTAATTCACTTGCAAATGAAAATTCGACCTTATTGAATCCATATTTAGGTGACTTCAATTGAACCCCTTAGCTAGATATAAATAACGCATGTATTTTCCGTGTTCGATTATTTAAAGGGAAAGAATACCAACATTGAAAGGGAAACAAGGGTTGATAATTTGATTGACTGATTCGATCCACATTCTTATACTTGTAAAATCGATGATTAACATTTTTTTCTAATCTATATTATGAAATTAATCAGACCTATAAAAATCCAATTGCACAAGTACGATTTTTATTTCTATATATATTTATATGGCCATCGAAGATATTCGGAGGTCAACTTAATGTTAATTTGATGACGTCAAAACTAAAAAATGCGCGAAATGAAGCTACATTTTCTCGAGCCCATGCCCTGTAAATTGTTTTATATTAGACTTTTTTTTAATTATATGGATAAATGTTATACATTGCTATAAATCAAATAATTATGAGAATTTGAGTCCGATCGGTTAACATGAAATTGACAGAAAGTGCCCCTTTAATATTATAAAATTATCAGTTACGGATTCTAAACAGATGCGTTAGTTCTATAACTTGACGTATCTATTCTTATTGAGAACAAATATATTAAAATTGAAATAATTTGATAATTTCCTTTGTTTTGAAATAATTTAATGTTGGTAATATATGCTTATTTTTTAAAATGAAATAGAAAGAAAAACATCCATGACTAATACATCTTTAAAATTATAAAATGCTTCAAATGCTTCAAATCGTTGTCGAATTTGAAATTTTGTATGTCAATGATATGTTGAACTAGAAACATTAAGGTATCCTCCGTCTACAATTGGGTTGAACAAAGTATTTTAAAAAGTCAGCTTTCTGCTAGTCAAGATTTTTCATTCCGGCATAAAGTTTTTTTTTTTATTATGATACACAAATAACGGGTTTTATGTCTTAAATGACTATGTATTTAATGAATTACTTATATTTAGGTAAGATTAGGGAATTTGTGTCAGACGTTCAGATTTCTTTGTTTTTTTCCCTTCAATACAGGGTAACATATTTTGCCCCACAACACCTTTTCTTTCTTTTTATATAAGACTTCAAAAGTCATTGACCACAATTTAAGCAGATTCTTTTTTTTTTCGATTTAAGACCAAAATAATATTATTGCAAATATAAGGTTAAAGAACTGGTCAAAATATTCCAGCCATTTTAAAAAATTCAAATATCCCGAAAAACGAGTTTAATAAAAATCGATATTTTGGGCTTATTTTGTTCCTTAACTAATGCTTCCTCACATTGTAGGATAAATTTCAAATTCTTGATTTTTATTAATTTCACCTAAGTACATCCTTAAGTATTTAGTAACAACCGATCTCAAGATGACAAGATAATTAAAATTTCATATACATGTAAGAACAAAGAGAAATGAAATGCAGTCTCGAAAACTGGCTAATTTATGAAATGTTTTGATTTGTTTTTAAGAAAATATGAACAAATTCTAAAATCATAGCATTTCACAGGCATTTCTTTATTTAGTATTTTTAAACATTGAAAAAAGTGAAATCACACAATACTGAACTCCGAGGAAAATTCAAAACTAAAAGTCCTAATTCAATGTCAAAATCGAAAGCTCAAACACATCAATCGAATGGATAAAAACTGCCATATTCCAGACTTGGTACAGCCATTTTCTTATGAGGTTAATGTTATTTTTTGAAATTTGAATTGTAAAGATAGTATATCGCTTTTTAATGTTTATTTCGAGTAGACTAAACCCGTAAGTTTTCCTCATCAAATTGAAACCAATATGAAAAATACATATTTTTTTCTCCTGTATTCCTATATTTTACAAATAAAAAGAAATTTCTCTTCTTCCATATGAAATTAAAGGAAATTGTGAAGTTTAAAAAGTCGATTAAAGAGCAAACTTTTTTATTGCTTATTTTATTGAAAGAAAATAACAATTTAGTTTATTACATTTACACAGTATAATGACTTGCTAGATTTATATCGGAATTGACCTTTAAAGCACTTTTTCTAGAAATCAGAATGGTTTCTATTTGTATAGTTCGTCATAATCTATTTTACTGACGTTATAAATGCTATTGTAATTATAGATTGCTGAGCGACATGGGACCTCCTAGTCGTGATGCATATATTAATAAGTACTAATTAATTATTTAACTTGTAGATCTTGTTATTGGAAATCGAAAATTGACCCGAATCGCAAAGATATTAAATCAATGATTGTGAGACAAAAAAGATAATCAAAGCTTATGTATTTTACAAACTATGATTTACTACTATGCTAATTTTTCTTCTCACGACACAAGAATACGAAACAATTTGTTTAGTTGGATTTTGAAGAATATGACCATGTTACTGAAAATTCAGCGAAGTATTCTTCATATCGATTGGCAATAAAACCAACAGTGTTATCAGCGAATACTTTCCTAATCGTTTGAGGTCTTTTTCAGTTAGGGTTTAAGATAAATTGCGTTTTAATCACGCATCGTTGTCAATATAATGGAATTTGATGTGACTGTCCTACAAGTGAGAGGTATAGCTCGCTATAACACCAGGTTCAATCCACCAATTTGATATAAGAAAATGCCTGTACCAAGTAAAGAATATGACAGTTTCTATCCATTCAGTTGATGTGTTTGAGCTTTTGATTTTGCCATTTGATTAGGGACTTTACGTTTTGTATTTTACTCAGAGTTTAGTGTTTTCGTGACTTTACTTTTTACTGAAAAACAAGCAAAGTCCGGATTTGTATACGACTGTCACAAGTGTCAGGTTTAGCTAGTTATTTATACATATTATGTAATACCTGTACCACGTCAGAAATATAACAGTAATGGTCCATTGGTTTGATGTGAATTAGTTTTTGATCTAGATTTATGGTAAAGGACTTCCTGTTTTGAATTTTCCTTGGAGTTCGGTATTTTTAATGAGCGTGACGGATGCCGTTTACGGTGCAGGAAATGCTTACCCTTCAGGAGCACCTTATTTCACTCCCGGATTTTTGTGGATTTTTAATGGATTTCATGTGGTTTCATATTTATAACTGTTGATGTAAATGTCTTTTGGTTTTGTGAGTCTTTGTTTACTCCTTGGTTTTGATTGTTATTGTCTTCGTACACTGATTGATATATACCCAGTTGACGAACCTGGTTCATGCCGTTTCTTCTGTTTTGGTTTGATTCTTTGATATTCACATTCCTAATCTAAATATGAACATCTGAAAACTATTGCCTTATTAAACACAATTATTTTGAAAAACACTTTTATTTATACACATACATAATACATTGAAAAATATATTGATAATCCATAATCTTCAATAGGTATCATTAACTTTGTTATCACAATCTGAGATCATTGGCTAAAAGATCTAAACAAATAAAAAGATCGAAAATTTGTGTGCTTAAGTTATCGATTTCAAGTATAAAATAGTTAAATAAACTCATCATAGATACCAGAATTAACTTCAGACGCATGTTTTGTCTACAAAAGACTCATCAGTGACACTCGAATCCAAAAGAGTTAAAAAAAGTCAAAAATAGTCTTTGATATAAAATTCGGTATGATTTTAATATCATAGATAAAACATTCTATACGGACAGTCAATCCTTCTCAAAATGCCCTATATCCATAACAAACATAAATTCATAGCTCGTTTGGTAAAATTCAAATTAAGTTGCACTTTTCATAACTCACAATATATTACAAAGTATTTAACACAAAACATTAAAAGTAAGGAGATATACTACAGAAATGATCATGGAAATGATTTTTGATCAAACTTAATATGCTATGAAATCACTAACACACTTGAACGAACAGAAACAAATTGTAAAAATATGTAGTTATACTGATCTAAATGTTCCAAAAACCATTTGAATTTAAGTTAAATGATCAAAGTAGACCTTTTGTTATCCTTCTTCTTAAAATTAAAAGAGAGGAGGTGAGAGTGCTTGAAAGATAAACTGGTTAATGTTTCGGTGCCTAATCAGTTATAATTTGGTATTTGTCCATTAGCGAATTTAATTTTGATACCAAATATTTGTAGTCTTTTATAAATATTGATAACTTGCCCAATGATGGAGGTTGACCAACGAAAGGTCTATGTTTTTTTTAAATTGTATATTGAAAGCTAGCATGTCTTTTTTGCAGTTTGTAATTAAACTTTTTTTCATGTAATTATAATATCACAATAAACAGCTGTGCCATGAACGCATGATACGCCCGTCGTTTTATGGAATAATTATATAGTTCCTGAAATACAGCGCAAAATGTGAAAACACACCTTTTTTCACAAAAAACTCAATAACTCTTAAATGAAATTTTGAATCATCACCAAAAAGTATACAGATTTTGAGATACGGCGCGACATGTAAAAAAAAAACCTCCCTCTTTTTTTACGAATACTCAAATATCAAATTTTGAATCATCACCAAAAAGTATACAGATCTTTAGATTAATATAACTGAGAAGTGTGTAAAGTTTTAATCAATTATCATAAATCGTTTTTGAGATACGGCGCGACATGGGGGAAAACCACCCCTGTTTTAGTTACAAAGTCCTGTAACTCAAACAGTTTTAATCTAATTTTCACCAAAAAGTATACAGATCATTTGACCATCATATGAAACAACAATATCAAGTTTCCTGAAATTTTGATAAGTCGTTCTCAAGTTACGGTGCGACATGTTTACGCCGGACAGACGGACGTCGGACATTTGTATACCATAATGCGTCCGTCAAAATTTTGACAGGCGTATAAAAAGCAATGTAAGCAGTTGGGGATTAAAGAAACTAAACAATAATTCAAAAATTCAAACTGCAAGAAGAACAATTTCGTGCATTGTAGAAAAATATCAAATATATATTTATTCTTTCTTCGTAAGAGTAGAAATGCCCACCGAGCCTCGCCCTTTTACATGTTTCTTAAGTTATTGCATATAATTATTTTTGTGTTATTATGTAATGGTGTATTTGTTTTTTTTTTAACTAAACAGGAAAAAAAAACGAAAAAGTGAATAACATAGTGAAAAAAGCATATTAAAATGTGGTCATGTAAACAGGCCCATTGTGCAATAAAATAAAATACATATTTATTATATTTTGATCTTACTTCTGATACATATGATATAAAATAAAACAGATCAAACTCAATATATAAAAGCAAAGAGTCCACATTCATTCAGCAAAATTATGCGTTACAATGATCAAAAGCAACATGTCTTTGACATTGCTCAGTGGGAAGCTTCAGGGCTTTTTACTATCAGAATAGATCAAATTTATTTTTACATGCGTAAATACAATCATTATTTTTGTCTTTGTATCGCACAAATTTCTGATAATCACTTGCAAAATATGATATATCATAATAAGCATATAGTATACTTATACCCATTATTGCATCTGTCTAGTCTTGGTGTTATATTTGAAAATTTCCGTTCAATGACCAATTTGATTCAATCCCCAATCACAGTTACATTTTGGAAATACATATTTTGAGCAAACAAGTATCTGCATACACTTTATTTCAAAGATGTTATTGAGCATAATGCCTTTATTGATTTCATAAACACGTAGAATTAACGCCTGTGTTGTTAAAAATACTAGGGACCACGTCCAAATTGAAGATGGGGATAGCCCAAGTATTCACAGCCAGAGTTAGTGCCAATATGGCGACGATATTCATCACGATACCGGCTGATGCCTGAAAAATAAAAATAAATCGAAATACTTGGTTAAATTGATTCAAGATTCATACTTATTTTGCTCGCATATAAATTATTTGGTAAAACGCTGCTCAGTTAAATGAGATCAAACAACTGAAAAAGATTTCCATAGGAGCCTGAATCGCTTAACTGACCAAAAACCGCTTAATTGGTCAAATCAAGATATTGACCGTCATGTTTCTAAGCATTAAACCTTTCGGTTCAGAGAATTTTATAATCCACAATCATCCCTGAAAACTAGATCTGCCAGCTGTTTTCCCCCAAATAAGAATAAAATGATAATCGTTGAAAAATGATATATAACGAATTAAGCAGTATAAGGGGTAATGTTTTACTATCCATTTTCTAATTCTGATTCGAGCGTTAGGGACGTACTAAGTTTTAGATTATTGTTTATGATCTGATTCATATAAAAAAGAATTTACATTAGATGCAACGAAACTTAATTTACTTGATAAGTTATCATCAACATGAAGGTCAATTGTATGATATAAAAGTCTTACCATATCAGGAATACGTAAAATTCCAGTCGAAAACACAATGGCATTAGGTGGTGTTGCCACTGGCAACATGAAGGCAAATGAACAGGCAATGGCTGATGAGATCATCAAATATAAAGGATTCTTGCCCAGCGTCAATGCCTGTAAGAAAAGTATTTGAATCATTGAAAGAATTTACTTACAAAAACGAATTACAAATAAATTTATAGAACATATTTAGTCCTTAGCGAAGTCAAATAATGAATATGAATGTATTATTTAACAAAACGCTTTTCAATAAGTAATTTATTGGTATAAAAATCATAAGTAATTTATTGGTATAAAAATCGAGCTATTTGTTTTTCCGTTTAAAATCCGAAATATTTGATTTTTCATTCTTTTTTATAGCTTACGAAAGCAGTTCGGTAACCTACAAAATTATTATATCTACCCCATTTGCTCTCCAGTTGACAGTTGTCTCAAGGGATTTATACCACATCTCCTTCTTTCTTAATTAAGTGTAAACAAAAGAGATTCTTTAAATGCATAGATGCATGCTAGTATGTAGGAACTTTACTAATCTACTAATTTAATTAATTACCAAATTGGATTCATAATATATCAACAGATTTGATTTTTTTTCTTCTGATATTGAAAATTCTTCTCATAAATTTCAGGGAATATGGGAAGATGCTTATTAAACATCAAAGAAAAAGTGCAGATTCCAGAAGTAGTCGCCAACAATATCCCGCAAGTAATATGTTCGGTCACATATTCAAATCTAAATTAATTTACATTTTTTTTTTATTAGCTTTCCAAATTCCAAAAAAGAAGAAAGCTTTCTGATATTCTGGTTGGAGTTTGATTGAAATAAGTATTTTATATAGCGTTTCTTTTAGATCTAGGTTAACGAAAAAATAACTATTAACAAAACAAAATACATATATAGCAATAGCGTTCACGAATTCATAATGTTTAAATTTCTGAACTCTATTCTCCTCTTGATCTTCGGAATATGCTTTGACAAAATAAAGTCCGAGTGTTGGTATTCAAATCTTCGACAGGGGAAATATTGGCAATACATATTGATGTTTGTCATGTATAATCTACTCAAATAGTTTACTTTAGATTATTGAATCATAATAAATATATACCAGTTCGGCCATGATTGGCATCAGTAAAGTAGCTGTTGCACTGTTGCTTGTGATCTCTGTAGCTCCCGCCACAATCAAACAAATGATGAGATTCATTACCCATATATCCATGTGACTAAATACCCTCAGGCTACAACCAACCATCTTTGATAGACCTGAACTCTAAAACAAAAATGAAAAGAACTCTTCACAAATTGTATGCGATCAAAGCGTTTTTCTAGATTTATCGTCATCAGGAACTATCAAAACTCTTCACAAATTGTATGCGATGAAAGCGCTTTTCTAGATTTACCGTCATCAGGAACTATCAAAACAAAATATATGAAAGCATAAGAAAAAAATTATTCTTAAACTTCATTACCAACTATTTGAAGGCCAGGGTGTATAAAAAAGAAACATGTTTAAATTTAAAATTAGCGAAAAAGACCGTCTAGAATATCATATTTTGAGTGAGATATATATATATATATATGCTACCTCTGCAGGTCCTACTTGAATTGTGCTACATACCTTTCAGACGAAAAATATTATCACTAGGAAAACTGACGATATCTTTTCCGTTGGTTAATATATGTGTGTTCATTTTGTAGGTACCAGTCTTGATATGTTTCATTATCGTTATTTTGATCACTCGTGTTAAAAAAAATAAAGGTTAGAATGATCTAATGAAAAATCGGTAAAAAAATACCCTTTGTTATTTGTTGTGAATTGTTTAGAACCTTAATAAAACTTACAGAACTTGCGTCTGCTAAAGCAAAGCCTCCTCCAAGAAGAACAATCACACCCCAAGGTAATTTATGTACAACTGTATCCCAATTCAGAATGGGTGTGTAGGACGGTTTTACATCTGCAAGGCAGTAGGAGATATATATGATAAATATACTTGCACAAACTATGATATAAACATGATAAATATATACAAATAAACAAAAACAATAAAATTGTTTAAAAAATACAACACGTTTCTGTTTTACTTGAGCAAACTCCATATGTTTTATACGCCATAGATTTCGACAATTTTGTATTAATTAAAGACTGTCAAAATTTTGAACCTGCGATATTATTATAAACATAAGTATAACATGCACGTTACAGATAATTAAAAAGAAATCAGAATTCATTATTTACCTTCAGATTTTATGAAACAGAATATATTAGGCACTGATTTTGGTAATACAAAAAGACATATAGCAATCAACATCGCTGCTGTGGAATCTCTAGCAAAGGGTTTACCACTGTTGAAAGAAATGTCAACATAAAATCATATACTAGTAGATACATAGAGCTTACCTTTCATAAAGGAAAAATGGAAAGCTGTAATGGACGGTTAGATATACATCATTATATCAAAATGTTTCATTACTTACAGAAATTTTAATGATAATTTCAATAATATACAGAACGATATTTGTTAGTTTCCTTTAAATTCATAGCAATAAGAAGACACATTTGGAAAATATTTCTACTGAGATGAACTGTTCATGTGTTACTTAATACATTCTACTCAAAAAGTTAATGTGTTCATTTTTTATTCCCGGTAAATTGGATTATTTTAGATAATAATTTACACATCTGCGTGTTTAAAGGTATTATGGGATACTTCGAATTTACCTACGAGAAAGTGACTCATCGACAGAAACAACCAGGAATTCTAGAAGGTAATACAAAGTCTTCAACACAACAGACAGGTGTCTTTTAGATATGAAAAACTCTGAATAGTACATCAACTGAACAGAAATTTTCTAAGATTCTACTTCAAATGCTAAACAAAATATTTAAGGTATAACACAATAAGACAACCAGTAACACAGGCACATGCACTTGCAGCAGGGTTGAACTAGTTTGTTTGGAGATCTTTGATATAGAAATACATGTATAAAGCATTTTTAAATTCTCAGTTGTAACTGTTTTCCTCATTAAGTTTAAAGTCGATCGGTAGATATAATATCATAGTCCAATTAATTGATATTTTAACGCTACTGCAAAACAGTGATTTTTTTTATAAAGTCTGATATAAAAATACTCTATTATTAAAAAAAATCAAGTTCAACCGGCAATAATATATAAAATGAATGCCAAAGTGTTTGTTTTTAGATTCACAGCCGGTCAAAGACGCATTTGGACGATTTGTACCTAGAAAAGTACATACAATCAATACATTTAGCAGAAAAACACTTCCTTGAAACTAAAATAACTGTGCTATAGATATAAAAACAACTCATATAAATGACTGATATTAAAATAATTATCCTTAAAATACAACTTCTTATAATATACCGATCTAAAATTCACTGCTGAAAAAATTTAAAATACAAACTGATATTTATTTATGTTCCTTTTTGTAATACATAATTTCAAATATTCAAGTCTGTATCGTTACAATTTAATTAGAAACTGAGTTTTTAGCTCCCTTGTGGATTATGGATATGTTTAAAATTAAAAAATCGTCAGTTACTATCTTTGCCTTAAATTATGTTTTTTCTTTTATATATATAGAAATGTGTTGTTGATTGTTTATGGTTTCGTTTGAATAGTGTGTTATGTCGTATCGTTTGTTGTCCAAATTTGTTTTGTTACCCGGATTTCTTTTGTTCTCAATCGATTTATGAATTTTGAACACCAGTATATTACTGTGTCCTTTATATGATATTGTTTCTATTTAATGCATAAAGCCGTCGCTGCTTCTAAAGACATGGGACTTGGAATGATAAAGGCATTAAAAGTTTTTAAACATATATATTTTTATATTTTTATAAAGTTTGGTTCTGTTTTAATGACGAACACCATACACTTACTTGTATTTCAAATATATTGCTTCTTATAAAGAAAGACAAGTAATTATCTAATGTGCTTAATCCTCGTTGCTTTAAGATTATATTAATGGTGTAGTTGAAGACAATATTCAACATTTTTCTTAATTATTTTCTATCGATTACATAAATACATATTGTTAGCTTACTCTTTATCGAGATGAAACAGGTATGCCCATCCTCCCATTCCTGGAATATCTCTGAATATCCACAACATAGCTAAGCATATAAAACAAATCAAAACAACAACTTCCCCAAACCTGAAAAAAGTGTATTGTAAAATAAATAAAACTGTACATGTTCATAAGGATTTATTATACTAAAATTAGCTGACATTGTCCATGATTGAGGTCTATTAACAACTTAGTCTGGAATGTTAGAGAATGATAAAAGATAGACAATTCAGATATATTTAAATGAAACACACCATATCTTATTTGTAATTTTCAATATCTATATATTATAAATATGGTACTTTAGTTGTTACACATCATCTACATGTTTTTAAACCTTCTAATTTACACAAGAAAAAACCTTGACCAAAGGTTTTAATTTCTCAGTTGTTCACCTAATCTAATTTAGATAGTAAAAACGAACTTACTTGATGTTTTATGCTTAGGTAAGGAAATCTGTCATTAAAAAAAATTGAGGCGAACGAAAAGAATGTTTTCCTGTAAATAAACTCATCATAGATACCAGGACTAAATTTTGTATATACGCCAGACGCGCGTTTTGTCTACATAAGACTCATCAGTGACGCTCGAATCCAAAAAAGTTAAAAGGCCAAATAAAGTACGAAGTTAAAGATCAAACTTTGCACATGTTTTCAAGGTTTTTGTAATCTTTTGCATATCAATCAATTCATTCTGTTAAAAGTAACCGAGTAGCGTGTGTTATTTTGCGTTTTTACATTTTTCAACCACTGGGTCAATACCATATCAGTCTTAGACAACATTGAATCACTGAGAGCTGTTAGAAATACTTTGCTGACATGAATATAATTTTTCTGTAAATCCTTCGTAAAAACTTTTTTTTCTACCCTCAGTAATGTGTGACCGCTTGCCAGATTTAGCACAGCCTTTTGGATTTATTGTTTTTTTTATGCTCTGTAAGAACTTTATTGTTTGACCTATGTAGTCGTTAATCGTGAGGTCTCCGGAAATCAAACTTACGTCACTCTTCCAAGTTTCTTGCGTTCATGTTTGATAGCCGACTGAATTGCTGCTGTCCTCACTGCGTCGGTTTTTCGTATACACCTGGATAATAAAAAATCACTGCTGACTATGTTTCCAAATAATAAGACTGGTACGTGTGATGAGTCTCTTTTCTCATCTTTTGTCCTTAGTAAATCATTTATATACATAAGGATAATAATTTTCATTGTGTTTTATATTGAAAACGTAAGCAAGGCTCAACATCTATAGATGCAACGGCTTTTCAAAATGAGTAACAAAATTTATAAATTTTTATACAAGGACACTTCTTGAAACCCATTTGAAAATTTGTTTCTGATCAAAAACAGATATACCCTGTTCGACTGCATGAATTTTAATATGTGTTTACTTAAATTGCATATGCTTTAGAAAGGCAAAAGTGTTAATTTGTGCTCACGTAAAACTGATTGATATATCTCCAAAAGTGTGCATGGTTGTTGTTGTCCTCTTTTATATATTGTATTATATTATTTGAAGGCTCGCAAATGTAACTCAGATAGATATTGTTAACCTTAACATTAAGGAGGTAGAACTTGGTCAAGGGAAATAACTCTTAAAAACCACTGGTTCGTATTTTCAATCTTTTGTATAGTATAGATTTTAAGCCTCTATTAAACAGATTATTTTAATTATGGTTCATAATTAGCCTGATAAAAACTTACTACTGATCTTGTGGCTCACCTCTCTTAATGGTGTATACACCCATAAAAACGAAAGTCTTGATTATCATAATAAATATACTAGTATGCATCTTTTCTTCAACCTACATGCCATGGGATGTATAAGTTGTCAAAATTCATGTAAAGCAACGATAACAAGGTTTTTTTTATTGAGTTTAAACCTTGTAATGTCCATCCTTGTCTTGCAAAAAGTAAAAACACAAAAATACTGAACTCCGAGGAAAATTCAAGAAGGAAAGTCCAAAATCAAAAGGCAAAATCAAAAGTCCAAACACATCAAACGAATGGATAACAACTGTATATTGCAATTGTATACTACAATATTATACTCACAATGATCGCAGGAAAATTAACTGTAACCATATCCAGCTCATCAGCAATATAACGATCGACAGCGGAAATGCAAATCCCATCCAATTAGCAAATGTAATACCAGAGTCTGACCCGGGTGATCTTTTATCGAAGATTCTAAAATAAAAAAGAATCAACTTGCCAGAATCGCTCGACATAACTTTGTTTTTTGGTTGAAAAATAAGAAAACAGCAGTAATAGGAGTTTCTAGTAGAGGGTAGTCCAATCAAATATCCTGTTGGTTTTCAAAACAATTTTCACTTCAGTTTCAGAGGACAGTATTTTCAGAATACTCCAATAACAAACATATTATTGTTTTTAATGGCCACAATATAAGTGAGATCAGGAAAAAAAGTAAGGACAGTTTGTAGAAGTCCTTCTTCACATCATTCCTGCCCATTATATTTCACATTTACTGAGCTGTTTCAGAGATGAGCGTGTAATATTTTAATATGTGTTCTAGTTTGCAAGATGCATTAAGTTCGTAGCCATTTTTAGGAGATTTCGGACATCAAGTTAAAAAAAATCCACAGCAGCACGGAACCCTTTTTCATGCCAATCCTACTTATTTTCAAACTATATATAATCAATATGTTTCTGCTCTGGCGTAGAGCACACACAATTAATCAATTGCTTAAATCCATGTCAAATTAAGGTTCATCGCGAGTAATCGTATATTTACTTAAAGACGTATTTTAACAGTTTGTTTAGGTTTTAAGCACCAGATTAACACCGTACTATAGGACCTCTAATTCATTTGCCATCGATCATATCTAAGACCTCATCTAAGTCATGTTTGGACCACACAATGGAAAGAGCACACTTATCTAACTTACTCATTAGCTTGTCCCTGCAATATCAGGTTTGGTGGAGTACCAGTCAGTGTAGCAATGCCTCCTGCATTTGCACCATAAGCAACGCCAAGTGCCAGTCCTTTTCCAAACAGTCTCAGTTCACTATTTTCTGTACTTTTCTCGTCTTCTAACATACTAAAAATAGAGTTCCTTATAAAACCAAAGGGTTCGAAGTTGCTTGTTGTACATGTTGTCTATTTGTGATAGACAGACAATTGCCAATAGTTGCCACTGATGCATCTGTATTAGACAATTGCCAATAGTTGTCACTGATGCATCTGTATTTATTTCATTGTTTACATGTTGTATCATTGACGTATAATTCATATTTTCTTTTCTTTATAAAATTCATTGTCATAGATTATTAAGTCTAATATTGATTGCTGGGATTGAGCAAAACGGACTATTTGTCTTGAATGTCTAATCTCATGAGTCTTGCAGTCCTGTTATAGGTTCCATATAATATCTTATGACTATAGTAGTTGATCGTAAGTATACTAAACTGTTCATGACAACCAATCAACTTTATTCGTAATATTTGATGTGAAACTGAATACAGATTTCTGGTGGGCTTTTTTAAAAATTGTTTGGCTACTGTCTGTCATACATTTACATAAGCGGATCCAGGGAGCCTCGGACCCGGGCCGCAACTTTTATGGGGGAAATTTGGTTGCTTTTATAAGGAATCACTGAATCATGACGGGATCGCCCCCGTTTTAGGTCAGTCAGCCCCCACCTTATGAAAAGTTCTGGATCCGCCACTGAATTTCATAAGTGTCATCAATGCTGCGTATTATTTTTTTCTTTGTATTACAATTACAATACTTACGTTTGCTGTAAATCTATTTTATCATTTGATTCAAATTACATTGTGTCCCAACAGATCAGATAGAATTTATGAATCTTTTACCAGATAAAAACCAAACTTATAATGGAAGACTGCAAAAGTATGTAAAGCTCATTTACCCATTGCTTTAATAAATAAAGCAAATTATTTTACTTTATCAATATTTTTTTTTCGTCATAGATACACATTGCCATAAAAAAATACTACTAATTTCATATTTGATTTTACATAATTATTACCATGCTGCAGAGTCGTTGCCGAGAGAAATTTGTGTGTCTGTTGGTACAGACAGCATCGCGCCATTTTTGATTTTCCCCTCGATCTGATTCACCGATATCGAATCACTGGTTTGTATCGTTGGATTCTCTGACTCGTCTGAAGCATCTATAAAAAGGATAAGAATCTGTCTGACAAATTTCACAATATATATTTAGTTTATTCGCGAGTGACGGGAAATTTACACCATTGACAAAATAAATTTTATAAAAAGAAAATAAATTTATAAGACAATTTCTCGGAGCCCACATATACATGTGTATTCACATTAAAAGTTTGCTTGTAATGAGTAAAGGAAAATATATAGTGATATAAAGTTAAAACAAATAGAAAGAAAGGGTATAATGTAAACTAATCTACCAAACCATAAGTGTTCGAACCCACCAGATATAGGTACCCAAAAGCGTTGGAAAAAAATCAAATGCGAAGTCAGGTAAGGTATAAAATTATTCTACATTTTGCTGAATAAAAAAGTGTTGTGATATTGATTTCTAATAAAAGAGCTGATATACAGTAGTTGTCGTTTGTTTATGTAATTTATACGTGTTTCTAGTTACTCGTTTTTTATATAATTAGAGCGTTGGTTTTCCCGTTTGAATGGTTTACACTAGTAATTTTGGGGCCCTTTATAGCTTGTTGTTCGGTGTAAGCCTAGGCTCCGTGTTGAAGACCTTACATTGACCTATAATGGTTTACTTTTATAAATTGTTATTTGGATCGAGAGTTGTCTCATTGGCACTCACTATCTACTAAATTATTCAATTGGTCTTTCTTTTCAATTTGTCAGAATTGGACCGGATGGTACTTGTTCAAAGAAGCATACGAGTTTAAATGCTTCAAAAGCACATTAATCCTGCGACTATTCATTTGACGCTTTCGTATAACACTTTATTTTTACTGTACCGGGAATAGATGTGTTCAGCTTTTTCAGTTTTGTTTTGTACATAACAAAAACTGATGCAAAATGACAAGGTAAACAACGTAAGACATAAAAAAAATAGATATCTAAGATCCAATAAAAGCCAAAGTGTTAAAAACGTAACCAAGAAGTTAAGTCAGTCTATCATGTTCCTATATTGATTAAGACAGTATATTCAGAAAAAAGGTTAGCCAAAGCTAAACAAGGATCATGAAAAGTGGATCATGAACACGAAAAAAAAATAATATTAGTATGTATTAGTTTATACAGTTATATACAGAAAAATTATATTTTTTTTTTCTAGGAGAAAGATGAAGAGGTTTAAACATACAGTGTAGACATTATATATATAATAGAGAAATTAAAAAAAAAGAAATAATAATTAAAAGTGGTTAAATAATAACAGATAAAGTTTTAACACCCATCCACCATTTTCTTACCTTCCAGTAACAGTCCCTGTTCTAAAAATTGAAATGAGCACATCAGAACAGATTTCAAAAACCGATGACTTTCAAGGTCTTCTGGACAACATGATCATTGAGTCCCCCCTTTTTTATGCACCTCAGATTTATTGTAAATCATAATGTATCAAACTTAAACATACTGAGTCTTTGCGTGATTTGCAGAACTATTTTTTGATTCTAGTAACATTTTGTATGATAATTTTGTATACGATAAGTGTTTTTCAGGTTTTAGATAGAACTTGTTATTTGTATGATCCATTTGGAGACTGTATTGTAACTAATCAAAGATGTCAATTCAAGTCTGCTCTTTGGTTGATTTTTTCGTTGTTGTTTTTTATAATTTTTTGAAAAATGTATTTGAAAGGCAAATAATATACAACACATCCAAAGCCGTGTCATGATATCAGTGGATATATGAGAAAGCATAAAGTTTCAGCTCGAAATTGCAAAAAATAATTTTAACCAACGTATTTTTTAAATCCTAATATGATATAAAGATATCTTTATTTTTACACCTAAACTTTATCTACTTATTATTATCTATAACTAGAACACACCCGCGAAATCGCGGGGAAATAGAGCGTATGTAAACTGTTTTCGACGCAGACATCTGCAGCACAATGCGCTTCATCCTACAAACGCAAACCGTCTCGTTAGTTTTCATAATCAAACTTTAAAAATGATTGTGTATAAAAGGCACATGACTACGTGCATACCTTTTGCTCCTTCTAGCCTTATTCTGTTAGCCTCTCTAATCTGAGTCATAACTGCCTGGATGATCGGAATCATCATAGATGTCGCTGCTGTATTACTGATCCACATCGACAGAAACCATGTTGGTAACATCAGTCCCAACATTAACCTTACACCAAAATAAAAGATAAAAGTCAATAAAACACAGGTTAATAATCAAGCATAGCTAAACACCTTGAGGTTCGCATATTGAACGAATTGCTGCATGACTGTAATGCACAATGATGAAAGGGATAAATGTAATTTTTTTCAAGGTAAACATCTTCTAGAAACCTTTTTAAATTCACTGATAAGATTTAGTACATAACTATATTACCAATTCCTGTATAGGGTATCATTAAACATGAAGGAAGTGAGCTTGAGCTTAAATTAATTGGAAGTGACCAAATACAACCAATACTTTAAGAAAATAATCCACAAATTATACATCATCTCTCATACAGTTAAATCTAGAGCTCAGTATGTCTGATTTTTATTTTTACAATTCCCCTCGTTTTGTACATTTTTACAAAGTATCTTGTATTTCATTCAATGTTTTCTACTTACCCAAAAACCATCATACCATGTATGCTCCATTACTAATTCGTCAACTGCTTATTTTTGACATTAAAGAGTTAAAGAGTTAAAGAATGCTTTCTTTTTAGTCGTATGAAAATCGTATGTTGTAAAAACAAGAAATATGGTTACTTACATATTTGGATTCGATCCCAATACAGATATTATACCCATGGCTATCCTCGTGTGTAATCCTACTTCCTCTACAGCAACAGCAACTACTAGACCACCTAAGAACAATACGGTCGTGTCCTAAAACATTGAAATTTCTTATTTATTTTATGTTTTTATGCTTCTTTTTTTCAAATGTCAAGTTGCCAATCATAATTGTTATTGACAAGTAAAACCGTAACTTCCACCACAAAAAGTAAAAACAGTTTTTTTAATGGGTTAAATAATGATAAAGGCAAGATATGCTCATATGATTTTTGCAAAGTTCAACTCCTTTCAAGATTACCTAAAATAGGTTTTCTGGTGTTTTTTTGATTTTTTTTTTGTAAGTACCTTGTGGCATTTCAGTGGCACTCGTAGTATATATAAATCTCTGGATTCATTAAAGTGGTGTTGAGGTACCATGTTAAGATAAAATTGTTTCAATACGAAAGAGTGTTTCGAATGCACTAAATATATTCAGTTATTTTCATATTGATTAACCTGTGTAATAGCTGTTATATTCGTGGTAGTCATTCAGTAAAAATACTAAAAAATACACATGTATGTATATTATTGAAATTATTTGCATTACATTATTCTTTGCAATATTGGAAAATAAAACTAACCAATTTGTAAAATAAAGTATAAATAGTTTCAACTTACATTAATATATTTTGAACATATAGCTCTTGCTGTGGATACACCCAACAAAGGAAAGATAACCGTTGGAAGCAACGCCGTTACCGGTATTGGAAAGGCCTCTGTTAGCCATAGGATTGCCATAACTATCAAACCGTAGGCACATTTTGTCTCCTGTTTAAAAGATTAAAAGAATTACATTAAAGTGTAAAAAGAAAAAAGATTTTTTTTAATAGCCTTCTCAATCCTCAATCTTAGATATAATTTTGGCTCTTGGAATCATTTAACAATGACTATTTGTTTTTTTGTTACATTTTTTTTAACAAGATGTACCTTACTTGAGGCTCACGTCCATTAAATTTAAAGCTCATTATATTTCAATTCATTGGTCTTTTGATTGAGGACTTCAATCGTCGTTTTTTGTTTTATTTATAGGGTGATAGGTAGCTGTTTCGTCGATGTCAACCAGACGTCTCTTTTTATTTATAGGTTCAATATGTACATGTATATGTTCTAGAAACTTTTTACTTTTTTTTCTTTGTTGTACTTGTTTATTCATAGACAGGGTTAAAAACTATGTTCATCTTCGCAATTTATTTGTAAAATTCAGAAACACTATGGTACTTCTATAATACAAAGATTTTATAAAGTCAGCTTTTATATCATTTATCGACAAATAACAATCTATATTGGAGAAAGTATACATTTATTCTGCTGGTTTCTGTTCTATAAACCGTTCGCAGCATAGTGATAATGAAACCTAAAAAAGTTTTCTTTTCAAAATACCTTTTCCAGCTAGCCTAGAGGCATTAGTTTTGAGACTTGTTCTAGCGATGATGTTTGCAAGATAGAGGAATTTTTTTTTAAAAAGTTACGAATCAAGCAAGTATCTATTTCTGATAACTTGATGCGACAAATGTGCATGTTTGTGAAAATTGCATGAATTCTGTGTTGACGCTTAATTAATGTAGAACAAAAGATAAAGATTAGTGATCTAGATGTATAATAAGATACATTGACCTTAGCACTCTTTGTTACTGTTGTTTTTTGCAGTTCTTATTATATCAACGTAATTAATGACATGCTTATACTTGAGAAGTCGTTGATCAGAACCTCAGTTGCGCACATAATTGTCGCTGTTATATCGTAAACAGCTATAAGTCAACGATACAAAGTTCTTGTTATTCTTTTGCATTAACACACTCAGGTTCAAATTTTATGAAATGCGCAAAAAAGAGCACAAAACATTTTTAACCCCGCCACATTTTTGCGCCTTTCCCGTTTCCGTTTTCAAAATGAATTCAAATGAAAAAGCAATCAGTTAACTATTCAGGTGTTTATATATGCATTTTCTACTGCGTGCTTTCTTCTTAATTTTTTAGTGAACTGTTATAAATCTCTCAAAGTGAAATAAGCTCTTAACAACACCATTTGGCTAGCAAATAAAAACATTCTCAACATTATAAAATCCCGTGACTTCTCAAAAATTTGATTTGCGCATTCATACTGAAAAGTTACGGTAATACTATATGGTATTAAAAAACAACAAAAGACAGACAAAAAAGGAACGAACAAACTACAGTCATCAAAACATTATCACAAACTTAAGATAAGACAACATGATCAAATCTTCGAAAAACTGGGTATGATCTCAACTGCTCCGGAACTGATCAGATTTCTGCTTCACTAGTTGCGTTGTTGTGTTGAGTTTTTTTAATTTCATTCGTTTAAGGTCAAATTAAAGTAAAGGTCATCTCAAACTCGCAGATCTTTTTGAAATTGTGCATTTCTTCGGCTGTTGTCTGCTCTATGGTCGGGTTGTTGTCGCTTTGACACATTCCCCATTTCCATTCTAAATTTTATTTAATTTTTTTCGGAAATATAATAGAATGTTTTTTTAAGACAGATGCGCATTCGTATAGAATGCACGGTAAAATCGGTGTAATTTGTTCCTGCATTTATCTTCAAATTGTGATATCCATAAATTTGCAGTAGAAAAAGTTCAAAAGGTGCTGCTGTATATATTTTCGCTAGATTAATACATGTATCAAATAAATACGGAGTCATCGACTTCGTTTTTGATGCAATTAACCCCAAGACGTTTTGTGGACACGACATCAAATAAAAGGCGCAATTCAACATTCTTGGACAATCGCTTGACGGAGTTATTCGCACATGAAGAGCATACTGTACCAAACAGGTGCAAGTAAATCGGCGAAGGTTATAAACCTGACATGCATCGCTGACATACAATTACATGTAGATGCATATAAAAGATGACACAAATATATCATACAGAACAATAACGCAGAAAAGATCTTGACATTAATTGTAATGAAGCTGGTGATAAGACAACTATCTGCGTTATCCTTGTGTAAGGGGTTAAAAATCTAGGGTTATGTATACGTAATCTCAAAAGAGGGTAGCATTGGGTACTTTTAATGCATTTTTATTGCACGTGTATTTTGGGCACGGACGCAGTTATTCACCATCCATCATGTGCAAATTTATATTGTTGAATCCGATTTAATTGTTCATACAATGTTAAATCGCTTTTATTTGATATTCATTCATACATAGACAGAAGAGGAAAAAGAAAATTGCGCCAAAAGGACGAACCCATAGAC